>NW_027316001.1:0-600000 GCF_026437365.1 Eucyclogobius newberryi
GTTTGTGAGTTTTCGAAAAAAGTGCAAAAGCTATTCAAACCCTTTTTGCTGGGCAAGTAGGACCTGTAAATCTACACAATATATAGTTTAAAGTTTGAGTCTATCATATTAGGTTTTGGATTTATAGCTGTTTTTGTGTCTATTGCTTCAAAAGCATTTTCAGATAATTTGTGTGTTCTGAAGAAACTACAAGAGATATCTAACCCAAACTTTCTGTGCAAGAGGGGCTTGTTCATCTGCACAACATGTCTTTTAAAGTTTTAACCTATCTTATTGCATTTTTGAGTTATAGCAGTTTTTACGTTTTTATTGCTCCAAAAGCCTTTTCAGCCTATGAACAGTTGTGTGCGTTTCGAAAGAAAGTGCAAGAGCTATTCAAACCCTTTTTGCTAGGCAGGTAGGACCTGTAAATCTACACAATACATAGTTTAAAGTTTGAGTCTATCATATTAGGTTTTGGATTTATAGCTGTTTTTGTGTCTATTGCTTCAAAAGCATTTTCAGATAATTTGTGTGTTCTGAAGAAACTACAAGAGATATCTAACCCAAACTTTCTGTGCAAGAGGGGCTTGTACATCTGCACAACATGTGTTTAAAGTTTGAACTTATCTTATTGCATTTTTGAGTTAAAAGCAGTTTTTAAGTTTTTATTGCTCCAAAAGCCTTTTCAGCCCATGAACAGTTGTTTGTGAGTTTTCGAAAAAGTGCAAAAGCTATTCAAACCCTTTTTGCTGAGCAAGTAGGACCTGTAAATCTACACAATATATAGTTTAAAGTTTGAGTCTATCATATTAGGTTTTGGATTTATAGCTGTTTTTGTGTCTTTTGCTTCAAAAGCATTTTCAGATAATTTGTGTGTTCTGAAGAAACTACAAGAGATATCTAACCCAAACTTTCTGTGCAAGAGGGGCTTGTACATTTGCACAACATGTCTTTTAAGTTTGAACCTATCTTATTGCATTTTTGAGTTATAGCAGTTTTTACGTTTTTATTGCTCCAAAAGCCTTTTCAGCCCATGAACAGTTATGTGCGTTTCGAAAAAAGTGCAAGAGCTATTCAAACCCTTTTTGCTGGGCAAGTAGGACCTGTAAATCTACACAATATATAGTTTAAAGTTTGAGTCTATCATATTAGGTTTTGGATTTATAGCTGTTTTTGTGTCAATTGCTTCAAAAGCATTTTCAGATAATTTGTGTGTTCTGAAGAAACTACAAGAGATATCTAACCCAAACTTTCTGTGCAAGAGGGGCTTGTTCATCTGCACAACATGTCTTTTAAAGTTTGAACTTATCTTATTGCATTTTTGAGTTATAGCAGTTTTTAAGTTTTTATTGCTCCAAAAGCCTTTTCAGCCCATGAACAGTTGTTTGTGAGTTTCGAAAAAAGTGCAAGAGCTATTCAAACCCTTTTTGCTGGGGAAGTAGGACCTGTACATCTACACAATATATAGTTTAAAGTTTGAGTCTATCATATTAGGTTTTGGATTTATAGCTGTTTTTGTGTCTATTGCTTCAAAAGCATTTTCAGATAATTTGTGTGTTCTGAAGAAACTACAAGAGATATCTAACCCAAACTTTCTGTGCAAGAGGGGCTTGTTCATCTGCACAACATGTCTTTTAAAGTTTGAACTTATCTTATTGCATTTTTGAGTTATAGCAGTTTTTAAGTTTGTATTGCTCCAAAAGCCTTTTCAGCCCATGAACAGTTATGTGCGTTTCGAAAAAAGTGCAAGAGCTATTCAAACCCTTTTTGCTGGGCAAGTAGGACCTGTAAATCTACACAATATATAGTTTAAAGTTTGAGTCTATCATATTAGGTTTTGGATTTATAGCTGTTTTTGTGTCAATTGCTTCAAAAGCATTTTCAGATAATTTGTGTGTTCTGAAGAAACTACAAGAGATATCTAACCCAAACTTTCTGTGCAAGAGGGGCTTGTTCATCTGCACAACATGTCTTTTAAAGTTTGAACTTATCTTATTGCATTTTTGAGTTATAGCAGTTTTTAAGTTTTTATTGCTCCAAAAGCCTTTTCAGCCCATGAACAGTTGTTTGTGAGTTTCGAAAAAAGTGCAAGAGCTATTCAAACCCTTTTTGCTGGGGAAGTAGGACCTGTACATCTACACAATATATAGTTTAAAGTTTGAGTCTATCATATTAGGTTTTGGATTTATAGCTGTTTTTGTGTCTATTGCTTCAAAAGCATTTTCAGATAATTTGTGTGTTCTGAAGAAACTACAAGAGATATCTAACCCAAACGTTCTGTGCAAGAGGGGCTTGTTCATCTGCACAACATGTCTTTTAAAGTTTGAACTTATCTTATTGCATTTTTGAGTTATAGCAGTTTTTAAGTTTGTATTGCTCCAAAAGCCTTTTCAGCCCATGAACAGTTGTTTGTGAGTTTCGAAAAAAGTGCAAGAGCTATTCAAACCCTTTTTGCTGGGCAAGTAGGACCTGTAAATCTACACAATATATAGTTTAAAGTTTGAGTCTATCATATTAGGTTTTGGATTTATAGCTGTTTTTGTGTCTATTGCTTCAAAAGCATTTTTAGATAATTTGTGTGTTCTGAAGAAACTACAAGAGATATCTAACCCAAACTTTCTGTGCAAGAGGGGCTTGTACATCTGCACAACATGTCTTTTAAAGTTTGAACTTATCTTATTGCATTTGGAGTTATAGCAGTTTTCACGTTTTTTTATTGCTCCAAAAGCCTTTTCAGCCATGAACAGTTGTTTGTGAGTTTTCAAAAAAAGTGCAAAAGCTATTCGAACCCTTTTTGCTGGGCAAGTAGGACCTGTAAATCTACACAATATATAGTTTAAAGTTTGAGTCTATCATATAAGCTTTTGGATTTATAGCTGTTTTTGTGTCTATTGCTTCAAAAGCATTTTCAGATAATTTGTGTGTTCTGAAGAAACTACAAGAGATATCTAACCCAAACTTTCTGTGCAAGAGGGGCTTGTACATCTGCACAACATGTCTTTTAAAGTTTGAACTTATCTTATTGCATTTTTGAGTTATAACAGTTTTTACGTTTTTATTGCTCCAAAAGCCTTTTCAGCCCATGAACAGTTGTTTGTGTGTTTCGAAAAAAGTGCAAGAGCTTTCGAACCCTTTTTGCTGGGCAAGTAGGACCTGTAAATCTACACAATATATAGTTCAAAGTTTGAGTCTATCATATTAGGTTTTGGATTTATAGCTGTTTTTGTGTCTTTTGCTTCAAAAGCATTTTCAGATAATTTGTGTGTTCTGAAGAAACTACAAGAGATATCTAACCCAAACTTTCTGTGCAAGAGGGGCTTGTACATTTGCACAACATGTCTTTTAAAGTTTGAACCTATCTTATTGCATTTTTGAGTTATAGCAGTTTTTACGTTTTTATTGCTCCAAAAGCCTTTTCAGCCCATGAACAGTTATGTGCGTTTCGAAAAAAGTGCAAGAGCTATTCAAACCCTTTTTGCTGGGCAAGTAGGACCTGTAAATCTACACAATATATAGTTTAAAGTTTGAGTCTATCATATTAGGTTTTGGATTTATAGCTGTTTTTGTGTCAATTGCTTCAAAAGCATTTTCAGATAATTTGTGTGTTCTGAAGAAACTATAAGAGATATCTATCCCAAACTTTCTGTGCAAGAGGGGCTTGTTCATCTGCACAACATATATCACAACTATATATTGTGTAGATTTACAGGTCGGTCTTGCCCAGGAAAAAGGGTTTGAATAGCTCTTGCACTTTTTGAGTCCTCCTCCTTGAGCCGACACCTTAACGTGGTGGAGGGGTTTGAGTGCCCGAATGATCCCGGGAGCTATGTTGTCGGGGGCTTCATGCCCCTGGTAGGGTCTCCCAAGGCAAACAGGTCCTAGGTGACGGGTCAGACAAAGATCGGTTCAGAAGCCTCTTATGACGACGACACAATCAAGGCAGTTCACGTCGCCCGGATCGGCGTCACCGGGGCCCCATCCTGGAGCCAGGCCTGGGATGGGTGCTCCATGGCGAGCGCCTGGTGGCCGGGTCTTACCCCACGGGGCCCGGCCGGGCACAGCCCGAAAGAGCGACGTGGGGCCGCCCTCCCGTGGGCCCACCACCCGCAGGAGGATCCATAGGGGGCCGGTGCAGAGAGATCTGGGCGGCAGTCGACGGCAGGGGCCTCGGCGACCAGATCTCCGGACACAGAGACTAACTCTGGGGACATGGAATGTCACCTCGCTGGGGGGGAAAGAGCCTGAGCTTGTGCGGGAGGTTGAGCGATACCGACTAGATATAGTCGGCCTCACCTCCACGCACAGTTTGGGCTCTGGAACCCATCTCCTCGAGAGGGGCTGGACGCTCCACTTCTCTGGTGTTGCCCGCGGGGAGAGGCGGCGGGCTGGTGTGGGCTTGCTGATAGCCCCTCAGCTCAGCCGCCACGTGTTGGAGTTTACCCCGGTGAACGAGAGGGTCGCGTCCCTCCGCCTTCGGGTGGGGGACAGGTCTCTCACTGTTGTGGCGGCCTACGGGCCGAACAGCAGTGCAGAGTACCCGGCCTTCTTGGAGTCCTTGGGAGGGGTACTGGACAGTGCACCGACCGGGGACTCCGTTGTTCTACTGGGGGACTTCAACGCCCACGTGGGCAATGACAGTGACACCTGGAGAGGGGTGATCGGGAAGAACGGCTTCCCCGATCTGAACCCGAGCGGTGTTCAGTTATTGGACTTCTGTGCTAGCCACGGATTGTCCATAACGAACACCATGTTCAAGCACAAGGGTGTCCATCAGTGCACGTGGCACCAGGACACCCTAGGCCGGAGGTCAATGATCGACTTAGTTGTCGTGTCATCAGACCTCCGGCCGCGTGTCTTGGACACTCGGGTGAAGAGAGGGGCAGAGTTGTCAACCGATCACCACCTGGTGGTGAGTTGGATCCGCTGGCGGAGGAGGAAGCCGGACAGACTTGGCAGACCCAAGCGCATTGTGAGGGTCTGTTGGGAACGTCTAGTGGAGCCCTCTGTCAGTAGGGTATTCAACTCGCACCTCCGGGAGAGCTTCTCCCATGTCCCGGGGGAGGCTGGGGACATTGAGTCCGAGTGGACCATGTTCTCCGCCTCCATTGTTGATGCGGCTGCTCGGAGCTGTGGTCGCAAGGTCTCCGGTGCCTGTCGTGGCGGCAACCCCCGAACCCGGTGGTGGACACCGGAAGTAAGGGATGCCGTCAGACTAAAGAAGGAGGCCTATCAGGCCACTCTGGCTTGTAGGTCTCCGGAGGTCATCGACGGGTATCGGCAGGCCAAGCGAGCCGCGGCTCGTGCTGTCGCAGAGGCAAAAACCCGGGCCTGGGAGGAGTTCGGGGAGGCTATGGAGGAGGACTATCGGTCGGCACCAAAGAATTTCTGGCAAACCGTCCGGCGCCTCAGGAAGGGGAAGCAGTGTCTCACAAACACCGTTTACGGTGCGGGTGGAGGCCTGCTGACCTCGACTGGGGATGTCGTCGGACGGTGGAAGGAATACTTTGAGGATCTCCTTAATCCCTCAGTCACGTCTTCTGAAGAGGAAGTAGAGACCGGGGACTCGGAGGCTGGCTCATCCATCACCCAAGCTGAAGTCACTGAGGTTGTCCGCAAACTCCTCGGTGGCAGGGCTCCGGGGGTGGATGAGATCCGCCCTGAGTACCTAAAGTATCTGGATGTTGTAGGACTGTCTTGGTTGACACGTCTCTGCAACATCGCGTGGCGTTCGGGGACCGTGCCTCTGGACTGGCAGACCGGGGTGGTGGTCCCTCTGTTCAAGAAGGGGGACCGGAGGGTGTGTTCCAACTACAGAGGGATCACACTCCTCAGCCTCCCGGGTAAGGTCTATTCCAAGGTACTGGAGAGGAGAATCCGACCGATAGTCGAACCTCGGATTCAGGAGGAGCAGAGTGGTTTTCGTCCCGGTCGTGGAACACTGGACCAGCTCTATACCCTCCATCGGGTGCTCGAGGGTTCATGGGAGTTTGCCCAACCAGTCCACATGTGCTTTGTGGATCTGGAGAAGGCTTTTGACCGTGTCCCTCGGGGTGTCCTTTGGGGGGTGCTCCGGGAGTACGGGGTCCGGGGCCCTTTGCTCAGGGCTGTCCGGTCCCTGTATGACCGGAGCAGGAGCTGTGTTCGCATTGCCGGCAGTAAGTCAGACCTGTTCCCAGTGCATGTTGGACTCCGCCAGGGCTGCCCTGTGTCACCGGTTCTGTTCATAATTTTTATGGACAGAATTTCTAGGCGCAGTCAGGGGTCGGAGGGTGTCCGGTTTGGGGACCACAGGATCTCATCTCTGCTGTTTGCAGACGATGTTGTCCTGATGGCTCCATCAAACCCGGACCTGCAACATGCACTGGGACGGTTTGCAGCCGAGTGTGAAGCGGCTGGGATGAGAATCAGCACCTCCAAATCCGAGGCCATGGTTCTCGACCGGAAAAAGGTGGCTTGCCCTCTCCAGGTGGGTGGGGTGTCCTTGCCCCAAGTGGAGGAGTTCAAGTATCTCGGGGTCTTGTTCACGAGTGAGGGAAGGATGGAGCGTGAGATCGACAGGCGGATCGGTGCAGCGGCTGCAGTGATGCAGTCGCTGCATCGGACCGTTGTGGTAAAGAGGGAGCTGAGCCGAAAGGCAAAGCTCTCTATTTACCGGTCGGTCTACGTTCCTACCCTCACCTATGGTCATGAGCTTTGGGTAGTGACCGAAAGAACAAGATCGCGGATACAAGCGGTCGAAATGAGTTTCCTCCGCCGGGTGGCTGGGCGCTCCCTTAGAGATAAGGTGAGGAGCTCGGCCACACGGGGGGAGCTCGGAGTAGAGCCTCTGCTCCTCCACGTCGAGAGGAGCCAGCTGAGGTGGCTCGGGCATCTGTTCCGGATGCCTCCTGGGCGCCTCCCTCGGGAGGTGTTTCAGGCATGTCCCACCGGGAAGAGGCCCCGGGGAAGACCCAGGACACGCTGGAGAGACTATGTCTCTCGGCTGGCCTGGGAACGCCTCGGGATCCCCCCGGAGGAGTTAGAGGAAGTGTCTGGGGAGAAGGAAGTCTGGGAGTCCCTGCTCAGACTGCTGCCCCCGCGACCCGGCCCCGGATAAAGCGGCAGAAGATGGATGGATGGATGGAAGTTTGAGTCTATCATATTAGGTTTTGGATTTATAGCTGTTTTTGTGTCTATTGCTTCAAAAGCATTTTCAGATAATTTGTGTGTTCTGAAGAAACTACAAGAGATATCTAACCCAAACTTTCTGTGCAAGAGGGGCTTGTACATCTGCACAACATGTGTTTTAAAGTTTGAACTTATCTTATTGCATTTTTGAGTTAAAAGCAGTTTTTAAGTTTTTATTGCTCCAAAAGCCTTTTCAGCCCATGAACAGTTGTTTGTGAGTTTTCGAAAAAAGTGCAAAAGCTATTCGAACCCTTTTTGCTGAGCAAGTAGGACCTGTAAATCTACACAATATATAGTTTAAAGTTTGAGTCTATCATATTAGGTTTTGGATTTATAGCTGTTTTTGTGTCTATTGCTTCAAAAGCATTTTCAGATCATTTGTGTGTTCTGAAGAAACTACAAGAGATATCTAACACAAACTTTCTGTGCAAGAGGGGCTTGTACATTTGCACAACATGTCTTTTAAAGTTTGAACCTATCTTATTGCATTTTTGAGTTATAGCAGTTTTTACGTTTTTATTGCTCCAAAAGCCTTTTCAGCCCATGAACAGTTATGTGCGTTTCGAAAAAAGTGCAAGAGCTATTCAAACCCTTTTTGCTGGGCAAGTGGGACCTGTAAATCTACACAATATATAGTTTAAAGTTTGAGTCTATCATATTAGGTTTTGGATTTATAGCTGTTTTTGTGTCAATTGCTTCAAAAGCATTTTCAGATAATTTGTGTGTTCTGAAGAAACTACAAGAGATATCTAACCCAAACTTTCTGTGCAAGAGGGGCTTGTTCATCTGCACAACATGTATTTTAAAGTTTGAACTTATCTTATTGCATTTTTGAGTTATAGCAGTTTTTAAGTTTGTATTGCTCCAAAAGCCTTTTCAGCCCATGAACAGTTGTTTGTGAGTTTCGAAAAAAGTGCAAGAGCTATTCAAACCCTTTTTGCTGGGCAAGTAGGACCTGTACATCTACACAATATATAGTTTAAAGTTTGAGTCTATCATATTAGGTTTTGGATTTATAGCTGTTTTTGTGTCTATTGCTTCAAAAGCATTTTCAGATAATTTGTGTGTTCTGAAGAAACTACAAGAGATATCTAACCCAAACTTTCTGTGCAAGAGGGGCTTGTTCATCTGCACAACATGTCTTTTAAAGTTTGAACCTATCTTATTGCATTTTTGAGTTATAGCAGTTTTTAAGTTTGTATTGCTCCAAAAGCCTTTTCAGCCCATGAACAGTTGTTTGTGAGTTTCGAAAAAAGTGCAAGAGCTATTCGAACCCTTTTTGCTGGGCAAGTAGGACCTGTAAATCTACACAATATATAGTTTAAAGTTTGAGTCTATCATATTAGGTTTTGGATTTATAGCTGTTTTTGTGTCTATTGCTTCAAAAGCATTTTTAGATAATTTGTGTGTTCTGAAGAAACTACAAGAGATATCTAACCCAAACTTTCTGTGCAAGAGGGGCTTGTACATCTGCACAACATGTCTTTTAAAGTTTGAACTTATCTTATTGCATTTTTGAGTTATAGCAGTTTTTAAGTTTTTATTGCTCCAAAAGCCTTTTCAGCCCATGAACAATTGTTTGTGAGTTTTCGAAAAAAGTGCAAAAGCTATTCGAACCCTTTTTGCTGGGCAAGTAGGACCTGTAAATCTAAACAATATATAGTTTAAAGTTTGAGTCTATCATATAAGCTTTTGGATTTATAGCTGTTTTTGTGTCTTTTGCTTCAAAAGCATTTTCAGATAATTTGTGTGTTCTGAAGAAACTACAAGAGATATCTAACCCAAACTTTCTGTGCAAGAGGGGCTTGTACATCTGCACAACATGTCTTTTAAAGTTTGAACTTATCTTATTGCATTTTGGAGTTATAGCAGTTTTAAAGTTTTTATTGCTCCAAAAGCCTTTTCAGCCCATGAACAGTTGTTTGTGAGTTTCGAAAAAAGTGCAAGAGCTATTCAAACCCTTTTTGCTGGGCAAGTAGGACCTGTAAATCTACACAATATATAGCTTAAAGTTTGAGTCTATCATATAAGCTTTTGGATTTATAGCTGTTTTTGTGTCTATTGCTTCAAAAGCATTTTCAGATAATTTGTGTGTTCTGAAGAAACTACAAGAGATATCTAACCCAAACTTTCTGTGCAAGAGGGGCTTGTTCATCTGCACAACATGTCTTTTAAAGTTTGAACTTATCTTATTGCATTTTTGAGTTATAGCAGTTTTTAAGTTTGTATTGCTCCAAAAGCCTTTTCAGCCCAGGAACAGTTGTTTGTGAGTTTCGAAGAAAGTGCAAGAGCTATTCAAACCCTTTTTGCTGGGCAAGTAGGACCTGTAAATCTACACAATATATAGTTTAAAGTTTGAGTCTATCATATTAAGTTTTGGATTTATAGCTGTTTTTGTGTATATTGCTTCAAAAGCATTTTCAGATAATTTGTGTGTTCTGAAGAAACTACAAGAGATATCTAACCCAAACTTTCTGTGCAAGAGGGGCTTGTACATCTGCACAACATGTCTTTTAAAGTTTGAACTTATCTTATTGCATTTTTGAGTTATAGCAGTTTTTAAGTTTTTATTGCTCCAAAAGCCTTTTCAGCCCATGAACAGTTGTTTGTGAGTTTCGAAAAAAGTGCAAGAGCTATTCGAACCCTTTTTGCTGGGCAAGTAGGACCTGTAAATCTACACAATATATAGTTTAAAGTTTGAGTCTATCATATTAAGTTTTGGATTTATAGCTGTTTTTGTGTCTATTGCTTCAAAAGCATTTTCAGATAATTTGTGTGTTCTGAAGAAACTACAAGAGATATCTAACCCAAACTTTCTGTGCAAGAGGGGCTTGTACATCTGCACAACATGTCTTTTAAAGTTTGAACTTATCTTATTGCATTTTTGAGTTATAGCAGTTTTAAAGTTTGTATTGCTCCAAAAGCCTTTTCAGCCCATGAACAGTTGTTTGTGAGTTTCGAAAAAAGTGCAAGAGCTATTCAAACCCTTTTTGCTGGGCAAGTAGGACCTGTAAATCTACACAATATATAGTTTAAAGTTTGAGTCTATCATATTAGCTTTTGGATTTATAGCTGTTTTTGTGTCTATTGCTTCAAAAGCATTTTCAGATAATTTGTGTGTTCTGAAGAAACTACAAGAGATATCTAACCCAAACTTTCTGTGCAAGAGGGGCTTGTTCATCTGCACAACATGTCTTTTAAAGTTTGAACTTATCTTATTGCATTTTTGAGTTATAGCAGTTTTTACGTTTTTATTGCTCCAAAAGCCTTTTCAGCCCATGAACAGTTGTTTGTGAGTTTTCGAAAAAAGTGCAAAAGCTATTCAAACCCTTTTTGCTGGGCAAGTAGGACCTGTAAATCTACACAATATATAGTTTAAAGTTTGAGTCTATCATATTAGGTTTTGGATTTATAGCTGTTTTTGTGTCTATTGCTTCAAAAGCATTTTCAGATAATTTGTGTGTTCTGAAGAAACTACAAGAGATATCTAACCCAAACTTTCTGTGCAAGAGGGGCTTGTTCATCTGCACAACATGTCTTTTAAAGTTTTAACCTATCTTATTGCATTTTTGAGTTATAGCAGTTTTTACGTTTTTATTGCTCCAAAAGCCTTTTCAGCCTATGAACAGTTGTGTGCGTTTCGAAAGAAAGTGCAAGAGCTATTCAAACCCTTTTTGCTAGGCAGGTAGGACCTGTAAATCTACACAATACATAGTTTAAAGTTTGAGTCTATCATATTAGGTTTTGGATTTATAGCTGTTTTTGTGTCTATTGCTTCAAAAGCATTTTCAGATAATTTGTGTGTTCTGAAGAAACTACAAGAGATATCTAACCCAAACTTTCTGTGCAAGAGGGGCTTGTACATCTGCACAACATGTGTTTTAAAGTTTGAACTTATCTTATTGCATTTTTGAGTTAAAAGCAGTTTTTAAGTTTTTATTGCTCCAAAAGCCTTTTCAGCCCATGAACAGTTGTTTGTGAGTTTTCGAAAAAAGTGCAAAAGCTATTCAAACCCTTTTTGCTGAGCAAGTAGGACCTGTAAATCTACACAATATATAGTTTAAAGTTTGAGTCTATCATATTAGGTTTTGGATTTATAGCTGTTTTTGTGTCTTTTGCTTCAAAAGCATTTTCAGATAATTTGTGTGTTCTGAAGAAACTACAAGAGATATCTAACCCAAACTTTCTGTGCAAGAGGGGCTTGTACATTTGCACAACATGTCTTTTAAAGTTTGAACCTATCTTATTGCATTTTTGAGTTATAGCAGTTTTTACGTTTTTATTGCTCCAAAAGCCTTTTCAGCCCATGAACAGTTATGTGCGTTTCGAAAAAAGTGCAAGAGCTATTCAAACCCTTTTTGCTGGGCAAGTAGGACCTGTAAATCTACACAATATATAGTTTAAAGTTTGAGTCTATCATATTAGGTTTTGGATTTATAGCTGTTTTTGTGTCAATTGCTTCAAAAGCATTTTCAGATAATTTGTGTGTTCTGAAGAAACTACAAGAGATATCTAACCCAAACTTTCTGTGCAAGAGGGGCTTGTTCATCTGCACAACATGTCTTTTAAAGTTTGAACTTATCTTATTGCATTTTTGAGTTATAGCAGTTTTTAAGTTTTTATTGCTCCAAAAGCCTTTTCAGCCCATGAACAGTTGTTTGTGAGTTTCGAAAAAAGTGCAAGAGCTATTCAAACCCTTTTTGCTGGGGAAGTAGGACCTGTACATCTACACAATATATAGTTTAAAGTTTGAGTCTATCATATTAGGTTTTGGATTTATAGCTGTTTTTGTGTCTATTGCTTCAAAAGCATTTTCAGATAATTTGTGTGTTCTGAAGAAACTACAAGAGATATCTAACCCAAACTTTCTGTGCAAGAGGGGCTTGTTCATCTGCACAACATGTCTTTTAAAGTTTGAACTTATCTTATTGCATTTTTGAGTTATAGCAGTTTTTAAGTTTGTATTGCTCCAAAAGCCTTTTCAGCCCATGAACAGTTATGTGCGTTTCGAAAAAAGTGCAAGAGCTATTCAAACCCTTTTTGCTGGGCAAGTAGGACCTGTAAATCTACACAATATATAGTTTAAAGTTTGAGTCTATCATATTAGGTTTTGGATTTATAGCTGTTTTTGTGTCAATTGCTTCAAAAGCATTTTCAGATAATTTGTGTGTTCTGAAGAAACTACAAGAGATATCTAACCCAAACTTTCTGTGCAAGAGGGGCTTGTTCATCTGCACAACATGTCTTTTAAAGTTTGAACTTATCTTATTGCATTTTTGAGTTATAGCAGTTTTTAAGTTTTTATTGCTCCAAAAGCCTTTTCAGCCCATGAACAGTTGTTTGTGAGTTTCGAAAAAAGTGCAAGAGCTATTCAAACCCTTTTTGCTGGGGAAGTAGGACCTGTACATCTACACAATATATAGTTTAAAGTTTGAGTCTATCATATTAGGTTTTGGATTTATAGCTGTTTTTGTGTCTATTGCTTCAAAAGCATTTTCAGATAATTTGTGTGTTCTGAAGAAACTACAAGAGATATCTAACCCAAACGTTCTGTGCAAGAGGGGCTTGTTCATCTGCACAACATGTCTTTTAAAGTTTGAACTTATCTTATTGCATTTTTGAGTTATAGCAGTTTTTAAGTTTGTATTGCTCCAAAAGCCTTTTCAGCCCATGAACAGTTGTTTGTGAGTTTCGAAAAAAGTGCAAGAGCTATTCAAACCCTTTTTGCTGGGCAAGTAGGACCTGTAAATCTACACAATATATAGTTTAAAGTTTGAGTCTATCATATTAGGTTTTGGATTTATAGCTGTTTTTGTGTCTATTGCTTCAAAAGCATTTTTAGATAATTTGTGTGTTCTGAAGAAACTACAAGAGATATCTAACCCAAACTTTCTGTGCAAGAGGGGCTTGTACATCTGCACAACATGTCTTTTAAAGTTTGAACTTATCTTATTGCATTTGGAGTTATAGCAGTTTTCACGTTTTTTTATTGCTCCAAAAGCCTTTTCAGCCATGAACAGTTGTTTGTGAGTTTTCAAAAAAAGTGCAAAAGCTATTCGAACCCTTTTTGCTGGGCAAGTAGGACCTGTAAATCTACACAATATATAGTTTAAAGTTTGAGTCTATCATATAAGCTTTTGGATTTATAGCTGTTTTTGTGTCTATTGCTTCAAAAGCATTTTCAGATAATTTGTGTGTTCTGAAGAAACTACAAGAGATATCTAACCCAAACTTTCTGTGCAAGAGGGGCTTGTACATCTGCACAACATGTCTTTTAAAGTTTGAACTTATCTTATTGCATTTTTGAGTTATAACAGTTTTTACGTTTTTATTGCTCCAAAAGCCTTTTCAGCCCATGAACAGTTGTTTGTGTGTTTCGAAAAAAGTGCAAGAGCTTTCGAACCCTTTTTGCTGGGCAAGTAGGACCTGTAAATCTACACAATATATAGTTCAAAGTTTGAGTCTATCATATTAGGTTTTGGATTTATAGCTGTTTTTGTGTCTTTTGCTTCAAAAGCATTTTCAGATAATTTGTGTGTTCTGAAGAAACTACAAGAGATATCTAACCCAAACTTTCTGTGCAAGAGGGGCTTGTACATTTGCACAACATGTCTTTTAAAGTTTGAACCTATCTTATTGCATTTTTGAGTTATAGCAGTTTTTACGTTTTTATTGCTCCAAAAGCCTTTTCAGCCCATGAACAGTTATGTGCGTTTCGAAAAAAGTGCAAGAGCTATTCAAACCCTTTTTGCTGGGCAAGTAGGACCTGTAAATCTACACAATATATAGTTTAAAGTTTGAGTCTATCATATTAGGTTTTGGATTTATAGCTGTTTTTGTGTCAATTGCTTCAAAAGCATTTTCAGATAATTTGTGTGTTCTGAAGAAACTATAAGAGATATCTATCCCAAACTTTCTGTGCAAGAGGGGCTTGTTCATCTGCACAACATATATCACAACTATATATTGTGTAGATTTACAGGTCGGTCTTGCCCAGGAAAAAGGGTTTGAATAGCTCTTGCACTTTTTGAGTCCTCCTCCTTGAGCCGACACCTTAACGTGGTGGAGGGGTTTGAGTGCCCGAATGATCCCGGGAGCTATGTTGTCGGGGGCTTCATGCCCCTGGTAGGGTCTCCCAAGGCAAACAGGTCCTAGGTGACGGGTCAGACAAAGATCGGTTCAGAAGCCTCTTATGACGACGACACAATCAAGGCAGTTCACGTCGCCCGGATCGGCGTCACCGGGGCCCCATCCTGGAGCCAGGCCTGGGATGGGTGCTCCATGGCGAGCGCCTGGTGGCCGGGTCTTACCCCACGGGGCCCGGCCGGGCACAGCCCGAAAGAGCGACGTGGGGCCGCCCTCCCGTGGGCCCACCACCCGCAGGAGGATCCATAGGGGGCCGGTGCAGAGAGATCTGGGCGGCAGTCGACGGCAGGGGCCTCGGCGACCAGATCTCCGGACACAGAGACTAACTCTGGGGACATGGAATGTCACCTCGCTGGGGGGGAAAGAGCCTGAGCTTGTGCGGGAGGTTGAGCGATACCGACTAGATATAGTCGGCCTCACCTCCACGCACAGTTTGGGCTCTGGAACCCATCTCCTCGAGAGGGGCTGGACGCTCCACTTCTCTGGTGTTGCCCGCGGGGAGAGGCGGCGGGCTGGTGTGGGCTTGCTGATAGCCCCTCAGCTCAGCCGCCACGTGTTGGAGTTTACCCCGGTGAACGAGAGGGTCGCGTCCCTCCGCCTTCGGGTGGGGGACAGGTCTCTCACTGTTGTGGCGGCCTACGGGCCGAACAGCAGTGCAGAGTACCCGGCCTTCTTGGAGTCCTTGGGAGGGGTACTGGACAGTGCACCGACCGGGGACTCCGTTGTTCTACTGGGGGACTTCAACGCCCACGTGGGCAATGACAGTGACACCTGGAGAGGGGTGATCGGGAAGAACGGCTTCCCCGATCTGAACCCGAGCGGTGTTCAGTTATTGGACTTCTGTGCTAGCCACGGATTGTCCATAACGAACACCATGTTCAAGCACAAGGGTGTCCATCAGTGCACGTGGCACCAGGACACCCTAGGCCGGAGGTCAATGATCGACTTAGTTGTCGTGTCATCAGACCTCCGGCCGCGTGTCTTGGACACTCGGGTGAAGAGAGGGGCAGAGTTGTCAACCGATCACCACCTGGTGGTGAGTTGGATCCGCTGGCGGAGGAGGAAGCCGGACAGACTTGGCAGACCCAAGCGCATTGTGAGGGTCTGTTGGGAACGTCTAGTGGAGCCCTCTGTCAGTAGGGTATTCAACTCGCACCTCCGGGAGAGCTTCTCCCATGTCCCGGGGGAGGCTGGGGACATTGAGTCCGAGTGGACCATGTTCTCCGCCTCCATTGTTGATGCGGCTGCTCGGAGCTGTGGTCGCAAGGTCTCCGGTGCCTGTCGTGGCGGCAACCCCCGAACCCGGTGGTGGACACCGGAAGTAAGGGATGCCGTCAGACTAAAGAAGGAGGCCTATCAGGCCACTCTGGCTTGTAGGTCTCCGGAGGTCATCGACGGGTATCGGCAGGCCAAGCGAGCCGCGGCTCGTGCTGTCGCAGAGGCAAAAACCCGGGCCTGGGAGGAGTTCGGGGAGGCTATGGAGGAGGACTATCGGTCGGCACCAAAGAATTTCTGGCAAACCGTCCGGCGCCTCAGGAAGGGGAAGCAGTGTCTCACAAACACCGTTTACGGTGCGGGTGGAGGCCTGCTGACCTCGACTGGGGATGTCGTCGGACGGTGGAAGGAATACTTTGAGGATCTCCTTAATCCCTCAGTCACGTCTTCTGAAGAGGAAGTAGAGACCGGGGACTCGGAGGCTGGCTCATCCATCACCCAAGCTGAAGTCACTGAGGTTGTCCGCAAACTCCTCGGTGGCAGGGCTCCGGGGGTGGATGAGATCCGCCCTGAGTACCTAAAGTATCTGGATGTTGTAGGACTGTCTTGGTTGACACGTCTCTGCAACATCGCGTGGCGTTCGGGGACCGTGCCTCTGGACTGGCAGACCGGGGTGGTGGTCCCTCTGTTCAAGAAGGGGGACCGGAGGGTGTGTTCCAACTACAGAGGGATCACACTCCTCAGCCTCCCGGGTAAGGTCTATTCCAAGGTACTGGAGAGGAGAATCCGACCGATAGTCGAACCTCGGATTCAGGAGGAGCAGAGTGGTTTTCGTCCCGGTCGTGGAACACTGGACCAGCTCTATACCCTCCATCGGGTGCTCGAGGGTTCATGGGAGTTTGCCCAACCAGTCCACATGTGCTTTGTGGATCTGGAGAAGGCTTTTGACCGTGTCCCTCGGGGTGTCCTTTGGGGGGTGCTCCGGGAGTACGGGGTCCGGGGCCCTTTGCTCAGGGCTGTCCGGTCCCTGTATGACCGGAGCAGGAGCTGTGTTCGCATTGCCGGCAGTAAGTCAGACCTGTTCCCAGTGCATGTTGGACTCCGCCAGGGCTGCCCTGTGTCACTGGTTCTGTTCATAATTTTTATGGACAGAATTTCTAGGCGCAGTCAGGGGTCGGAGGGTGTCCGGTTTGGGGACCACAGGATCTCATCTCTGCTGTTTGCAGACGATGTTGTCCTGATGGCTCCATCAAACCCGGACCTGCAACATGCACTGGGACGGTTTGCAGCCGAGTGTGAAGCGGCTGGGATGAGAATCAGCACCTCCAAATCCGAGGCCATGGTTCTCGACCGGAAAAAGGTGGCTTGCCCTCTCCAGGTGGGTGGGGTGTCCTTGCCCCAAGTGGAGGAGTTCAAGTATCTCGGGGTCTTGTTCACGAGTGAGGGAAGGATGGAGCGTGAGATCGACAGGCGGATCGGTGCAGCGGCTGCAGTGATGCAGTCGCTGCATCGGACCGTTGTGGTAAAGAGGGAGCTGAGCCGAAAGGCAAAGCTCTCTATTTACCGGTCGGTCTACGTTCCTACCCTCACCTATGGTCATGAGCTTTGGGTAGTGACCGAAAGAACAAGATCGCGGATACAAGCGGTCGAAATGAGTTTCCTCCGCCGGGTGGCTGGGCGCTCCCTTAGAGATAAGGTGAGGAGCTCGGCCACACGGGGGGAGCTCGGAGTAGAGCCTCTGCTCCTCCACGTCGAGAGGAGCCAGCTGAGGTGGCTCGGGCATCTGTTCCGGATGCCTCCTGGGCGCCTCCCTCGGGAGGTGTTTCAGGCATGTCCCACCGGGAAGAGGCCCCGGGGAAGACCCAGGACACGCTGGAGAGACTATGTCTCTCGGCTGGCCTGGGAACGCCTCGGGATCCCCCCGGAGGAGTTAGAGGAAGTGTCTGGGGAGAAGGAAGTCTGGGAGTCCCTGCTCAGACTGCTGCCCCCGCGACCCGGCCCCGGATAAAGCGGCAGAAGATGGATGGATGGATGGAAGTTTGAGTCTATCATATTAGGTTTTGGATTTATAGCTGTTTTTGTGTCTATTGCTTCAAAAGCATTTTCAGATAATTTGTGTGTTCTGAAGAAACTACAAGAGATATCTAACCCAAACTTTCTGTGCAAGAGGGGCTTGTACATCTGCACAACATGTGTTTTAAAGTTTGAACTTATCTTATTGCATTTTTGAGTTAAAAGCAGTTTTTAAGTTTTTATTGCTCCAAAAGCCTTTTCAGCCCATGAACAGTTGTTTGTGAGTTTTCGAAAAAAGTGCAAAAGCTATTCGAACCCTTTTTGCTGAGCAAGTAGGACCTGTAAATCTACACAATATATAGTTTAAAGTTTGAGTCTATCATATTAGGTTTTGGATTTATAGCTGTTTTTGTGTCTATTGCTTCAAAAGCATTTTCAGATCATTTGTGTGTTCTGAAGAAACTACAAGAGATATCTAACACAAACTTTCTGTGCAAGAGGGGCTTGTACATTTGCACAACATGTCTTTTAAAGTTTGAACCTATCTTATTGCATTTTTGAGTTATAGCAGTTTTTACGTTTTTATTGCTCCAAAAGCCTTTTCAGCCCATGAACAGTTATGTGCGTTTCGAAAAAAGTGCAAGAGCTATTCAAACCCTTTTTGCTGGGCAAGTGGGACCTGTAAATCTACACAATATATAGTTTAAAGTTTGAGTCTATCATATTAGGTTTTGGATTTATAGCTGTTTTTGTGTCAATTGCTTCAAAAGCATTTTCAGATAATTTGTGTGTTCTGAAGAAACTACAAGAGATATCTAACCCAAACTTTCTGTGCAAGAGGGGCTTGTTCATCTGCACAACATGTATTTTAAAGTTTGAACTTATCTTATTGCATTTTTGAGTTATAGCAGTTTTTAAGTTTGTATTGCTCCAAAAGCCTTTTCAGCCCATGAACAGTTGTTTGTGAGTTTCGAAAAAAGTGCAAGAGCTATTCAAACCCTTTTTGCTGGGCAAGTAGGACCTGTACATCTACACAATATATAGTTTAAAGTTTGAGTCTATCATATTAGGTTTTGGATTTATAGCTGTTTTTGTGTCTATTGCTTCAAAAGCATTTTCAGATAATTTGTGTGTTCTGAAGAAACTACAAGAGATATCTAACCCAAACTTTCTGTGCAAGAGGGGCTTGTTCATCTGCACAACATGTCTTTTAAAGTTTGAACCTATCTTATTGCATTTTTGAGTTATAGCAGTTTTTAAGTTTGTATTGCTCCAAAAGCCTTTTCAGCCCATGAACAGTTGTTTGTGAGTTTCGAAAAAAGTGCAAGAGCTATTCGAACCCTTTTTGCTGGGCAAGTAGGACCTGTAAATCTACACAATATATAGTTTAAAGTTTGAGTCTATCATATTAGGTTTTGGATTTATAGCTGTTTTTGTGTCTATTGCTTCAAAAGCATTTTTAGATAATTTGTGTGTTCTGAAGAAACTACAAGAGATATCTAACCCAAACTTTCTGTGCAAGAGGGGCTTGTACATCTGCACAACATGTCTTTTAAAGTTTGAACTTATCTTATTGCATTTGGAGTTATAGCAGTTTTTACGTTTTTTTATTGCTCCAAAAGCCTTTTCAGCCATGAACAGTTGTTTGTGAGTTTTCAAAAAAAGTGCAAAAGCTATTCGAACCCTTTTTGCTGGGCAAGTAGGACCTGTAAATCTACACAATATATAGTTTAAAGTTTGAGTCTATCATATAAGCTTTTGGATTTATAGCTGTTTTTGTGTCTTTTGCTTCAAAAGCATTTTCAGATAATTTGTGTGTTCTGAAGAAACTACAAGAGATATCTAACCCAAACTTTATGTGCAAGAGGGGCTTGTACATCTGCACAACATGTCTTTTAAAGTTTGAACTTATCTTATTGCATTTTTGAGTTATAACAGTTTTCACGTTTTTATTGCTCCAAAAGCCTTTTCAGCCCATGAACAGTTGTTTGTGTGTTTCGAAAAAAGTGCAAGAGCTTTCGAACCCTTTTTGCTGGGCAAGTAGGACCTGTAAATCTACACAATATATAGTTTGAAGTTTGAGTCTATCATATTAGGTTTTGGATTTATAGCTGTTTTTGTGTCTATTGCTTCAAAAGCATTTTCAGATAATTTGTGTGTTCTGAAGAAACTACAAGAGATATCTAACCCAAACTTTCTGTGCAAGAGGGGCTTGTACATTTGCACTACATGTCTTTTAAAGTTTGAACCTATCTTATTGCATTTTTGAGTTATAACAGTTTTTACGTTTTTATTGCTCTAAAAGCCTTTTCAGCCCATGAACAGTTGTTTGTGAGTTTCGAAAAAAGTGCAAGAGCTATTCAAACCCTTTTTGCTGGGCAAGTAGGACCTGTAAATCTACACAATATATAGTTTAAAGTTTGAGTCTATCATATTAGGTTTTGGATTTATAGCTGTTTTTGTGTCTATTGTTTCAAAAGCATTTTCAGATAATTTGTGTGTTCTGAAGAAACTACAAGAGATATCTAACCCAAACTTTCTGTGCAAGAGTGGCTTGTACATCTGCACAACATGTCTTTTAAAGTTTTAACCTATCTTATTGCATTTTTGAGTTATAGCAGTTTTTACGTTTTTATTGCTCCAAAAGCCTTTTCAGCCTATGAACAGTTGTGTGCGTTTCGAAAGAAAGTGCAAGAGCTATTCAAACCCTTTTTGCTAGGCAAGTAGGACCTGTAAATCTACACAATACATAGTTTAAAGTTTGAGTCTATCATATTAGGTTTTGGATTTATAGCTGTTTTTGTGTCTATTGCTTCAAAAGCATTTTCAGATAATTTGTGTGTTCTGAAGAAACTACAAGAGATATCTAACCCAAACTTTCTGTGCAAGAGGGGCTTGTACATCTGCACAACATGTGTTTTAAAGTTTGAACTTATCTTATTGCATTTTTGAGTTAAAAGCAGTTTTTAAGTTTTTATTGCTCCAAAAGCCTTTTCAGCCCATGAACAGTTGTTTGTGAGTTTCGAAAAAAGTGCAAGAGCTATTCAAACCCTTTTTGCTGGGCAAGTAGGACCTGTAAATCTACACAATATATAGTTTAAAGTTTGAGTCTATCATATTAGGTTTTGGATTTATAGCTGTTTTTGTGTCTATTGTTTCAAAAGCATTTTCAGATAATTTGTGTGTTCTGAAGAAACTACAAGAGATATCTAACCCAAACTTTCTGTGCAAGAGTGGCTTGTACATCTGCACAACATGTCTTTTAAAGTTTTAACCTATCTTATTGCATTTTTGAGTTATAGCAGTTTTTACGTTTTTATTGCTCCAAAAGCCTTTTCAGCCTATGAACAGTTGTGTGCGTTTCGAAAGAAAGTGCAAGAGCTATTCAAACCCTTTTTGCTAGGCAGGTAGGACCTGTAAATCTACACAATACATAGTTTAAAGTTTGAGTCTATCATATTAGGTTTTGGATTTATAGCTGTTTTTGTGTCTATTGCTTCAAAAGCATTTTCAGATAATTTGTGTGTTCTGAAGAAACTACAAGAGATATCTAACCCAAACTTTCTGTGCAAGAGGGGCTTGTACATCTGCACAACATGTGTTTTAAAGTTTGAACTTATCTTATTGCATTTTTGAGTTAAAAGCAGTTTTTAAGTTTTTATTGCTCCAAAAGCCTTTTCAGCCCATGAACAGTTGTTTGTGAGTTTTCGAAAAAAGTGCAAAAGCTATTCGAACCCTTTTTGCTGAGCAAGTAGGACCTGTAAATCTACACAATATATAGTTTAAAGTTTGAGTCTATCATATTAGGTTTTGGATTTATAGCTGTTTTTGTGTCTTTTGCTTCAAAAGCATTTTCAGATAATTTGTGTGTTCTGAAGAAACTACAAGAGATATCTAACCCAAACTTTCTGTGCAAGAGGGGCTTATACATTTGCACAACATGTCTTTTAAAGTTTGAACCTATCTTATTGCATTTTTGAGTTATAGCACGTTTTTATTGCTCCAAAAGCCTTTTCAGCCCATGAACAGTTGTGTGCGTTTCGAAAAAAGTGCAAGAGCTATTCAAACCCTTTTTGCTGGGCAAGTAGGACCTGTAAATCTACACAATATATAGTTTAAAGTTTGAGTCTATCATATTAGGTTTTGGATTTATAGCTGTTTTTGTGTCAATTGCTTCAAAAGCATTTTCAGATAATTTGTGTGTTCTGAAGAAACTACAAGAGATATCTAACCCAAACTTTCTGTGCAAGAGGGGCTTGTTCATCTGCACAACATGTCTTTTAAAGTTTGAACTTATCTTATTGCATTTTTGAGTTATAGCAGTTTTTAAGTTTTTATTGCTCCAAAAGCCTTTTCAGCCCATGAACAGTTGTTTGTGAGTTTCGAAAAAAGTGCAAGAGCTATTCAAACCCTTTTTGCTGGGCAAGTAGGACCTGTAAATCTACACAATATATAGTTTAAAGTTTGAGTCTATCATATTAGGTTTTGGATTTATAGCTGTTTTTGTGTCTATTGCTTCAAAAGCATTTTCAGATAATTTGTGTGTTCTGAAGAAACTACAAGAGATATCTAACCCAAACTTTCTGTGCAAGAGGGGCTTGTACATCTGCACAACATGTCTTTTAAAGTTTGAACTTATCTTATTGCATTTTTGAGTTATAACAGTTTTTACGTTTTTATTGCTCCAAAAGCCTTTTCAGCCCATGAACAGTTGTTTGTGTGTTTCGAAAAAAGTGCAAGAGCTTTCGAACCCTTTTTGCTGGGCAAGTAGGACCTGTAAATCTACACAATATATAGTTTAAAGTTTGAGTCTATCATATTAGGTTTTGGATTTATAGCTGTTTTTGTGTCTATTGCTTCAAAAACATTTTCAGATAATTTGTGTGTTCTGAAGAAACTACAAGAGATATCTAACCCAAACTTTCTGTGCAAGAGGGGCTTGTACATCTGCACAACATGTCTTTTAAAGTTTGAACCTATCTTATTGCATTTTTGAGTTTTAACAGTTTTTACGTTTTTATTGCTCCAAAAGCCTTTTCAGCCCATGAACAGTTGTTTGTGAGTTTCGAAAAAAGTGCAAGAGCTATTCAAACCCTTTTTGCTGGGCAAGTAGGACCTGTAAATCTACAATATATATAGTTTAAAGTTTGAGTCTATCATATTAGGTTTTGGATTTATAGCTGTTTTTGTGTCTATTGTTTCAAAAGCATTTTCAGATAATTTGTGTGTTCTGAAGAAACTACAAGAGATATCTAACCCAAACTTTCTGTGCATGAGGGGCTTGTACACCTGCACAACATGTGTTTTAAAGTTTGAACTTATCTTATTGCATTTTTGAGTTATAGCAGTTTTTACGTTTTTATTGCTCCAAAAGCCTTTTCAGCCCATGAACAGTTGTTTGTGAGTTTTCGAAAAAAGTGCAAAAGCTATTCGAACCCTTTTTGCTGGGCAAGTAGGACCTGTAAATCTACACAATATATAGTTTAAAGTTTGAGTCTATCATATTAGGTTTTGGATTTATAGCTGTATTTGTGTCTTTTGCTTCAAAAGCATTTTCAGATAATTTGTGTGTTCTGAAGAAACTACAAGAGATATCTAACCCAAACTTTCTGTGCAAGAGGGGCTTGTACATCTGCACAACATGTCTTTTAAAGTTTGAACCTATCTTATTGCATTTTTGAGTTTTAACAGTTTTTACGTTTTTATTGCTCCAAAAGCCTTTTCAGCCCATGAACAGTTGTTTGTGAGTTTCGAAAAAAGTGCAAGAGCTATTCAAACCCTTTTTGCTGGGCAAGTAGGACCTGTAAATCTACACAATATATAGTTTAAAGTTTGAGTCTATCATATTAGGTTTTGGATTTATAGCTGTTTTTGTGTCTATTGTTTCAAAAGCATTTTCAGATAATTTGTGTGTTCTGAAGAAACTACAAGAGATATCTAACCCAAACTTTCTGTGCATGAGGGGCTTGTACATCTGCACAACATGTGTTTTAAAGTTTGAACTTATCTTATTGCATTTTTGAGTTATAGCAGTTTTTACGTTTTTATTGCTCCAAAAGCCTTTTCAGCCCATGAACAGTTGTTTGTGAGTTTTCGAAAAAAGTGCAAAAGCTATTCGAACCCTTTTTGCTGGGCAAGTAGGGCCTGTAAATCTACACAATATATAGTTTAAAGTTTGAGTCTATCATATTAGGTTTTGGATTTATAGCTGTATTTGTGTCTTTTGCTTCAAAAGCATTTTCAGATAATTTGTGTGTTCTGAAGAAACTACAAGAGATATCTAACCCAAACTTTCTGTGCAAGAGGGGCTTGTACATCTGCACAACATGTCTTTTAAAGTTTGTACCTATCTTATTGCATTTTTGAGTTATAGCAGTTTTTACGTTTTTATTGCTCCAAAAGCCTTTTCAGCCTATGAACAGTTGTGTGCGTTTCGAAAAAAGTGCAAGAGCTATTCAAACCCTTTTTGCTGGGCAAGTAGGACTTGTAAATCTACACAATATATAGTTTAAAGTTTGAGTCTATCATATTAGGTTTTGGATTTATAGCTGTTTTTGTGTCTATTGCTTCAAAAGCATTTTCAGATAATTTGTGTGTTCTGAAGAAACTACAAGAGATATCTAAGCCATACTTTCTGTGCAAGAGGAGCTTGTACATCTGCACAACATGTCTTTTAAAGTTTGAACTTATCTTATTGCATTTTTGAGTTATAGCAGTTTTTAAGTTTTTATTGCTCCAAAAGCCTTTTCAGCCCATGAACAGTTGTTTGTGAGTTTCGAAAAAAGTGCAAGAGCTATTCAAACCCTTTTTGCTGGGCAAGTAGGACCTGTAAATATACACAATATATAGTTTAAAGTTTGAGTCTATCATATTAGGTTTTGGATTTATAGCTGTTTTTGTGTCTATTGCTTCAAAATGATTTTTAGATAATTTGTGTGTTCTGAAGAAACTACAAGATATATCTAACCCAAAACTTTCTGTGCAAGAGGGGCTTGTACATCTGCACAACATGTCTTTTAAAGTTTGTACCTATCTTATTGCATTTTTGAGTTATAGCAGTTTTTACGTTTTTATTGCTCCAAAAGCCTTTTCAGCCTATGAACAGTTGTGTGCGTTTCGAAAGAAAGTGCAAGAGCTATTCAAACCCTTTTTGCTGGGCAAGTAGGACCTGTAAATCTACACAATATATAGTTTAAAGTTTGAGTCTATCATATTAGGTTTTGGATTTATAGCTGTTTTTGTGTCTATTGCTTCAAAAGCATTTTCAGATAATTTGTGTGTTCTGAAGAAACTACAAGAGATATCTAAGCCATACTTTCTGTGCAAGAGGGGCTTGTACATCTGCACAACATGTCTTTTAAAGTTTGAACTTATCTTATTGCATTTTTGAGTTATAGCAGTTTTTAAGTTTTTATTGCTCCAAAAGCCTTTTCAGCCCATGAACAGTTGTTTGTGAGTTTCGAAAAAAGTGCAAGAGCTATTCAAACCTTTTTTGCTGGGCAAGTAGGACCTGTAAATCTACACAATATATAGTTTAAAGTTTGAGTCTATCATATTAGGTTTTGGATTTATAGCTGTTTTTGTGTCTATTGCTTCAAAATCATTTTTAGATAATTTGTGTGTTCTGAAGAAACTACAAGAGATATCTAACCCAAACTTTCTGTGCAAGAGGGGCTTGTACATCTGCACAACATGTCTTTTAAAGTTTGAACCTATCTTATTGCATTTTTGAGTTATAGCAGTTTTTAAGTTTTTATTGCTCCAAAAGCCTTTTCAGCCATGAACAGTTGTTTGTGAGTTTTCGAAAAAAGTGCAAAAGCTATTCGAACCCTTTTTGCTGGGCAAGTAGGACCTGTAAATCTACACAATATATAGTTTAAAGTTTGAGTCTATCATATAAGCTTTTGGATTTATAGCTGTTTTTGTGTCTTTTGCTTCAAAAGCATTTTCAGATAATTTGTGTGTTCTGAAGAAACTACAAGAGATATCTAACCCAAACTTTCTGTGCAAGAGGGGCTTGTACATATGCACAACATGTCTTTTAAAGTTTGAACCTATCTTATTGCATTTTTGAGTTATAACAGTTTTTACGTTTTTATTGCTCCAAAAGCCTTTTCAGCCCATGAACAGTTGTTTGTGTGTTTCGAAAAAAGTGCAAGAGCTTTCGAACCCTTTTTGCTGGGCAAGTAGGACCTGTAAATCTACACAATATATAGTTTAAAGTTTGAGTCTATCATATTAGGTTTTGGATTTATAGCTGTTTTTGTGTCTATTGCTTCAAAAGCATTTTCAGATAATTTGTGTGTTCTGAAGAAACTACAAGAGATATCTAACCCAAACTTTCTGTGCAAGAGGGGCTTGTACATCTGCACAACATGTTTTTTAAAGTTTGTACCTATCTTATTGCATTTTTGAGTTATAGCAGTTTTTACGTTTTTATTGCTCCAAAAGCCTTTTCAGCCCATGAACAGTTGTTTGTGAGTTTTCGAAAAAAGTGCAAAAGCTATTC
Organism: Eucyclogobius newberryi; assembly: GCF_026437365.1. Taxonomy (NCBI): domain Eukaryota; kingdom Metazoa; phylum Chordata; class Actinopteri; order Gobiiformes; family Gobiidae; genus Eucyclogobius; species Eucyclogobius newberryi. Next base: position 26,033 of record NW_027316001.1, read on the forward strand.
GAACCCTTTTTGCTGGGCAAGTAGGACCTGTAAATCTACACAATATATAGTTTAAAGTTTGAGTCTATCATATTAAGTTTTGGATTTATAGCTGTTTTTGTGTCTTTTGCTTCAAAAGCATTTTCAGATAATTTGTGTGTTCTGAAGAAACTACAAGAGATATCTAACCCAAACTTTCTGTGCAAGAGGGGCTTGTACATCTGCACAACATGTCTTTTAAAGTTTGAACTTATCTTATTGCATTTTTGAGTTATAGCAGTTTTTACGTTTTTATTGCTCCAAAAGCCTTTTCAGCCATGAACAGTTGTTTGTGAGTTTTCGAAAAAAGTGCAAAAGCTATTCGAACCCTTTTTGCTGGGCAAGTAGGACCTGTAAATCTACACAATATATAGTTTAAAGTTTGAGTCTATCATATAAGCTTTTGGATTTATAGCTGTTTTTGTGTCTTTTGCTTCAAAAGCATTTTCAGATAATTTGTGTGTTCTGATGAAACTACAAGAGATATCTAACCCAAACTTTCTGTGCAAGAGGGGCTTGTACATATGCACAACATGTCTTTTAAAGTTTGAACTTATCTTATTGCATTTTTGAGTTATAACAGTTTTTACGTTTTTATTGCTCCAAAAGCCTTTTCAGCCCATGAACAGTTGTTTGTGTGTTTCGAAAAAAGTGCAAGAGCTTTCGAACCCTTTTTGCTGGGCAAGTAGGACCTGTAAATCTACACAATATATAGTTTAAAGTTTGAGTCTATCATATTAGGTTTTGGATTTATAGCTGTTTTTGTGTCTATTGCTTCAAAAGCATTTTCAGATAATTTGTGTGTTCTGAAGAAACTACAAGAGATATCTAACCCAAACTTTCTGTGCAAGAGGGGCTTGTACATTTGCACTACATGTCTTTTAAAGTTTGAACATATCTTATTGCATTTTTGAGTTTTAACAGTTTTTACGTTTTTATTGCTCCAAAAGCCTTTTCAGCCCATGAACAGTTGTTTGTGAGTTTCGAAAAAAGTGCAAGAGCTATTCAAACCCTTTTTGCTGGGCAAGTAGGACCTGTAAATCTACACAATATATAGTTTAAAGTTTGAGTCTATCATATTAGGTTTTGGATTTATAGCTGTTTTTGTGTCTTTTGCTTCAAAAGCATTTTCAGATAATTTGTGTGTTCTGAAGAAACTACAAGAGATATCTAACCCAAACTTTCTGTGCAAGAGGGGCTTGTACATCTGCACAACATGTCTTTTAAAGTTTGAACTTATCTTATTGCATTTTTGAGTTATAGCAGTTTTTACGTTTTTATTGCTCCAAAAGCCTTTTCAGCCATGAACAGTTGTTTGTGAGTTTTCGAAAAAAGTGCAAAAGCTATTCGAACCCTTTTTGCTGGGCAAGTAGGACCTGTAAATCTACACAATATATAGTTTAAAGTTTGAGTCTATCATATAAGCTTTTGGATTTATAGCTGTTTTTGTGTCTTTTGCTTCAAAATTATTTTCAGATAATTTGTGTGTTCTGAAGAAACTACAAGAGATATCTAACCCAAACTTTCTGTGCATGAGGGGCTTGTACATCTGCACAACATGTGTTTTAAAGTTTGAACTTATCTTATTGCATTTTTGAGTTATAGATGTTTTTACGTTTTTATTGCTCCAAAAGCCTTTTCAGCCCATGAACAGTTGTGTGCTTTTCGAAAAAAGTGCAAGAGCTATTCAAACCCTTTTTGCTGGGCAAGTAGGACCTTTAAATCTACACAATATATATTTTAAAGTTTCAGTCTATCATATTAGGTTTTGGATTTATAGCTGTTTTTGTGTCTATTGCTTCAAAAGCATTTTCAGATAATTTGTGTGTTCTGAAGAAACTACAAGAGATATCTAACCCAAACTTTCTGTGCAAGAGGGGCTTGTACATTTGCACTACATGTCTTTTAAAGTTTGAACCTATCTTATTGCATTTTTGAGTTATAACAGTTTTTACGTTTTTATTGCTACAAAAGCCTTTTCAGCCCATGAACAGTTGTTTGTGAGTTTCGAAAAAAGTGCAAGAGCTATTCAAACCCTTTTTGCTGGGCAAGTAGGACCTGTAAATCTACACAATATATAGTTTAAAGTTTGAGTCTATCATATTAGGTTTTGGATTTATAGCTGTTTTTGTGTCTATTGTTTCAAAAGCATTTTCAGATAATTTGTGTGTTCTGAAGAAACTACAAGAGATATCTAACCCAAACTTTCTGTGCAAGAGGGGCTTGTACATCTGCACAACATGTGTTTTAAAGTTTGAACTTATCTTATTGCATTTTTGAGTTATAGCAGTTTTTAAGTTTTTATTGCTCCAAAAGCCTTTTCAGCCCATGAACAGTTGTTTGTGAGTTTTCGAAAAAAGTGCAAAAGCTATTCGAACCCTTTTTGCTGGGCAAGTAGGACCTGTAAATCTACACAATATATAGTTTAAAGTTTGAGTATATCATATTAGGTTTTGGATTTATAGCTGTTTTTGTGTCTTTTGCTTCAAAAGCATTTTCAGATAATTTGTGTGTTCTGAAGAAACTACAAGAGATATCTAACCCAAACTTTCTGTGCAAGAGGGGCTTTTACATCTGCACAACATGTCTTTTAAAGTTTGAACCTATCTTATTGCATTTTTGAGTTATAGCAGTTTTTACGTTTTTATTGCTCCAAAAGCCTTTTCAGCCCATGAACAGTTGTGTGCGTTTCGAAAAAAGTGCAAGAGCTATTCAAACCCTTTTTGCTGGGCAAGTAGGACCTTTAAATCTACACAATATATAGTTTAAAATTTGAGTCTATCATATTAGGTTTTGGATTTATAGCTGTTTTTGTGTCTATTGCTTCAAAAGCATTTTCAGATAATTTGTGTGTTCTGAAGAAACTACAAGAGATATCTAACCCAAACTTTCTGTGCAAGAGGGGCTTGTACATCTGCACAACATGTCTTTTAAAGTTTGTACCTATCTTATTGCATTTTTGAGTTATAGCAGTTTTTACGTTTTTATTGCTCCAAAAGCCTTTTCAGCCCATGAACAGTTGTGTGCGTTTCGAAAAAAGTGCAAGAGCTATTCAAACCCTTTTTGCTGGGCAAGTAGGACCTGTAAATCTACACAATATATAGTTTAAAGTTTGAGTCTATCATATTAGGTTTTGGATTTATAGCTGTTTTTGTGTCTATTGTTTCAAAAGCATTTTCAGATAATTTGTGTATTCTGAAGAAACTACAAGAGATATCTAACCCAAACTTTCTGTGCAAGAGGGGCTTGTACATCTGCACAACATGTCTTTTAAAGTTTGAACTTATCTTATTGCATTTTTGAGTTATAACAGTTTTTACGTTTTTATTGCTCCAAAAGCCTTTTCAGCCCATGAACAGTTGTTTGTGTGTTTCGAAAAAAGTGCAAGAGCTTTCGAACCCTTTTTGCTGGGCAAGTAGGACCTGTAAATCTACACAATATATAGTTTAAAGTTTGAGTCTATCATATTAGGTTATGGATTTATAGCTGTTTTTGTGTCTATTGCTTCAAAAGCATTTTCAGATAATTTGTGTGTTCTGAAGAAACTACAAGAGATATCTAACCCAAACTTTCTGTGCAAGAGGGGCTTGTACATTTGCACTACATGTCTTTTAAAGTTTGAACCTATCTTATTGCATTTTTGAGTTATAACAGTTTTTACGTTTTTATTGCTCCAAAAGCCTTTTCAGCCCATGAACAGTTGTTTGTGAGTTTCGAAAAAAGTGCAAGAGCTATTCGAACCCTTTTTGCTGGGCAAGTAGGACCTGTAAATCTACACAATATATAGTTTAAAGTTTGAGTCTATCATATTAGGTTTTGGATTTATAGCTGTTTTTGTGTCTATTGCTTCAAAAGCATTTTCAGATAATTTGTGTGTTCTGAAGAAACTACAAGAGATATCTAACCCAAACTTTCTGTGCAAGAGGGGCTTGTACATCTGCACAACATGTCTTTTAAAGTTTGAACTTATCTTATTGCATTTTTGAGTTATAGCAGTTTTTAAGTTTTTATTGCTCCAAAAGCCTTTCAGCCCATGAACAGTTGTTTGTGAGTTTCGAAAAAAAGTGCAAGAGCTATTCAAACCCTTTTTGCTGGGCAAGAAGGACCTTTAAATCTACACAATATATAGTTTAAAGTTTGAGTCTATCATATTAGGTTTTGGATTTTTAGCTGTTTTTGTGTCTATTGCTTCAAAAGCATTTTCAGATAATTTGTGTGTTCTGAAGAAACTACAAGAGATATCTAACCCAAACTTTCTGTGCAAGAGGGGCTTGTACATCTGCACAACATGTCTTTTAAAGTTTGAACTTATCTTATTGAATTTTTGAGTTATAGCAGTTTTTACGTTTTTATTGCTCCAAAAGCCTTTTCAGCCCATGAACAGTTGTGTGCGTTTCGAAAAAAGTGCAAGAGCTATTCAAACCCCTTTTGCTGGGCAAGTAGGACCTGTAAATATACACAATATATAGTTTAAAGTTTGAGTCTATCATATTAGGTTTTGGATTTATAGCTGTTTTTGTGTCTATTGCTTCAAAAGCATTTTCAGATAATTTGTGTGTTCTGAAGAAACTACAAGAGATATCTAACCCAAACTTTCTGTGCAAGAGGGGCTTGTACATCTGCACAACATGTCTTTTAAAGTTTGAACCTATCTTATTGCATTTTTGAGTTATAGCAGTTTTTACGTTTTTATTGCTCCAAAAGCCTTTTCAGCCCATGAACAGTTGTGTGCGTTTCGAAAAAAGTGCAAGAGCTATTCAAACCCTTTTTGCTGGGCAAGTAGGACCTTTAAATCTACACAATATATAGTTTAAAGTTTGAGTCTATCATATTAGGTTTTGGATTTATAGCTGTTTTTGTGTCTATTGCTTCAAAAGCATTTTCAGATAATTTGTGTGTTCTGAAGAAACTACAAGAGATATCTAACCCAAACTTTCTGTGCAAGAGGGGCTTGTACATCTGCACAACATGTCTTTTAAAGTTTGTACCTATCTTATTGCATTTTTGAGTTATAGCAGTTTTTACGTTTTTATTGCTCCAAAATTCTTTTCAGCCTATGAACAGTTGTGTGCGTTTCGAAAGAAAGTGCAAGAGCTATTCAAACCCTTTTTGCTAGGCAGGTAGGACCTGTAAATCTACACAATACATAGTTTAAAGTTTGAATCTATCATATTAGGTTTTGGATTTATAGCTGTTTTTGTGTCTATTGCTTCAAAAGCATTTTCAGATAATTTGTGTCTTCTGAAGAAACTACAAGAGATATCTAACCCAAACTTTCTGTGCAAGAGGGGCTTGTACATCTGCACAACATGTGTTTTAAAGTTTGAGCTTATCTTATTGCATTTTTGAGTTATAGCAGTTTTTAAGTTTTTATTGCTCCAAAAGCCTTTTCAGCCCATGAACAGTTGTTAGTGAGTTTTCGAAAAAAGTGCAAAAGCTATTCGAACCCTTTTTGCTGGGCAAGTAGGACCTGTAAATCTACACAATACATAGTTTAAAGTTTGAGTCTATCATATTAGGTTTTGGATTTATAGCTGTTTTTGTGTATTTTGCTTCAAAAGCATTTTCAGATAATTTGTGTGTTCTGAAGAAACTACAAGAGATATCTAACCCAAACTTTCTGTGCAAGAGGGGCTTGTACATCTGCACAACATGTCTTTTAAAGTTTGAACCTATCTTATTGCATTTTTGAGTTATAGCAGTTTTTACGTTTTTATTGCTCCAAAAGCCTTTTCAGCCCATGAACAGTTGTGTGCGTTTCGAAAAAAGTGCAAGAGCTATTCAAACCCCTTTTGCTGGGCAAGTAGGACCTGTAAATATACACAATATATAGTTTAAAGTTTGAGTCTATCATATTAGGTTTTGGATTTATAGCTGTTTTTGTGTCTATTGCTTCAAAAGCATTTTCAGATAATTTGTGTGTTCTGAAGAAACTACAAGAGATATCTAACCCAAACTTTCTGTGCAAGAGGGGCTTGTACATCTGCACAACATGTCTTTTAAAGTTTGAACTTATCTTATTGCATTTTTGAGTTATAACAGTTTTTACGTTTTTATTGCTCCAAAAGCCTTTTCAGCCCATGAACAGTTGTGTGTGAGTTTCGAAAAAAGTGCAAGAGCTATTCAAACCCTTTTTGCTGGGCAAGACCGACCTGTAAATCTACACAATATATAGTTTAAAGTTTGAGTCTATCATATTAGGTTTTGGATTTATAGCTGTTTTTGTGTCTATTGTTTCAAAAGCATTTTCAGATAATTTGTGTGTTCTGAAGAAACTACAAGAGATATCTAACCCAAACTTTCTGTGCAAGAGGGGCTTGTACATCTGCACAACATGTCTTTTAAAGTTTTAACCTATCTTATTGCATTTTTGAGTTATAGCAGTTTTTACGTTTTTATTGCTCCAAAATTCTTTTCAGCCTATGAACAGTTGTGTGCGTTTCGAAAGAAAGTGCAAGAGCTATTCAAACCCTTTTTGCTAGGCAGGTAGGACCTGTAAATCTACACAATACATAGTTTAAAGTTTGAATCTATCATATTAGGTTTTGGATTTATAGCTGTTTTTGTGTCTATTGCTTCAAAAGCATTTTCAGATAATTTGTGTGTTCTGAAGAAACTACAAGAGATATCTAACCCAAACTTTCTGTGCAAGAGGGGCTTGTACATCTGCACAACATGTGTTTTAAAGTTTGAACTTATCTTATTGCATTTTTGAGTTATAGCAGTTTTTAAGTTTTTATTGCTCCAAAAGCCTTTTCAGCCCATGAACAGTTGTTAGTGAGTTTTCGAAAAAAGTGCAAAAGCTATTCGAACCCTTTTTGCTGGGCAAGTAGGACCTGTAAATCTACACAATACATAGTTTAAAGTTTGAGTCTATCATATTAGGTTTTGGATTTATAGCTGTTTTTGTGTATTTTGCTTCAAAAGCATTTTCAGATAATTTGTGTGTTCTGAAGAAACTACAAGAGATATCTAACCCAAACTTTCTGTGCAAGAGGGGCTTGTACATCTGCACAACATGTCTTTTAAAGTTTGAACCTATCTTATTGCATTTTTGAGTTATAGCAGTTTTTACGTTTTTATTGCTCCAAAAGCCTTTTCAGCCCATGAACAGTTGTGTGCGTTTCGAAAAAAGTGCAAGAGCTATTCAAACCCTTTTTGCTGGGCAAGTAGGACCTTTAAATCTACACAATATATAGTTTAAAGTTTGAGTCTATCATATTAGGTTTTGGATTTATAGCTGTTTTTGTGTCTATTGCTTCAAAAGCATTTTCAGATAATTTGTGTGTTCTGAAGAAACTACAAGAGATATCTAACCCAAACTTTCTGTGCAAGAGGGGCTTGTACATCTGCACAACATGTCTTTTAAAGTTTGTACCTATCTTATTGCATTTTTGAGTTATAGCAGTTTTTACGTTTTTATTGCTCCAAAATTCTTTTCAGCCTATGAACAGTTGTGTGCGTTTCGAAAGAAAGTGCAAGAGCTATTCAAACCCTTTTTGCTAGGCAGGTAGGACCTGTAAATCTACACAATACATAGTTTAAAGTTTGAATCTATCATATTAGGTTTTGGATTTATAGCTGTTTTTGTGTCTATTGCTTCAAAAGCATTTTCAGATAATTTGTGTCTTCTGAAGAAACTACAAGAGATATCTAACCCAAACTTTCTGTGCAAGAGGGGCTTGTACATCTGCACAACATGTGTTTTAAAGTTTGAGCTTATCTTATTGCATTTTTGAGTTATAGCAGTTTTTAAGTTTTTATTGCTCCAAAAGCCTTTTCAGCCCATGAACAGTTGTTAGTGAGTTTTCGAAAAAAGTGCAAAAGCTATTCGAACCCTTTTTGCTGGGCAAGTAGGACCTGTAAATCTACACAATACATAGTTTAAAGTTTGAGTCTATCATATTAGGTTTTGGATTTATAGCTGTTTTTGTGTATTTTGCTTCAAAAGCATTTTCAGATAATTTGTGTGTTCTGAAGAAACTACAAGAGATATCTAACCCAAACTTTCTGTGCAAGAGGGGCTTGTACATCTGCACAACATGTCTTTTAAAGTTTGAACCTATCTTATTGCATTTTTGAGTTATAGCAGTTTTTACGTTTTTATTGCTCCAAAAGCCTTTTCAGCCCATGAACAGTTGTTTGTGTGTTTCGAAAAAAGTGCAAGAGCTTTCGAACCCTTTTTGCTGGGCAAGTAGGACCTGTAAATCTACACAATATATAGTTTAAAGTTTGAGTCTATCATATTAGGTTATGGATTTATAGCTGTTTTTGTGTCTATTGCTTCAAAAGCATTTTCAGATAATTTGTGTGTTCTGAAGAAACTACAAGAGATATCTAACCCAAACTTTCTGTGCAAGAGGGGCTTGTACATTTGCACTACATGTCTTTTAAAGTTTGAACCTATCTTATTGCATTTTTGAGTTATAACAGTTTTTACGTTTTTATTGCTCCAAAAGCCTTTTCAGCCCATGAACAGTTGTTTGTGAGTTTCGAAAAAAGTGCAAGAGCTATTCGAACCCTTTTTGCTGGGCAAGTAGGACCTGTAAATCTACACAATATATAGTTTAAAGTTTGAGTCTATCATATTAGGTTTTGGATTTATAGCTGTTTTTGTGTCTATTGCTTCAAAAGCATTTTCAGATAATTTGTGTGTTCTGAAGAAACTACAAGAGATATCTAACCCAAACTTTCTGTGCAAGAGGGGCTTGTACATCTGCACAACATGTCTTTTAAAGTTTGAACTTATCTTATTGCATTTTTGAGTTATAGCAGTTTTTAAGTTTTTATTGCTCCAAAAGCCTTTCAGCCCATGAACAGTTGTTTGTGAGTTTCGAAAAAAAGTGCAAGAGCTATTCAAACCCTTTTTGCTGGGCAAGAAGGACCTTTAAATCTACACAATATATAGTTTAAAGTTTGAGTCTATCATATTAGGTTTTGGATTTTTAGCTGTTTTTGTGTCTATTGCTTCAAAAGCATTTTCAGATAATTTGTGTGTTCTGAAGAAACTACAAGAGATATCTAACCCAAACTTTCTGTGCAAGAGGGGCTTGTACATCTGCACAACATGTCTTTTAAAGTTTGAACTTATCTTATTGAATTTTTGAGTTATAGCAGTTTTTACGTTTTTATTGCTCCAAAAGCCTTTTCAGCCCATGAACAGTTGTGTGCGTTTCGAAAAAAGTGCAAGAGCTATTCAAACCCCTTTTGCTGGGCAAGTAGGACCTGTAAATATACACAATATATAGTTTAAAGTTTGAGTCTATCATATTAGGTTTTGGATTTATAGCTGTTTTTGTGTCTATTGCTTCAAAAGCATTTTCAGATAATTTGTGTGTTCTGAAGAAACTACAAGAGATATCTAACCCAAACTTTCTGTGCAAGAGGGGCTTGTACATCTGCACAACATGTCTTTTAAAGTTTGAACTTATCTTATTGCATTTTTGAGTTATAACAGTTTTTACGTTTTTATTGCTCCAAAAGCCTTTTCAGCCCATGAACAGTTGTGTGTGAGTTTCGAAAAAAGTGCAAGAGCTATTCAAACCCTTTTTGCTGGGCAAGACCGACCTGTAAATCTACACAATATATAGTTTAAAGTTTGAGTCTATCATATTAGGTTTTGGATTTATAGCTGTTTTTGTGTCTATTGTTTCAAAAGCATTTTCAGATAATTTGTGTGTTCTGAAGAAACTACAAGAGATATCTAACCCAAACTTTCTGTGCAAGAGGGGCTTGTACATCTGCACAACATGTCTTTTAAAGTTTTAACCTATCTTATTGCATTTTTGAGTTATAGCAGTTTTTACGTTTTTATTGCTCCAAAATTCTTTTCAGCCTATGAACAGTTGTGTGCGTTTCGAAAGAAAGTGCAAGAGCTATTCAAACCCTTTTTGCTAGGCAGGTAGGACCTGTAAATCTACACAATACATAGTTTAAAGTTTGAATCTATCATATTAGGTTTTGGATTTATAGCTGTTTTTGTGTCTATTGCTTCAAAAGCATTTTCAGATAATTTGTGTGTTCTGAAGAAACTACAAGAGATATCTAACCCAAACTTTCTGTGCAAGAGGGGCTTGTACATCTGCACAACATGTGTTTTAAAGTTTGAACTTATCTTATTGCATTTTTGAGTTATAGCAGTTTTTAAGTTTTTATTGCTCCAAAAGCCTTTTCAGCCCATGAACAGTTGTTAGTGAGTTTTCGAAAAAAGTGCAAAAGCTATTCGAACCCTTTTTGCTGGGCAAGTAGGACCTGTAAATCTACACAATACATAGTTTAAAGTTTGAGTCTATCATATTAGGTTTTGGATTTATAGCTGTTTTTGTGTATTTTGCTTCAAAAGCATTTTCAGATAATTTGTGTGTTCTGAAGAAACTACAAGAGATATCTAACCCAAACTTTCTGTGCAAGAGGGGCTTGTACATCTGCACAACATGTCTTTTAAAGTTTGAACCTATCTTATTGCATTTTTGAGTTATAGCAGTTTTTACGTTTTTATTGCTCCAAAAGCCTTTTCAGCCCATGAACAGTTGTGTGCGTTTCGAAAAAAGTGCAAGAGCTATTCAAACCCTTTTTGCTGGGCAAGTAGGACCTTTAAATCTACACAATATATAGTTTAAAGTTTGAGTCTATCATATTAGGTTTTGGATTTATAGCTGTTTTTGTGTCTATTGCTTCAAAAGCATTTTCAGATAATTTGTGTGTTCTGAAGAAACTACAAGAGATATCTAACCCAAACTTTCTGTGCAAGAGGGGCTTGTACATCTGCACAACATGTCTTTTAAAGTTTGTACCTATCTTATTGCATTTTTGAGTTATAGCAGTTTTTACGTTTTTATTGCTCCAAAATTCTTTTCAGCCTATGAACAGTTGTGTGCGTTTCGAAAGAAAGTGCAAGAGCTATTCAAACCCTTTTTGCTAGGCAGGTAGGACCTGTAAATCTACACTATACATAGTTTAAAGTTTGAATCTATCATATTAGGTTTTGGATTTATAGCTGTTTTTGTGTCTATTGCTTCAAAAGCATTTTCAGATAATTTGTGTCTTCTGAAGAAACTACAAGAGATATCTAACCCAAACTTTCTGTGCAAGAGGGGCTTGTACATCTGCACAACATGTGTTTTAAAGTTTGAGCTTATCTTATTGCATTTTTGAGTTATAGCAGTTTTTAAGTTTTTATTGCTCCAAAAGCCTTTTCAGCCCATGAACAGTTGTTAGTGAGTTTTCGAAAAAAGTGCAAAAGCTATTCGAACCCTTTTTGCTGGGCAAGTAGGACCTGTAAATCTACACAATACATAGTTTAAAGTTTGAGTCTATCATATTAGGTTTTGGATTTATAGCTGTTTTTGTGTATTTTGCTTCAAAAGCATTTTCAGATAATTTGTGTGTTCTGAAGAAACTACAAGAGATATCTAACCCAAACTTTCTGTGCAAGAGGGGCTTGTACATCTGCACAACATGTCTTTTAAAGTTTGAACCTATCTTATTGCATTTTTGAGTTATAGCAGTTTTTACGTTTTTATTGCTCCAAAAGCCTTTTCAGCCCATGAACAGTTGTGTGCGTTTCGAAAAAAGTGCAAGAGCTATTCAAACCCTTTTTGCTGGGCAAGTAGGACCTTTAAATCTACACAATATATAGTTTAAAGTTTGAGTCTATCATATTAGGTTTTGGATTTATAGCTGTTTTTGTGTCTATTGCTTCAAAAGCATTTTCAGATAATTTGTGTGTTCTGAAGAAACTACAAGAGATATCTAACCCAAACTTTCTGTGCAAGAGGGGCTTGTACATCTGCACAACATGTCTTTTAAAGTTTGTACCTATCTTATTGCATTTTTGAGTTATAGCAGTTTTTACGTTTTTATTGCTCCAAAATTCTTTTCAGCCCATGAACAGTTGTGTGCGTTTCGAAAAAAGTGCAAGAGCTATTCAAACCCTTTTTGCTGGGCAAGTAGGACCTGTAAATCTACACAATATATAGTTTAAAGTTTATCATATTAGGTTTGGGATTTATAGCTGTTTTTGTGTCTATTGCTTCAAAAGCATTTTCAGATAATTTGTGTGTTCTGAAGAAACTACAAGAGATATCTAACCCAAACTTTCTGTGCAAGAGGGGCTTGTTCATCTGCACAACATGTCTTTTAAAGTTTGAACTTATCTTAATGCATTTTTGAGTTATAGCAGTTTTTAAGTTTTTATTGCTCCAAAAGCCTTTTCAGCCCATGAACAGTTGTTTGTGAGTTTCGAAAAAAGTGCAAGAGCTATTCAAACCCTTTTTGCTGGGCAAGTAGGACCTGTAAATCTACACAATATATAGTTTAAAGTTTGAGTCTATCATATTAGGTTTTGGATTTATAGCTGTTTTTGTGTCTATTGCTTCAAAAGCATTTTCAGATAATTTGTGTGTTCTGAAGAAACTACAAGAGATATCTAACCCAAACTTTCTGTGCAAGAGGGGCTTGTACATCTGCACAACATGTCTTTTAAAGTTTGAACCTATCTTATTGCATTTTTGAGTTATAGATGTTTTTACGTTTTTATTGCTCCAAAAGCCTTTTCAGCCCATGAACAGTTGTGTGCGTTTCGAAAAAAGTGCAAGAGCTATTCAAACCCTTTTTGCTGGGCAAGACCGACCTGTAAATCTACACAATATATAGTTTAAAGTTTGAGTCTATCATATTAGGTTTTGGATTTATAGCTGTTTTTGTGTCTATTGCTTCAAAAGCATTTTCAGATAATTTGTGTGTTCCGAAGAAACTACAAGAGATATCTAACCCAAACTTTCTGTGCAAGAGGGGCTTGTACATCTGCACTACATGTCTTTTAAAGTTTGAACCTATCTTATTGCATTTTTGAGTTATAACAGTTTTTACGTTTTTATTGCTCCAAAAGCCTTTTCAGCCCATGAACAGTTGTTTGTGAGTTTCGAAAAAAGTGCAAGAGCTATTCAAACCCTTTTTGCTGGGCAAGTAGGACCTGTAAATCTACACAATACATAGTTCAAAGTTTGAGTCTATCATATTAGGTTTTGGATTTATAGCTGTTTTTGTGTCTATTGTTTCAAAAGCATTTTCAGATAATTTGTGTGTTCTGAAGAAACTACAAGAGATATCTAACCCAAACTTTCTGTGCAAGAGGGGCTTGTACATCTGCACAACATGTGTTTTAAAGTTTGAACTTATCTTATTGCATTTTTGAGTTATAGCAGTTTTTAAGTTTGTATTGCTACAAAAGCCTTTTCAGCCCATGAACAGTTATTTGTGAGTTTTCGAAAAAAGTGCAAAAGCTATTCAAACCCTTTTTGCTGGGCAAGTAGGACCTGTAAATCTACACAATATATAGTTTAAAGTTTGAGTATATCATATTAGGTTTTGGATTTATAGCTGTTTTTGTGTCTTTTGCTTCAAAAGCATTTTCAGATAATTTGTGTGTTCTGAAGAAACTACAAGAGATATCTAACCCAAACTTTCTGTGCAAGAGGGGCTTGTACATCTGCACAACATTTCTTTTAAAGTTTTAACCTATCTTATTGCATTTTTGAGTTATAGCAGTTTTTACGTTTTTATTGCTCCAAAAGCCTTTTCAGCCTATGAACAGTTGTGTGCGTTTCGAAAGAAAGTGCAAGAGCTATTCAAACCCTTTTTGCTAGGCAGGTAGGACCTGTAAATCTACACAATATATAGTTTAAAGTTTGAGTCTATCATATTAGGTTTTGGATTTATAGCTGTTTTTGTGTCTATTGCTTCAAAAGCATTTTCAGATAATTTGTGTGTTCTGAAGAAACTACAAGAGATATCTAACCCAAACTTTCTGTGCAAGAGGGGCTTGTACATCTGCACAACATGTCTTTTAAAGTTTGAACTTATCTTATTGCATTTTTGAGTTATAGCAGTTTTTAAGTTTTTATTGCTCCAAAAGCCTTTTCAGCCCATGAACAGTTGTTAGTGAGTTTTCGAAAAAAGTGCAAAAGCTATTCGAACCCTTTTTGCTGGGCAAGTAGGACCTGTAAATCTACACAATACATAGTTTAAAGTTTGAGTCTATCATATTAGGTTTTGGATTTATAGCTGTTTTTGTGTATTTTGCTTCAAAAGCATTTTCAGATAATTTGTGTGTTCTGAAGAAACTACAAGAGATATCTAACCCAAACTTTCTGTGCAAAAGGGGCTTGTACATCTGCACAACATGTCTTTTAAAGTTTGAACCTATCTTATTGCATTTTTGAGTTATAGCAGTTTTTACGTTTTTATTGCTCCAAAAGCCTTTTCAGCCCATGAACAGTTGTGTGCGTTTCGAAAAAAGTGCAAGAGCTATTCAAACCCTTTTTGCTGGGCAAGTAGGACCTTTAAATCTACACAATATATAGTTTAAAGTTTGAGTCTATCATATTAGGTTTTGGATTTATAGCTGTTTTTGTGTCTATTGCTTCAAAAGCATTTTCAGATAATTTGTGTGTTCTGAAGAAACTACAAGAGATATCTAACCCAAACTTTCTGTGCAAGAGGGGCTTGTACATCTGCACAACATGTCTTTTAAAGTTTGTACCTATCTTATTGCATTTTTGAGTTATAGCAGTTTTTACGTTTTTATTGCTCCAAAAGCCTTTTCAGCCCATGAACAGTTGTGTGCGTTTCGAAAAAAGTGCAAGAGCTATTCAAACCCTTTTTGCTGGGCAAGTAGGACCTGTAAATCTACACAATATATAGTTTAAAGTTTGAGTTTATCATATTAGGTTTGGGATTTATAGCTGTTTTTGTGTCTATTGCTTCAAAAGCATTTTCAGATAATTTGTGTGTTCTGAAGAAACTACAAGAGATATCTAACCCAAACTTTCTGTGCAAGAGGGGCTTGTTCATCTGCACAACATGTCTTTTAAAGTTTGAACTTATCTTAATGCATTTTTGAGTTATAGCAGTTTTTAAGTTTTTATTGCTCCAAAAGCCTTTTCAGCCCATGAACAGTTGTTTGTGAGTTTCGAAAAAAGTGCAAGAGCTATTCAAACCCTTTTTGCTGGGCAAGTAGGACCTGTAAATCTACACAATATATAGTTTAAAGTTTGAGTCTATCATATTAGGTTTTGGATTTATAGCTGTTTTTGTGTCTATTGCTTCAAAAGCATTTTTAGATAATTTGTGTGTTCTGAAGAAACTACAAGAGATATCTAACCCAAACTTTCTGTGCAAGAGGGGCGTGTACATCTGCACAACATGTCTTTTAAAGTTTGAACTTATCTTATTGCATTTTTGAGTTATAGCAGTTTTTACGTTTTTATTGCTCCAAAAGCCTTTTCAGCCCATGAACAGTTGTGTGCGTTTCGAAAAAAGTGCAAGAGCTATTCGAACCCTTTTTGCTGGGCAAGTAGGACCTGTAAATCTACACAATATATAGTTTAAAGTTTGAGTCTATCATATTAGGTTTTGGATTTATAGCTGTTTTTGTGTCTTTTGCTTCAAAAGCATTTTCAGATAATTTGTGTGTTCTGAAGAAACTACAAGAGATATCTAACCCAAACTTTCTGTGCAAGAGGGGCTTGTACATCTGCACAACATGTCTTTTAAAGTTTGAACCTATCTTATTGCATTTTTGAGTTATAGATGTTTTTACGTTTGTATTGCTCCAAAAGCCTTTTCAGCCCATGAACAGTTGTGTGTGTTTCGAAAAAAGTGCAAGAGCTATTCAAACCCTTTTTGCTGGGCAAGTAGGACCTTTAAATCTACATAATATATAGTTTAAAGTTTGAGTCTATCATATTAGGTTTTGGATTTATAGCTGTTTTTGTGTCTATTGCTTCAAAAGCATTTTCAGATAATTTGTGTGTTCTGAAGAAACTACAAGAGATATCTAACCCAAACTTTCTGTGCAAGAGGGGCTTGTACATCTGCACAACATGTCTTTTAAAGTTTGTACCTATCTTATTGCATTTTTGAGTTATAGCAGTTTTTACGTTTTTATTGCTCCAAAAGCCTTTTCAGCCCATGAACAGTTGTGTGCGTTTCGAAAAAAGTGCAAGAGCTATTCAAACCCTTTTTGCTGGGCAAGTAGGACCTGTAAATCTACACAATATATAGTTTAAAGTTTGAGTCTATCATATTAGGTTTTGGATTTATAGCTGTTTTTGTGTCTATTGCTTCAAAAGCATTTTCAGATAATTTGTGTGTTCTGAAGAAACTACAAGAGATATCTAACCCAAACTTTCTGTGCAAGAGGGGCTTGTACATTTGCACTACATGTCTTTTAAAGTTTGAACCTATCTTATTGCATTTTTGAGTTATAATAGTTTTTACGTTTTTATTGCTCCAAAAGCCTTTTCAGCCCCATGAACAGTTGTTTGTGAGTTTCGAAAAAAGTGCAAGAGCTATTCAAACCCTTTTTGCTGGGCAAGTAGGACCTGTAAATCTACACAATATATAGTTTAAAGTTTGAGTCTATCATATTAGGTTTTGGATTTATAGCTGTTTTTGTGTCTATTGCTTCAAAAGCATTTTCAGATAATTTGTGTGTTCTGAAGAAACTACAAGAGATATCTAACCCAAACTTTCTGTGCAAGAGGAGCTTGTACATCTGCACAACATGTCTTTTAAAGTTTGAACTTATCTTATTGCATTTTTGAGTTATAACAGTTTTTACATTTTTATTGCTCCAAAAGCCTTTTCAGCCCATGAACAGTTGTTTGTGTGTTTCGAAAAAAGTGCAAGAGCTTTCGAACCCTTTTTGCTGGGCAAGTAGGACCTGTAAATCTACACAATATATAGTTTAAAGTTTGAGTCTATCATATTAGGTTTTGGATTTATAGCTGTTTTTGTGTCTATTGCTTCAAAAGCATTTTCAGATAATTTGTGTGTTCCGAATAAACTACAAGAGATATCTAACCCAAACTTTCTGTGCAAGAGGGGCTTGTACATTTGCACTACATGTCTTTTAAAGTTTGAACCTATCTTATTGCATTTTTGAGTTATAACAGTTTTTACGTTTTTATTGCTCCAAAAGCCTTTTCAGCCCATGAACAGTTGTTTGTGAGTTTCGAAAAAAGTGCAAGAGCTATTCAAACCCTTTTTGCTGGGCAAGTAGGACCTGTAAATCTACACAATATATAGTTTAAAGTTTGAGTCTATCATATTAGGTTTTGGATTTATAGCTGTTTTTGTGTCTATTGTTTCAAAAGCATTTTCAGATAATTTGTGTGTTCTGAAGAAACTACAAGAGATATCTAACCCAAACTTTCTGTGCAAGAGGGGCTTGTACATCTGCACTACATGTCTTTTAAAGTTTGAACCTATCTTATTGCATTTTTGAGTTATAGCAGTTTTTACGTTTTTATTGCTCCAAAAGCCTTTTCAGCCCATGAACAGTTGTGTGCGTTTCGAAAAAAGTGCAAGAGCTATTCAAACCCTTTTTGCTGGGCAAGTAGGACCTTTAAATCTACACAATATATAGTTTAAAGTTTGAGTCTATCATATTAGGTTTTGGATTTATAGCTGTTTTTGTGTCTATTGCTTCAAAAGCATTTTCAGATAATTTGTGTGTTCTGAAGAAACTACAAGAGATATCTAACCCAAACTTTCTGTGCAAGAGGGGCTTGTACATCTGCACAACATGTCTTTTAAAGTTTGTACCTATCTTATTGCATTTTTGAGTTATAGCAGTTTTTACGTTTTTATTGCTCCAAAAGCCTTTTCAGCCCATGAACAGTTGTTTGTGAGTTTCGAAAAAAGTGCAAGAGCTATTCAAACCCTTTTTGCTGGGCAAGACCGACCTGTAAATCTACACAATATATAGTTTAAAGTTTGAGTCTATCATATTAGCTTTTGGATTTATAGCTGTTTTTGTGTCTATTGTTTCAAAAGCATTTTCAGATAATTTGTGTGTTCTGAAGAAACTACAAGAGATATCTAACCCAAACTTTCTGTGCAAGAGGGGCTTGTACATCTGCACAACATTTCTTTTAAAGTTTTAACCTATCTTATTGCATTTTTGAGTTATAGCAGTTTTTACGTTTTTATTGCTCCAAAAGCCTTTTCAGCCCATGAACAGTTGTTTGTGAGTTTCGAAAAAAGTGCAAGAGCTATTCAAACCCTTTTTGCTGGGCAAGTAGGACCTGTAAATCTACACAATATATAGTTTAAAGTTTGAGTCTATCATATTAGGTTTTGGATTTATAGCTGTTTTTGTGTATTTTGCTTCAAAAGCATTTTCAGATAATTTGTGTGTTCTGAAGAAACTACAAGAGATATCTAACCCAAACTTTCTGTGCAAGAGGGGCTTGTACATCTGCACAACATGTCTTTTAAAGTTTGAACTTATCTTATTGCATTTTTGAGTTATAGCAGTTTTTAAGTTTGTATTGCTCCAAAAGCCTTTTCAGCCCATGAACAGTTATTTGTGAGTTTTCGAAAAAAGTGCAAAAGCTATTCAAACCCTTTTTGCTGGGCAAGTAGGACCTGTAAATCTACACAATATATAGTTTAAAGTTTGAGTATATCATATTAGGTTTTGGATTTATAGCTGTTTTTGTGTCTTTTGCTTCAAAAGCATTTTCAGATAATTTGTGTGTTCTGAAGAAACTACAAGAGATATCTAACCCAAACTTTCTGTGCAAGAGGGGCTTGTACATCTGCACTACATGTCTTTTAAAGTTTGAACCTATCTTATTGCATTTTTGAGTTATAGCAGTTTTTACGTTTTTATTGCTCCAAAAGCCTTTTCAGCCCATGAACAGTTGTGTGCGTTTCGAAAAAAGTGCAAGAGCTATTCAAACCCTTTTTGCTGGGCAAGTAGGACCTTTAAATCTACACAATATATAGTTTAAAGTTTGAGTCTATCATATTAGGTTTTGGATTTATAGCTGTTTTTGTGTCTATTGCTTCAAAAGCATTTTCAGATAATTTGTGTGTTCTGAAGAAACTACAAGAGATATCTAACCCAAACTTTCTGTGCAAGAGGGGCTTGTACATCTGCACAACATGTCTTTTAAAGTTTGTACCTATCTTATTGCATTTTTGAGTTATAGCAGTTTTTACGTTTTTATTGCTCCAAAAGCCTTTTCAGCCCATGAACAGTTGTTTGTGAGTTTCGAAAAAAGTGCAAGAGCTATTCAAACCCTTTTTGCTGGGCAAGACCGACCTGTAAATCTACACAATATATAGTTTAAAGTTTGAGTCTATCATATTAGCTTTTGGATTTATAGCTGTTTTTGTGTCTATTGTTTCAAAAGCATTTTCAGATAATTTGTGTGTTCTGAAGAAACTACAAGAGATATCTAACCCAAACTTTCTGTGCAAGAGGGGCTTGTACATCTGCACAACATTTCTTTTAAAGTTTTAACCTATCTTATTGCATTTTTGAGTTATAGCAGTTTTTACGTTTTTATTGCTCCAAAAGCCTTTTCAGCCTATGAACAGTTGTGTGCGTTTCGAAAGAAAGTGCAAGAGCTATTCAAACCCTTTTTGCTAGGCAGGTAGGACCTGTAAATCTACACAATACATAGTTTAAAGTTTGAGTCTATCATATTAGGTTTTGGATTTATAGCTGTTTTTGTGTCTATTGCTTCAAAAGCATTTTCAGATAATTTGTGTGTTCTGAAGAAACTACAAGAGATATCTAACCCAAACTTTCTGTGCAAGAGGGGCTTGTACATCTGCACAACATGTCTTTTAAAGTTTGAACTTATCTTATTGCATTTTTGAGTTATAGCAGTTTTTAAGTTTGTATTGCTCCAAAAGCCTTTTCAGCCCATGAACAGTTGTTTGTGAGTTTCGAAAAAAGTGCAAGAGCTATTCAAACCCTTTTTGCTGGGCAAGTAGGACCTGTAAATCTACACAATATATAGTTTAAAGTTTGAGTCTATCATATTAGGTTTTGGATTTATAGCTGTTTTTGTGTCTATTGCTTCAAAAGCATTTTCAGATAATTTGTGTGTTCTGAAGAAACTACAAGAGATATCTAACCCAAACTTTCTGTGCAAGAGGGGCTTGTACATCTGCACAACATGTCTTTTAAAGTTTGAACTTATCTTATTGCATTTTTGAGTTATAACAGTTTTTACGTTTTTATTGCTCCAAAAGCCTTTTCAGCCCATGAACAGTTGTTTGTGAGTTTCGAAAAAAGTGCAAGAGCTATTCAAACCCTTTTTGCTGGGCAAGTAGGACCTGTAAATCTACACAATATATAGTTTAAAGTTTGAGTCTATCATATTAGGTTTTGGATTTATAGCTGTTTTTGTGTCTATTGTTTCAAAAGCATTTTTAGATAATTTGTGTGTTCTGAAGAAACTACAAGAGATATCTAACCCAAACTTTCTGTGCAAGAGGGGCTTGTACATCTGCACAACATGTCTTTTAAAGTTTTAACCTATCTTATTGCATTTTTGAGTTATAGCAGTTTTTACGTTTTTATTGCTCCAAAATTCTTTTCAGCCTATGAACAGTTGTGTGCGTTTCGAAAGAAAGTGCAAGAGCTATTCAAACCCTTTTTGCTGGGCAGGTAGGACCTGTAAATCTACACAATACATAGTTTAAAGTTTGAATCTATCATATTAGGTTTTGGATTTATAGCTGTTTTTGTGTCTATTGCTTCAAAAGCATTTTCAGATAATTTGTGTGTTCTGAAGAAACTACAAGAGATATCTAACCCAAACTTTCTGTGCAAGAGGGGCTTGTACATCTGCACAACATGTCTTTTAAAGTTTGAACCTATCTTATTGCATTTTTGAGTTATAGCAGTTTTTACGTTTTTATTGCTCCAAAAGCCTTTTCAGCCCATGAACAGTTGTGTGCGTTTCGAAAAAAGTGCAAGAGCTATTCAAACCCTTTTTGCTGGGCAAGTAGGACCTTTAAATCTACACAATATATAGTTTAAAGTTTGAGTCTATCATATTAGGTTTTGGATTTATAGCTGTTTTTGTGTCTATTGCTTCTAAAGCATTTTCAGATAATTTGTGTGTTCTGAAGAAACTACAAGAGATATCTAACCCAAACTTTCTGTGCAAGAGGGGCTTGTACATCTGCACAACATTTCTTTTAAAGTTTGTACCTATCTTATTGCATTTTTGAGTTATAGCAGTTTTTAAGTTTTTATTGCTCCAAAAGCCTTTTCAGCCCATGAACAGTTGTTTGTGAGTTTCGAAAAAAGTGCAAGAGCTATTCAAACCCTTTTTGCTGGGCAAGTAGGACCTGTAAATCTACACAATATATAGTTTAAAGTTTGAGTCTATCATATTAGGTTTTGGATTTATAGCTGTTTTTGTGTCTATTGCTTCAAAAGCATTTTCAGATAATTTGTGTGTTCTGAAGAAACTACAAGAGATATCTAACCCAAACTTTCTGTGCAAGAGGGGCTTGTACATCTGCACAACATGTCTTTTAAAGTTTGAACTTATCTTATTGCATTTTTGAGTTATAACAGTTTTTACGTTTTTATTGCTCCAAAAGCCTTTTCAGCCCATGAACAGTTGTTTGTGAGTTTCGAAAAAAGTGCAAGAGCTATTCAAACCCTTTTTGCTGGGCTAGTAGGACCTGTAAATCTACACAATATATAGTTTAAAGTTTGAGTCTATCATATTAGGTTTTGGATTTATAGCTGTTTTTGTGTCTATTGTTTCAAAAGAATTTTCAGATAATTTGTGTGTTCTGAAGAAACTACAAGAGATATCTAACCCAAACTTTCTGTGCAAGAGGGGCTTGTACATCTGCACTACATGTCTTTTAAAGTTTGAACCTATCTTATTGCATTTTTGAGTTATAATAGTTTTTACGTTTTTATTGCTCCAAAAGCCTTTTCAGCCCATGAACAGTTGTTTGTGAGTTTCGAAAAAAGTGCAAGAGCTATTCAAACCCTTTTTGCTGGGCAAGACCGACCTGTAAATCTACACAATATATAGTTTAAAGTTTGAGTCTATCATATTAG
Source organism: Eucyclogobius newberryi (assembly GCF_026437365.1). Classification (NCBI taxonomy): domain Eukaryota; kingdom Metazoa; phylum Chordata; class Actinopteri; order Gobiiformes; family Gobiidae; genus Eucyclogobius; species Eucyclogobius newberryi. The sequence goes on from NW_027316001.1 coordinate 47,949, forward strand.
GTTTTGGATTTATAGCTGTTTTTGTGTCTATTGTTTCAAAAGCATTTTCAGATAATTTGTGTGTTCTGAAGAAACTACAAGAGATATCTAACCCAAACTTTCTGTGCAAGAGGGGCTTGTACATCTGCACAACATGTCTTTTAAAGTTTTAACCTATCTTATCGCATTTTTGAGTTATAGCAGTTTTTACGTTTTTATTGCTCCAAAATTCTTTTCAGCCTATGAACAGTTGTGTGCGTTTCGAAAGAAAGTGCAAGAGCTATTCAAACCCTTTTTGCTAGGCAGGTAGGACCTGTAAATCTACACAATATATAGTTTAAAGTTTGAATCTATCATATTAGGTTTTGGATTTATAGCTGTTTTTGTGTCTATTGCTTCAAAAGCATTTTCAGATAATTTGTGTGTTCTGAAGAAACTACAAGAGATATCTAACCCAAACTTTCTGTGCAAGAGGGGCTTGTACATCTGCACAACATGTGTTTTAAAGTTTGAACTTATCTTATTGCATTTTTGAGTTATAGCAGTTTTTAAGTTTTTATTGCTCCAAAAGCCTTTTCAGCCCATGAACAGTTGTTAGTGAGTTTTCGAAAAAAGTGCAAAAGCTATTCGAACCCTTTTTGCTGGGCAAGTAGGACCTGTAAATCTACACAATATATAGTTTAAAGTTTGAGTCTATCATATTAGGTTTTGGATTTATAGCTGTTTTTGTGTATTTTGCTTCAAAAGCATTTTCAGATAATTTGTGTGTTCTGAAGAAACTACAAGAGATATCTAACCCAAACTTTCTGTGCAAGAGGGGCTTGTACATCTGCACAACATGTCTTTTAAAGTTTGAACCTATCTTATTGCATTTTTGAGTTATAGCAGTTTTTACGTTTTTATTGCTCTAAAAGCCTTTTTCAGCCCATGAACAGTTGTGTGCGTTTCGAAAAAAGTGCAAGAGCTATTCAAACCCTTTTTGCTGGGCAAGTAGGACCTTTAAATCTACACAATATATAGTTTAAAGTTTGAGTCTATCATATTAGGTTTTGGATTTATAGCTGTTTTTGTGTCTATTGCTTCTAAAGCATTTTCAGATAATTTGTGTGTTCTGAAGAAACTACAAGAGATATCTAACCCAAACTTTCTGTGCAAGAGGGGCTTGTACATCTGCACAACATGTCTTTTAAAGTTTGAACTTATCTTATTGCATTTTTGAGTTATAGCAGTTTTTACGTTTTTATTGCTCCAAAAGCCTTTTCAGCCCATGAACAGTTGTGTGCGTTTCGAAAAAAGTGCAAGAGCTATTCGAACCCTTTTTGCTGGGCAAGTAGGACCTGTAAATCTACACAATATATAGTTTAAAGTTTGAGTCTATCATATTAGGTTTTGGATTTATAGCTGTTTTTGTGTCTATTGCTTCAAAAGCATTTTCAGATAATTTGTGTGTTCTGAAGAAACTACAAGAGATATCTAACCCAAACTTTCTGTGCAAGAGGGGCTTGTACATCTGCACAACATGTCTTTTAAAGTTTGAACCTATCTTATTGCATTTTTGAGTTATAGATGTTTTTACGTTTTTATTGCTCCAAAAGCCTTTTCAGCCCATGAACAGTTGTGTGCGTTTCGAAAAAAGTGCAAGAGCTATTCAAACCCTTTTTGCTGGGCAAGTAGGACCTTTAAATCTACAGAATATATAGTTTAAAGTTTGAGTCTATCATATTAGGTTTTGGATTTATAGCTGTTTTTGTGTCTATTGCTTCAAAAGCATTTTCAGATAATTTGTGTGTTCCTAAGAAACTACAAGAGATATCTAACCCAAACTTTCTGTGCAAGAGGGGCTTGTACATCTGCACAACATGTCTTTTAAAGTTTGTACCTATCTTATTGCATTTTTGAGTTATAGCAGTTTTTACGTTTTTATTGCTCCAAAAGCCTTTTCAGCCCATGAACAGTTGTGTGCGTTTCGAAAAAAGTGCAAGAGCTATTCAAACCCTTTTTGCTGGGCAAGTAGGACCTGTAAATCTACACAATATATAGTTTAAAGTTTGAGTCTATCATATTAGGTTTTGGATTTATAGCTGTTTTTGTGTCTATTGCTTCAAAAGCATTTTTAGATAATTTGTGTGTTCCTAAGAAACTACAAGAGATATCTAACCCAAACTTTCTGTGCAAGAGGGGCTTGTACATCTGCACAACATGTCTTTTAAAGTTTGTACCTATCTTATTGCATTTTTGAGTTATAGCAGTTTTTACGTTTTTATTGCTCCAAAAGCCTTTTCAGCCCATGAACAGTTGTTTGTGAGTTTCGAAAAAAGTGCAAGAGCTATTCGAACCCTTTTTGCTGGGCAAGTAGGACCTGTAAATCTACACAATATATAGTGTAAAGTTTGAGTCTATCATATTAGGTTTTGGATTTATAGCTGTTTTTGTGTATTTTGCTTCAAAAGCATTTTCAGATAATTTGTGTGTTCTGAAGAAACTACAAGAGATATCTAACCCAAACTTTCTGTGCAAGAGGGGCTTGTACATCTGCACAACATGTCTTTTAAAGTTTGAACCTATCTTATTGCATTTTTGAGTTATAGATGTTTTTACGTTTTTATTGCTCCAAAAGCCTTTTCAGCCCATGAACAGTTGTGTGCGTTTCGAAAAAAGTGCAAGAGCTATTCAAACCCTTTTTGCTGGGCAAGTAGGACCTGTAAATCTACACAATATATAGTTTAAAGTTTGAGTCTATCATATTAGGTTTTGGATTTATAGCTGTTTTTGTGTATTTTGCTTCAAAAGCATTTTCAGATAATTTGTGTGTTCTGAAGAAACTACAAGAGATATCTAACCCAAACTTTCTGTGCAAGAGGGGCTTGTACATCTGCACAACATGTCTTTTAAAGTTTGAACCTATCTTATTGCATTTTTGAGTTATAGATGTTTTTACGTTTTTATTGCTCCAAAAGCCTTTTCAGCCCATGAACAGTTGTGTGCGTTTCGAAAAAAGTGCAAGAGCTATTCAAACCCTTTTTGCTGGGCAAGTAGGACCTGTAAATCTACACAATATATAGTGTAAAGTTTGAGTCTATCATATTAGGTTTTGGATTTATAGCTGTTTTTGTGTCTATTGCTTCAAAAGCATTTTCAGATAATTTGTGTGTTCCTAAGAAACTACAAGAGATATCTAACCCAAACTTTCTGTGCAAGAGGGGCTTGTACATCTGCACAACATGTCTTTTAAAGTTTGAACTTATCTTATTGCATTTTTGAGTTATAGCAGTTTTTACGTTTTTATTGCTCCAAAAGCCTTTTCAGCCCATGAACAGTTGTGTGCGTTTCGAAAAAAGTGCAAGAGCTATTCGAACCCTTTTTGCTGGGCAAGTAGGACCTGTAAATCTACACAATATATAGTGTAAAGTTTGAGTCTATCATATTAGGTTTTGGATTTATAGCTGTTTTTGTGTATTTTGCTTTAAAAGCATTTTCAGATAATTTGTGTGTTCTGAAGAAACTACAAGAGATATCTAACCCAAACTTTCTGTGCAAGAGGGGCTTGTACATCTGCACAACATGTCTTTTAAAGTTTGAACCTATCTTATTGCATTTTTGAGTTATAGATGTTTTTACGTTTTTATTGCTCCAAAAGCCTTTTCAGCCCATGAACAGTTGTGTGCGTTTCGAAAAAAGTGCAAGAGCTATTCAAACCCTTTTTGCTGGGCAAGTAGGACCTGTAAATCTACACAATATATAGTTTAAAGTTTGAGTCTATCATATTAGGTTTTGGATTTATAGCTGTTTTGTGTCTATTGCTTCAAAAGCATTTTTAGATAATTTGTGTGTTCTGAAGAAACTACAAGAGATATCTAACCCAAACTTTCTGTGCAAGAGGGGCTTGTACATCTGCACAACATGTCTTTTAAAGTTTGAACTTATCTTATTGCATTTTTGAGTTATAGCAGTTTTTACGTTTTTATTCCTCCAAAAGCCTTTTCAGCCCATGAACAGTTGTGTGCGTTTCGAAAAAAGTGCAAGAGCTATTCGAACCCTTTTTGCTGGGCAAGTAGGACCTGTAAATCTACACAATATATAGTTTAAAGTTTGAGTCTATCATATTAGGTTTTGGATTTATAGCTGTTTTTGTGTCTTTTGCTTCAAAAGCATTTTCAGATAATTTGTGTGTTCTGAAGAAACTACAAGAGATATCTAACCCAAACTTTCTGTGCAAGAGGGGCTTGTACATCTGCACAACATGTCTTTTAAAGTTTGAACCTATCTTATTGCATTTTTGAGTTATAGATGTTTTTACGTTTTTATTGCTCCAAAAGCCTTTTCAGCCCATGAACAGTTGTTTGTGAGTTTCGAAAAAAGTGCAAGAGCTATTCAAACCCTTTTTGCTGGGCAAGTAGGACCTTTAAATCTACACAATATACAGTTTAAAGTTTGAGTCTATCATATTAGGTTTTGGATTTATAGCTGTTTTTGTGTCTATTGCTTCAAAAGCATTTTCAGATAATTTGTGTGTTCCTAAGAAACTACAAGAGATATCTAACCCAAACTTTCTGTGCAAGAGGGGCTTGTACATCTGCACAACATGTCTTTTAAAGTTTGTACCTATCTTATTGCATTTTTGAGTTATAGCAGTTTTTACGTTTTTATTGCTCCAAAAGCCTTTTCAGCCCATGAACAGTTGTGTGCGTTTCGAAAAAAGTGCAAGAGCTATTCAAACCCTTTTTGCTGGGCAAGTAGGACCTGTAAATCTACACAATATATAGTTTAAAGTTTGAGTCTATCATATTAGGTTTTGGATTTATAGCTGTTTTTGTGTCTATTGCTTCAAAAGCATTTTCAGATAATTTGTGTGTTCTGAAGAAACTACAAGAGATATCTAACCCAAACTTTCTGTGCAAGAGGGGCTTGTACATTTGCACTACATGTCTTTTAAAGTTTGAACCTATCTTATTGCATTTTTGAGTTATAGATGTTTTTACGTTTTTATTGCTCCAAAAGCCTTTTCAGCCCCATGAACAGTTGTTTGTGAGTTTCGAAAAAAGTGCAAGAGCTATTCAAACCCTTTTTGCTGGGCAAGTAGGACCTGTAAATCTACACAATATATAGTTTAAAGTTTGAGTCTATCATATTAGCTTTTGGATTTATAGCTGTTTTTGTGTCTATTGTTTCAAAAGCATTTTCAGATAATTTGTGTGTTCTGAAGAAACTACAAGAGATATCTAACCCAAACTTTCTGTGCAAGAGGGGCTTGTACATCTGCACAACATGTCTTTTAAAGTTTGAACTTATCTTATTGCATTTTTGAGTTATAACAGTTTTTACATTTTTATTGCTCCAAAAGCCTTTTCAGCCCATGAACAGTTGTTTGTGTGTTTCGAAAAAAGTGCAAGAGCTTTCGAACCCTTTTTGCTGGGCAAGTAGGACCTGTAAATCTACACAATATATAGTTTAAAGTTTGAGTCTATCATATTAGGTTTTGGATTTATAGCTGTTTTTGTGTCTATTGCTTCAAAAGCATTTTCAGATAATTTGTGTGTTCTGAAGAAACTACAAGAGATATCTAACCCAAACTTTCTGTGCAAGAGGGGCTTGTACATTTGCACTACATGTCTTTTAAAGTTTGAACCTATCTTATTGCATTTTTGAGTTATAACAGTTTTTACGTTTTTATTGCTCCAAAAGCCTTTTCAGCCCATGAACAGTTGTTTGTGAGTTTCGAAAAAAGTGCAAGAGCTATTCAAACCCTTTTTGCTGGGCAAGACCGACCTGTAAATCTACACAATATATAGTTTAAAGTTTGAGTCTATCATATTAGGTTTTGGATTTATAGCTGTTTTTGTGTCTATTGCTTCAAAAGCATTTTCAGATAATTTGTGTGTTCTGAAGAAACTACAAGAGATATCTAACCCAAACTTTCTGTGCAAGAGGGGCTTGTACATTTGCACTACATGTCTTTTAAAGTTTGAACCTATCTTATTGCATTTTTGAGTTATAACAGTTTTTACGTTTTTATTGCTCCAAAAGCCTTTTCAGCCCATGAACAGTTGTTTGTGAGTTTCGAAAAAAGTGCAAGAGCTATTCAAACCCTTTTTGCTGGGCAAGTAGGACCTGTAAATCTACACAATATATAGTTTAAAGTTTGAGTCTATCATATTAGGTTTTGGATTTATAGCTGTTTTTGTGTCTTTTGCTTCAAAAGCATTTTCAGATAATTTGTGTGTTCTGAAGAAACTACAAGAGATATCTAACCCAAACTTTCTGTGCAAGAGGGGCTTGTACATCTGCACAACATGTCTTTTAAAGTTTGAACCTATCTTATTGCATTTTTGAGTTATAGATGTTTTTACGTTTTTATTGCTCCAAAAGCCTTTTCAGCCCATGAACAGTTGTGTGCGTTTCGAAAAAAGTGCAAGAGCTATTCAAACCCTTTTTGCTGGGCAAGTAGGACCTTTAAATCTACAGAATATATAGTTTAAAGTTTGAGTCTATCATATTAGGTTTTGGATTTATAGCTGTTTTTGTGTCTATTGCTTCAAAAGCATTTTCAGATAATTTGTGTGTTCCTAAGAAACTACAAGAGATATCTAACCCAAACTTTCTGTGCAAGAGGGGCTTGTACATCTGCACAACATGTCTTTTAAAGTTTGTACCTATCTTATTGCATTTTTGAGTTATAGCAGTTTTTACGTTTTTATTGCTCCAAAAGCCTTTTCAGCCCATGAACAGTTGTTTGTGAGTTTCGAAAAAAGTGCAAGAGCTATTCGAACCCTTTTTGCTGGGCAAGTAGGACCTGTAAATCTACACAATATATAGTTTAAAGTTTGAGTCTATCATATTAGGTTTTGGATTTATAGCTGTTTTTGTGTATTTTGCTTCAAAAGCATTTTCAGATAATTTGTGTGTTCTGAAGAAACTACAAGAGATATCTAACCCAAACTTTCTGTGCAAGAGGGGCTTGTACATCTGCACAACATGTCTTTTAAAGTTTGAACCTATCTTATTGCATTTTTGAGTTATAGATGTTTTTACGTTTTTATTGCTCCAAAAGCCTTTTCAGCCCATGAACAGTTGTGTGCGTTTCGAAAAAAGTGCAAGAGCTATTCAAACCCTTTTTGCTGGGCAAGTAGGACCTGTAAATCTACACAATATATAGTTTAAAGTTTGAGTCTATCATATTAGGTTTTGGATTTATAGCTGTTTTTGTGTCTATTGCTTCAAAAGCATTTTCAGATAATTTGTGTGTTCCTAAGAAACTACAAGAGATATCTAACCCAAACTTTCTGTGCAAGAGGGGCTTGTACATCTGCACAACATGTCTTTTAAAGTTTGTACCTATCTTATTGCATTTTTGAGTTATAGCAGTTTTTACGTTTTTATTGCTCCAAAAGCCTTTTCAGCCCATGAACAGTTGTTTGTGAGTTTCGAAAAAAGTGCAAGAGCTATTCAAACCCTTTTTGCTGGGCAAGTAGGACCTGTAAATCTACACAATATATAGTTTAAAGTTTGAGTCTATCATATTAGGTTTTGGATTTATAGCTGTTTTTGTGTCTATTGCTTCAAAAGCATTTTTAGATAATTTGTGTGTTCTGAAGAAACTACAAGAGATATCTAACCCAAACTTTCTGTGCAAGAGGGGCTTGTACATCTGCACAACATGTCTTTTAAAGTTTGAACTTATCTTATTGCATTTTTGAGTTATAGCAGTTTTTACGTTTTTATTGCTCCAAAAGCCTTTTCAGCCCATGAACAGTTGTGTGCGTTTCGAAAAAAGTGCAAGAGCTATTCAAACCCTTTTTGCTGGGCAAGTAGGACCTGTAAATCTACACAATATATAGTTTAAAGTTTGAGTCTATCATATTAGGTTTTGGATTTATAGCTGTTTTTGTGTATTTTGCTTCAAAAGCATTTTCAGATAATTTGTGTGTTCTGAAGAAACTACAAGAGATATCTAACCCAAACTTTCTGTGCAAGAGGGGCTTGTACATCTGCACAACATGTCTTTTAAAGTTTGAACCTATCTTATTGCATTTTTGAGTTATAGATGTTTTTACGTTTTTATTGCTCCAAAAGCCTTTTCAGCCCATGAACAGTTGTGTGCGTTTCGAAAAAAGTGCAAGAGCTATTCAAACCCTTTTTGCTGGGCAAGTAGGACCTGTAAATCTACACAATATATAGTTTAAAGTTTGAGTCTATCATATTAGGTTTTGGATTTATAGCTGTTTTGTGTCTATTGCTTCAAAAGCATTTTCAGATAATTTGTGTGTTCTGAAGAAACTACAAGAGATATCTAACCCAAACTTTCTGTGCAAGAGGGGCTTGTACATCTGCACAACATGTCTTTTAAAGTTTGAACTTATCTTATTGCATTTTTGAGTTATAGCAGTTTTTACGTTTTTATTGCTCCAAAAGCCTTTTCAGCCCATGAACAGTTGTGTGCGTTTCGAAAAAAGTGCAAGAGCTATTCAAACCCTTTTTGCTGGGCAAGTAGGACCTGTAAATCTACACAATATATAGTTTAAAGTTTGAGTCTATCATATTAGGTTTTGGATTTATAGCTGTTTTTGTGTCTTTTGCTTCAAAAGCATTTTCAGATAATTTGTGTGTTCTGAAGAAACTACAAGAGATATCTAACCCAAACTTTCTGTGCAAGAGGGGCTTGTACATCTGCACAACATGTCTTTTAAAGTTTGTACCTATCTTATTGCATTTTTGAGTTATAGCAGTTTTTACGTTTTTATTGCTCCAAAAGCCTTTTCAGCCCATGAACAGTTGTGTGCGTTTCGAAAAAAGTGCAAGAGCTATTCAAACCCTTTTTGCTGGGCAAGTAGGACCTGTAAATCTACACAATATATAGTTTAAAGTTTGAGTCTATCATATTAGGTTTTGGATTTATAGCTGTTTTTGTGTCTATTGCTTCAAAAGCATTTTCAGATAATTTGTGTGTTCTGAAGAAACTACAAGAGATATCTAACCCAAACTTTCTGTGCAAGAGGGGCTTGTACATTTGCACTACATGTCTTTTAAAGTTTGAACCTATCTTATTGCATTTTTGAGTTATAATAGTTTTTACGTTTTTATTGCTCCAAAAGCCTTTTCAGCCCCATGAACAGTTGTTTGTGAGTTTCGAAAAAAGTGCAAGAGCTATTCAAACCCTTTTTGCTGGGCAAGTAGGACCTGTAAATCTACACAATATATAGTTTAAAGTTTGAGTCTATCATATTAGCTTTTGGATTTATAGCTGTTTTTGTGTCTATTGTTTCAAAAGCATTTTCAGATAATTTGTGTGTTCTGAAGAAACTACAAGAGATATCTAACCCAAACTTTCTGTGCAAGAGGGGCTTGTACATCTGCACAACATGTCTTTTAAAGTTTGAACTTATCTTATTGCATTTTTGAGTTATAACAGTTTTTACATTTTTATTGCTCCAAAAGCCTTTTCAGCCCATGAACAGTTGTTTGTGTGTTTCGAAAAAAGTGCAAGAGCTTTCGAACCCTTTTTGCTGGGCAAGTAGGACCTGTAAATCTACACAATATATAGTTTAAAGTTTGAGTCTATCATATTAGGTTTTGGATTTATAGCTGTTTTTGTGTCTATTGCTTCAAAAGCATTTTCAGATAATTTGTGTGTTCTGAAGAAACTACAAGAGATATCTAACCCAAACTTTCTGTGCAAGAGGGGCTTGTACATTTGCACTACATGTCTTTTAAAGTTTGAACCTATCTTATTGCATTTTTGAGTTATAACAGTTTTTACGTTTTTATTGCTCCAAAAGCCTTTTCAGCCCATGAACAGTTGTTTGTGAGTTTTCGAAAAAAGTGCAAGAGCTATTCAAACCCTTTTTGCTGGGCAAGTAGGACCTTTAAATCTACACAATATATAGTTTAAAGTTTGAGTCTATCATATTAGGTTTTGGATTTATAGCTGTTTTTGTGTCTATTGCTTCAAAAGCATTTTCAGATAATTTGTGTGTTCTGAAGAAACTACAAGAGATATCTAACCCAAACTTTCTGTGCAAGAGGGGCTTGTACATCTGCACAACATGTCTTTTAAAGTTTTTACCTATCTTATTGCATTTTTGAGTTATGGCAGTTTTTAAGTTTTTATTGCTCCAAAAGCCTTTTCAGCCCATGAACAGTTGTGTGCGTTTCGAAAAAAGTGCAAGAGCTATTCAAACCCTTTTTGCTGGGCACGTAGGACCTGTAAATCTACACAATATATAGTTTAAAGTTTGAGTCTATCATATTAGGTTTTGGATTTATAGCTGTTTTTGTGTCTATTGCTTCAAAAGCATTTTCAGATAATTTGTGTGTTCTGAAGAAACTACAAGAGATATCTAACCCAAACTTTCTGTGCAAGAGGGGCTTGTACATTTGCACTACATGTCTTTTAAAGTTTGAACCTATCTTATTGCATTTTTGAGTTATAACAGTTTTTACGTTTTTATTGCTCCAAAAGCCTTTTCAGCCCATGAACAGTTGTTTGTGAGTTTCGAAAAAAGTGCAAGAGCTATTCAAACCCTTTTTGCTGGGCAAGTAGGACCTGTAAATCTACACAATATATAGTTTAAAGTTTGAGTCTATCATATTAGGTTTTGGATTTATAGCTGTTTTTGTGTCTATTGCTTCAAAAGCATTTTCAGATAATTTGTGTGTTCTGAAGAAACTACAAGAGATATCTAACCCAAACTTTCTGTGCAAGAGGGGCTTGTACATTTGCACTACATGTCTTTTAAAGTTTGAACCTATCTTATTGCATTTTTGAGTTATAACAGTTTTTACGTTTTTATTGCTCCAAAAGCCTTTTCAGCCCATGAACAGTTGTTTGTGAGTTTCGAAAAAAGTGCAAGAGCTATTCAAACCCTTTTTGCTGGGCAAGTAGGACCTGTAAATCTACACAATATATAGTTTAAAGTTTGAGTCTATCATATTAGGTTTTGGATTTATAGCTGTTTTTGTGTCTATTGCTTCAAAAGCATTTTCAGATAATTTGTGTGTTCTGAAGAAACTACAAGAGATATCTAACCCAAACTTTCTGTGCAAGAGGGGCTTGTACATTTGCACTACATGTCTTTTAAAGTTTGAACCTATCTTATTGCATTTTTGAGTTATAACAGTTTTTACGTTTTTATTGCTCCAAAAGCCTTTTCAGCCCATGAACAGTTGTTTGTGAGTTTCGAAAAAAGTGCAAGAGCTATTCAAACCCTTTTTGCTGGGCAAGTAGGACCTGTAAATCTACACAATATATAGTTTAAAGTTTGAGTCTATCATATTAGGTTTTGGATTTATAGCTGTTTTTGTGTCTATTGCTTCAAAAGCATTTTCAGATAATTTGTGTGTTCTGAAGAAACTACAAGAGATATCTAACCCAAACTTTCTGTGCAAGAGGGGCTTGTACATCTGCACAACATGTCTTTTAAAGTTTGAACTTATCTTATTGCATTTTTGAGTTATAACAGTTTTTACGTTTTTATTGCTCCAAAAGCCTTTTCAGCCCATGAACAGTTGTTTGTGTTTCGAAAAAAGTGCAAGAGCTATTCAAACCCTTTTTGCTGGGCAAGTAGGACCTGTAAATCTACACAATATATAGTTTAAAGTTTGAGTCTATCATATTAGGTTTTGGATTTATAGCTGTTTTTGTGTCTATTGTTTCAAAAGCAATTTCAGATAATTTGTGTGTTCTGAAGAAACTACAAGAGATATCTAACCCAAACTTTCTGTGCAAGAGGGGCTTGTACATTTGCACTACATGTCTTTCAAAGTTTTAACCTATCTTATTGCATTTTTGAGTTATAGCAGTTTTTACGTTTTTATTGCTCCAAAAGCCTTTTCAGCCTATGAACAGTTGTGTGCGTTTCGAAAGAAAGTGCAAGAGCTATTCAAACCCTTTTTGCTAGGCAGGTAGGACCTGTAAATCTACACAATATATAGTTTAAAGTTTGAGTCTATCATATTAGGTTATGGATTTATAGCTGTTTTTGTGTCTATTGCTTCAAAAGCATTTTCAGATAATTTGTGTGTTCTGAAGAAACTACAAGAGATATCTAACCCAAACTTTCTGTGCAAGAGGGGCTTGTACATTTGCACTACATGTCTTTCAAAGTTTTAACCTATCTTATTGCATTTTTGAGTTATAGCAGTTTTTACGTTTTTATTGCTCCAAAAGCCTTTTCAGCCTATGAACAGTTGTGTGCGTTTCGAAAGAAAGTGCAAGAGCTATTCAAACCCTTTTTGCTAGGCAGGTAGGACCTGTAAATCTACACAATACATAGTTTAAAGTTTGAGTCTATCATATTAGGTTTTGGATTTATAGCTGTTTTTGTGTCTATTGCTTCAAAAGCATTTTCAGATAATTTGTGTGTTCTGAAGAAACTACAAGAGATATCTAACCCAAACTTTCTGTGCAAGAGGGGCTTGTACATCTGCACAACATGTCTTTTAAAGTTTGAACCTATCTTATTGCATTTTTGAGTTATAGATGTTTTTACGTTTTTATTGCTCCAAAAGCCTTTTCAGCCCATGAACAGTTGTGTGAGTTTCGAAAAAAGTGCAAGAGCTATTCAAACCCTTTTTGCTGGGCAAGTAGGACCTGTAAATCTACACAATATATAGTTTAAAGTTTGAGTCTATCATATTAGGTTTTGGATTTATAGCTGTTTTTGTGTCTATTGCTTCAAAAGCATTTTCAGATAATTTGTGTGTTCCTAAGAAACTACAAGAGATATCTAACCCAAACTTTCTGTGCAAGAGGGGCTTGTACATCTGCACAACATGTCTTTTAAAGTTTGTACCTATCTTATTGCATTTTTGAGTTATAGCAGTTTTTACGTTTTTATTGCTCCAAAAGCCTTTTCAGCCCATGAACAGTTGTGTGCGTTTCGAAAAAAGTGCAAGAGCTATTCAAACCCTTTTTGCTGGGCAAGTAGGACCTGTAAATCTACACAATATATAGTTTAAAGTTTGAGTCTATCATATTAGGTTTTGGATTTATAGCTGTTTTTGTGTCTATTGCTTCAAAAGCATTTTCAGATAATTTGTGTGTTCTGAAGAAACTACAAGAGATATCTAACCCAAACTTTCTGTGCAAGAGGGGCTTGTACATTTGCACTACATGTCTTTTAAAGTTTGAACCTATCTTATTGCATTTTTGAGTTATAATAGTTTTTACGTTTTTATTGCTCCAAAAGCCTTTTCAGCCCCATGAACAGTTGTTTGTGAGTTTCGAAAAAAGTGCAAGAGCTATTCAAACCCTTTTTGCTGGGCAAGTAGGACCTGTAAATCTACACAATATATAGTTTAAAGTTTGAGTCTATCATATTAGGTTTTGGATTTATAGCTGTTTTTGTGTCTATTGTTTCAAAAGCATTTTCAGATAATTTGTGTGTTCTGAAGAAACTACAAGAGATATCTAACCCAAACTTTCTGTGCAAGAGGGGCTTGTACATCTGCACAACATGTCTTTTAAAGTTTGAACTTATCTTATTGCATTTTTGAGTTATAACAGTTTTTACATTTTTATTGCTCCAAAAGCCTTTTCAGCCCATGAACAGTTGTTTGTGTGTTTCGAAAAAAGTGCAAGAGCTTTCGAACCCTTTTTGCTGGGCAAGTAGGACCTGTAAATCTACACAATATATAGTTTAAAGTTTGAGTCTATCATTTTAGGTTTTGGATTTATAGCTGTTTTTGTGTCTATTGCTTCAAAAGCATTTTCAGATAATTTGTGTGTTCTGAAGAAACTACAAGAGATATCTAACCCAAACTTTCTGTGCAAGAGGGGCTTGTACATTTGCACTACATGTCTTTTAAAGTTTGAACCTATCTTATTGCATTTTTGAGTTATAACAGTTTTTATGTTTTTATTGCTCCAAAAGCCTTTTCAGCCCATGAACAGTTGTTTGTGAGTTTCGAAAAAAGTGCAAGAGCTATTCAAACCCTTTTTGCTGGGCAAGTAGGACCTGTAAATCTACACAATATATAGTTTAAAGTTTGAGTCTATCATATTAGGTTTTGGATTTATAGCTGTTTTTGTGTCTATTGTTTCAAAAGCAATTTCAGATAATTTGTGTGTTCTGAAGAAACTACAAGAGATATCTAACCCAAACTTTCTGTGCAAGAGGGGCTTGTACATCTGCACAACATGTCTTTTAAAGTTTGAACTTATCTTATTGCATTTTTGAGTTTTAACAGTTTTTTTCGTTTTTATTGCTCCAAAAGCCTTTTCAGCCCATGAACAGTTGTTTGTGTGTTTCGAAAAAAGTGCAAGAGCTTTCGAACCCTTTTTGCTGGGCAAGTAGGACCTGTAAATCTACACAATATATAGTTTAAAGTTTGAGTCTATCATATTAGGTTATGGATTTATAGCTGTTTTTGTGTCTATTGCTTCAAAAGCATTTTCAGATAATTTGTGTGTTCTGAAGAAACTACAAGAGATATCTAACCCAAACTTTCTGTGCAAGAGGGGCTTGTACATTTGCACTACATGTCTTTTAAAGTTTGAACCTATCTTATTGCATTTTTGAGTTATAACAGTTTTTACGTTTTTATTGCTCCAAAAGCCTTTTCAGCCCATGAACAGTTGTTTGTGAGTTTCGAAAAAAGTGCAAGAGCTATTCAAACCCTTTTTGCTGGGCAAGACCGACCTGTAAATCTACACAATATATAGTTTAAAGTTTGAGTCTATCATATTAGGTTTTGGATTTATAGCTGTTTTTGTGTCTATTGTTTCAAAAGCATTTTCAGATAATTTGTGTGTTCTGAAGAAACTACAAGAGATATCTAACCCAAACTTTCTGTGCAAGAGGGGCTTGTATATTTGCACAACATGTCTTTTAAAGTTTTAACCTATCTTATTGCATTTTTGAGTTATAGCAGTTTTTACGTTTTTATTGCTCCAAAAGCCTTTTCAGCCTATGAACAGTTGTGTGCGTTTCGAAAGAAAGTGCAAGAGCTATTCAAACCCTTTTTGCTAGGCAGGTAGGACCTGTAAATCTAAACAATACATAGTTTAAAGTTTGAGTCTATCATATTAGGTTTTGGATTTATAGCTGTTTTTGTGTCTATTGCTTCAAAAGCATTTTCAGATAATTTGTGTGTTCTGAAGAAACTACAAGAGATATCTAACCCAAACTTTCTGTGCAAGAGGGGCTTGTACATCTGCACAACATGTCTTTTAAAGTTTGAACTTATCTTATTGCATTTTTGAGTTATAGCAGTTTTTAAGTTTGTATTGCTCCAAAAGCCTTTTCAGCCCATGAACAGTTGTTTGTGAGTTTCGAAAAAAGTGCAAGAGCTATTCAAACCCTTTTTGCTGGGCAAGTAGGACCTGTAAATCTACACAATATATAGTTTAAAGTTTGAGTCTATCATATTAGGTTTTGGATTTATAGCTGTTTTTGTGTATTTTGCTTCAAAAGCATTTTCAGATAATTTGTGTGTTCTGAAGAAACTACAAGAGATATCTAACCCAAACTTTCTGTGCAAGAGGGGCTTGTACATCTGCACAACATGTCTTTTAAAGTTTGAACTTATCTTATTGCATTTTTGAGTTATAGCAGTTTTTACGTTTTTATTGCTCCAAAAGCCTTTTCAGCCATGAACAGTTGTTTGTGAGTTTTCGAAAAAAGTGCAAAAGCTATTCGAACCCTTTTTGCTGGGCAAGTAGGACCTGTAAATCTACACAATATATAGTTTAAAGTTTGTGTCTATCATATTAGCTTTTGGATTTATAGCTGTTTTTGTGTCTATTGTTTCAAAAGCATTTTCAGATAATTTGTGTGTTCTGAAGAAACTACAAGAGATATCTAACCCAAACTTTCTGTGCAAGAGGGGCTTGTACATCTGCCCAACATGTGTTCTAAAGTTTGAACTTATCTTATTGCATTTTTGAGTTATAGCAGTTTTTAAGTTTTTATTGCTCCAAAAGCCTTTTCAGCCCATGAACAGTTGTTTGTGAGTTTCGAAAAAAGTGCAAGAGCTATTCGAACCCTTTTTGCTGGGCAAGTAGGACCTGTAAATCTACACAATATATAGTTTAAAGTTTGAGTCTATCATATTAGGTTTTGGATTTATAGCTGTTTTTGTGTATATTGCTTCAAAAGCATTTTCAGATAATTTGTGTGTTCTGAAGAAACTACAAGAGATATCTAACCCAAACTTTCTGTGCAAGAGGGGCTTGTACATCTGCACAACATGTCTTTTAAAGTTTGAACTTATCTTATTGCATTTTTGAGTTATAGCAGTTTTTAAGTTTTTATTGCTCCAAAAGCCTTTTCAGCCCATGAACAGTTGTTTGTGAGTTTCGAAAAAAGTGCAAGAGCTATTCGAACCCTTTTTGCTGGGCAAGTAGGACCTGTAAATCTACACAATATATAGTTTAAAGTTTGAGTCTATCATATTAGGTTTTGGTTTTATAGCTGTTTTTGTGTCTATTGTTTCAAAAGCATTTTCAGATAATTTGTGTGTTCTGAAGAAACTACAAGAGATATCTAACCCAAACTTTCTGTGCAAGAGGGGCTTGTACATCTGCACAACCTGTCTTTTAAAGTTTTAACCTATCTTATTGCATTTTTGAGTTATAGCAGTTTTTACGTTTTTATTGCTCCAAAAGCCTTTTCAGCCTATGAACAGTTGTGTGCGTTTCGAAAGAAAGTGCAAGAGCTATTCAAACCCTTTTTGCTAGGCAGGTAGGACCTGTAAATCTACACAATACATAGTTTAAAGTTTGAGTCTATCATATTAGGTTTTGGATTTATAGCTGTTTTTGTGTCTATTGCTTCAAAAGCATTTTCAGATAATTTGTGTGTTCTGAAGAAACTACAAGAGATATCTAACCCAAACTTTCTGTGCAAGAGGGGCTTGTACATCTGCACAACATGTCTTTTAAAGTTTGAACTTATCTTATTGCATTTTTGAGTTATAGCAGTTTTTAAGTTTTTATTGCTCCAAAAGCCTTTTCAGCCCATGAACAGTTGTTTGTGAGTTTCGAAAAAAGTGCAAGAGCTATTCAAACCCTTTTTGCTGGGCAAGTAGGACCTGTAAATCTACACAATATATAGTTTAAAGTTTGAGTCTATCATATTAGCTTTTGGATTTATAGCTGTTTTTGTGTCTATTGTTTCAAAAGCATTTTCAGATAATTTGTGTGTTCTGAAGAAACTACAAGAGATATCTAACCCAAACTTTCTGTGCAATAGGGGCTTGTACATCTGCCCAACATGTCTTTTAAAGTTTGAACTTATCTTATTGCATTTTTGAGTTATAGCAGTTTTTAAGTTTTTATTGCTCCAAAAGCCTTTTCAGCCCATGAACAGTTGTGTGAGTTTCGAAAAAAGTGCAAGAGCTATTCAAACCCTTTTTGCTGGGCAAGTAGTACCTGTAAATCTACACAATATATAGTTTAAAGTTTGAGTCTATCATATTAGGTTTTGGATTTATAGCTGTTTTTGTGTCTATTGCTTCAAAAGCATTTTTAGATAATTTGTGTGTTCTGAAGAAACTACAAGAGATATCTAACCCAAACTTTCTGTGCAAGAGGGGCTTGTACATCTGCACAACATGTCTTTTAAAGTTTGAACTTATCTTATTGCATTTTTGAGTTATAGCAGTTTTTACGTTTTTATTGCTCCAAAAGCCTTTTCAGCCATGAACAGTTGTTTGTGAGTTTTCGAAAAAAGTGCAAAAGCTATTCGAACCCTTTTTGCTGGGCAAGTAGGACCTGTAAATCTACACAATATATAGTTTAAAGTTTGTGTCTATCATATTAGCTTTTGGATTTATAGCTGTTTTTGTGTCTATTGTTTCAAAAGCATTTTCAGATAATTTGTGTGTTCTGAAGAAACTACAAGAGATATCTAACCCAAACTTTCTGTGCAAGAGGGGCTTGTACATCTGCCCAACATGTGTTCTAAAGTTTGAACTTATCTTATTGCATTTTTGAGTTATAGCAGTTTTTAAGTTTTTATTGCTCCAAAAGCCTTTTCAGCCCATGAACAGTTGTTTGTGAGTTTCGAAAAAAGTGCAAGAGCTATTCGAACCCTTTTTGCTGGGCAAGTAGGACCTGTAAATCTACACAATATATAGTTTAAAGTTTGAGTCTATCATATTAGGTTTTGGTTTTATTGCTGTTTTTGTGTCTATTGTTTCAAAAGCATTTTCAGATAATTTGTGTGTTCTGAAGAAACTACAAGAGATATCTAACCCAAACTTTCTGTGCAAGAGGGGCTTGTACATCTGCACAACATGTCTTTTAAAGTTTTAACCTATCTTATTGCATTTTTGAGTTATAGCAGTTTTTACGTTTTTATTGCTCCAAAAGCCTTTTCAGCCTATGAACAGTTGTGTGCGTTTCGAAAGAAAGTGCAAGAGCTATTCAAACCCTTTTTGCTAGGCAGGTAGGACCTGTAAATCTACACAATACATAGTTTAAAGTTTGAGTCTATCATATTAGGTTTTGGATTTATAGCTGTTTTTGTGTCTATTGCTTCAAAAGCATTTTCAGATAATTTGTGTGTTCTGAAGAAACTACAAGAGATATCTAACCCAAACTTTCTGTGCAAGAGGGGCTTGTACATCTGCACAACATGTCTTTTAAAGTTTGAACTTATCTTATTGCATTTTTGAGTTATAGCAGTTTTTAAGTTTTTATTGCTCCAAAAGCCTTTTCAGCCCATGAACAGTTGTTTGTGAGTTTCGAAAAAAGTGCAAGAGCTATTCAAACCCTTTTTGCTGGGCAAGTAGGACCTGTAAATCTACACAATATATAGTTTAAAGTTTGAGTCTATCATATTAGCTTTTGGATTTATAGCTGTTTTTGTGTCTATTGTTTCAAAAGCATTTTCAGATAATTTGTGTGTTCTGAAGAAACTACAAGAGATATCTAACCCAAACTTTCTGTGCAAGAGGGGCTTGTACATCTGCCCAACATGTGTTCTAAAGTTTGAACTTATCTTATTGCATTTTTGAGTTATAGCAGTTTTTAAGTTTTTATTGCTCCAAAAGCCTTTTCAGCCCATGAACAGTTGTTTGTGAGTTTCGAAAAAAGTGCAAGAGCTATTCAAACCCTTTTTGCTGGGCAAGACCGACCTGTAAATCTACACAATATATAGTTTAAAGTTTGAGTCTATCATATTAGGTTTTGGTTTTATAGCTGTTTTTGTGTCTATTGTTTCAAAAGCATTTTCAGATAATTTGTGTGTTCTGAAGAAACTACAAGAGATATCTAAACCAAACTTTCTGTGCAAGAGGGGCTTGTACATCTGCACAACATGTCTTTTAAAGTTTTAACCTATCTTATTGCATTTTTGAGTTATAGCAGTTTTTACGTTTTTATTGCTCCAAAAGCCTTTTCAGCCTATGAACAGTTGTGTGCGTTTCGAAAGAAAGCGCAAGAGCTATTCAAACCCTTTTTGCTAGGCAGGTAGGACCTGTAAATCTACACAATACATAGTTTAAAGTTTGAGTCTATCATATTAGGTTTTGGATTTATAGCTGTTTTTGTGTCTATTGCTTCAAAAGCATTTTCAGATAATTTGTGTGTTCTGAAGAAACTACAAGAGATATCTAACCCAAACTTTCTGTGCAAGAGGGGCTTGTACATCTGCACAACATGTCTTTTAAAGTTTTAACCTATCTTATTGCATTTTTGAGTTATAGCAGTTTTTACGTTTTTATTGCTCCAAAAGCCTTTTCAGCCTATGAACAGTTGTGTGCGTTTCGAAAGAAAGTGCAAGAGCTATTCAA
Source organism: Eucyclogobius newberryi (assembly GCF_026437365.1). Lineage (NCBI taxonomy): Eukaryota > Metazoa > Chordata > Actinopteri > Gobiiformes > Gobiidae > Eucyclogobius > Eucyclogobius newberryi. Next base: position 67,662 of record NW_027316001.1, read on the forward strand.
ACCCTTTTTGCTAGGCAGGTAGGACCTGTAAATCTACACAATACATAGTTTAAAGTTTGAGTCTATCATATTAGGTTTTGGATTTATAGCTGTTTTTGTGTCTATTGCTTCAAAAGCATTTTCAGATAATTTGTGTGTTCTGAAGAAACTACAAGAGATATCCAACCCAAACTTTCTGTGCAAGAGGGGCTTGTACATCTGCACAACATGTCTTTTAAAGTTTGAACTTATCTTATTGCATTTTTGAGTTATAGCAGTTTTTAAGTTTTTATTGCTCCAAAAGCCTTTTCAGCCCATGAACAGTTGTTTGTGAGTTTCGAAAAAAGTGCAAGAGCTATTCAAACCCTTTTTGCTGGGCAAGTAGGACCTGTAAATCTACACAATATATAGTTTAAAGTTTGAGTCTATCATATTAGGTTTTGGATTTATAGCTGTTTTTGTGTCTATTGCTTCAAAAGCATTTTTAGATAATTTGTGTGTTCTGAAGAAACTACAAGAGATATCTAACCCAAACTTTCTGTGCAAGAGGGGCTTGTACATCTGCACAACATGTCTTTTAAAGCTTGAACTTATCTTATTGCATTTTTGAGTTATAGCAGTTTTTACGTTTTTATTGCTCCAAAAGCCTTTTCAGCCATGAACAGTTGTTTGTGATTTTTCGAAAAAAGTGCAAAAGCTATTCGAACCCTTTTTGCTGGGCAAGTAGGACCTGTAAATCTACACAATATATAGTTTAAAGTTTGTGTCTATCATATTAGCTTTTGGATTTATAGCTGTTTTTGTGTCTATTGTTTCAAAAGCATTTTCAGATAATTTGTGTGTTCTGAAGAAACTACAAGAGATATCTAACCCAAACTTTCTGTGCAAGAGGGGCTTGTACATCTGCCCAACATGTGTTCTAAAGTTTGAACTTCTCTTATTGCATTTTTGAGTTATAGCAGTTTTTAAGTTTTTATTGCTCCAAAAGCCTTTTCAGCCCATGAACAGTTGTTTGTGAGTTTTCGAAAAAAGTGCAAAAGCTATTCGAACCCTTTTTGCTGGGCAAGTAGGACCTGTAAATCTACACAATATATAGTTTAAAGTTTGAGTCTATCATATTAGGTTTTGGATTTATAGCTGTTTTTGTGTCTATTGCTTCAAAAGCATTTTCAGATAATTTGTGTGTTCTGAAGAAACTACAAGAGATATCTAACCCAAACTTTCTGTGCAAGAGGGGCTTGTACATTTGCACTACATGTCTTTTAAAGTTTGAACCTATCTTATTGCATTTTTGAGTTATAACAGTTTTTACGTTTTTATTGCTCCAAAAGCCTTTTCAGCCCATGAACAGTTGTTTGTGAGTTTCGAAAAAAGTGCAAGAGCTATTCAAACCCTTTTTGCTGGGCAAGACCGACCTGTAAATCTACACAATATATAGTTTAAAGTTTGAGTCTATCATATTAGGTTTTGGATTTATAGCTGTTTTTGTGTCTATTGCTTCAAAAGCATTTTCAGATAATTTGTGTGTTCTGAAGAAACTACAAGAGATATCTAAACCAAACTTTCTGTGCAAGAGGGGCTTGTACATTTGCACAACATGTCTTTTAAAGTTTTAACCTATCTTATTGCATTTTTGAGTTATAGCAGTTTTTACGTTTTTATTGCTCCAAAAGCCTTTTCAGCCTATGAACAGTTGTGTGCGTTTCGAAAGAAAGTGCAAGAGCTATTCAAACCCTTTTTGGTGGGCAAGTAGGACCTGTAAATCTACACAATACATAGTTTACAGTTTGAGTCTATCATATTAGGTTTTGGATTTATAGCTGTTTTTGTGTCTATTGCTTCAAAAGCATTTTCAGATAATTTGTGTGTTCTGAAGAAACTACAAGAGATATCTAACCCAAACTTTCTGTGCAAGAGGGGCTTGTACATCTGCACAACATGTGTTCTAAAGTTTGAACTTATCTTATTGCATTTTTGAGTTATAGCAGTTTTTAAGTTTTTATTGCTCCAAAAGCCTTTTCAGCCCATGAACAGTTGTTTGTGAGTTTCGAAAAAAGTGCAAGAGCTATTCAAACCCTTTTTGCTGGGCAAGACCGACCTGTAAATCTACACAATATATAGTTTAAAGTTTGAGTCTATCATATTAGGTTTTGGTTTTATAGCTGTTTTTGTGTCTATTGCTTCAAAAGCATTTTTAGATAATTTGTGTGTTCTGAAGAAACTACAAGAGATATCTAACCCAAACTTTCTGTGCAAGAGGGGCTTGTACATCTGCACAACATGTCTTTTAAAGTTTGAACTTATCTTATTGCATTTTTGAGTTATAGCAGTTTTTACGTTTTTATTGCTCCAAAAGCCTTTTCAGCCATGAACAGTTGTTTGTGATTTTTCGAAAAAAGTGCAAAAGCTATTCGAACCCTTTTTGCTGGGCAAGTAGGACCTGTAAATCTACACAATATATAGTTTAAAGTTTGTGTCTATCATATTAGCTTTTGGATTTATAGCTGTTTTTGTGTCTATTGTTTCAAAAGCATTTTCAGATAATTTGTGTGTTCTGAAGAAACTACAAGAGATATCTAACCCAAACTTTCTGTGCAAGAGGGGCTTGTACATCTGCCCAACATGTGTTCTAAAGTTTGAACTTCTCTTATTGCATTTTTGAGTTATAGCAGTTTTTAAGTTTTTATTGCTCCAAAAGCCTTTTCAGCCCATGAACAGTTGTTTGTGAGTTTTCGAAAAAAGTGCAAAAGCTATTCGAACCCTTTTTGCTGGGCAAGTAGGACCTGTAAATCTACACAATATATAGTTTAAAGTTTGAGTCTATCATATTAGGTTTTGGATTTATAGCTGTTTTTGTGTCTATTGCTTCAAAAGCATTTTCAGATAATTTGTGTGTTCTGAAGAAACTACAAGAGATATCTAACCCAAACTTTCTGTGCAAGAGGGGCTTGTACATCTGCACAACATGTCTTTTAAAGTTTGAACCTATCTTATTGCATTTTTGAGTTATAACAGTTTTTACGTTTTTATTGCTCCAAAAGCCTTTTCAGCCCATGAACAGTTGTTTGTGAGTTTCGAAAAAAGTGCAAGAGCTATTCAAACCCTTTTTGCTGGGCAAGACCGACCTGTAAATCTACACAATATATAGTTTAAAGTTTGAGTCTATCATATTAGGTTTTGGATTTATAGCTGTTTTTGTGTCTATTGCTTCAAAAGCATTTTCAGATAATTTGTGTGTTCTGAAGAAACTACAAGAGATATCTAAACCAAACTTTCTGTGCAAGAGGGGCTTGTACATTTGCACAACATGTCTTTTAAAGTTTTAACCTATCTTATTGCATTTTTGAGTTATAGCAGTTTTTACGTTTTTATTGCTCCAAAAGCCTTTTCAGCCTATGAACAGTTGTGTGCGTTTCGAAAGAAAGTGCAAGAGCTATTCAAACCCTTTTTGCTGGGCAAGTAGGACCTGTAAATCTACACAATACATAGTTTAAAGTTTGAGTCTATCATATTAGGTTTTGGATTTATAGCTGTTTTTGTGTCTATTGCTTCAAAAGCATTTTCAGATAATTTGTGTGTTCTGAAGAAACTACAAGAGATATCTAACCCAAACTTTCTGCGCAAGAGGGGCTTGTACATCTGCACAACATGTGTTCTAAAGTTTGAACTTATCTTATTGCATTTTTGAGTTATAGCAGTTTTTAAGTTTTTATTGCTCCAAAAGCCTTTTCAGCCCATGAACAGTTGTTTGTGAGTTTCGAAAAAAGTGCAAGAGCTATTCAAACCCTTTTTGCTGGGCAAGACCGACCTGTAAATCTACACAATATATAGTTTAAAGTTTGAGTCTATCATATTAGGTTTTGGTTTTATAGCTGTTTTTGTGTCTATTGTTTCAAAAGCATTTTCAGATAATTTGTGTGTTCTGAAGAAACTACAAGAGATATCTAAACCAAACTTTCTGTGCAAGAGGGGCTTGTACATCTGCACAACATGTCTTTTAAAGTTTTAACCTATCTTATTGCATTTTTGAGTTATAGCAGTTTTTACGTTTTTATTGCTCCAAAAGCCTTTTCAGCCTATGAACAGTTGTGTGCGTTTCGAAAGAAAGCGCAAGAGCTATTCAAACCCTTTTTGCTAGGCAGGTAGGACCTGTAAATCTACACAATACATAGTTTAAAGTTTGAGTCTATCATATTAGGTTTTGGATTTATAGCTGTTTTTGTGTCTATTGCTTCAAAAGCATTTTCAGATAATTTGTGTGTTCTGAAGAAACTACAAGAGATATCCAACCCAAACTTTCTGTGCAAGAGGGGCTTGTACATCTGCACAACATGTCTTTTAAAGTTTGAACTTATCTTATTGCATTTTTGAGTTATAGCAGTTTTTAAGTTTTTATTGCTCCAAAAGCCTTTTCAGCCCATGAACAGTTGTTTGTGAGTTTCGAAAAAAGTGCAAGAGCTATTCAAACCCTTTTTGCTGGGCAAGTAGGACCTGTAAATCTACACAATATATAGTTTAAAGTTTGAGTCTATCATATTAGGTTTTGGATTTATAGCTGTTTTTGTGTCTATTGCTTCAAAAGCATTTTTAGATAATTTGTGTGTTCTGAAGAAACTACAAGAGATATCTAACCCAAACTTTCTGTGCAAGAGGGGCTTGTACATCTGCACAACATGTCTTTTAAAGTTTGAACTTATCTTATTGCATTTTTGAGTTATAGCAGTTTTTACGTTTTTATTGCTCCAAAAGCCTTTTCAGCCATGAACAGTTGTTTGTGATTTTTCGAAAAAAGTGCAAAAGCTATTCGAACCCTTTTTGCAGGGCAAGTAGGACCTGTAAATCTACACAATATATAGTTTAAAGTTTGTGTCTATCATATTAGCTTTTGGATTTATAGCTGTTTTTGTGTCTATTGTTTCAAAAGCATTTTCAGATAATTTGTGTGTTCTGAAGAAACTACAAGAGATATCTAACCCAAACTTTCTGTGCAAGAGGGGCTTGTACATCTGCCCAACATGTGTTCTAAAGTTTGAACTTCTCTTATTGCATTTTTGAGTTATAGCAGTTTTTAAGTTTTTATTGCTCCAAAAGCCTTTTCAGCCCATGAACAGTTGTTTGTGAGTTTTCGAAAAAAGTGCAAAAGCTATTCGAACCCTTTTTGCTGGGCAAGTAGGACCTGTAAATCTACACAATATATAGTTTAAAGTTTGAGTCTATCATATTAGGTTTTGGATTTATAGCTGTTTTTGTGTCTATTGCTTCAAAAGCATTTTCAGATAATTTGTGTGTTCTGAAGAAACTACAAGAGATATCTAACCCAAACTTTCTGTGCAAGAGGGGCTTGTACATTTGCACTACATGTCTTTTAAAGTTTGAACCTATCTTATTGCATTTTTGAGTTATAACAGTTTTTACGTTTTTATTGCTCCAAAAGCCTTTTCAGCCCATGAACAGTTGTTTGTGAGTTTCGAAAAAAGTGCAAGAGCTATTCAAACCCTTTTTGCTGGGCAAGTAGGACCTGTAAATCTACACAATACATAGTTTAAAGTTTGAGTCTATCATATTAGGTTTTGGATTTATAGCTGTTTTTGTGTCTATTGCTTCAAAAGCATTTTCAGATAATTTGTGTGTTCTGAAGAAACTACAAGAGATATCTAACCCAAACTTTCTGTGCAAGAGGGGCTTGTACATCTGCACAACATGTCTTTTAAAGTTTGAACTTATCTTATTGCATTTTTGAGTTATAGCAGTTTTTAAGTTTTTATTGCTCCAAAAGCCTTTTCAGCCCATGAACAGTTGTTTGTGAGTTTCGAAAAAAGTGCAAGAGCTATTCAAACCCTTTTTGCTGGGCAAGTAGGACCTGTAAATCTACACAATATATAGTTTAAAGTTTGAGTCTATCATATTAGGTTTTGGATTTATAGCTGTTTTTGTGTCTATTGCTTCAAAAGCATTTTTAGATAATTTGTGTGTTCTGAAGAAACTACAAGAGATATCTAACCCAAACTTTCTGTGCAAGAGGGGCTTGTACATCTGCACAACATGTCTTTTAAAGTTTGAACTTATCTTATTGCATTTTTGAGTTATAGCAGTTTTTACGTTTTTATTGCTCCAAAAGCCTTTTCAGCCATGAACAGTTGTTTGTGAGTTTTCGAAAAAAGTGCAAAAGCTATTCGAACCCTTTTTGCTGGGCAAGTAGGACCTGTAAATCTACACAATATATAGTTTAAAGTTTGAGTCTATCATATTAGCTTTTGGATTTATAGCTGTTTTTGTGTCTATTGTTTCAAAAGCATTTTCAGATAATTTGTGTGTTCTGAAGAAACTACAAGAGATATCTAACCCAAACTTTCTGTGCAAGAGGGGCTTGTACATCTGCCCAACATGTGTTTTAAAGTTTGAACTTATCTTATTGCATTTTTGAGTTATAGCAGTTTTTAAGTTTTTATTGCTCCAAAAGCCTTTTCAGCCCATGAACAGTTGTTTGTGAGTTTTCGAAAAAAGTGCAAAAGCTATTCAAACCCTTTTTGCTGGGCAAGTAGGACCTGTAAATCTACACAATATATAGTTTAAAGTTTGAGTTTATCATATTAGGTTTTGGATTTATAGCTGTTTTTGTGTCTTTTGCTTCAAAAGCATTTTCAGATAATTTGTGTGTTCTGAAGAAACTACAAGAGATATCTAACCCAAACTTTCTGTGCAAGAGGGGTTTGTACATCTGCACAACATGTCTTTTAAAGTTTGAACCTATCTTATTGCATTTTTGAGTTATAGTAGTTTTTACGTTTTTATTGCTCCAAAAGCCTTTTCAGCCCATGAACAGTTGTGTGCGTTTCGAAAAAAGTGCAAGAGCTATTCAAACCCTTTTTGCTGGGCAAGTAGGACCTTTAAATCTACACAATTTATAGTTTAAAGTTTGAGTCTATCATATTAGGTTTTGGATTTATAGCTGTTTTTGTGTCTATTGCTTCAAAAGCATTTTCAGATAATTTGTGTGTTCTGAAGAAACTACAAGAGATATCTAACCCAAACTTTCTGTGCAAGAGGGGCTTGTACATCTGCACAACATGTCTTTTAAAGTTTGTACCTATCTTATTGCATTTTTGAGTTATAGCAGTTTTTACGTTTTTATTGCTCCAAAAGCCTTTTCAGCCCATGAACAGTTGTGTGCGTTTCGAAAAAAGTGCAAGAGCTATTCAAACCCTTTTTGCTGGGCAAGTAGGACCTGTAAATCTACACAATATATAGTTTAAAGTTTGAGTCTATCATATTAGGTTTTGGATTTATAGCTGTTTTTGTGTCTATTGCTTCAAAAGCATTTTCAGATAATTTGTGTGTTCTGAAGAAACTACAAGAGATATCTAACCCAAACTTTCTGTGCAAGAGGGGCTTGTACATTTGCACTACATGTCTTTTAAAGTTTGAACCTATCTTATTGCATTTTTGAGTTATAACAGTTTTTACGTTTTTATTGCTCCAAAAGCCTTTTCAGCCCATGAACAGTTGTTTGTGAGTTTCGAAAAAAGTGCAAGAGCTATTCAAACCCTTTTTGCTGGGCAAGTAGGACCTGTAAATCTACACAATATATAGTTTAAAGTTTGAGTCTATCATATTAGGTTTTGGATTTATAGCTGTTTTTGTGTCTATTGTTTCAAAAGCATTTTCAGATAATTTGTGTGTTCTGAAGAAACTACAAGAGATATCTAACCCAAACTTTCTGTGCAAGAGGGGCTTGTACATCTGCACAACATGACTTTTAAAGTTTGAACTTATCTTATTGCATTTTTGAGTTATAACAGTTTTTACGTTTTTATTGCTCCAAAAGCCTTTTCAGCCCATGAACAGTTGTTTGTGTGTTTCGAAAAAAGTGCAAGAGCTTTCGAACCCTTTTTGCTGGGCAAGTAGGACCTGTAAATCTACACAATATATAGTTTAAAGTTTGAGTCTATCATATTAGGTTATGGATTTATAGCTGTTTTTGTGTCTATTGCTTCAAAAGCATTTTCAGATAATTTGTGTGTTCTGAAGAAACTACAAGAGATATCTAACCCAAACTTTCTGTGCAAGAGGGGCTTGTACATTTGCACTACATGTCTTTTAAAGTTTGAACCTATCTTATTGCATTTTTGAGTTATAACAGTTTTTACGTTTTTATTGCTCCAAAAGCCTTTTCAGCCCATGAACAGTTGTTTGTGAGTTTCGAAAAAAGTGCAAGAGCTATTCAAACCCTTTTTGCTGGGCAAGACCGACCTGTAAATCTACACAATATATAGTTTAAAGTTTGAGTCTATCATATTAGGTTTTGGATTTATAGCTGTTTTTGTGTCTATTGTTTCAAAAGCATTTTCAGATAATTTGTGTGTTCTGAAGAAACTACAAGAGATATCTAACCCAAACTTTCTGTGCAAGAGGGGCTTGTACATCTGCACAACATGTCTTTTAAAGTTTTAACCTATCTTATTGCATTTTTGAGTTATAGCAGTTTTTACGTTTTTATTGCTCTAAAAGCCTTTTCAGCCCATGAACAGTTGTTTGTGAGTTTCGAAAAAAGTGCAAGAGCTATTCAAACCCTTTTTGCTGGGCAAGTAGGACCTGTAAATCTACACAATATATAGTTTAAAGTTTGAGTCTATCATATTAGGTTTTGGATTTATAGCTGTTTTTGTGTCTATTGCTTCAAAAGCATTTTTAGATAATTTGTGTGTTCTGAAGAAACTACAAGAGATATCTAACCCAAACTTTCTGTGCAAGAGGGGCTTGTACATCTGCCCAACATGTGTTCTAAAGTTTGAACTTATCTTATTGCATTTTTGAGTTATAGCAGTTTTTAAGTTTTTATTGCTCCAAAAGCCTTTTCAGCCCATGAACAGTTGTTTGTGAGTTTTCGAAAAAAGTGCAAAAGCTATTCGAACCCTTTTTGCTGGGCAAGTAGGACCTGTAAATCTACACAATATATAGTTTAAAGTTTGAGTCTATCATATTAGGTTTTGGATTTATAGCTGTTTTTGTGTCTATTGCTTCAAAAGCATTTTCAGATAATTTGTGTGTTCTGAAGAAACTACAAGAGATATCTAACCCAAACTTTCTGTGCAAGAGGGGCTTGTACATTTGCACTACATGTCTTTTAAAGTTTGAACCTATCTTATTGCATTTTTGAGTTATAACAGTTTTTACGTTTTTATTGCTCCAAAAGCCTTTTCAGCCCATGAACAGTTGTTTGTGAGTTTCGAAAAAAGTGCAAGAGCTATTCAAACCCTTTTTGCTGGGCAAGACCGACCTGTAAATCTACACAATATATAGTTTAAAGTTTGAGTCTATCATATTAGGTTTTGGATTTATAGCTGTTTTTGTGTCTATTGCTTCAAAAGCATTTTCAGATAATTTGTGTGTTCCTAAGAAACTACAAGAGATATCTAACCCAAACTTTCTGTGCAAGAGGGGCTTGTACATCTGCACAACATGTCTTTTAAAGTTTGTACCTATCTTATTGCATTTTTGAGTTATAGCAGTTTTTACGTTTTTATTGCTCCAAAAGCCTTTTCAGCCCATGAACAGTTGTGTGCGTTTCGAAAAAAGTGCAAGAGCTATTCAAACCCTTTTTGCTGGGCAAGTAGGACCTGTAAATCTACACAATATATAGTTTAAAGTTTGAGTCTATCATATTAGGTTTTGGATTTATAGCTGTTTTTGTGTCTATTGCTTCAAAAGCATTTTCAGATAATTTGTGTGTTCTGAAGAAACTACAAGAGATATCTAACCCAAACTTTCTGTGCAAGAGGGGCTTGTACATTTGCACTACATGTCTTTTAAAGTTTGAACCTATCTTATTGCATTTTTGAGTTATAACAGTTTTTACGTTTTTATTGCTCCAAAAGCCTTTTCAGCCCATGAACAGTTGTTTGTGAGTTTCGAAAAAAGTGCAAGAGCTATTCAAACCCTTTTTGCTGGGCAAGACCGACCTGTAAATCTACACAATATATAGTTTAAAGTTTGAGTCTATCATATTAGGTTTTGGATTTATAGCTGTTTTTGTGTCTATTGCTTCAAAAGCATTTTCAGATAATTTGTGTGTTCCTAAGAAACTACAAGAGATATCTAACCCAAACTTTCTGTGCAAGAGGGGCTTGTACATCTGCACAACATGTCTTTTAAAGTTTGTACCTATCTTATTGCATTTTTGAGTTATAGCAGTTTTTACGTTTTTATTGCTCCAAAAGCCTTTTCAGCCCATGAACAGTTGTGTGCGTTTCGAAAAAAGTGCAAGAGCTATTCAAACCCTTTTTGCTGGGCAAGTAGGACCTGTAAATCTACACAATATATAGTTTAAAGTTTGAGTCTATCATATTAGGTTTTGGATTTATAGCTGTTTTTGTGTCTATTGCTTCAAAAGCATTTTCAGATAATTTGTGTGTTCTGAAGAAACTACAAGAGATATCTAAGCCAAACTTTCTGTGCAAGAGGGGCTTGTACATCTGCACAACATGTCTTTTAAAGTTTGAACTTATCTTATTGCATTTTTGAGTTATAATAGTTTTTACGTTTTTATTGCTCCAAAAGCCTTTTCAGCCCATGAACAGTTGTTTGTGTGTTTCGAAAAAAGTGCAAGAGCTTTCGAACCCTTTTTGCTGGGCAAGTAGGACCTGTAAATCTACACAATATATAGTTTAAAGTTTGAGTCTATCATATTAGGTTTTGGATTTATAGCTGTTTTTGTGTCTATTGCTTCAAAAGCATTTTCAGATAATTTGTGTGTTCTGAAGAAACTACAAGAGATATCTAACCCAAACTTTCTGTGCAAGAGGGGCTTGTACATTTGCACTACATGTCTTTTAAAGTTTGAACCTATCTTATTGCATTTTTGAGTTATAACAGTTTTTACGTTTTTATTGCTCCAAAAGCCTTTTCAGCCCATGAACAGTTGTTTGTGAGTTTCGAAAAAAGTGCAAGAGCTATTCAAACCCTTTTTGCTGGGCAAGACCGACCTGTAATCTACACAATATATAGTTTAAAGTTTGAGTCTATCATATTAGGTTTTGGATTTATAGCTGTTTTTGTGTCTATTGTTTCAAAAGCATTTTCAGATAATTTGTGTGTTCTGAAGAAACTACAAGAGATATCTAACCCAAACTTTCTGTGCAAGAGGGGCTTGTACATCTGCACAACATGTCTTTTAAAGTTTTAACCTATCTTATTGCATTTTTGAGTTATAGCAGTTTTTACGTTTTTATTGCTCTAAAAGCCTTTTCAGCCCATGAACAGTTGTTTGTGAGTTTCGAAAAAAGTGCAAGAGCTATTCAAACCCTTTTTGCTGGGCAAGTAGGACCTGTAAATCTACACAATATATAGTTTAAAGTTTGAGTCTATCATATTAGCTTTTGGATTTATAGCTGTTTTTGTGTCTATTGCTTCAAAAGCATTTTTAGATAATTTGTGTGTTCTGAAGAAACTACAAGAGATATCTAACCCAAACTTTCTGTGCAAGAGGGGCTTGTACATCTGCCCAACATGTGTTCTAAAGTTTGAACTTATCTTATTGCATTTTTGAGTTATAGCAGTTTTTAAGTTTTTATTGCTCCAAAAGCCTTTTCAGCCCATGAACAGTTGTTTGTGAGTTTTCGAAAAAAGTGCAAAAGCTATTCGAACCCTTTTTGCTGGGCAAGAAGGACCTGTAAATCTACACAATATATAGTTTAAAGTTTGAGTCTATCACATTAGGTTTTGGATTTATAGCTGTTTTTGTGTCTATTGCTTCAAAAGCATTTTCAGATAATTTGTGTGTTCTGAAGAAACTACAAGAGATATCTAACCCAAACTTTCTGTGCAAGAGGGGCTTGTACATTTGCACTACATGTCTTTTAAAGTTTGAACCTATCTTATTGCATTTTTGAGTTATAACAGTTTTTACGTTTTTATTGCTCCAAAAGCCTTTTCAGCCCATGAACAGTTGTTTGTGAGTTTCGAAAAAAGTGCAAGAGCTATTCAAACCCTTTTTGCTGGGCAAGACTGACCTGTAAATCTACACAATATATAGTTTAAAGTTTGAGTCTATCATATTATGTTTTGGATTTATAGCTGTTTTTGTGTCTATTTCTTCAAAAGCATTTTCAGATAATTTGTGTGTTCCTAAGAAACTACAAGAGATATCTAACCCAAACTTTCTGTGCAAGAGGGGCTTGTACATCTGCACAACATGTCTTTTAAAGTTTGTACCTATCTTATTGCATTTTTGAGTTATAGCAGTTTTTACGTTTTTATTTCTCCAAAAGCCTTTTCAGCCCATGAACAGTTGTGTGCGTTTCGAAAAAAGTGCAAGAGCTATTCAAACCCTTTTTGCTGGGCAAGTAGGACCTGTAAATCTACACAATATATAGTTTAAAGTTTGAGTCTATCATATTAGGTTTTGGATTTATAGCTGTTTTTGTGTCTATTGCTTCAAAAGCATTTTCAGATAATTTGTGTGTTCTGAAGAAACTACAAGAGATATCTAACCCAAACTTTCTGTGCAAGAGGGGCTTGTACATCTGCACAACATGTCTTTTAAAGTTTGAACTTATCTTATTGCATTTTTGAGTTATAATAGTTTTTACGTTTTTATTGCTCCAAAAGCCTTTTCAGCCCATGAACAGTTGTTTGTGTGTTTCGAAAAAAGTGCAAGAGCTTTCGAACCCTTTTTGCTGGGCAAGTAGGACCTGTAAATCTACACAATATATAGTTTAAAGTTTGAGTCTATCATATTAGGTTTTGGATTTATAGCTGTTTTTGTGTCTATTGCTTCAAAAGCATTTTCAGATAATTTGTGTGTTCTGAAGAAACTACAAGAGATATCTAACCCAAACTTTCTGTGCAAGAGGGGCTTGTACATTTGCACTACATGTCTTTTAAAGTTTGAACCTATCTTATTGCATTTTTGAGTTATAACAGTTTTTACGTTTTTATTGCTCCAAAAGCCTTTTCAGCCCATGAACAGTTGTTTGTGAGTTTCGAAAAAAGTGCAAGAGCTATTCAAACCCTTTTTGCTGGGCAAGACCGACCTGTAATCTACACAATATATAGTTTAAAGTTTGAGTCTATCATATTAGGTTTTGGATTTATAGCTGTTTTTGTGTCTATTGTTTCAAAAGCATTTTCAGATAATTTGTGTGTTCTGAAGAAACTACAAGAGATATCTAACCCAAACTTTCTGTGCAAGAGGGGCTTGTACATCTGCACAACATGTGTTTTAAAGTTTGAACTTATCTTATTGCATTTTTGAGTTATAGCAGTTTTTAAGTTTTTATTGCTCCAAAAGCCTTTTCAGCCCATGAACAGTTGTTTGTGAGTTTTCGAAAAAAGTGCAAAAGCTATTCGAACCCTTTTTGCTGGGCAAGTAGGACCTGTAAATCTACACAATATATAGTTTAAAGTTTGAGTATATCATATTAGGTTTTGGATTTATAGCTGTTTTTGTGTCTTTTGCTTCAAAAGCATTTTCAGATAATTTGTGTGTTCTGAAGAAACTTCAAGAGATATCTAACCCAAACTTTCTGTGCAAGAGGGGCTTGTACATCTGCACAACATGTCTTTTAAAGTTTGAACCTATCTTATTGCATTTTTGAGTTATAGCAGTTTTTACGTTTTTATTGCTCCAAAAGCCTTTTCAGCCCATGAACAGTTGTTTGTGAGTTTTCGAAAAAAGTGCAAAAGCTATTCGAACCCTTTTTGCTGGGCAAGTAGGACCTGTAAATCTACACAATATATAGTTTAAAGTTTGAGTATATCATATTAGGTTTTGGATTTATAGCTGTTTTTGTGTCTTTTGCTTCAAAAGCATTTTCAGATAATTTGTGTGTTCTGAAGAAACTACAAGAGATATCTAACCCAAACTTTCTGTGCAAGAGGGGCTTGTACATCTGCACAACATGTCTTTTAAAGTTTGAACCTATCTTATTGCATTTTTTAGTTATAGCAGTTTTTACGTTTTTATTGCTCCAAAAGCCTTTTCAGCCCATGAACAGTTGTGTGCGTTTCGAAAAAAGTGCAAGAGCTATTCAAACCCTTTTTGCTGGGCAAGTAGGACCTGTAAATCTACACAATATATAGTTTAAAGTTTGAGTCTATCATATTAGGTTTTGGATTTATAGCTGTTTTTGTGTCTATTGCTTCAAAAGCATTTTCAGATAATTTGTGTGTTCTGAAGAAACTACAAGAGATATCTAACCCAAACTTTCTGTGCAAGAGGGGCTTGTACATCTGCACAACATGTCTTTTAAAGTTTGTACCTATCTTATTGCATTTTTGAGTTATAGCAGTTTTTTACGTTTTTATTGCTCCAAAAGCCTTTTCAGCCCATGAACAGTTGTGTGCGTTTCGAAAAAAGTGCAAGAGCTATTCAAACCCTTTTTGCTGGGCAAGTAGGACCTGTAAATCTACACAATATATAGTTTAAAGTTTGAGTCTATCATATTAGGTTTTGGATTTATAGCTGTTTTTGTGTCTATTGCTTCAAAAGCATTTTCAGATAATTTGTGTGTTCTGAAGAAACTACAAGAGATATCTAACCCAAACTTTCTGTGCAAGAGGGGCTTGTACATTTGCACTACATGTCTTTTAAAGTTTGAACTTATCTTATTGCATTTTTGAGTTATAACAGTTTTTACGTTTTTATTGCTCCAAAAGCCTTTTCAGCCCATGAACAGTTGTTTGTGAGTTTCGAAAAAAGTGCAAGAGCTATTCAAACCCTTTTTGCTGGGCAAGTAGGACCTGTAAATCTACACAATATATAGTTTAAAGTTTGAGTCTATCATATTAGGTTTTGGATTTATAGCTGTTTTTGTGTCTATTGTTTCAAAAGCATTTTCAGATAATTTGTGTGTTCTGAAGAAACTACAAGAGATATCTAACCCAAACTTTCTGTGCAAGAGGGGCTTGTACATCTGCACAACATGTCTTTTAAAGTTTGAACTTATCTTATTGCATTTTTGAGTTATAACAGTTTTTACGTTTTTATTGCTCCAAAAGCCTTTTCAGCCCATGAACAGTTGTTTGTGAGTTTCGAAAAAAGTGCAAGAGCTATTCAAACCCTTTTTGCTGGGCAAGACCGACCTGTAAATCTACACAATATATAGTTTAAAGTTTGAGTCTATCATATTAGGTTTTGGATTTATAGCTGTTTTTGTGTCTATTGTTTCAAAAGCATTTTCAGATAATTTGTGTGTTCTGAAGAAACTACAAGAGATATCTAACCCAAACTTTCTGTGCAAGAGGGGCTTGTACATCTGCACAACATGTCTTTTAAAGTTTTAACCTATCTTATTGCATTTTTGAGTTATAGCAGTTTTTACGTTTTTATTGCTCCAAAAGCCTTTTCAGCCCATGAACAGTGGTTTGTGAGTTTCGAAAAAAGTGCAAGAGCTATTCAAACCCTTTTTGCTGGGCAAGTAGGACCTGTAAATCTACACAATATATAGTTTAAAGTTTGAGTCTATCATATTAGCTTTTGGATTTATAGCTGTTTTTGTGTCTATTGCTTCAAAAGCATTTTCAGATAATTTGTGTGTTCTGAAGAAACTACAAGAGATATCTAACCCAAACTTTCTGTGCAAGAGGGGCTTGTACATCTGCCCAACATGTGTTCTAAAGTTTGAACTTATCTTATTGCATTTTTGAGTTATAGCAGTTTTTAAGTTTTTATTGCTCCAAAAGCCTTTTCAGCCCATGAACAGTTGTTTGTGAGTTTTCGAAAAAAGTGCAAAAGCTATTCGAACCCTTTTTGCTGGGCAAGTAGGACCTGTAAATCTACACAATATATAGTTTAAAGTTTGAGTCTATCATATTAGGTTTTGGATTTATAGCTGTTTTTGTGTCTATTGCTTCAAAAGCATTTTCAGATAATTTGTGTGTTCCTAAGAAACTACAAGAGATATCTAACCCAAACTTTCTGTGCAAGAGGGGCTTGTACATCTGCACAACATGTCTTTTAAAGTTTGTACCTATCTTATTGCATTTTTGAGTTATAGCAGTTTTTACGTTTTTATTGCTCCAAAAGCCTTTTCAGCCCATGAACAGTTGTGTGCGTTTCGAAAAAAGTGCAAGAGCTATTCAAACCCTTTTTGCTGGGCAAGTAGGACCTGTAAATCTACACAATATATAGTTTAAAGTTTGAGTCTATCATATTAGGTTTTGGATTTATAGCTGTTTTTGTGTCTATTGCTTCAAAAGCATTTTCAGATAATTTGTGTGTTCTGAAGAAACTACAAGAGATATCTAACCCAAACTTTCTGTGCAAGAGGGGCTTGTACATCTGCACAACATGTCTTTTAAAGTTTGAACTTATCTTATTGCATTTTTGAGTTATAATAGTTTTTACGTTTTTATTGCTCCAAAAGCCTTTTCAGCCCATGAACAGTTGTTTGTGTGTTTCGAAAAAAGTGCAAGAGCTTTCGAACCCTTTTTGCTGGGCAAGTAGGACCTGTAAATCTACACAATATATAGTTTAAAGTTTGAGTCTATCATATTAGGTTTTGGATTTATAGCTGTTTTTGTGTCTATTGCTTCAAAAGCATTTTCAGATAATTTGTGTGTTCTGAAGAAACTACAAGAGATATCTAACCCAAACTTTCTGTGCAAGAGGGGCTTGTACATTTGCACTACATGTCTTTTAAAGTTTGAACCTATCTTATTGCATTTTTGAGTTATAACAGTTTTTACGTTTTTATTGCTCCAAAAGCCTTTTCAGCCCATGAACAGTTGTTTGTGAGTTTCGAAAAAAGTGCAAGAGCTATTCAAACCCTTTTTGCTGGGCAAGTAGGACCTGTAAATCTACACAATATATAGTTTAAAGTTTGAGTCTATCATATTAGGTTTTGGATTTATAGCTGTTTTTGTGTCTATTGTTTCAAAAGCATTTTCAGATAATTTGTGTGTTCTGAAGAAACTACAAGAGATATCTAACCCAAACTTTCTGTGCAAGAGGGGCTTGTACATCTGCACAACATGTGTTTTAAAGTTTGAACTTATCTTATTGCATTTTTGAGTTATAGCAGTTTTTAAGTTTTTATTGCTCCAAAAGCCTTTTCAGCCCATGAACAGTTGTTTGTGAGTTTTCGAAAAAAGTGCAAAAGCTATTCGAACCTTTTTTGCTGGGCAAGACCGACCTGTAAATCTACACAATATATAGTTTAAAGTTTGAGTCTATCACATTAGGTTTTGGATTTATAGCTGTTTTTGTGTCTATTGTTTCAAAAGCATTTTCAGATAATTTGTGTGTTCTGAAGAAACTACAAGAGATATCTAACCCAAACTTTCTGTGCAAGAGGGGCTTGTACATCTGCACAACATGTCTTTTAAAGTTTGAACTTATCTTATTGCATTTTTGAGTTATAACAGTTTTTACGTTTTTATTGCTCCAAAAGCCTTTTCAGCCCATGAACAGTTGTTTGTGAGTTTCGAAAAAAGTGCAAGAGCTATTCAAACCCTTTTTGCTGGGCAAGACCGACCTGTAAATCTACACAATATATAGTTTAAAGTTTGAGTCTATCATATTAGGTTTTGGATTTATAGCTGTTTTTGTGTCTATTGTTTCAAAAGCATTTTCAGATAATTTGTGTGTTCTGAAGAAACTACAAGAGATATCTAACCCAAACTTTCTGTGCAAGAGGGGCTTGTACATCTGCACAACATGTCTTTTAAAGTTTTAACCTATCTTATTGCATTTTTGAGTTATAGCAGTTTTTACGTTTTTATTGCTCCAAAAGCCTTTTCAGCCCATGAACAGTTGTTTGTGAGTTTCGAAAAAAGTGCAAGAGCTATTCAAACCCTTTTTGCTGGGCAAGTAGGACCTGTAAATCTACACAATATATAGTTTAAAGTTTGAGTCTATCATATTAGCTTTTGGATTTATAGCTGTTTTTGTGTCTATTGCTTCAAAAGCATTTTTAGATAATTTGTGTGTTCTGAAGAAACTACAAGAGATATCTAACCCAAACTTTCTGTGCAAGAGGGGCTTGTACATCTGCCCAACATGTGTTCTAAAGTTTGAACTTATCTTATTGCATTTTTGAGTTATAGCAGTTTTTAAGTTTTTATTGCTCCAAAAGCCTTTTCAGCCCATGAACAGTTGTTTGTGAGTTTTCGAAAAAAGTGCAAAAGCTATTCGAACCCTTTTTGCTGGGCAAGTAGGACCTGTAAATCTACACAATATATAGTTTAAAGTTTGAGTCTATCATATTAGGTTTTGGATTTATAGCTGTTTTTGTGTCTATTGCTTCAAAAGCATTTTCAGATAATTTGTGTGTTCCTAAGAAACTACAAGAGATATCTAACCCAAACTTTCTGTGCAAGAGGGGCTTGTACATCTGCACAACATGTCTTTTAAAGTTTGTACCTATCTTATTGCATTTTTGAGTTATAGCAGTTTTTACGTTTTTATTGCTCCAAAAGCCTTTTCAGCCCATGAACAGTTGTGTGCGTTTCGAAAAAAGTGCAAGAGCTATTCAAACCCTTTTTGCTGGGCAAGTAGGACCTGTAAATCTACACAATATATAGTTTAAAGTTTGAGTCTATCATATTAGGTTTTGGATTTATAGCTGTTTTTGTGTCTATTGCTTCAAAAGCATTTTCAGATAATTTGTGTGTTCTGAAGAAACTACAAGAGATATCTAACCCAAACTTTCTGTGCAAGAGGGGCTTGTACATCTGCACAACATGTCTTTTAAAGTTTGAACTTATCTTATTGCATTTTTGAGTTATAATAGTTTTTACGTTTTTATTGCTCCAAAAGCCTTTTCAGCCCATGAACAGTTGTTTGTGTGTTTCGAAAAAAGTGCAAGAGCTTTCGAACCCTTTTTGCTGGGCAAGTAGGACCTGTAAATCTACACAATATATAGTTTAAAGTTTGAGTCTATCATATTAGGTTTTGGATTTATAGCTGTTTTTGTGTCTATTGCTTCAAAAGCATTTTCAGATAATTTGTGTGTTCTGAAGAAACTACAAGAGATATCTAACCCAAACTTTCTGTGCAAGAGGGGCTTGTACATTTGCACTACATGTCTTTTAAAGTTTGAACCTATCTTATTGCATTTTTGAGTTATAACAGTTTTTACGTTTTTATTGCTCCAAAAGCCTTTTCAGCCCATGAACAGTTGTTTGTGAGTTTCGAAAAAAGTGCAAGAGCTATTCAAACCCTTTTTGCTGGGCAAGTAGGACCTGTAAATCTACACAATATATAGTTTAAAGTTTGAGTCTATCATATTAGGTTTTGGATTTATAGCTGTTTTTGTGTCTATTGTTTCAAAAGCATTTTCAGATAATTTGTGTGTTCTGAAGAAACTACAAGAGATATCTAACCCAAACTTTCTGTGCAAGAGGGGCTTGTACATCTGCACAACATGTGTTTTAAAGTTTGAACTTATCTTATTGCATTTTTGAGTTATAGCAGTTTTTAAGTTTTTATTGCTCCAAAAGCCTTTTCAGCCCATGAACAGTTGTTTGTGAGTTTTCGAAAAAAGTGCAAAAGCTATTCGAACCTTTTTTGCTGGGCAAGACCGACCTGTAAATCTACACAATATATAGTTTAAAGTTTGAGTCTATCATATTAGGTTTTGGATTTATAGCTGTTTTTGTGTCTATTGTTTCAAAAGCATTTTCAGATAATTTGTGTGTTCTGAAGAAACTACAAGAGATATCTAACCCAAACTTTCTGTGCAAGAGGGGCTTGTACATCTGCACAACATGTGTTTTAAAGTTTGAACTTATCTTATTGCATTTTTGAGTTATAGCAGTTTTTAAGTTTTTATTGCTCCAAAAGCCTTTTCAGCCCATGAACAGTTGTTTGTGAGTTTTCGAAAAAAGTGCAAAAGCTATTCGAACCCTTTTTGCTGGGCAAGTAGGACCTGTAAATCTACACAATATATAGTTTAAAGTTTGAGTATATCATATTAGGTTTTGGATTTATAGCTGTTTTTGTGTCTTTTGCTTCAAAAGCATTTTCAGGTAATTTGTGTGTTCTGAAGAAACTTCAAGAGATATCTAACCCAAACTTTCTGTGCAAGAGGGGCTTGTACATCTGCACAACATGTCTTTTAAAGTTTGAACCTATCTTATTGCATTTTTGAGTTATAGCAGTTTTTACGTTTTTATTGCTCCAAAAGCCTTTTCAGCCCATGAACAGTTGTGTGCGTTTCGAAAAAAGTGCAAGAGCTATTCAAACCCTTTTTGCTGGGCAAGTAGGACCTTTAAATCTACACAAAATATAGTTTAAAGTTTGAGTCTATCATATTAGGTTTTGGATTTATAGCTGTTTTTGTGTCTATTGCTTCAAAAGCATTTTCAGATAATTTGTGTGTTCTGAAGAAACTACAAGAGATATCTAACCCAAACTTTCTGTGCAAGAGGGGCTTGTACATCTGCACAACATGTCTTTTAAAGTTTGAACCTATCTTATTGAATTTTTGAGTTATAGCAGTTTTTAAGTTTTTATTGCTCCAAAAGCCTTTTCAGCCCATGAACAGTTGTTTGTGAGTTTCGAAAAAAGTGCAAGAGCTATTCAAACCCTTTTTGCTGGGCAAGTAGGACCTGTAAATCTACACAATATATAGTTTAAAGTTTGAGTCTATCATATTAGGTTTTGGATTTATAGCTGTTTTTGTGTCTATTGCTTCAAAAGCATTTTTAGATAATTTGTGTGTTCTGAAGAAACTACAAGAGATATCTAACCCAAACTTTCTGTGCAAGAGGGGCTTGTACATCTGCACAACATGTCTTTTAAAGTTTGAACTTATCTTATTGCATTTTTGAGTTATAGCAGTTTTTACGTTTTTATTGCTCCAAAAGCCTTTTCAGCCCATGAACAGTTGTTAGTGAGTTTTCGAAAAAAGTGCAAGAGCTATTCGAACCCTTTTTGCTGGGCAAGTAGGACCTGTAAATCTACACAATATATAGTTTAAAGTTTGAGTCTATCATATTAGGTTTTGGATTTATAGCTGTTTTTGTGTATTTTGCTTCAAAAGCATTTTCAGATAATTTGTGTGTTCTGAAGAAACTACAAGAGATATCTAACCCAAACTTTCTGTGCAAGAGGGGCTTGTACATCTGCACAACATGTCTTTTAAAGTTTTAACTTATCTTATTGCATTTTTGAGTTATAGCAGTTTTTACGTTTTTATTGCTCCAAAAGCCTTTTCAGCCATGAACAGTTGTTTGTGAGTTTTCGAAAAAAGTGCAAAAGCTATTCGAACCCTTTTTGCTGGGCAAGTAGGACCTGTAAATCTACACAATATATAGTTTAAAGTTTGAGTCTATCATATTAGCTTTTGGATTTATAGCTGTTTTTGTGTCTATTGTTTCAAAAGCATTTTCAGATAATTTGTGTGTTCTGAAGAAACTACAAGAGATATCCAACCCAAACTTTCTGTGCAAGAGGGGCTTGTACATCTGCCCAACATGTGTTCTAAAGTTTGAACTTATCTTATTGCATTTTTGAGTTATAGCAGTTTTTAAGTTTTTATTGCTCCAAAAGCCTTTTCAGCCCATGAACAGTTGTTTGAGAGTTTTCGAAAAAAGTGCAAAAGCTATTCGAACCCTTTTTGCTGGGCAAGTAGGACCTGTAAATCTACACAATATATAGTTTAAAGTTTGAGTCTATCATATTAGGTTTTGGATTTATAGCTGTTTTTGTGTCTATTGCTTCAAAAGCATTTTCAGATAATTTGTGTGTTCTGAAGAAACTACAAGAGATATCTAACCCAAACTTTCTGTGCAAGAGGGGCTTGTACATTTGCACTACATGTCTTTTAAAGTTTGAACCTATCTTATTGCATTTTTGAGTTATAACAGTTTTTACGTTTTTATTGCTCCAAAAGCCTTTTCAGCCCATGAACAGTTGTTTGTGAGTTTCGAAAAAAGTGCAAGAGCTATTCAAACCCTTTTTGCTGGGCAAGACCGACCTGTAAATCTACACAATATATAGTTTAAAGTTTGAGTCTATCATATTAGGTTTTGGTTTTATAGCTGTTTTTGTGTCTATTGTTTCAAAAGCATTTTCAGATAATTTGTGTGTTCTGAAGAAACTACAAGAGATATCTAACCCAAACTTTCTGTGCAAGAGGGGCTTGTACATCTGCACAACATGTCTTTTAAAGTTTTAACCTATCTTATTGCATTTTTGAGTTATAGCAGTTTTTACGTTTTTATTGCTCCAAAAGCCTTTTCAGCCCATGAACAGTTGTTTGTGAGTTTTCGAAAAAAGTGCAAAAGCTATTCGAACCCTTTTTGCTGGGCAAGTAGGACCTGTAAATCTACACAATATATAGTTTAAAGTTTGAGTTTATCATATTAGGTTTTGGATTTATAGCTGTTTTTGTGTCTTTTGCTTCAAAAGCATTTTCAGATAATTTGTGTGTTCTGAAGAAACTACAAGAGATATCTAACCCAAACTTTCTGTGCAAGAGGGGCTTGTACATCTGCACAACATGTCTTTTAAAGTTTGAACCTATCTTATTGCATTTTTGAGTTATAGCAGTTTTTACGTTTTTATTGCTCCAAAAGCCTTTTCAGCCCATGAACAGTTGTGTGCGTTTCGAAAAAAGTGCAAGAGCTATTCAAACCCTTTTTGCTGGGCAAGTAGGACCTTTAAATCTACACAATATATAGTTTAAAGTTTGAGTCTATCATATTAGGTTTTGGATTTATAGCTGTTTTTGTGTCTATTGCTTCAAAAGCATTTTCAGATAATTTGTGTGTTCTGAAGAAACTACAAGAGATATCTAACCCAAACTTTCTGTGCAAGAGGGGCTTGTACATTTGCACAACATGTCTTTTAAAGTTTGTACCTATCTTATTGCATTTTTGAGTTATAGCAGTTTTTACGTTTTTATTGCTCCAAAAGCCTTTTCAGCCCATGAACAGTTGTGTGCGTTTCGAAAAAAGTGCAAGAGCTATTCAAACCCTTTTTGCTGGGCAAGTAGGACCTGTAAATCTACACAATATATAGTTTAAAGTTTGAGTCTATCATATTAGGTTTTGGATTTATAGCTGTTTTTGTGTCTATTGCTTCAAAAGCATTTTCAGATAATTTTTGTGTTCTGAAGAAACTACAAGAGATATCTAACCCAAACTTTCTGTGCAAGAGGGGCTTGTACATTTGCACTACATGTCTTTTAAAGTTTGAACCTATCTTATTGCATTTTTGAGTTATAACAGTTTTTACGTTTTTATTGCTCCAAAAGCCTTTTCAGCCCATGAACAGTTGTTTGTGAGTTTCGAAAAAAGTGCAAGAGCTATTCAAACCCTTTTTGCTGGGCAAGTAGGACCTGTAAATCTACACAATATATAGTTTAAAGTTTGAGTCTATCATATTAGGTTTTGGATTTATAGCTGTTTTTGTGTCTATTGCTTCAAAAGCATTTTCAGATAATTTGTGTGTTCTGAAGAAACTACAAGAGATATCTAACCCAAACTTTCTGTGCAAGAGGGGCTTGTACATTTGCACTACATGTCTTTTAAAGTTTGAACCTATCTTATTGCATTTTTGAGTTATAACAGTTTTTACGTTTTTATTGCTCCAAAAGCCTTTTCAGCCCATGAACAGTTGTTTGTGAGTTTCGAAAAAAGTGCAAGAGCTATTCAAACCCTTTTTGCTGGGCAAGACCGACCTGTAAATCTACACAATATATAGTTTAAAGTTTGAGTCTATCATATTAGGTTTTGGTTTTATAGCTGTTTTTGTGTCTATTGTTTCAAAAGCATTTTCAGATAATTTGTGTGTTCTGAAGAAACTACAAGAGATATCTAACCCAAACTTTCTGTGCAAGAGGGGCTTGTACATCTGCACAACATGTCTTTTAAAGTTTTAACCTATCTTATTGCATTTTTGAGTTATAGCAGTTTTTACGTTTTTATTGCTCCAAAAGCCTTTTCAGCCCATGAACAGTTGTTTGTGAGTTTTCGAAAAAAGTGCAAAAGCTATTCGAACCCTTTTTGCTGGGCAAGTAGGACCTGTAAATCTACACAATATATAGTTTAAAGTTTGAGTTTATCATATTAGGTTTTGGATTTATAGCTGTTTTTGTGTCTTTTGCTTCAAAAGCATTTTCAGATAATTTGTGTGTTCTGAAGAAACTACAAGAGATATCTAACCCAAACTTTCTGTGCAAGAGGGGCTTGTACATCTGCACAACATGTCTTTTAAAGTTTGAACCTATCTTATTGCATTTTTGAGTTATAGCAGTTTTTACGTTTTTATTGCTCCAAAAGCCTTTTCAGCCCATGAACAGTTGTGTGCGTTTCGAAAAAAGTGCAAGAGCTATTCAAACCCTTTTTGCTGGGCAAGTAGGACCTTTAAATCTACACAATATATAGTTTAAAGTTTGAGTCTATCATATTAGGTTTTGGATTTATAGCTGTTTTTGTGTCTATTGCTTCAAAAGCATTTTCAGATAATTTGTGTGTTCTGAAGAAACTACAAGAGATATCTAAGCCAAACTTTCTGTGCAAGAGGGGCTTGTACATCTGCACAACATGTCTTTTAAAGTTTGTACCTATCTTATTGCATTTTTGAGTTATAGCAGTTTTTACGTTTTTATTGCTCCAAAAGCCTTTTCAGCCCATGAACAGTTGTGTGCGTTTCGAAAAAAGTGCAAGAGCTATTCAAACCCTTTTTGCTGGGCAAGTAGGACCTTTAAATCTACACAATATATAGTTTAAAGTTTGAGTCTATCATATTAGGTTTTGGATTTATAGCTGTTTTTGTGTCTATTGCTTCAAAAGCATTTTCAGATAATTTGTGTGTTCTGAAGAAACTACAAGAGATATCTAACCCAAACTTTCTGTGCAAGAGGGGCTTGTACATTTGCACTACATGTCTTTTAAAGTTTGAACCTATCTTATTGCATTTTTGAGTTATAACAGTTTTTACGTTTTTATTGCTCCAAAAGCCTTTTCAGCCCATGAACAGTTGTTTGTGAGTTTCGAAAAAAGTGCAAGAGCTATTCAAACCCTTTTTGCTGGGCAAGTAGGACCTGTAAATCTACACAATATATAGTTTAAAGTTTGAGTCTATCATATTAGGTTTTGGATTTATAGCTGTTTTTGTGTCTATTGTTTCAAAAGCATTTTCAGATAATTTGTGTGTTCTGAAGAAACTACAAGAGATATCTAACCCAAACTTTCTGTGCAAGAGGGGCTTGTACATCTGCACAACATGTCTTTTAAAGTTTGAACTTATCTTATTGCATTTTTGAGTTATAACAGTTTTTACGTTTTTATTGCTCCAAAAGCCTTTTCAGCCCATGAACAGTTGTTTGTGAGTTTCGAAAAAAGTGCAAGAGCTATTCAAACCCTTTTTGCTGGGCAAGACCGACCTGTAAATCTACACAATATATAGTTTAAAGTTTGAGTCTATCATATTAGGTTTTGGATTTATAGCTGTTTTTGTGTCTATTGTTTCAAAAGCATTTTCAGATAATTTGTGTGTTCTGAAGAAACTACAAGAGATATCTAACCCAAACTTTCTGTGCAAGAGGGGCTTGTACATCTGCACAACATGTCTTTTAAAGTTTTAACCTATCTTATTGCATTTTTGAGTTATAGCAGTTTTTACGTTTTTATTGCTCCAAAAGCCTTTTCAGCCCATGAACAGTTGTTTGTGAGTTTCGAAAAAAGTGCAAGAGCTATTCAAACCCTTTTTGCTGGGCAAGTAGGACCTGTAAATCTACACAATATATAGTTTAAAGTTTGAGTCTATCATATTAGCTTTTGGATTTATAGCTGTTTTTGTGTCTATTGCTTCAAAAGCATTTTTAGATAATTTGTGTGTTCTGAAGAAACTACAAGAGATATCTAACCCAAACTTTCTGTGCAAGAGGGGCTTGTACATCTGCCCAAGATGTGTTCTAAAGTTTGAACTTATCTTATTGCATTTTTGAGTTATAGCAGTTTTTAAGTTTTTATTGCTCCAAAAGCCTTTTCAGCCCATGAACAGTTGTTTGTGAGTTTTCGAAAAAAGTGCAAAAGCTATTCGAACCCTTTTTGCTGGGCAAGTAGGACCTGTAAATCTACACAATATATAGTTTAAAGTTTGAGTCTATCATATTAGGTTTTGGATTTATAGCTGTTTTTGTGTCTATTGCTTCAAAAGCATTTTCAGATAATTTGTGTGTTCCTAAGAAACTACAAGAGATATCTAACCCAAACTTTCTGTGCAAGAGGGGCTTGTACATCTGCACAACATGTCTTTTAAAGTTTGTACCTATCTTATTGCATTTTTGAGTTATAGCAGTTTTTACGTTTTTATTGCTCCAAAAGCCTTTTCAGCCCATGAACAGTTGTGTGCGTTTCGAAAAAAGTGCAAGAGCTATTCAAACCCTTTTTGCTGGGCAAGTAGGACCTGTAAATCTACACAATATATAGTTTAAAGTTTGAGTCTATCATATTAGGTTTTGGATTTATAGCTGTTTTTGTGTCTATTGCTTCAAAAGCATTTTCAGATAATTTTTGTGTTCTGAAGAAACTACAAGAGATATCTAACCCAAACTTTCTGTGCAAGAGGGGCTTGTACATTTGCACTACATGTCTTTTAAAGTTTGAACCTATCTTATTGCATTTTTGAGTTATAACAGTTTTTACGTTTTTATTGCTCCAAAAGCCTTTTCAGCCCATGAACAGTTGTTTGTGAGTTTCGAAAAAAGTGCAAGAGCTATTCAAACCCTTTTTGCTGGGCAAGTAGGACCTGTAAATCTACACAATATATAGTTTAAAGTTTGAGTCTATCATATTAGGTTTTGGATTTATAGCTGTTTTTGTGTCTATTGCTTCAAAAGCATTTTCAGATAATTTGTGTGTTCTGAAGAAACTACAAGAGATATCTAACCCAAACTTTCTGTGCAAGAGGGGCTTGTACATTTGCACTACATGTCTTTTAAAGTTTGAACCTATCTTATTGCATTTTTGAGTTATAACAGTTTTTACGTTTTTATTGCTCCAAAAGCCTTTTCAGCCCATGAACAGTTGTTTGTGAGTTTCGAAAAAAGTGCAAGAGCTATTCAAACCCTTTTTGCTGGGCAAGACCGACCTGTAAATCTACACAATATATAGTTTAAAGTTTGAGTCTATCATATTAGGTTTTGGATTTATAGCTGTTTTTGTGTCTATTGTTTCAAAAGCATTTTCAGATAATTTGTGTGTTCTGAAGAAACTACAAGAGATATCTAACCCAAACTTTCTGTGCAAGAGGGGCTTGTACATCTGCACAACATGTCTTTTAAAGTTTTAACCTATCTTATTGCATTTTTGAGTTATAGCAGTTTTTACGTTTTTATTGCTCCAAAAGCCTTTTCAGCCCATGAACAGTTGTTTGTGAGTTTCGAAAAAAGTGCAAGAGCTATTCAAACCCTATTTTGCTGGGCAAGTAGGACCTGTAAATCTACACAATATATAGTTTAAAGTTTGAGTCTATCATATTAGCTTTTGGATTTATAGCTGTTTTTGTGTCTATTGCTTCAAAAGCATTTTTAGATAATTTGTGTGTTCTGAAGAAACTACAAGAGATATCTAACCCAAACTTTCTGTGCAAGAGGGGCTTGTACATCTGCCCAAGATGTGTTCTAAAGTTTGAACTTATCTTATTGCATTTTTGAGTTATAGCAGTTTTTAAGTTTTTATTGCTCCAAAAGCCTTTTCAGCCCATGAACAGTTGTTTGTGAGTTTTCGAAAAAAGTGCAAAAGCTATTCGAACCCTTTTTGCTGGGCAAGTAGGACCTGTAAATCTACACAATATATAGTTTAAAGTTTGAGTCTATCATATTAGGTTTTGGATTTATAGCTGTTTTTGTGTCTATTGCTTCAAAAGCATTTTCAGATAATTTGTGTGTTCCTAAGAAACTACAAGAGATATCTAACCCAAACTTTCTGTGCAAGAGGGGCTTGTACATCTGCACAACATGTCTTTTAAAGTTTGTACCTATCTTATTGCATTTTTGAGTTATAGCAGTTTTTACGTTTTTATTGCTCCAAAAGCCTTTTCAGCCCATGAACAGTTGTGTGCGTTTCGAAAAAAGTGCAAGAGCTATTCAAACCCTTTTTGCTGGGCAAGTAGGACCTGTAAATCTACACAATATATAGTTTAAAGTTTGAGTCTATCATATTAGGTTTTGGATTTATAGCTGTTTTTGTGTCTATTGCTTCAAAAGCATTTTCAGATAATTTTTGTGTTCTGAAGAAACTACAAGAGATATCTAACCCAAACTTTCTGTGCAAGAGGGGCTTGTACATTTGCACTACATGTCTTTTAAAGTTTGAACCTATCTTATTGCATTTTTGAGTTATAGCAGTTTTTACGTTTTTATTGCTCCAAAAGCCTTTTCAGCCCATGAACAG
This sequence comes from Eucyclogobius newberryi, assembly GCF_026437365.1. Classification (NCBI taxonomy): domain Eukaryota; kingdom Metazoa; phylum Chordata; class Actinopteri; order Gobiiformes; family Gobiidae; genus Eucyclogobius; species Eucyclogobius newberryi. The sequence goes on from NW_027316001.1 coordinate 95,988, forward strand.
TTGTGTGCGTTTCGAAAAAAGTGCAAGAGCTATTCAAACCCTTTTTGCTGGGCAAGTAGGACCTGTAAATCTACACAATATATAGTTTAAAGTTTGAGTCTATCATATTAGGTTTTGGATTTATAGCTGTTTTTGTGTCTATTGCTTCAAAAGCATTTTCAGATAATTTTTGTGTTCTGAAGAAACTACAAGAGATATCTAACCCAAACTTTCTGTGCAAGAGGGGCTTGTACATTTGCACTACATGTCTTTTAAAGTTTGAACCTATCTTATTGCATTTTTGAGTTATAACAGTTTTTACGTTTTTATTGCTCCAAAAGCCTTTTCAGCCCATGAACAGTTGTTTGTGAGTTTCGAAAAAAGTGCAAGAGCTATTCAAACCCTTTTTGCTGGGCAAGTAGGACCTGTAAATCTACACAATATATAGTTTAAAGTTTGAGTCTATCATATTAGGTTTTGGATTTATAGCTGTTTTTGTGTCTATTGCTTCAAAAGCATTTTCAGATAATTTGTGTGTTCTGAAGAAACTACAAGAGATATCTAACCCAAACTTTCTGTGCAAGAGGGGCTTGTACATTTGCACTACATGTCTTTTAAAGTTTGAACCTATCTTATTGCATTTTTGAGTTATAACAGTTTTTACGTTTTTATTGCTCCAAAAGCCTTTTCAGCCCATGAACAGTTGTTTGTGAGTTTCGAAAAAAGTGCAAGAGCTATTCAAACCCTTTTTGCTGGGCAAGACCGACCTGTAAATCTACACAATATATAGTTTAAAGTTTGAGTCTATCATATTAGGTTTTGGATTTATAGCTGTTTTTGTGTCTATTGTTTCAAAAGCATTTTCAGATAATTTGTGTGTTCTGAAGAAACTACAAGAGATATCTAACCCAAACTTTCTGTGCAAGAGGGGCTTGTACATCTGCACAACATGTCTTTTAAAGTTTTAACCTATCTTATTGCATTTTTGAGTTATAGCAGTTTTTACGTTTTTATTGCTCCAAAAGCCTTTTCAGCCCATGAACAGTTGTTTGTGAGTTTCGAAAAAAGTGCAAGAGCTATTCAAACCCTATTTTGCTGGGCAAGTAGGACCTGTAAATCTACACAATATATAGTTTAAAGTTTGAGTCTATCATATTAGCTTTTGGATTTATAGCTGTTTTTGTGTCTATTGCTTCAAAAGCATTTTTAGATAATTTGTGTGTTCTGAAGAAACTACAAGAGATATCTAACCCAAACTTTCTGTGCAAGAGGGGCTTGTACATCTGCCCAAGATGTGTTCTAAAGTTTGAACTTATCTTATTGCATTTTTGAGTTATAGCAGTTTTTAAGTTTTTATTGCTCCAAAAGCCTTTTCAGCCCATGAACAGTTGTTTGTGAGTTTTCGAAAAAAGTGCAAAAGCTATTCGAACCCTTTTTGCTGGGCAAGTAGGACCTGTAAATCTACACAATATATAGTTTAAAGTTTGAGTCTATCATATTAGGTTTTGGATTTATAGCTGTTTTTGTGTCTATTGCTTCAAAAGCATTTTCAGATAATTTGTGTGTTCCTAAGAAACTACAAGAGATATCTAACCCAAACTTTCTGTGCAAGAGGGGCTTGTACATCTGCACAACATGTCTTTTAAAGTTTGTACCTATCTTATTGCATTTTTGAGTTATAGCAGTTTTTACGTTTTTATTGCTCCAAAAGCCTTTTCAGCCCATGAACAGTTGTGTGCGTTTCGAAAAAAGTGCAAGAGCTATTCAAACCCTTTTTGCTGGGCAAGTAGGACCTGTAAATCTACACAATATATAGTTTAAAGTTTGAGTCTATCATATTAGGTTTTGGATTTATAGCTGTTTTTGTGTCTATTGCTTCAAAAGCATTTTCAGATAATTTTTGTGTTCTGAAGAAACTACAAGAGATATCTAACCCAAACTTTCTGTGCAAGAGGGGCTTGTACATTTGCACTACATGTCTTTTAAAGTTTGAACCTATCTTATTGCATTTTTGAGTTATAACAGTTTTTACGTTTTTATTGCTCCAAAAGCCTTTTCAGCCCATGAACAGTTGTTTGTGAGTTTCTAAAAAAGTGCAAGAGCTATTCAAACCCTTTTTGCTGGGCAAGTAGGACCTGTAAATCTACACAATATATAGTTTAAAGTTTGAGTCTATCATATTAGGTTTTGGATTTATAGCTGTTTTTGTGTCTATTGCTTCAAAAGCATTTTCAGATAATTTGTGTGTTCTGAAGAAACTACAAGAGATATCTAACCCAAACTTTCTGTGCAAGAGGGGCTTGTACATTTGCACTACATGTCTTTTAAAGTTTGAACCTATCTTATTGCATTTTTGAGTTATAACAGTTTTTACGTTTTTATTGCTCCAAAAGCCTTTTCAGCCCATGAACAGTTGTTTGTGAGTTTCGAAAAAAGTGCAAGAGCTATTCAAACCCTTTTTGCTGGGCAAGACCGACCTGTAAATCTACACAATATATAGTTTAAAGTTTGAGTCTATCATATTAGGTTTTGGTTTTATAGCTGTTTTTGTGTCTATTGTTTCAAAAGCATTTTCAGATAATTTGTGTGTTCTGAAGAAACTACAAGAGATATCTAACCCAAACTTTCTGTGCAAGAGGGGCTTGTACATCTGCACAACATGTCTTTTAAAGTTTTAACCTATCTTATTGCATTTTTGAGTTATAGCAGTTTTTACGTTTTTATTGCTCCAAAAGCCTTTTCAGCCCATGAACAGTTGTTTGTGAGTTTTCGAAAAAAGTGCAAAAGCTATTCGAACCCTTTTTGCTGGGCAAGTAGGACCTGTAAATCTACACAATATATAGTTTAAAGTTTGAGTTTATCATATTAGGTTTTGGATTTATAGCTGTTTTTGTGTCTTTTGCTTCAAAAGCATTTTCAGATAATTTGTGTGTTCTGAAGAAACTACAAGAGATATCTAACCCAAACTTTCTGTGCAAGAGGGGCTTGTACATCTGCACAACATGTCTTTTAAAGTTTGAACCTATCTTATTGCATTTTTGAGTTATAGCAGTTTTTACGTTTTTATTGCTCCAAAAGCCTTTTCAGCCCATGAACAGTTGTGTGCGTTTCGAAAAAAGTGCAAGAGCTATTCAAACCCTTTTTGCTGGGCAAGTAGGACCTTTAAATCTACACAATATATAGTTTAAAGTTTGAGTCTATCATATTAGGTTTTGGATTTATAGCTGTTTTTGTGTCTATTGCTTTAAAAGCATTTTCAGATAATTTGTGTGTTCTGAAGAAACTACAAGAGATATCTAAGCCAAACTTTCTGTGCAAGAGGGGCTTGTACATCTGCACAACATGTCTTTTAAAGTTTGTACCTATCTTATTGCATTTTTGAGTTATAGCAGTTTTTACGTTTTTATTGCTCCAAAAGCCTTTTCAGCCCATGAACAGTTGTGTGCGTTTCGAAAAAAGTGCAAGAGCTATTCAAACCCTTTTTGCTGGGCAAGTAGGACCTGTAAATCTACACAATATATAGTTTAAAGTTTGAGTCTATCATATTAGGTTTTGGATTTATAGCTGTTTTTGTGTCTATTGCTTCAAAAGCATTTTCAGATAATTTGTGTGTTCTGAAGAAACTACAAGAGATATCTAACCCAAACTTTCTGTGCAAGAGGGGCTTGTACATTTGCACTACATGTCTTTTAAAGTTTGAACCTATCTTATTGCATTTTTGAGTTATAACAGTTTTTACGTTTTTATTGCTCCAAAAGCCTTTTCAGCCCATGAACAGTTGTTTGTGAGTTTCGAAAAAAGTGCAAGAGCTATTCAAACCCTTTTTGCTGGGCAAGTAGGACCTGTAAATCTACACAATATATAGTTTAAAGTTTGAGTCTATCATATTAGGTTTTGGATTTATAGCTGTTTTTGTGTCTATTGTTTCAAAAGCATTTTCAGATAATTTGTGTGTTCTGAAGAAACTACAAGAGATATCTAACCCAAACTTTCTGTGCAAGAGGGGCTTGTACATCTGCACAACATGTCTTTTAAAGTTTGAACTTATCTTATTGCATTTTTGAGTTATAACAGTTTTTACGTTTTTATTGCTCCAAAAGCCTTTTCAGCCCATGAACAGTTGTTTGTGAGTTTCGAAAAAAGTGCAAGAGCTATTCAAACCCTTTTTGCTGGGCAAGACCGACCTGTAAATCTACACAATATATAGTTTAAAGTTTGAGTCTATCATATTAGGTTTTGGATTTATAGCTGTTTTTGTGTCTATTGTTTCAAAAGCATTTTCAGATAATTTGTGTGTTCTGAAGAAACTACAAGAGATATCTAACCCAAACTTTCTGTGCAAGAGGGGCTTGTACATCTGCACAACATGTCTTTTAAAGTTTTAACCTATCTTATTGCATTTTTGAGTTATAGCAGTTTTTACGTTTTTATTGCTCCAAAAGCCTTTTCAGCCCATGAACAGTTGTTTGTGAGTTTCGAAAAAAGTGCAAGAGCTATTCAAACCCTTTTTGCTGGGCAAGTAGGACCTGTAAATCTACACAATATATAGTTTAAAGTTTGAGTCTATCATATTAGCTTTTGGATTTATAGCTGTTTTTGTGTCTATTGCTTCAAAAGCATTTTTAGATAATCTGTGTGTTCTGAAGAAACTACAAGAGATATCTAACCCAAACTTTCTGTGCAAGAGGGGCTTGTACATCTGCCCAAGATGTGTTCTAAAGTTTGAACTTATCTTATTGCATTTTTGAGTTATAGCAGTTTTTAAGTTTTTATTGCTCCAAAAGCCTTTTCAGCCCATGAACAGTTGTTTGTGAGTTTTCGAAAAAAGTGCAAAAGCTATTCGAACCCTTTTTGCTGGGCAAGTAGGACCTGTAAATCTACACAATATATAGTTTAAAGTTTGAGTCTATCATATTAGGTTTTGGATTTATAGCTGTTTTTGTGTCTATTGCTTCAAAAGCATTTTCAGATAATTTGTGTGTTCCTAAGAAACTACAAGAGATATCTAACCCAAACTTTCTGTGCAAGAGGGGCTTGTACATCTGCACAACATGTCTTTTAAAGTTTGTACCTATCTTATTGCATTTTTGAGTTATAGCAGTTTTTAAGTTTTTATTGCTCCAAAGCCTTTTCAGCCCATGAACAGTTGTTTGTGAGTTTTCGAAAAAAGTGCAAAAGCTATTCGAACCCTTTTTGCTGGGCAAGTAGGACCTGTAAATCTACACAATATATAGTTTAAAGTTTGAGTATATCATATTAGGTTTTGGATTTATAGCTGTTTTTGTGTCTTTTGCTTCAAAAGCATTTTCAGGTAATTTGTGTGTTCTGAAGAAACTTCAAGAGATATCTAACCCAAACTTTCTGTGCAAGAGGGGCTTGTACATCTGCACAACATGTCTTTTAAAGTTTGAACCTATCTTATTGCATTTTTGAGTTATAGCAGTTTTTACGTTTTTATTGCTCCAAAAGCCTTTTCAGCCCATGAACAGTTGTGTGCGTTTCGAAAAAAGTGCAAGAGCTATTCAAACCCTTTTTGCTGGGCAAGTAGGACCTTTAAATCTACACAATATATAGTTTAAAGTTTGAGTCTATCATATTAGGTTTTGGATTTATAGCTGTTTTTGTGTCTATTGCTTCAAAAGCATTTTCAGATAATTTGTGTGTTCTGAAGAAACTACAAGAGATATCTAACCCAAACTTTCTGTGCAAGAGGGGCTTGTACATCTGCACAACATGTCTTTTAAAGTTTGAACCTATCTTATTGAATTTTTGAGTTATAGCAGTTTTTAAGTTTTTATTGCTCCAAAAGCCTTTTCAGCCCATGAACAGTTGTTTGTGAGTTTCGAAAAAAGTGCAAGAGCTATTCAAACCCTTTTTGCTGGGCAAGTAGGACCTGTAAATCTACACAATATATAGTTTAAAGTTTGAGTCTATCATATTAGGTTTTGGATTTATAGCTGTTTTTGTGTCTATTGCTTCAAAAGCATTTTTAGATAATTTGTGTGTTCTGAAGAAACTACAAGAGATATCTAACCCAAACTTTCTGTGCAAGAGGGGCTTGTACATCTGCACAACATGTCTTTTAAAGTTTGAACTTATCTTATTGCATTTTTGAGTTATAGCAGTTTTTACGTTTTTATTGCTCCAAAAGCCTTTTCAGCCCATGAACAGTTGTTAGTGAGTTTTCGAAAAAAGAGCAAAAGCTATTCGAACCCTTTTTGCTGGGCAAGTAGGACCTGTAAATCTACACAATATATAGTTTAAAGTTTGAGTCTATCATATTAGGTTTTGGATTTATAGCTGTTTTTGTGTATTTTGCTTCAAAAGCATTTTCAGATAATTTGTGTGCTCTGAAGAAACTACAAGAGATATCTAACCCAAACTTTCTGTGCAAGAGGGGCTTGTACATCTGCACAACATGTCTTTTAAAGTTTTAACTTATCTTATTGCATTTTTGAGTTATAGCAGTTTTTACGTTTTTATTGCTCCAAAAGCCTTTTCAGCCATGAACAGTTGTTTGTGAGTTTTCGAAAAAAGTGCAAAAGCTATTCGAACCCTTTTTGCTGGGCAAGTAGGACCTGTAAATCTACACAATATATAGTTTAAAGTTTGAGTCTATCATATTAGCTTTTGGATTTATAGCTGTTTTTGTGTCTATTGTTTCAAAAGCATTTTCAGATAATTTGTGTGTTCTGAAGAAACTACAAGAGATATCTAACCCAAACTTTCTGTGCAAGAGGGGCTTGTACATCTGCCCAACATGTGTTCTAAAGTTTGAACTTATCTTATTGCATTTTTGAGTTATAGCAGTTTTTAAGTTTTTATTGCTCCAAAAGCCTTTTCAGCCCATGAACAGTTGTTTGAGAGTTTTCGAAAAAAGTGCAAAAGCTATTCGAACCCTTTTTGCTGGGCAAGTAGGACCTGTAAATCTACACAATATATAGTTTAAAGTTTGAGTCTATCATATTAGGTTTTGGATTTATAGCTGTTTTTGTGTCTTTTGCTTCAAAAGCATTTTCAGGTAATTTGTGTGTTCTGAAGAAACTTCAAGAGATATCTAACCCAAACTTTCTGTGCAAGAGGGGCTTGTACATCTGCACAACATGTCTTTTAAAGTTTGAACCTATCTTATTGCATTTTTGAGTTATAGCAGTTTTTACGTTTTTATTGCTCCAAAAGCCTTTTCAGCCCATGAACAGTTGTGTGCGTTTCGAAAAAAGTGCAAGAGCTATTCAAACCCTTTTTGCTGGGCAAGTAGGACCTTTAAATCTACACAATATATAGTTTAAAGTTTGAGTCTATCATATTAGGTTTTGGATTTATAGCTGTTTTTGTGTCTATTGCTTCAAAAGCATTTTCAGATAATTTGTGTGTTCTGAAGAAACTACAAGAGATATCTAACCCAAACTTTCTGTGCAAGAGGGGCTTGTACATCTGCACAACATGTCTTTTAAAGTTTGAACCTATCTTATTGAATTTTTGAGTTATAGCAGTTTTTAAGTTTTTATTGCTCCAAAAGCCTTTTCAGCCCATGAACAGTTGTTTGTGAGTTTCGAAAAAAGTGCAAGAGCTATTCAAACCCTTTTTGCTGGGCAAGTAGGACCTGTAAATCTACACAATATATAGTTTAAAGTTTGAGTCTATCATATTAGCTTTTGGATTTATAGCTGTTTTTGTGTCTATTGCTTCAAAAGCATTTTTAGATAATTTGTGTGTTCTGAAGAAACTACAAGAGATATCTAACCCAAACTTTCTGTGCAAGAGGGGCTTGTACATCTGCACAACATGTCTTTTAAAGTTTGAACTTATCTTATTGCATTTTTGAGTTATAGCAGTTTTTACGTTTTTATTGCTCCAAAAGCCTTTTCAGCCCATGAACAGTTGTTAGTGAGTTTTCGAAAAAAGAGCAAAAGCTATTCGAACCCTTTTTGCTGGGCAAGTAGGACCTGTAAATTTACACAATATATAGTTTAAAGTTTGAGTCTATCATATTAGGTTTTGGATTTATAGCTGTTTTTGTGTCTTTTGCTTCAAAAGCATTTTCAGATAATTTGTGTGTTCTGAAGAAACTACAAGAGATATCTAACCCAAACTTTCTGTGCAAGAGGGGCTTGTACATCTGCACAACATGTCTTTTAAAGTTTGAACCTATCTTATTGCATTTTTGAGTTATAGCAGTTTTTACGTTTTTATTGCTCCAAAAGCCTTTTCAGCCCATGAACAGTTGTGTGCGTTTCGAAAAAAGTGCAAGAGCTATTCAAACCCTTTTTGCTGGGCAAGTAGGACCTTTAAATCTACACAATATATAGTTTAAAGTTTGAGTCTATCATATTAGGTTTTGGATTTATAGCTGTTTTTGTGTCTATTGCTTCAAAAGCATTTTCAGATAATTTGTGTGTTCTGAAGAAACTACAAGAGATATCTAACCCAAACTTTCTGTGCAAGAGGGGCTTGTACATCTGCACAACATGTCTTTTAAAGTTTGTACCTATCTTATTGCATTTTTGAGTTATAGCAGTTTTTACGTTTTTATTGCTCCAAAAGCCTTTTCAGCCCATGAACAGTTGTGTGCGTTTCGAAAAAAGTGCAAGAGCTATTCAAACCCTTTTTGCTGGGCAAGTAGGACCTGTAAATCTACACAATATATAGTTTAAAGTTTGAGTCTATCATATTAGGTTTTGGATTTATAGCTGTTTTTGTGTCTATTGCTTCAAAAGCATTTTCAGATAATTTTTGTGTTCTGAAGAAACTACAAGAGATATCTAACCCAAACTTTCTGTGCAAGAGGGGCTTGTACATTTGCACTACATGTCTTTTAAAGTTTGAACCTATCTTATTGCATTTTTGAGTTATAACAGTTTTTACGTTTTTATTGCTCCAAAAGCCTTTTCAGCCCATGAACAGTTGTTTGTGAGTTTCGAAAAAAGTGCAAGAGCTATTCAAACCCTTTTTGCTGGGCAAGTAGGACCTGTAAATCTACACAATATATAGTTTAAAGTTTGAGTCTATCATATTAGGTTTTGGATTTATAGCTGTTTTTGTGTCTATTGCTTCAAAAGCATTTTCAGATAATTTGTGTGTTCTGAAGAAACTACAAGAGATATCTAACCCAAACTTTCTGTGCAAGAGGGGCTTGTACATTTGCACTACATGTCTTTTAAAGTTTGAACCTATCTTATTGCATTTTTGAGTTATAACAGTTTTTACGTTTTTATTGCTCCAAAAGCCTTTTCAGCCCATGAACAGTTGTTTGTGAGTTTCGAAAAAAGTGCAAGAGCTATTCAAACCCTTTTTGCTGGGCAAGACCGACCTGTAAATCTACACAATATATAGTTTAAAGTTTGAGTCTATCATATTAGGTTTTGGATTTATAGCTGTTTTTGTGTCTTTTGCTTCAAAAGCATTTTCAGGTAATTTGTGTGTTCTGAAGAAACTTCAAGAGATATCTAACCCAAACTTTCTGTGCAAGAGGGGCTTGTACATCTGCACAACATGTCTTTTAAAGTTTGAACCTATCTTATTGCATTTTTGAGTTATAGCAGTTTTTACGTTTTTATTGCTCCAAAAGCCTTTTCAGCCCATGAACAGTTGTGTGCGTTTCGAAAAAAGTGCAAGAGCTATTCAAACCCTTTTTGCTGGGCAAGTAGGACCTTTAAATCTACACAATATATAGTTTAAAGTTTGAGTCTATCATATTAGGTTTTGGATTTATAGCTGTTTTTGTGTCTATTGCTTCAAAAGCATTTTCAGATAATTTGTGTGTTCTGAAGAAACTACAAGAGATATCTAACCCAAACTTTCTGTGCAAGAGGGGCTTGTACATCTGCACAACATGTCTTTTAAAGTTTGAACCTATCTTATTGAATTTTTGAGTTATAGCAGTTTTTAAGTTTTTATTGCTCCAAAAGCCTTTTCAGCCCATGAACAGTTGTTTGTGAGTTTCGAAAAAAGTGCAAGAGCTATTCAAACCCTTTTTGCTGGGCAAGTAGGACCTGTAAATCTACACAATATATAGTTTAAAGTTTGAGTCTATCATATTAGCTTTTGGATTTATAGCTGTTTTTGTGTCTATTGCTTCAAAAGCATTTTTAGATAATTTGTGTGTTCTGAAGAAACTACAAGAGATATCTAACCCAAACTTTCTGTGCAAGAGGGGCTTGTACATCTGCACAACATGTCTTTTAAAGTTTGAACTTATCTTATTGCATTTTTGAGTTATAGCAGTTTTTACGTTTTTATTGCTCCAAAAGCCTTTTCAGCCCATGAACAGTTGTTAGTGAGTTTTCGAAAAAAGAGCAAAAGCTATTCGAACCCTTTTTGCTGGGCAAGTAGGACCTGTAAATTTACACAATATATAGTTTAAAGTTTGAGTCTATCATATTAGGTTTTGGATTTATAGCTGTTTTTGTGTCTTTTGCTTCAAAAGCATTTTCAGATAATTTGTGTGTTCTGAAGAAACTACAAGAGATATCTAACCCAAACTTTCTGTGCAAGAGGGGCTTGTACATCTGCACAACATGTCTTTTAAAGTTTGAACCTATCTTATTGCATTTTTGAGTTATAGCAGTTTTTACGTTTTTATTGCTCCAAAAGCCTTTTCAGCCCATGAACAGTTGTGTGCGTTTCGAAAAAAGTGCAAGAGCTATTCAAACCCTTTTTGCTGGGCAAGTAGGACCTTTAAATCTACACAATATATAGTTTAAAGTTTGAGTCTATCATATTAGGTTTTGGATTTATAGCTGTTTTTGTGTCTATTGCTTCAAAAGCATTTTCAGATAATTTGTGTGTTCTGAAGAAACTACAAGAGATATCTAACCCAAACTTTCTGTGCAAGAGGGGCTTGTACATCTGCACAACATGTCTTTTAAAGTTTGTACCTATCTTATTGCATTTTTGAGTTATAGCAGTTTTTACGTTTTTATTGCTCCAAAAGCCTTTTCAGCCCATGAACAGTTGTGTGCGTTTCGAAAAAAGTGCAAGAGCTATTCAAACCCTTTTTGCTGGGCAAGTAGGACCTGTAAATCTACACAATATATAGTTTAAAGTTTGAGTCTATCATATTAGGTTTTGGATTTATAGCTGTTTTTGTGTCTATTGCTTCAAAAGCATTTTCAGATAATTTTTGTGTTCTGAAGAAACTACAAGAGATATCTAACCCAAACTTTCTGTGCAAGAGGGGCTTGTACATTTGCACTACATGTCTTTTAAAGTTTGAACCTATCTTATTGCATTTTTGAGTTATAACAGTTTTTACGTTTTTATTGCTCCAAAAGCCTTTTCAGCCCATGAACAGTTGTTTGTGAGTTTCGAAAAAAGTGCAAGAGCTATTCAAACCCTTTTTGCTGGGCAAGTAGGACCTGTAAATCTACACAATATATAGTTTAAAGTTTGAGTCTATCATATTAGGTTTTGGATTTATAGCTGTTTTTGTGTCTATTGCTTCAAAAGCATTTTCAGATAATTTGTGTGTTCTGAAGAAACTACAAGAGATATCTAACCCAAACTTTCTGTGCAAGAGGGGCTTGTACATTTGCACTACATGTCTTTTAAAGTTTGAACCTATCTTATTGCATTTTTGAGTTATAACAGTTTTTACGTTTTTATTGCTCCAAAAGCCTTTTCAGCCCATGAACAGTTGTTTGTGAGTTTCGAAAAAAGTGCAAGAGCTATTCAAACCCTTTTTGCTGGGCAAGACCGACCTGTAAATCTACACAATATATAGTTTAAAGTTTGAGTCTATCATATTAGGTTTTGGTTTTATAGCTGTTTTTGTGTCTATTGTTTCAAAAGCATTTTCAGATAATTTGTGTGTTCTGAAGAAACTACAAGAGATATCTAACCCAAACTTTCTGTGCAAGAGGGGCTTGTACATCTGCACAACATGTCTTTTAAAGTTTTAACCTATCTTATTGCATTTTTGAGTTATAGCAGTTTTTACGTTTTTATTGCTCCAAAAGCCTTTTCAGCCCATGAACAGTTGTTTGTGAGTTTTCGAAAAAAGTGCAAAAGCTATTCGAACCCTTTTTGCTGGGCAAGTAGGACCTGTAAATCTACACAATATATAGTTTAAAGTTTGAGTCTATCATATTAGCTTTTGGATTTATAGCTGTTTTTGTGTCTATTGTTTCAAAAGCATTTTCAGATAATTTGTGTGTTCTGAAGAAACTACAAGAGATATCTAACCCAAACTTTCTGTGCAAGAGGGGCTTGTACATCTGCCCAACATGTGTTCTAAAGTTTGAACTTATCTTATTGCATTTTTGAGTTATAGCAGTTTTTAAGTTTTTATTGCTCCAAAAGCCTTTTCAGCCCATGAACAGTTGTTTGTGAGTTTTCGAAAAAAGTGCAAAAGCTATTCGAACCCTTTTTGCTGGGCAAGTAGGACCTGTAAATCTACACAATATATAGTTTAAAGTTTGAGTCTATCATATTAGGTTTTGGATTTATAGCTGTTTTTGTGTCTATTGCTTCAAAAGCATTTTCAGATAATTTGTGTGTTCTGAAGAAACTACAAGAGATATCTAACCCAAACTTTCTGTGCAAGAGGGGCTTGTACATTTGCACAACATGTCTTTTAAAGTTTGAACCTATCTTATTGCATTTTTGAGTTATAACAGTTTTTACGTTTTTATTGCTCCAAAAGCCTTTTCAGCCCATGAACAGTTGTTTGTGAGTTTCGAAAAAAGTGCAAGAGCTATTCAAACCCTTTTTGCTGGGCAAGACCGACCTGTAAATCTACACAATATATAGTTTAAAGTTTGAGTCTATCATATTAGGTTTTGGATTTATAGCTGTTTTTGTGTCTATTGTTTCAAAAGCATTTTCAGATAATTTGTGTGTTCTGAAGAAACTACAAGAGATATCTAACCCAAACTTTCTGTGCAAGAGGGGCTTGTACATCTGCCCAACATGTGTTCTAAAGTTTGAACTTATCTTATTGCATTTTTGAGTTATAGCAGTTTTTAAGTTTTTATTGCTCCAAAAGCCTTTTCAGCCCATGAACAGTTGTTTGTGAGTTTTCGAAAGAAGTGCAAAAGCTATTCGAACCCTTTTTGCTGGGCAAGTAGGACCTGTAAATCTACACAATATATAGTTTAAAGTTTGAGTCTATCATATTAGGTTTTGGATTTATAGCTGTTTTTGTGTCTATTGCTTCAAAAGCATTTTCAGATAATTTGTGTGTTCTGAAGAAACTACAAGAGATATCTAACCCAAACTTTCTGTGCAAGAGGGGCTTGTACATTTGCACAACATGTCTTTTAAAGTTTGAACCTATCTTATTGCATTTTTGAGTTATAACAGTTTTTTACGTTTTTATTGCTCCAAAAGCCTTTTCAGCCCATGAACAGTTGTTTGTGAGTTTCGAAAAAAGTGCAAGAGCTATTCAAACCCTTTTTGCTGGGCAAGACCGACCTGTAAATCTACACAATATATAGTTTAAAGTTTGAGTCTATCATATTAGGTTTTGGTTTTATAGCTGTTTTTGTGTCTATTGTTTCAAAAGCATTTTCAGATAATTTGTGTGTTCTGAAGAAACTACAAGAGATATCTAACCCAAACTTTCTGTGCAAGAGGGGCTTGTACATCTGCACAACATGTCTTTTAAAGTTTTAACCTATCTTATTGCATTTTTGAGTTATAGCAGTTTTTACGTTTTTATTGCTCCAAAAGCCTTTTCAGCCTATGAACAGTTGTGTGCGTTTCGAAAGAAAGTGCAAGAGCTATTCAAACCCTTTTTGCTAGGCAGGTAGGACCTGTAAATCTACACAATACATAGTTTAAAGTTTGAGTCTATCATATTAGGTTTTGGATTTATAGCTGTTTTTGTGTCTATTGCTTCAAAAGCATTTTCAGATAATTTGTGTGTTCTGAAGAAACTACAAGAGATATCTAACCCAAACTTTCTGTGCAAGAGGGGCTTGTACATCTGCACAACATGTGTTTTAAAGTTTGAACTCATCTTATTGCATTTTTGAGTTATAGCAGTTTTTAAGTTTTTATTGCTCCAAAAGCCTTTTCAGCCCATGAACAGTTGTTTGTGAGTTTCGAAAAAAGTGCAAGAGCTATTCAAACCCTTTTTGCTGGGCAAGTAGGACCTGTAAATCTACACAATATATAGTTTAAAGTTTGAGTCTATCATATTAGGTTTTGGATTTATAGCTGTTTTTGTGTCTATTGCTTCAAAAGCATTTTTAGATAATTTGTGTGTTCTGAAGAAACTACAAGAGATATCTAACCCAAACTTTCTGTGCAAGAGGGGCTTGTACATCTGCACAACATGTCTTTTAAAGTTTGAACTTATCTTATTGCATTTTTGAGTTATAGCAGTTTTTACGTTTTTATTGCTCCAAAAGCCTTTTCAGCCATGAACAGTTGTTTGTGAGTTTTCGAAAAAAGTGCAAAAGCTATTCGAACCCTTTTTGCTGGGCAAGTAGGACCTGTAAATCTACACAATATATAGTTTAAAGTTTGAGTCTATCATATTAGCTTTTGGATTTATAGCTGTTTTTGTGTCTATTGTTTCAAAAGCATTTTCAGATAATTTGTGTGTTCTGAAGAAACTACAAGAGATATCTAACCCAAACTTTCTGTGCAAGAGGGGCTTGTACATCTGTCCAACATGTGTTTTAAAGTTTGAACTTATCTTATTGCATTTTTGAGTTATAGCAGTTTTTAAGTTTTTATTGCTCCAAAAGCCTTTTCAGCCCATGAACAGTTGTTTGTGAGTTTTCGAAAAAAGTGCAAAAGCTATTCGAACCCTTTTTGCTGGGCAAGTAGGACCTGTAAATCTACACAATATATAGTTTAAAGTTTGAGTATATCATATTAGGTTTTGGATTTATAGCTGTTTTTGTGTCTTTTGCTTCAAAAGCATTTTCAGGTAATTTGTGTGTTCTGAAGAAACTTCAAGAGATATCTAACCCAAACTTTCTGTGCAAGAGGGGCTTGTACATCTGCACAACATGTCTTTTAAAGTTTGAACCTATCTTATTGCATTTTTGAGTTATAGCAGTTTTTACGTTTTTATTGCTCCAAAAGCCTTTTCAGCCCATGAACAGTTGTGTGCGTTTCGAAAAAAGTGCAAGAGCTATTCAAACCCTTTTTGCTGGGCAAGTAGGACCTTTAAATCTACACAATATATAGTTTAAAGTTTGAGTCTATCATATTAGGTTTTGGATTTATAGCTGTTTTTGTGTCTATTGCTTCAAAAGCATTTTCAGATAATTTGTGTGTTCTGAAGAAACTACAAGAGATATCTAACCCAAACTTTCTGTGCAAGAGGGGCTTGTACATCTGCACAACATGTCTTTTAAAGTTTGAACCTATCTTATTGAATTTTTGAGTTATAGCAGTTTTTAAGTTTTTATTGCTCCAAAAGCCTTTTCAGCCCATGAACAGTTGTTTGTGAGTTTCGAAAAAAGTGCAAGAGCTATTCAAACCCTTTTTGCTGGGCAAGTAGGACCTGTAAATCTACACAATATATAGTTTAAAGTTTGAGTCTATCATATTAGGTTTTGGATTTATAGCTGTTTTTGTGTCTTTTGCTTCAAAAGCATTTTTAGATAATTTGTGTGATCTGAAGAAACTACAAGAGATATCTAACCCAAACTTTCTGTGCAAGAGGGGCTTGTACATCTGCACAACATGTCTTTTAAAGTTTGAACTTATCTTATTGCATTTTTGAGTTATAGCAGTTTTTACGTTTTTATTGCTCCAAAAGCCTTTTCAGCCATGAACAGTTGTTTGTGAGTTTTCGAAAAAAGTGCAAAAGCTATTCGAACCCTTTTTGCTGGGCAAGTAGGACCTGTAAATCTACACAATATATAGTTTAAAGTTTGAGTCTATCATATTAGCTTTTGGATTTATAGCTGTTTTTGTGTCTATTGTTTCAAAAGCATTTTCAGATAATTTGTGTGTTCTGAAGAAACTACAAGAGATATCTAACCCAAACTTTCTGCGCAAGAGGGGCTTGTACATCTGCCCAACATGTGTTCTAAAGTTTGAACTTATCTTATTGCATTTTTGAGTTATAGCAGTTTTTAAGTTTTTATTGCTCCAAAAGCCTTTTCAGCCCATGAACAGTTGTTTGTGAGTTTTCGAAAAAAGTGCAAAAGCTATTCGAACCCTTTTTGCTGGGCAAGTAGGACCTGTAAATCTACACAATATATAGTTTAAAGTTTGAGTCTATCATATTAGGTTTTGGATTTATAGCTGTTTTTGTGTCTATTGCTTCAAAAGCATTTTCAGATAATTTGTGTGTTCTGAAGAAACTACAAAGATATCTAACCCAAACTTTCTGTGCAAGAGGGGCTTGTACATCTGCACAACATGTCTTTTAAAGTTTGAACCTATCTTATTGCATTTTTGAGTTATAACAGTTTTTACGTTTTTATTGCTCCAAAAGCCTTTTCAGCCCATGAACAGTTGTTTGTGAGTTTCGAAAAAAGTGCAAGAGCTATTCAAACCCTTTTTGCTGGGCAAGACCGACCTGTAAATCTACACAATATATAGTTTAAAGTTTGAGTCTATCATATTAGGTTTTGGTTTTATAGCTGTTTTTGTGTCTATTGTTTCAAAAGCATTTTCAGATAATTTGTGTGTTCTGAAGAAACTACAAGAGATATCTAACCCAAACTTTCTGTGCAAGAGGGGCTTGTACATCTGCACAACATGTCTTTTAAAGTTTTAACCTATCTTATTGCATTTTTGAGTTATAGCAGTTTTTACGTTTTTATTGCTCCAAAAGCCTTTTCAGCCCATGAACAGTTGTTTGTGAGTTTTCGAAAAAAGTGCAAAAGCTATTCGAACCCTTTTTGCTTGGCAAGTAGGACCTGTAAATCTACACAATATATAGTTTAAAGTTTGAGTTTATCATATTAGGTTTTGGATTTATAGCTGTTTTTGTGTCTTTTGCTTCAAAAGCATTTTCAGATAATTTGTGTGTTCTGAAGAAACTACAAGAGATATCTAACCCAAACTTTCTGTGCAAGAGGGGCTTGTACATCTGCACAACATGTCTTTTAAAGTTTGAACCTATCTTATTGCATTTTTGAGTTATAGCAGTTTTTACGTTTTTATTGCTCCAAAAGCCTTTTCAGCCCATGAACAGTTGTGTGCGTTTCGAAAAAAGTGCAAGAGCTATTCAAACCCTTTTTGCTGGGCAAGTAGGACCTTTAAATCTACACAATATATAGTTTAAAGTTTGAGTCTATCATTTTAGGTTTTGGATTTATAGCTGTTTTTGTGTCTATTGCTTCAAAAGCATTTTCAGATAATTTGTGTGTTCTGAAGAAACTACAAGAGATATCTAACCCAAACTTTCTGTGCAAGAGGGGCTTGTACATCTGCACAACATGTCTTTTAAAGTTTGTACCTATCTTATTGCATTTTTGAGTTATAGCAGTTTTTACGTTTTTATTGCTCCAAAAGCCTTTTCAGCCCATGAACAGTTGTGTGCGTTTCGAAAAAAGTGCAAGAGCTATTCAAACCCTTTTTGCTGGGCAAGTAGGACCTGTAAATCTACACAATATATAGTTTAAAGTTTGAGTCTATCATATTGGGTTTTGGATTTATAGCTGTTTTTGTGTCTATTGCTTCAAAAGCATTTTCAGATAATTTGTGTGTTCTGAAGAAACTACAAGAGATATCTAACCCAAACTTTCTGTGCAAGAGGGGCTTGTACATTTGCACTACATGTCTTTTAAAGTTTGAACCTATCTTATTGCATTTTTGAGTTATAACAGTTTTTACGTTTTTATTGCTCCAAAAGCCTTTTCAGCCCATGAACAGTTGTTTGTGAGTTTCGAAAAAAGTGCAAGAGCTATTCAAACCATTTTTGCTGGGCAAGTAGGACCTGTAAATCTACACAATATATAGTTTAAAGTTTGAGTCTATCATATTAGGTTTTGGATTTATAGCTGTTTTTGTGTCTATTGCTTCAAAAGCATTTTCAGATAATTTGTGTGTTCTGAAGAAACTACAAGAGATATCTAACCCAAACTTTCTGTGCAAGAGGGGCTTGTACATTTGCACTACATGTCTTTTAAAGTTTGAACCTATCTTATTGCATTTTTGAGTTATAACAGTTTTTACGTTTTTATTGCTCCAAAAGCCTTTTCAGCCCATGAACAGTTGTTTGTGAGTTTCGAAAAAAGTGCAAGAGCTATTCAAACCCTTTTTGCTGGGCAAGACCGACCTGTAAATCTACACAATATATAGTTTAAAGTTTGAGTCTATCATATTAGGTTTTGGTTTTATAGCTGTTTTTGTGTCTATTGTTTCAAAAGCATTTTCAGATAATTTGTGTGTTCTGAAGAAACTACAAGAGATATCTAACCCAAACTTTCTGTGCAAGAGGGGCTTGTACATCTGCACAACATGTCTTTTAAAGTTTTAACCTATCTTATTGCATTTTTGAGTTATAGCAGTTTTTACGTTTTTATTGCTCCAAAAGCCTTTTCAGCCCATGAACAGTTGTTTGTGAGTTTTCGAAAAAAGTGCAAAAGCTATTCGAACCCTTTTTGCTTGGCAAGTAGGACCTGTAAATCTACACAATATATAGTTTAAAGTTTGAGTTTATCATATTAGGTTTTGGATTTATAGCTGTTTTTGTGTCTTTTGCTTCAAAAGCATTTTCAGATAATTTGTGTGTTCTGAAGAAACTACAAGAGATATCTAACCCAAACTTTCTGTGCAAGAGGGGCTTGTACATCTGCACAACATGTCTTTTAAAGTTTGAACCTATCTTATTGCATTTTTGAGTTATAGCAGTTTTTACGTTTTTATTGCTCCAAAAGCCTTTTCAGCCCATGAACAGTTGTGTGCGTTTCGAAAAAAGTGCAAGAGCTATTCAAACCCTTTTTGCTGGGCAAGTAGGACCTGTAAATCTACACAATATATAGTTTAAAGTTTGAGTCTATCATATTAGGTTTTGGATTTATAGCTGTTTTTGTGTCTATTGCTTCAAAAGCATTTTCAGATAATTTGTGTGTTCTGAAGAAACTACAAGAGATATCTAACCCAAACTTTCTGTGCAAGAGGGGCTTGTACATCTGCACAACATGTCTTTTAAAGTTTGTACCTATCTTATTGCATTTTTGAGTTATAGCAGTTTTTACGTTTTTATTGCTCCAAAAGCCTTTTCAGCCCATGAACAGTTGTGTGCGTTTCGAAAAAAGTGCAAGAGCTATTCAAACCCTTTTTGCTGGGCAAGTAGGACCTGTAAATCTACACAATATATAGTTTAAAGTTTGAGTCTATCATATTAGGTTTTGGATTTATAGCTGTTTTTGTGTCTATTGCTTCAAAAGCATTTTCAGATAATTTGTGTGTTCTGAAGAAACTACAAGAGATATCTAACCCAAACTTTCCGTGCAAGAGGGGCTTGTACATTTGCACTACATGTCTTTTAAAGTTTGAACCTATCTTATTGCATTTTTGAGTTATAACAGTTTTTACGTTTTTATTGCTCCAAAAGCCTTTTCAGCCCATGAACAGTTGTTTGTGAGTTTCGAAAAAAGTGCAAGAGCTATTCAAACCATTTTTGCTGGGCAAGTAGGACCTGTAAATCTACACAATATATAGTTTAAAGTTTGAGTCTATCATATTAGGTTTTGGATTTATAGCTGTTTTTGTGTCTATTGCTTCAAAAGCATTTTCAGATAATTTGTGTGTTCTGAAGAAACTACAAGAGATATCTAACCCAAACTTTCTGTGCAAGAGGGGCTTGTACATTTGCACTACATGTCTTTTAAAGTTTGAACCTATCTTATTGCATTTTTGAGTTATAACAGTTTTTACGTTTTTATTGCTCCAAAAGCCTTTTCAGCCCATGAACAGTTGTTTGTGAGTTTCGAAAAAAGTGCAAGAGCTATTCAAACCCTTTTTGCTGGGCAAGACCGACCTGTAAATCTACACAATATATAGTTTAAAGTTTGAGTCTATCATATTAGGTTTTGGTTTTATAGCTGTTTTTGTGTCTATTGTTTCAAAAGCATTTTCAGATAATTTGTGTGTTCTGAAGAAACTACAAGAGATATCTAACCCAAACTTTCTGTGCAAGAGGGGCTTGTACATCTGCACAACATATTTTTTAAAGTTTGAACTTATCTTATTGCATTTTTGAGTTATAGCAGTTTTTACGTTTTTATTGCTCCAAAAGCCTTTTCAGCCCATGAACAGTTGTTTGTGAGTTTTCGAAAAAAGTGCAAAAGCTATTCGAACCCTTTTTGCTGGGCAAGTAGGACCTGTAAATCTACACAATATATAGTTTAAAGTTTGAGTTTATCATATTAGGTTTTGTATTTATAGCTGTTTTTGTGTCTTTTGCTTCAAAAGCATTTTCAGATAATTTGTGTGTTCTGAAGAAACTACAAGAGATATCTAACCCAAACTTTCTGTGCAAGAGGGGCTTGTACATCTGCACAACATGTCTTTTAAAGTTTGAACCTATCTTATTGCATTTTTGAGTTATAGCAGTTTTTACGTTTTTATTGCTCCAAAAGCCTTTTCAGCCCATGAACAGTTGTGTGCGTTTCGAAAAAAGTGCAAGAGCTATTCAAACCCTTTTTGCTGGGCAAGTAGGACCTTTAAATCTACACAATATATAGTTTAAAGTTTGAGTCTATCATATTAGGTTTTGGATTTATAGCTGTTTTTGTGTCTATTGCTTCAAAAGCATTTTCAGATAATTTGTGTGTTCTGAAGAAACTACAAGAGATATCTAACCCAAACTTTCTGTGCAAGAGGGGCTTGTACATCTGCACAACATGTCTTTTAAAGTTTGTACCTATCTTATTGCATTTTTGAGTTATAGCAGTTTTTACGTTTTTATTGCTCCAAAAGCCTTTTCAGCCCATGAACAGTTGTGTGCGTTTCGAAAAAAGTGCAAGAGCTATTCAAACCCTTTTTGCTGGGCAAGTAGGAACTGTAAATCTACACAATATATAGTTTAAAGTTTGAGTCTATCATATTAGGTTTTGGATTTATAGCTGTTTTTGTGTCTATTGCTTCAAAAGCATTTTCAGATAATTTGTGTGTTCTGAAGAAACTACAAGAGATATCTAACCCAAACTTTCTGTGCAAGAGGGGCTTGTACATTTGCACTACATGTCTTTTAAAGTTTGAACCTATCTTATTGCATTTTTGAGTTATAACAGTTTTTACGTTTTTATTGCTCCAAAAGCCTTTTCAGCCCATGAACAGTTGTTTGTGAGTTTCGAAAAAAGTGCAAGAGCTATTCAAACCCTTTTTGCTGGGCAAGTAGGACCTGTAAATCTACACAATATATAGTTTAAAGTTTGAGTCTATCATATTAGGTTTTGGATTTATAGCTGTTTTTGTGTCTATTGTTTCAAAAGCATTTTCAGATAATTTGTGTGTTCTGAAGAAACTACAAGAGATATCTAACCCAAACTTTCTGTGCAAGAGGGGCTTGTACATCTGCACAACATGTGTTTTAAAGTTTGAACTTATCTTATTGCATTTTTGAGTTATAGCAGTTTTTAAGTTTTTATTGCTCCAAAAGCTTTTTCAGCCCATGAACAGTTGTTTGTGAGTTTTCGAAAAAAGTGCAAAAGCTATTCGAACCCTTTTTGCTGGGCAAGTAGGACCTGTAAATCTACACAATATATAGTTTAAAGTTTGAGTATATCATATTAGGTTTTGGATTTATAGCTGTTTTTGTGTATTTTGCTTCAAAAGCATTTTCAGATAATTTGTGTGTTCTGAAGAAACTACAAGAGATATCTAACCCAAACTTTCTGTGCAAGAGGGGCTTGTACATCTGCACAACATGTCTTTTAAAGTTTGAACCTATCTTATTGCATTTTTGAGTTATAGCAGTTTTTACGTTTTTATTGCTCCAAAAGCCTTTTCAGCCCATGAACAGTTGTGTGCGTTTCGAAAAAAGTGCAAGAGCTATTCAAACCCTTTTTGCTGGGCAAGTAGGACCTTTAAATCTACACAATATATAGTTTAAAGTTTGAGTCTATCATATTAGGTTTTGGATTTATAGCTGTTTTTGTGTCTATTGCTTCAAAAGCATTTTCAGATAATTTGTGTGTTCCTAAGAAACTACAAGAGATATCTAACCCAAACTTTCTGTGCAAGAGGGGCTTGTACATCTGCACAACATGTCTTTTAAAGTTTGTACCTATCTTATTGCATTTATGAGTTATAGCAGTTTTTACGTTTTTATTGCTCCAAAAGCCTTTTCAGCCCATGAACAGTTGTGTGCGTTTCGAAAAAAGTGCAAGAGCTATTAAAACCCTTTTTGCTGGGCAAGTAGGACCTGTAAATCTACACAATATATAGTTTAAAGTTTGAGTCTATCATATTAGGTTTTGGATTTATAGCTGTTTTTGTGTCTATTGCTTCAAAAGCATTTTCAGATAATTTGTGTGTTCTGAAGAAACTACAAGAGATATCTAACCCAAACTTTCTGTGCAAGAGGGGCTTGTACATTTGCACAACATGTCTTTTAAAGTTTGAACTTATCTTATTGCATTTTTGAGTTATAATAGTTTTTACGTTTTTATTGCTCCAAAAGCCTTTTCAGCCCATGAACAGTTGTTTGTGAGTTTCGAAAAAAGTGCAAGAGCTATTCAAACCCTTTTTCCTGGGCAAGACCGACCTGTAAATCTACACAATATATAGTTTAAAGTTTGAGTCTATCATATTAGGTTTTGGATTTATAGCTGTTTTTGTGTCTATTGCTTCAAAAGCATTTTCAGATAATTTGTGTGTTCTGAAGAAACTACAAGAGATATCTAACCCAAACTTTCTGTGCAAGAGGGGCTTGTACATTTGAACTACATGTCTTTTAAAGTTTGAACCTATCTTATTGCATTTTTGAGTTATAGCAGTTTTTACGTTTTTATTGCTCCAAAAGCCTTTTCAGCCCATGAACAGTTGTGTGCGTTTCGAAAAAAGTGCAAGAGCTATTCAAACCCTTTTTGCTGGGCAAGTAGGACCTGTAAATCTACACAATATATAGTTTAAAGTTTGAGTCTATCATATTAGGTTTTGGATTTATAGCTGTTTTTGTGTCTATTGTTTCAAAAGCATTTTCAGATAATTTGTGTGTTCTGAAGAAACTACAAGAGATATCTAACCCAAACTTTCTGTGCAAGAGGGGCTTGTACATCTGCACAACATGTCTTTTAAAGTTTGAACTTATCTTATTGCATTTTTGAGTTATAGCAGTTTTTAAGTTTTTATTGCTCCAAAAGCCTTTTCAGCCCATGAACAGTTGTTTGTGAGTTTCGAAAAAAGTGCAAGAGCTATTCAAACCCTTTTTGCTGGGCAAGTAGGACCTGTAAATCTACACAATATATAGTTTAAAGTTTGAGTCTATCATATTAGGTTTTGGATTTATAGCTGTTTTTGTGTCTATTGCTTCAAAAGCATTTTTAGATAATTTGTGTGTTCTGAAGAAACTACAAGAGATATCTAACCCAAACTTTCTGTGCAAGAGGGGCTTGTACATCTGCACAACATGTCTTTTAAAGTTTGAACCTATCTTATTGCATTTTTGAGTTATAGCAGTTTTTACGTTTTTATTGCTCCAAAAGCCTTTTCAGCCCATGAACAGTTGTGTGCGTTTCGAAAAAAGTGCAAGAGCTATTCAAACCCTTTTTGCTGGGCAAGTAGGACCTTTAAATCTACACAATATATAGTTTAAAGTTTGAGTCTATCATATTAGGTTTTGGATTTATAGCTGTTTTTGTGTCTATTGCTTCAAAAGCATTTTCAGATAATTTGTGTGTTCCTAAGAAACTACAAGAGATATCTAACCCAAACTTTCTGTGCAAGAGGGGCTTGTACATCTGCACAACATGTCTTTTAAAGTTTGTACCTATCTTATTGCATTTATGAGTTATAGCAGTTTTTACGTTTTTATTGCTCCAAAAGCCTTTTCAGCCCATGAACAGTTGTGTGCGTTTCGAAAAAAGTGCAAGAGCTATTAAAACCCTTTTTGCTGGGCAAGTAGGACCTGTAAATCTACACAATATATAGTTTAAAGTTTGAGTCTATCATATTAGGTTTTGGATTTATAGCTGTTTTTGTGTCTATTGCTTCAAAAGCATTTTCAGATAATTTGTGTGTTCTGAAGAAACTACAAGAGATATCTAACCCAAACTTTCTGTGCAAGAGGGGCTTGTACATTTGCACAACATGTCTTTTAAAGTTTGAACTTATCTTATTGCATTTTTGAGTTATAATAGTTTTTACGTTTTTATTGCTCCAAAAGCCTTTTCAGCCCATGAACAGTTGTTTGTGAGTTTCGAAAAAAGTGCAAGAGCTATTCAAACCCTTTTTCCTGGGCAAGACCGACCTGTAAATCTACACAATATATAGTTTAAAGTTTGAGTCTATCATATTAGGTTTTGGATTTATAGCTGTTTTTGTGTCTATTGCTTCAAAAGCATTTTCAGATAATTTGTGTGTTCTGAAGAAACTACAAGAGATATCTAACCCAAACTTTCTGTGCAAGAGGGGCTTGTACATTTGAACTACATGTCTTTTAAAGTTTGAACCTATCTTATTGCATTTTTGAGTTATAGCAGTTTTTACGTTTTTATTGCTCCAAAAGCCTTTTCAGCCCATGAACAGTTGTGTGCGTTTCGAAAAAAGTGCAAGAGCTATTCAAACCCTTTTTGCTGGGCAAGTAGGACCTGTAAATCTACACAATATATAGTTTAAAGTTTGAGTCTATCATATTAGGTTTTGGATTTATAGCTGTTTTTGTGTCTATTGTTTCAAAAGCATTTTCAGATAATTTGTGTGTTCTGAAGAAACTACAAGAGATATCTAACCCAAACTTTCTGTGCAAGAGGGGCTTGTACATCTGCACAACATGTCTTTTAAAGTTTGAACTTATCTTATTGCATTTTTGAGTTATAGCAGTTTTTAAGTTTTTATTGCTCCAAAAGCCTTTTCAGCCCATGAACAGTTGTTTGTGAGTTTCGAAAAAAGTGCAAGAGCTATTCAAACCCTTTTTGCTGGGCAAGTAGGACCTGTAAATCTACACAATATATAGTTTAAAGTTTGAGTCTATCATATTAGGTTTTGGATTTATAGCTGTTTTTGTGTCTATTGCTTCAAAAGCATTTTTAGATAATTTGTGTGTTCTGAAGAAACTACAAGAGATATCTAACCCAAACTTTCTGTGCAAGAGGGGCTTGTACATCTGCACAACATGTCTTTTAAAGTTTGAACTTATCTTATTGCATTTTTGAGTTATAGCAGTTTTTACGTTTTTATTGCTCCAAAAGCCTTTTCAGCCCATGAACAGTTGTTTGTGAGTTTTCGAAAAAAGTGCAAAAGTTATTCGAACCCTTTTTGCTGGGCAAGTAGGACCTGTAAATCTACACAATATATAGTTTAAAGTTTGAGTCTATCATATTAGCTTTTGGATTTATAGCTGTTTTTGTGTCTATTGCTTCAAAAGCATTTTCAGATAATTTGTGTGTTCTGAAGAAACTACAAGAGATATCTAACCCAAACTTTCTGTGCAAGAGGGGCTTGTACATCTGCACAACATGTCTTTTAAAGTTTGCACAACATGTCTTTTAAAGTTTGAACTCATCTTATTGCATTTTTGAGTTATAACAGTTTTTACGTTTTTATTGCTCCAAAAGCCTTTTCAGCCCATGAACAGTTGTTTGTGAGTTTTCGAAAAAAGTGCAAAAGCTATTCGAACCCTTTTTGCTGGGCAAGTAGGACCTGTAAATCTACACAATATATAGTTTAAAGTTTGAGTCTATCATATTAGCTTTTGGATTTATAGCTGTTTTTGTGTCTATTGCTTCAAAAGCATTTTCAGATAATTTGTGTGTTCTGAAGAAACTACAAGAGATATCTAACCCAAACTTTCTGTGCAAGAGGGGCTTGTACATCTGCACAACATGTCTTTTAAAGTTTGAACTTATCTTATTGAATTTTTGAGTTATAGCAGTTTTTAGGTTTTTATTGCTCCAAAAGCCTTTTCAGCCCATGAACAGTTGTTTGTGCGTTTCGAAAAAAGTGCAAGAGCTATTCGAACCCTTTTTGCTGGGCAAGTAGGACCTGTAAATCTACACAATATATAGTTTAAAGTTTGAGTCTATCATATTAGGTTTTGGATTTATAGCTGTTTTTGTGTCTATTGCTTCAAAAGCATTTTCAGATAATTTGTGTGTTCTGAAGAAACTACAAGAGATATCTAACCCAAACTTTCTGTGCAACAGGGGCTTGTTCATCTGCACAACATGTCTTTTAAAGTTTGAACTTATCTTATTGAATTTTTGAGTTATAGCAGTGTTTAAGTTTTTATTGCTCCAAAAGCCTTTTCAGCCCATGAACAGTTGTTTGTGAGTTTCGAAAAAAGTGCAAGAGCTATTCAAACCCTTTTTGCTGGGCAAGTAGGACCTGTAAATCTACACAATATATAGTTTAAAGTTTGAGTCTATCATATTAGGTTTTGGATTTATAGCTGTTTTTGTGTCTATTGCTTCAAAAGCATTTTTAGATAATTTGTGTGTTCTGAAGAAACTACAAGAGATATCTAACCCAAACTTTCTGTGCAAGAGGGGCTTGTACATCTGCACAACATGTCTTTTAAAGTTTGAACTTATCTTATTGCATTTTTGAGTTATAGCAGTTTTTACGTTTTTATTGCTCCAAAAGCCTTTTCAGCCATGAACAGTTGTTTGTGAGTTTTCGAAAAAAGTGCAAAAGCTATTCGAACCCTTTTTGCTGGGCAAGTAGGACCTGTAAATCTACACAATATATAGTTTAAAGTTTGAGTCTATCATATAAGCTTTTGGATTTATAGCTGTTTTTGTGTCTTTTGCTTCAAAAGCATTTTCAGATAATTTGTGTGTTCTGAAGAAACTACAAGAGATATCTAACCCAAACTTTCTGTGCAAGAGGGGCTTGTACATATGCACAACATGTCTTTTAAAGTTTGAACTTATCTTATTGAATTTTTGAGTTATAGCAGTTTTTAGGTTTTTATTGCTCCAAAAGCCTTTTCAGCCCATGAACAGTTGTTTGTGCGTTTCGAAAAAAGTGCAAGAGCTATTCGAACCCTTTTTGCTGGGCAAGTAGGACCTGTAAATCTACACAATATATAGTTTAAAGTTTGAGTCTATCATATTAGGTTTTGGATTTATAGCTGTTTTTGTGTCTATTGCTTCAAAAGCATTTTCAGATAATTTGTGTGTTCTGAAGAAACTACAAGAGATATCTAACCCAAACTTTCTGTGCAACAGGGGCTTGTTCATCTGCACAACATGTCTTTTAAAGTTTGAACTTATCTTATTGAATTTTTGAGTTATAGCAGTGTTTAAGTTTTTATTGCTCCAAAAGCCTTTTCAGCCCATGAACAGTTGTTTGTGAGTTTCGAAAAAAGTGCAAGAGCTATTCAAACCCTTTTTGCTGGGCAAGTAGGACCTGTAAATCTACACAATATATAGTTTAAAGTTTGAGTCTATCATATTAGGTTTTGGATTTATAGCTGTTTTTGTGTCTATTGCTTCAAAAGCATTTTTAGATAATTTGTGTGTTCTGAAGAAACTACAAGAGATATCTAACCCAAACTTTCTGTGCAAGAGGGGCTTGTACATCTGCACAACATGTCTTTTAAAGTTTGAACTTATCTTATTGCATTTTTCAGTTATAGCAGTTTTTACGTTTTTATTGCTCCAAAAGCCTTTTCAGCCATGAACAGTTGTTTGTGAGTTTTCGAAAAAAGTGCAAAAGCTATTCGAACCCTTTTTGCTGGGCAAGTAGGACCTGTAAATCTACACAATATATAGTTTAAAGTTTGAGTCTATCATAT
Organism: Eucyclogobius newberryi; assembly: GCF_026437365.1. NCBI lineage: Eukaryota > Metazoa > Chordata > Actinopteri > Gobiiformes > Gobiidae > Eucyclogobius > Eucyclogobius newberryi. The sequence continues at coordinate 123,793 of NW_027316001.1, forward strand.
AAGCTTTTGGATTTATAGCTGTTTTTGTGTCTTTTGCTTCAAAAGCATTTTCAGATAATTTGTGTGTTCTGAAGAAACTACAAGAGATATCTAACCCAAACTTTCTGTGCAAGAGGGGCTTGTACATATGCACAACATGTCTTTTAAAGTTTGAACTTATCTTATTGCATTTTTGAGTTATAACAGTTTTTACGTTTTTATTGCTCCAAAAGCCTTTTCAGCCCATGAACAGTTGTTTGTGTGTTTCGAAAAAAGTGCAAGAGCTTTCGAACCCTTTTTGCTGGGCAAGTAGGACCTGTAAATCTACACAATATATAGTTTAAAGTTTGAGTCTATCATATTAGGTTTTGGATTTATAGCTGTTTTTGTGTCTATTGCTTCAAAAGCATTTTCAGATAATTTGTGTGTTCTGAAGAAACTACAAGTGATATCTAACCCAAACTTTCTGTGCAAGAGGGGCTTGTACATCTGCACAACATGTCTTTTAAAGTTTGAACTTATCTTATTGCATTTTTGAGTTATAGCAGTTTTTAAGTTTTTATTGCTCCAAAAGCCTTTTCAGCCCATGAACAGTTGTTTGTGAGTTTCGAAAAAAGTGCAAGAGCTATTCAAACCCTTTTTGCTGGGCAAGTAGGACCTGTAAATCTACACAATATATAGTTTAAAGTTTGAGTCTATCATATTAGGTTTTGGATTTATAGCTGTTTTTGTGTCTATTGCTTCAAAAGCATTTTTAGATAATTTGTGTGTTCTGAAGAAACTACAAGAGATATCTAACCCAAACTTTCTGTGCAAGAGGGGCTTGTACATCTGCACAACATGTCTTTTAAAGTTTGAACTTATCTTATTGCATTTTTGAGTTATAGCAGTTTTTACGTTTTTATTGCTCCAAAAGCCTTTTCAGCCCATGAACAGTTGTTTGTGAGTTTTCGAAAAAAGTGCAAAAGTTATTCGAACCCTTTTTGCTGGGCAAGTAGGACCTGTAAATCTACACAATATATAGTTTAAAGTTTGAGTCTATCATATTAGCTTTTGGATTTATAGCTGTTTTTGTGTCTATTGCTTCAAAAGCATTTTCAGATAATTTGTGTGTTCTGAAGAAACTACAAGAGATATCTAACCCAAACTTTCTGTGCAAGAGGGGCTTGTACATATGCACAACATGTCTTTTAAAGTTTGAACTTATCTTATTGCATTTTTGAGTTATAACAGTTTTTACGTTTTTATTGCTCCAAAAGCCTTTTTAGCCCATGAACAGTTGTTTGTGAGTTTCGAAAAAAGTGCAAGAGCTATTCGAACCCTTTTTGCTGGGCAAGTAGGACCTGTAAATCTACACAATATATAGTTTAAAGTTTGAGTCTATCATATTAGGTTTTGGATTTATAGCTGTTTTTGTGTCTATTGCTTCAAAAGCATTTTCAGATCATTTGTGTGTTCTGAAGAAACTACAAGAGATATCTAACCCATACTTTCTGTGCAAGAGGGGCTTGTACATCTGCACAACATGTCTTTTAAAGTTTGAACTTATCTTATTGCATTTTTGAGTTATAGCAGTTTTTAAGTTTTTATTGCTCCAAAAGCCTTTTCAGCCCATGAACAGTTGTTTGTGAGTTTCGAAAAAAGTGCAAGAGCTATTTGAACCCTTTTTGCTGGGCAAGTAGGACCTGTAAATCTACACAATATATAGTTTAAAGTTTGAGTCTATCATATTAGGTTTTGGATTTATAGCTGTTTTTGTGTCTATTGCTTCAAAAGCATTTTCAGATCATTTGTGTGTTCTGAAGAAACTACAAGAGATATCTAAGCCATACTTTCTGTGCAAGAGGGGCTTGTACATCTGCACAACATGTCTTTTAAAGTTTGCACAACATGTCTTTTAAAGTTTGAACTTATCTTATTGCATTTTTGAGTTATAACAGTTTTTACGTTTTTATTGCTCCAAAAGCCTTTTCAGCCCATGAACAGTTGTTTGTGAGTTTCGAAAAAAGTGCAAGAGCTATTCAAACCCTTTTTGCTGGGCAAGTAGGACCTGTAAATCTACACAATATATAGTTTAAAGTTTGAGTCTATCATATTAGGTTTTGGATTTATAGCTGTTTTTGTGTCTATTGCCTCAAAAGCATTTTTAGATAATTTGTGTGTTCTGAAGAAACTACAAGAGATATCTAACCCAAACTTTCTGTGCAAGAGGGGCTTGTACATCTGCACAACATGTCTTTTAAAGCTTGAACTTATCTTATTGCATTTTTGAGTTATAGCAGTTTTTACGTTTTTATTGCTCCAAAAGCCTTTTCAGCCATGAACAGTTGTTTGTGAGTTTTCGAAAAAAGTGCAAAAGCTATTCGAACCCTTTTTGCTGGGCAAGTAGGACCTGTAAATCTACACAATATATAGTTTAAAGTTTGAGTCTATCATATAAGCTTTTGGATTTATAGCTGTTTTTGTGTCTTTTGCTTCAAAAGCATTTTCAGATAATTTGTGTGTTCTGAAGAAACTACAAGAGATATCTAACCCAAACTTTCTGTGCAAGAGGGGCTTGTACATATGCACAACATGTCTTTTAAAGTTTGAACTTATCTTATTGCATTTTTGAGTTATAACAGTTTTTACGTTTTTATTGCTCCAAAAGCCTTTTCAGCCCATGAACAGTTGTTTGTGTGTTTCGAAAAAAGTGCAAGAGCTTTCGAACCCTTTTTGCTGGGCAAGTAGGACCTGTAAATCTACACAATATATAGTTTAAAGTTTGAGTCTATCATATTAGGTTTTGGATTTATAGCTGTTTTTGTGTCTATTGCTTCAAAAGCATTTTCAGATAATTTAGGTGTTCTGAAGAAACTACAAGTGATATCTAACCCAAACTTTCTGTGCAAGAGGGGCTTGTACATCTGCACAACATGTCTTTTAAAGTTTGAACTTATCTTATTGCATTTTTGAGTTATAGCAGTTTTTAAGTTTTTATTGCTCCAAAAGCCTTTTCAGCCCATGAACAGTTGTTTGTGAGTTTCGAAAAAAGTGCAAGAGCTATTCAAACCCTTTTTGCTGGGCAAGTAGGACCTGTAAATCTACACAATATATAGTTTAAAGTTTGAGTCTATCATATTAGGTTTTGGATTTATAGCTGTTTTTGTGTCTATTGCTTCAAAAGCATTTTTAGATAATTTGTGTGTTCTGAAGAAACTACAAGAGATATCTAACCCAAACTTTCTGTGCAAGAGGGGCTTGTACATCTGCACAACATGTCTTTTAAAGTTTGAACTTATCTTATTGCATTTTTGAGTTATAGCAGTTTTTAAGTTTTTATTGCTCCAAAAGCCTTTTCAGCCCATGAACAGTTGTTTGTGAGTTTTCGAAAAAAGTGCAAAAGCTATTCGAACCCTTTTTGCTGGGCAAGTAGGACCTGTAAATCTACACAATATATAGTTTAAAGTTTGAGTCTATCATATTAGCTTTTGGATTTATAGCTGTTTTTGTGTCTATTGCTTCAAAAGCATTTTCAGATAATTTGTGTGTTCTGAAGAAACTACAAGAGATATCTAACCCAAACTTTCTGTGCAAGAGGGGCTTGTACATCTGCACAACATGTCTTTTAAAGTTTGAACTTATCTTATTGCATTTTTGAGTTATAGCAGTTTTTACGTTTTTATTGCTCCAAAAGCCTTTTCAGCCCATGAACAGTTGTTTGTGAGTTTTCGAAAAAAGTGCAAAAGTTATTCGAACCCTTTTTGCTGGGCAAGTAGGACCTGTAAATCTACACAATATATAGTTTAAAGTTTGAGTCTATCATATTAGCTTTTGGATTTATAGCTGTTTTTGTGTCTATTGCTTCAAAAGCATTTTCAGATAATTTGTGTGTTCTGAAGAAACTACAAGAGATATCTAACCCAAACTTTCTGAGCAAGAGGGGCTTGTACATCTGCACAACATGTCTTTTAAAGTTTGAACTTATCTTATTGCATTTTTGAGTTATAACAGTTTTTGCGTTTTTATTGCTCCAAAAGCCTTTTCAGCCCATGAACAGTTGTTTGTGAGTTTCGAAAAAAGTGCAAGAGCTATTCGAACCCTTTTTGCTGGGCAAGTAGGACCTGTAAATCTACACAATATATAGTTTAAAGTTTGAGTCTATCATATTAGGTTTTGGATTTATAGCTGTTTTTGTGTCTATTGCTTCAAAAGCATTTTCAGATCATTTGTGTGTTCTGAAGAAACTACAAGAGATATCTAACCCATACTTTCTGTGCAAGAGGGGCTTGTACATCTGCACAACATGTCTTTTAAAGTTTGAACTTATCTTATTGCATTTTTGAGTTATAGCAGTTTTTAAGTTTTTATTGCTCCAAAAGCCTTTTCAGCCCATGAACAGTTGTTTGTGAGTTTCGAAAAAAGTGCAAGAGCTATTTGAACCCTTTTTGCTGGGCAAGTAGGACCTGTAAATCTACACAATATATAGTTTAAAGTTTGAGTCTATCATATTAGGTTTTGGATTTATAGCTGTTTTTGTGTCTATTGCTTAGAAAGCATTTTCAGATCATTTGTGTGTTCTGAAGAAACTACAAGAGATATCTAAGCCATACTTTCTGTGCAAGAGGGGCTTGTACATCTGCACAACATGTCTTTTAAAGTTTGCACAACATGTCTTTTAAAGTTTGAACTTATCTTATTGCATTTTTGAGTTATAACAGTTTTTACGTTTTTATTGCTCCAAAAGCCTTTTCAGCCCATGAACAGTTGTTTGTGAGTTTCGAAAAAAGTGCAAGAGCTATTCAAACCCTTTTTGCTGGGCAAGTAGGACCTGTAAATCTACACAATATATAGTTTAAAGTTTGAGTCTATCATATTAGGTTTTGGATTTATAGCTGTTTTTGTGTCTATTGCTTCAAAAGCATTTTTAGATAATTTGTGTGTTCTGAAGAAACTACAAGAGATATCTAACCCAAACTTTCTGTGCAAGAGGGGCTTGTACATCTGCACAACATGTCTTTTAAAGTTTGAACTTATCTTATTGCATTTTTGAGTTATAGCAGTTTTTACGTTTTTTTTGCTCCAAAAGCCTTTTCAGCCCATGAACAGTTGTTTGTGAGTTTTCGAAAAAAGTGCAAAAGCTATTCGAACCCTTTTTGCTGGGCAAGTAGGACCTGTAAATCTACACAATATATAGTTTAAAGTTTAAGTCTATCATATTAGCTTTTGGATTTATAGCTGTTTTTGTGTCTATTGCTTCAAAAGCATTTTTAGATAATTTGTGTGTTCTGAAGAAACTACAAGAGATATCTAACCCAAACTTTCTGTGCAAGAGGGGCTTGTACATCTGCACAACATGTATTTTAAAGTTTGAACTTATCTTATTGCATTTTTGAGTTATAGCAGTTTTTACGTTTTTATTGCTCCAAAAGCCTTTTCAGCCCATGAACAGTTGTTTGTGAGTTTCGAAAAAAGTGCAAGAGCTATTCAAACCCTTTTTGCTGGGCAAGTAGGACCTGTAAATCTACACAATATATAGTTTAAAGTTTGAGTCTATCATATTAGGTTTTGGATTTATAGCTGTTTTTGTGTCTATTGCTTCAAAAGCATTTTTAGATAATTTGTGTGTTCTGAAGAAACTACAAGAGATATCTAACCCAAACTTTCTGTGCAAGAGGGGCTTGTACATCTGCACAACATGTCTTTTAAAGTTTGAACTTATCTTATTGCATTTTTGAGTTATAGCAGTTTTTAAGTTTTTATTGCTCCAAAAGCCTTTTCAGCCCATGAACAGTTGTTTGTGAGTTTTCGAAAAAAGTGCAAAAGCTATTCGAACCCTTTTTGCTGGGCAAGTAGGACCTGTAAATCTACACAATATATAGTTTAAAGTTTGAGTCTATCATATTAGCTTTTGGATTTATAGCTGTTTTTGTGTCTATTGCTTCAAAAGCATTTTCAGATAATTTGTGTGTTCTGAAGAAACTACAAGAGATATCTAACCCAAACTTTCTGTGCAAGAGGGGCTTGTACATCTGCACAACATGTCTTTTAAAGTTTGAACTTATCTTATTGCATTTTTGAGTTATAGCAGTTTTTACGTTTTTATTGCTCCAAAAGCCTTTTCAGCCCATGAACAGTTGTTTGTGAGTTTTCGAAAAAAGTGCAAAAGTTATTCGAACCCTTTTTGCTGGGCAAGTAGGACCTGTAAATCTACACAATATATAGTTTAAAGTTTGAGTCTATCATATTAGCTTTTGGATTTATAGCTGTTTTTGTGTCTATTGCTTCAAAAGCATTTTCAGATAATTTGTGTGTTCTGAAGAAACTACAAGAGATATCTAACCCAAACTTTCTGAGCAAGAGGGGCTTGTACATCTGCACAACATGTCTTTTAAAGTTTGAACTTATCTTATTGCATTTTTGAGTTATAACAGTTTTTGCGTTTTTATTGCTCCAAAAGCCTTTTCAGCCCATGAACAGTTGTTTGTGAGTTTCGAAAAAAGTGCAAGAGCTATTCGAACCCTTTTTGCTGGGCAAGTAGGACCTGTAAATCTACACAATATATAGTTTAAAGTTTGAGTCTATCATATTAGGTTTTGGATTTATAGCTGTTTTTGTGTCTATTGCTTCAAAAGCATTTTCAGATCATTTGTGTGTTCTGAAGAAACTACAAGAGATATCTAACCCATACTTTCTGTGCAAGAGGGGCTTGTACATCTGCACAACATGTCTTTTAAAGTTTGAACTTATCTTATTGCATTTTTGAGTTATAGCAGTTTTTAAGTTTTTATTGCTCCAAAAGCCTTTTCAGCCCATGAACAGTTGTTTGTGAGTTTCGAAAAAAGTGCAAGAGCTATTTGAACCCTTTTTGCTGGGCAAGTAGGACCTGTAAATCTACACAATATATAGTTTAAAGTTTGAGTCTATCATATTAGGTTTTGGATTTATAGCTGTTTTTGTGTCTATTGCTTAGAAAGCATTTTCAGATCATTTGTGTGTTCTGAAGAAACTACAAGAGATATCTAAGCCATACTTTCTGTGCAAGAGGGGCTTGTACATCTGCACAACATGTCTTTTAAAGTTTGCACAACATGTCTTTTAAAGTTTGAACTTATCTTATTGCATTTTTGAGTTATAACAGTTTTTACGTTTTTATTGCTCCAAAAGCCTTTTCAGCCCATGAACAGTTGTTTGTGAGTTTCGAAAAAAGTGCAAGAGCTATTCAAACCCTTTTTGCTGGGCAAGTAGGACCTGTAAATCTACACAATATATAGTTTAAAGTTTGAGTCTATCATATTAGGTTTTGGATTTATAGCTGTTTTTGTGTCTATTGCTTCAAAAGCATTTTTAGATAATTTGTGTGTTCTGAAGAAACTACAAGAGATATCTAACCCAAACTTTCTGTGCAAGAGGGGCTTGTACATCTGCACAACATGTCTTTTAAAGTTTGAACTTATCTTATTGCATTTTTGAGTTATAGCAGTTTTTACGTTTTTTTTGCTCCAAAAGCCTTTTCAGCCCATGAACAGTTGTTTGTGAGTTTTCGAAAAAAGTGCAAAAGCTATTCGAACCCTTTTTGCTGGGCAAGTAGGACCTGTAAATCTACACAATATATAGTTTAAAGTTTAAGTCTATCATATTAGCTTTTGGATTTATAGCTGTTTTTGTGTCTATTGCTTCAAAAGCATTTTTAGATAATTTGTGTGTTCTGAAGAAACTACAAGAGATATCTAACCCAAACTTTCTGTGCAAGAGGGGCTTGTACATCTGCACAACATGTATTTTAAAGTTTGAACTTATCTTATTGCATTTTTGAGTTATAGCAGTTTTTACGTTTTTATTGCTCCAAAAGCCTTTTCAGCCCATGAACAGTTGTTTGTGAGTTTTCGAAAAAAGTGCAAAAGTTATTCGAACCCTTTTTGCTGGGCAAGTAGGACCTGTAAATCTACACAATATATAGTTTAAAGTTTGAGTCTATCATATTAGCTTTTGGATTTATAGCTGTTTTTGTGTCTATTGCTTCAAAAGCATTTTCAGATAATTTGTGTGTTCTGAAGAAACTACAAGAGATATCTAACCCAAACTTTCTGTGCAAGAGGGGCTTGTACATCTGCACAACATGTCTTTTAAAGTTTGAACTTATCTTATTGCATTTTTGAGTTATAGCAGTTTTTACGTTTTTATTGCTCCAAAAGCCTTTTCAGCCATGAACAGTTGTTTGTGAGTTTTCGAAAAAAGTGCAAAAGCTATTCGAACCCTTTTTGCTGGGCAAGTAGGACCTGTAAATCTACACAATATATAGTTTAAAGTTTGAGTCTATCATATAAGCTTTTGGATTTATAGCTGTTTTTGTGTCTTTTGCTTCAAAAGCATTTTCAGATAATTTGTGTGTTCTGAAGAAACTACAAGAGATATCTAACCCAAACTTTCTGTGCAAGAGGGGCTTGTACATCTGCACAACATGTCTTTTAAAGTTTGAACTTATCTTATTGCATTTTTGAGTTATAACAGTTTTTACGTTTTTATTGCTCCAAAAGCCTTTTCAGCCCATGAACAGTTGTTTGTGTGTTTCGAAAAAAGTGCAAGAGCTTTCGAACCCTTTTTGCTGGGAAAGTAGGACCTGTAAATCTACACAATATATAGTTTAAAGTTTGAGTCTATCATATTAGGTTTTGGATTTATAGCTGTTTTTGTGTCTATTGCTTCAAAAGCATTTTCAGATAATTTGTGTGTTCTGAAGAAACTACAAGTGATATCTAACCCAAACTTTCTGTGCAAGAGGGGCTTGTACATCTGCACAACATGTCTTTTAAAGTTTGAATTTATCTTATTGCATTTTTGAGTTATAGCAGTTTTTAAGTTTTTATTGCTCCAAAAGCCTTTTCAGCCCATGAACAGTTGTTTGTGAGTTTCGAAAAAAGTGCAAGAGCTATTCAAACCCTTTTTTGCTGGGCAAGTAGGACCTGTAAATCTACACAATATATAGTTTAAAGTTTGAGTCTATCATATTAGCTTTTGGATTTATAGCTGTTTTTGTGTCTATTGCTTCAAAAGCATTTTTAGATAATTTGTGTGTTCTGAAGAAACTACAAGAGATATCTAACCCAAACTTTCTGTGCAAGAGGGGCTTGTACATCTGCACAACATGTCTTTTAAAGTTTGAACTTATCTTATTGCATTTTTGAGTTATAGCAGTTTTTACGTTTGTATTGCTCCAAAAGCCTTTTCAGCCCATGAACAGTTGTTTGTGAGTTTTCGAAAAAAGTGCAAAAGTTATTCGAACCCTTTTTGCTGGGCAAGTAGGACCTGTAAATCTACACAATATATAGTTTAAAGTTTGAGTCTATCATATTAGCTTTTGGATTTATAGCTGTTTTTGTGTCTATTGCTTCAAAAGCATTTTCAGATAATTTGTGTGTTCTGAAGAAACTACAAGAGATATCTAACCCAAACTTTCTGTGCAAGAGGGGCTTGTACATCTGCACAACATGTCTTTTAAAGTTTGAACTTATCTTATTGCATTTTTGAGTTATAACAGTTTTTACGTTTTTATTGCTCCAAAAGCCTTTTCAGCCCATGAACAGTTGTTTGTGAGTTTCGAAAAAAGTGCAAGAGCTATTCGAACCCTTTTTGCTGGGCAAGTAGGACCTGTAAATCTACACAATATATAGTTTAAAGTTTGAGTCTATCATATTAGGTTTTGGATTTATAGCTGTTTTTGTGTCTTTTGCTTCAAAAGCATTTTCAGATAATTTGTGTGTTCTGAAGAAACTACAAGAGATATCTAACCCAAACTTTCTGTGCAAGAGGGGCTTGTACATCTGCACAACATGTCTTTTAAAGTTTGAACTTATCTTATTGCATTTTTGAGTTATAACAGTTTTTACGTTTTTATTGCTCCAAAAGCCTTTTCAGCCCATGAACAGTTGTTTGTGAGTTTCGAAAAAAGTGCAAGAGCTATTCGAACCCTTTTTGCTGGGCAAGTAGGACCTGTAAATCTACACAATATATAGTTTAAAGTTTGAGTCTATCATATTAGGTTTTGGATTTATAGCTGTTTTTGTGTCTTTTGCTTCAAAAGCATTTTCAGATAATTTGTGTGTTCTGAAGAAACTACAAGAGATATCTAACCCAAACTTTCTGTGCAAGAGGGGCTTGTACATCTGCACAACATGTCTTTTAAAGTTTGCACAACATGTCTTTTAAAGTTTGAACTTATCTTATTGCATTTTTGAGTTATAACAGTTTTTAAGATTTTATTGCTCCAAAAGCCTTTTCAGCCCATGAACAGTTGTTTGTGAGTTTCGAAAAAAGTGCAAGAGCTATTCGAACCCTTTTTGCTGGGCAGGTAGGACCTGTAAATCTACACAATATATAGTTTAAAGTTTGAGTCTATCATATTAGGTTTTGGATTTATAGCTGTTTTTGTGTCTATTGCTTCAAAAGCATTTTCAGATAATTTGTGTGTTCTGAAGAAACTACAAGAGATATCTAACCCAAACTTTCTGTGCAAGAGGGGCTTGTACATCTGCACAACATGTCTTTTAAAGTTTGAACTTATCTTATTGAATTTTTGAGTTATAGCAGTTTTTAGGTTTTTATTGCTCCAAAAGCCTTTTTTAGCCCATGAACAGTTGTTTGTGCGTTTCGAAAAAAGTGCAAGAGCTATTCGAACCCTTTTTGCTGGGCAAGTAGGACCTGTAAATCTACACAATATATAGTTTAAAGTTTGAGTCTATCATATTAGGTTTTGGATTTATAGCTGTTTTTGTGTCTATTGCTTCAAAAGCATTTTCAGATAATTTGTGTGTTCTGAAGAAACTACAAGAGATATCTAACCCAAACTTTCTGTGCAAGAGGGGCTTGTTCATCTGCACAACATGTCTTTTAAAGTTTGAACTTATCTTATTGAATTTTTGAGTTATAGCAGTTTTTAAGTTTTTATTGCTCCAAAAGCCTTTTCAGCCCATGAACAGTTGTTTGTGAGTTTTCGAAAAAAGTGCAAAAGCTATTCGAACCCTTTTTGCTGGGCAAGTAGGACCTGTAAATCTACACAATATATAGTTTAAAGTTTGAGTCTATCATATTAGCTTTTGGATTTATAGCTGTTTTTGTGTCTATTGCTTCAAAAGCATTTTCAGATAATTTGTGTGTTCTGAAGAAACTACAAGAGATATCTAACCCAAACTTTCTGTGCAAGAGGGGCTTGTACATCTGCACAACATGTCTTTTAAAGTTTGAACTTATCTTATTGAATTTTTGAGTTATAGCAGTTTTTAGGTTTTTATTGCTCCAAAAGCCTTTTCAGCCCATGAACAGTTGTTTGTGCGTTTCGAAAAAAGTGCAAGAGCTATTCGAACCCTTTTTGCTGGGCAAGTAGGACCTGTAAATCTACACAATATATAGTTTAAAGTTTGAGTCTATCATATTAGGTTTTGGATTTATAGCTGTTTTTGTGTCTATTGCTTCAAAAGCATTTTCAGATAATTTGTGTGTTCTGAAGAAACTACAAGAGATATCTAACCCAAACTTTCTGTGCAACAGGGGCTTGTTCATCTGCACAACATGTCTTTTAAAGTTTGAACTTATCTTATTGAATTTTTGAGTTATAGCAGTGTTTAAGTTTTTATTGCTCCAAAAGCCTTTTCAGCCCATGAACAGTTGTTTGTGAGTTTCGAAAAAAGTGCAAGAGCTATTCAAACCCTTTTTGCTGGGCAAGTAGGACCTGTAAATCTACACAATATATAGTTTAAAGTTTGAGTCTATCATATTAGGTTTTGGATTTATAGCTGTTTTTGTGTCTATTGCTTCAAAAGCATTTTTAGATAATTTGTGTGTTCTGAAGAAACTACAAGAGATATCTAACCCAAACTTTCTGTGCAAGAGGGGCTTGTACATCTGCACAACATGTCTTTTAAAGTTTGAACTTATCTTATTGCATTTTTGAGTTATAGCAGTTTTTACGTTTTTATTGCTCCAAAAGCCTTTTCAGCCATGAACAGTTGTTTGTGAGTTTTCGAAAAAAGTGCAAAAGCTATTCGAACCCTTTTTGCTGGGCAAGTAGGACCTGTAAATCTACACAATATATAGTTTAAAGTTTGAGTCTATCATATAAGCTTTTGGATTTATAGCTGTTTTTGTGTCTTTTGCTTCAAAAGCATTTTCAGATAATTTGTGTGTTCTGAAGAAACTACAAGAGATATCTAACCCAAACTTTCTGTGCAAGAGGGGCTTGTACATATGCACAACATGTCTTTTAAAGTTTGAACTTATCTTATTGCATTTTTGAGTTATAACAGTTTTTACGTTTTTATTGCTCCAAAAGCCTTTTCAGCCCATGAACAGTTGTTTGTGTGTTTCGAAAAAAGTGCAAGAGCTTTCGAACCCTTTTTGCTGGGCAAGTAGGACCTGTAAATCTACACAATATATAGTTTAAAGTTTGAGTCTATCATATTAGGTTTTGGATTTATAGCTGTTTTTGTGTCTATTGCTTCAAAAGCATTTTCAGATAATTTGTGTGTTCTGAAGAAACTACAAGTGATATCTAACCCAAACTTTCTGTGCAAGAGGGGCTTGTACATCTGCACAACATGTCTTTTAAAGTTTGAACTTATCTTATTGCATTTTTGAGTTATAGCAGTTTTTAAGTTTTTATTGCTCCAAAAGCCTTTTCAGCCCATGAACAGTTGTTTGTGAGTTTCGAAAAAAGTGCAAGAGCTATTCAAACCCTTTTTGCTGGGCAAGTAGGACCTGTAAATCTACACAATACATAGTTTAAAGTTTGAGTCTATCATATTAGGTTTTGGATTTATAGCTGTTTTTGTGTCTATTGCTTCAAAAGCATTTTTAGATAATTTGTGTGTTCTGAAGAAACTACAAGAGATATCTAACCCAAACTTTCTGTGCAAGAGGGGCTTGTACATCTGCACAACATGTCTTTTAAAGTTTGAACTTATCTTATTGCATTTTTGAGTTATAGCAGTTTTTAAGTTTTTATTGCTCCAAAAGCCTTTTCAGCCCATGAACAGTTGTTTGTGAGTTTCGAAAAAAGTGCAAGAGCTATTTGAACCCTTTTTGCTGGGCAAGTAGGACCTGTAAATCTACACAATATATAGTTTAAAGTTTGAGTCTATCATATTAGGTTTTGGATTTATAGCTGTTTTTGTGTCTATTGCTTCAAAAGCATTTTCAGATCATTTGTGTGTTCTGAAGAAACTACAAGAGATATCTAAGCCATACTTTCTGTGCAAGAGGGGCTTGTACATCTGCACAACATGTCTTTTAAAGTTTGCACAACATGTCTTTTAAAGTTTGAACTTATCTTATTGCATTTTTGAGTTATAACAGTTTTTACGTTTTTATTGCTCCAAAAGCCTTTTCAGCCCATGAACAGTTGTTTGTGAGTTTCGAAAAAAGTGCAAGAGCTATTCGAACCCTTTTTGCTGGGCAAGTAGGACCTGTAAATCTACACAATATATAGTTTAAAGTTTGAGTCTATCATATTAGGTTTTGGATTTATAGCTGTTTTTGTGTCTTTTGCTTCAAAAGCATTTTCAGATAATTTGTGTGTTCTGAAGAAACTACAAGAGATATCTAACCCAAACTTTCTGTGCAAGAGGGGCTTGTACATCTGCACAACATGTCTTTTAAAGTTTGCACAACATGTCTTTTAAAGTTTGAACTTATCTTATTGCATTTTTGAGTTATAACAGTTTTTAAGATTTTATTGCTCCAAAAGCCTTTTCAGCCCATGAACAGTTGTTTGTGAGTTTCGAAAAAAGTGCAAGAGCTATTCGAACCCTTTTTGCTGGGCAGGTAGGACCTGTAAATCTACACAATATATAGTTTAAAGTTTGAGTCTATCATATTAGGTTTTGGATTTATAGCTGTTTTTGTGTCTATTGCTTCAAAAGCATTTTCAGATAATTTGTGTGTTCTGAAGAAACTACAAGAGATATCTAACCCAAACTTTCTGTGCAAGAGGGGCTTGTACATCTGCACAACATGTCTTTTAAAGTTTGAACTTATCTTATTGAATTTTTGAGTTATAGCAGTTTTTAGGTTTTTATTGCTCCAAAAGCCTTTTTTAGCCCATGAACAGTTGTTTGTGCGTTTCGAAAAAAGTGCAAGAGCTATTCGAACCCTTTTTGCTGGGCAAGTAGGACCTGTAAATCTACACAATATATAGTTTAAAGTTTGAGTCTATCATATTAGGTTTTGGATTTATAGCTGTTTTTGTGTCTATTGCTTCAAAAGCATTTTCAGATAATTTGTGTGTTCTGAAGAAACTACAAGAGATATCTAACCCAAACTTTCTGTGCAAGAGGGGCTTGTTCATCTGCACAACATGTCTTTTAAAGTTTGAACTTATCTTATTGAATTTTTGAGTTATAGCAGTTTTTAAGTTTTTATTGCTCCAAAAGCCTTTTCAGCCCATGAACAGTTGTTTGTGAGTTTTCGAAAAAAGTGCAAAAGCTATTCGAACCCTTTTTGCTGGGCAAGTAGGACCTGTAAATCTACACAATATATAGTTTAAAGTTTGAGTCTATCATATTAGCTTTTGGATTTATAGCTGTTTTTGTGTCTATTGCTTCAAAAGCATTTTCAGATAATTTGTGTGTTCTGAAGAAACTACAAGAGATATCTAACCCAAACTTTCTGTGCAAGAGGGGCTTGTACATCTGCACAACATGTCTTTTAAAGTTTGAACTTATCTTATTGAATTTTTGAGTTATAGCAGTTTTTAGGTTTTTATTGCTCCAAAAGCCTTTTCAGCCCATGAACAGTTGTTTGTGCGTTTCGAAAAAAGTGCAAGAGCTATTCGAACCCTTTTTGCTGGGCAAGTAGGACCTGTAAATCTACACAATATATAGTTTAAAGTTTGAGTCTATCATATTAGGTTTTGGATTTATAGCTGTTTTTGTGTCTATTGCTTCAAAAGCATTTTCAGATAATTTGTGTGTTCTGAAGAAACTACAAGAGATATCTAACCCAAACTTTCTGTGCAACAGGGGCTTGTTCATCTGCACAACATGTCTTTTAAAGTTTGAACTTATCTTATTGAATTTTTGAGTTATAGCAGTGTTTAAGTTTTTATTGCTCCAAAAGCCTTTTCAGCCCATGAACAGTTGTTTGTGAGTTTCGAAAAAAGTGCAAGAGCTATTCAAACCCTTTTTGCTGGGCAAGTAGGACCTGTAAATCTACACAATATATAGTTTAAAGTTTGAGTCTATCATATTAGGTTTTGGATTTATAGCTGTTTTTGTGTCTATTGCTTCAAAAGCATTTTTAGATAATTTGTGTGTTCTGAAGAAACTACAAGAGATATCTAACCCAAACTTTCTGTGCAAGAGGGGCTTGTACATCTGCACAACATGTCTTTTAAAGTTTGAACTTATCTTATTGCATTTTTGAGTTATAGCAGTTTTTACGTTTTTATTGCTCCAAAAGCCTTTTCAGCCATGAACAGTTGTTTGTGAGTTTTCGAAAAAAGTGCAAAAGCTATTCGAACCCTTTTTGCTGGGCAAGTAGGACCTGTAAATCTACACAATATATAGTTTAAAGTTTGAGTCTATCATATAAGCTTTTGGATTTATAGCTGTTTTTGTGTCTTTTGCTTCAAAAGCATTTTCAGATAATTTGTGTGTTCTGAAGAAACTACAAGAGATATCTAACCCAAACTTTCTGTGCAAGAGGGGCTTGTACATATGCACAACATGTCTTTTAAAGTTTGAACTTATCTTATTGCATTTTTGAGTTATAGCAGTTTTTAAGTTTTTATTGCTCCAAAAGCCTTTTCAGCCCATGAACAGTTGTTTGTGAGTTTCGAAAAAAGTGCAAGAGCTATTCAAACCCTTTTTGCTGGGCAAGTAGGACCTGTAAATCTACACAATACATAGTTTAAAGTTTGAGTCTATCATATTAGGTTTTGGATTTATAGCTGTTTTTGTGTCTATTGCTTCAAAAGCATTTTTAGATAATTTGTGTGTTCTGAAGAAACTACAAGAGATATCTAACCCAAACTTTCTGTGCAAGAGGGGCTTGTACATCTGCACAACATGTCTTTTAAAGTTTGAACTTATCTTATTGCATTTTTGAGTTATAGCAGTTTTTAAGTTTTTATTGCTCCAAAAGCCTTTTCAGCCCATGAACAGTTGTTTGTGAGTTTCGAAAAAAGTGCAAGAGCTATTTGAACCCTTTTTGCTGGGCAAGTAGGACCTGTAAATCTACACAATATATAGTTTAAAGTTTGAGTCTATCATATTAGGTTTTGGATTTATAGCTGTTTTTGTGTCTATTGCTTCAAAAGCATTTTCAGATCATTTGTGTGTTCTGAAGAAACTACAAGAGATATCTAAGCCATACTTTCTGTGCAAGAGGGGCTTGTACATCTGCACAACATGTCTTTTAAAGTTTGCACAACATGTCTTTTAAAGTTTGAACTTATCTTATTGCATTTTTGAGTTATAACAGTTTTTACGTTTTTATTGCTCCAAAAGCCTTTTCAGCCCATGAACAGTTGTTTGTGAGTTTCGAAAAAAGTGCAAGAGCTATTCAAACCCTTTTTGCTGGGCAAGTAGGACCTGTAAATCTACACAATATATAGTTTAAAGTTTGAGTCTATCATATTAGGTTTTGGATTTATAGCTGTTTTTGTGTCTATTGCTTCAAAAGCATTTTTAGATAATTTGTGTGTTCTGAAGAAACTACAAGAGATATCTAACCCAAACTTTCTGTGCAAGAGGGGCTTGTACATCTGCACAACATGTCTTTTAAAGTTTGAACTTATCTTATTGCATTTTTGAGTTATAGCAGTTTTTACGTTTTTATTGCTCCAAAAGCCTTTTCAGCCCATGAACAGTTGTTTGTGAGTTTTCGAAAAAAGTGCAAAAGCTATTCGAACCCTTTTTGCTGGGCAAGTAGGACCTGTAAATCTACACAATATATAGTTTAAAGTTTAAGTCTATCATATTAGCTTTTGGATTTATAGCTGTTTTTGTGTCTATTGCTTCAAAAGCATTTTTAGATAATTTGTGTGTTCTGAAGAAACTACAAGAGATATCTAACCCAAACTTTCTGTGCAAGAGGGGCTTGTACATCTGCACAACATGTCTTTTAAAGTTTGAACTTATCTTATTGCATTTTTGAGTTATAGCAGTTTTTACGTTTTTATTGCTCCAAAAGCCTTTTCAGCCCATGAACAGTTGTTTGTGAGTTTTCGAAAAAAGTGCAAAAGTTATTCGAACCCTTTTTGCTGGGCAAGTAGGACCTGTAAATCTACACAATATATAGTTTAAAGTTTGAGTCTATCATATTAGCTTTTGGATTTATAGCTGTTTTTGTGTCTATTGCTTCAAAAGCATTTTCAGATAATTTGTGTGTTCTGAAGAAACTACAAGAGATATCTAACCCAAACTTTCTGTGCAAGAGGGGCTTGTACATCTGCACAACATGTCTTTTAAAGTTTGAACTTATCTTATTGCATTTTTGAGTTATAGCAGTTTTTACGTTTTTATTGCTCCAAAAGCCTTTTCAGCCCATGAACAGTTGTTTGTGAGTTTTCGAAAAAAGTGCAAAAGCTATTCGAACCCTTTTTGCTGGGCAAGTAGGACCTGTAAATCTACACAATATATAGTTTAAAGTTTGAGTCTATCATATTAGCTTTTGGATTTATAGCTGTTTTTGTGTCTATTGCTTCAAAAGCATTTTTAGATAATTTGTGTGTTCTGAAGAAACTACAAGAGATATCTAACCCAAACTTTCTGTGCAAGAGGGGCTTGTACATCTGCACAACATGTCTTTTAAAGTTTGAACTTATCTTATTGCATTTTTGAGTTATAGCAGTTTTTACGTTTTTATTGCTCCAAAAGCCTTTTCAGCCCATGAACAGTTGTTTGTGAGTTTTCGAAAAAAGTGCAAAAGTTATTCGAACCCTTTTTGCTGGGCAAGTAGGACCTGTAAATCTACACAATATATAGTTTAAAGTTTGAGTCTATCATATTAGCTTTTGGATTTATAGCTGTTTTTGTGTCTATTGCTTCAAAAGCATTTTCAGATAATTTGTGTGTTCTGAAGAAACTACAAGAGATATCTAACCCAAACTTTCTGTGCAAGAGGGGCTTGTACATCTGCACAACATGTCTTTTAAAGTTTGAACTTATCTTATTGCATTTTTGAGTTATAACAGTTTTTACGTTTTTATTGCTCCAAAAGCCTTTTCAGCCCATGAACAGTTGTTTGTGAGTTTCGAAAAAAGTGCAAGAGCTATTCGAACCCTTTTTGCTGGGCAAGTAGGACCTGTAAATCTACACAATATATAGTTTAAAGTTTGAGTCTATCATATTAGGTTTTGGATTTATAGCTGTTTTTTTGTCTTTTGCTTCAAAAGCATTTTCAGATAATTTGTGTGTTCTGAAGAAACTACAAGAGATATCTAACCCAAACTTTCTGTGCAAGAGGGGCTTGTACATCTGCACAACATGTCTTTTAAAGTTTGAACTTATCTTATTGCATTTTTGAGTTATAACAGTTTTTACGTTTTTATTGCTCCAAAAGCCTTTTCAGCCCATGAACAGTTGTTTGTGAGTTTCGAAAAAAGTGCAAGAGCTATTCGAACCCTTTTTGCTGGGCAAGTAGGACCTGTAAATCTACACAATATATAGTTTAAAGTTTGAGTCTATCATATTAGGTTTTGGATTTATAGCTGTTTTTGTGTCTTTTGCTTCAAAAGCATTTTCAGATAATTTGTGTGTTCTGAAGAAACTACAAGAGATATCTAACCCAAACTTTCTGTGCAAGAGGGGCTTGTACATCTGCACAACATGTCTTTTAAAGTTTGAACTTATCTTATTGAATTTTTGAGTTATAGCAGTTTTTAGGTTTTTATTGCTCCAAAAGCCTTTTTTAGCCCATGAACAGTTGTTTGTGCGTTTCGAAAAAAGTGCAAGAGCTATTCGAACCCTTTTTGCTGGGCAAGTAGGACCTGTAAATCTACACAATATATAGTTTAAAGTTTGAGTCTATCATATTAGGTTTTGGATTTATAGCTGTTTTTGTGTCTATTGCTTCAAAAGCATTTTCAGATAATTTGTGTGTTCTGAAGAAACTACAAGAGATATCTAACCCAAACTTTCTGTGCAAGAGGGGCTTGTTCATCTGCACAACATGTCTTTTAAAGTTTGAACTTATCTTATTGAATTTTTGAGTTATAGCAGTTTTTAAGTTTTTATTGCTCCAAAAGCCTTTTCAGCCCATGAACAGTTGTTTGTGAGTTTTGAAAAAAGTGCAAGAGCTATTCGAACCCTTTTTGCTGGGCAAGTAGGACCTGTAAATCTACACAATATATAGTTTAAAGTTTGAGTCTATCATATTAGGTTTTGGATTTATAGCTGTTTTTGTGTCTATTGCTTCAAAAGCATTTTTAGATAATTTGTGTGTTCTGAAGAAACTACAAGAGATATCTAACCCAAACTTTCTGTGCAAGAGGGGCTTGTACATCTGCACAACATGTCTTTTAAAGTTTGAACTTATCTTATTGCATTTTTGAGTTATAGCAGTTTTTACGTTTTTATTGCTCCAAAAGCCTTTTCAGCCCATGAACATTTGTTTGTGAGTTTTCGAAAAAAGTGCAAAAGTTATTCGAACCCTTTTTGCTGGGCAAGTAGGACCTGTAAATCTACACAATATATAGTTTAAAGTTTGAGTCTATCATATTAGCTTTTGGATTTATAGCTGTTTTTGTGTCTATTGCTTCAAAAGCATTTTCAGATAATTTGTGTGTTCTGAAGAAACTACAAGAGATATCTAACCCAAACTTTCTGTGCAAGAGGGGCTTGTACATCTGCACAACATGTCTTTTAAAGTTTGAACTTATCTTATTGCATTTTTGAGTTATAACAGTTTTTACGTTTTTATTGCTCCAAAAGCCTTTTCAGCCCATGAACAGTTGTTTGTGAGTTTCGAAAAAAGTGCAAGAGCTATTCGAACCCTTTTTGCTGGGCAAGTAGGACCTGTAAATCTACACAATATATAGTTTAAAGTTTGAGTCTATCATATTAGGTTTTGGATTTATAGCTGTTTTTGTGTCTATTGCTTCAAAAGCATTTTTAGATAATTTGTGTGTTCTGAAGAAACTACAAGAGATATCTAACCCAAACTTTCTGCGCAAGAGGGGCTTGTACATCTGCACAACATGTCTTTTAAAGTTTGAACTTATCTTATTGCATTTTTGAGTTATAACAGTTTTTACGTTTTTATTGCTCCAAAAGCCTTTTCAGCCCATGAACAGTTGTTTGTGAGTTTCGAAAAAAGTGCAAGAGCTATTCGAACCCTTTTTGCTGGGCAGGTAGGACCTGTAAATCTACACAATATATAGTTTAAAGTTTGAGTCTATCATATTAGGTTTTGGATTTATAGCTGTTTTTGTGTCTATTGCTTCAAAAGCATTTTCAGATAATTTGTGTGTTCTGAAGAAACTACAAGAGATATCTAACCCAAACTTTCTGTGCAAGAGGGGCTTGTACATCTGCACAACATATCTTTTAAAGTTTGAACTTATCTTATTGAATTTTTGAGTTATAGCAGTTTTTACGTTTTTATTGCTCCAAAAGCCTTTTCAGCCCATGAACAGTTGTGTGCGTTTCGAAAAAAGTGCAAGAGCTATTCGAACTCTTTTTGCTGGGCAAGTAGGACCTGTAAATCTACACAATATATAGTTTAAAGTTTGAGTCTATCATATTAGGTTTTGGATTTATAGCTGTTTTTGTGTCTATTGCTTCAAAAGCATTTTCAGATAATTTGTGTGTTCTGAAGAAACTACAAGAGATATCTAACCCAAACTTTCTGTGCAAGAGGGGCTTGTACATCTGCACAACATGTATTTTAAAGTTTGAACTTATCTTATTGCATTTTTGAGTTATAGCAGTTTTTACGTTTTTATTGCTCCAAAAGCCTTTTCAGCCCATGAACAGTTGTTTGTGAGTTTTCGAAAAAAGTGCAAAAGCTATTCGAACCCTTTTTGCTGGGCAAGTAGGACCTGTAAATCTACACAATATATAGTTTAAAGTTTGAGTCTATCATATTAGGTTTTGGATTTATAGCTGTTTTTGTGTCTTTTGCTTCAAAAGCATTTTCAGATAATTTGTGTGTTCTGAAGAAACTACAAGAGATATCTAACCCAAACTTTCTGTGCAAGAGGGGCTTGTACATCTGCACAACATGTATTTTAAAGTTTGAACTTATCTTATTGCATTTTTGAGTTATAGCAGTTTTTACGTTTTTATTGCTCCAAAAGCCTTTTCAGCCCATGAACAGTTGTTTGTGAGTTTTCGAAAAAAGTGCAAAAGCTATTCGAACCCTTTTTGCTGGGCAAGTAGGACCTGTAAATCTACACAATATATAGTTTAAAGTTTGAGTCTATCATATTAGCTTTTGGATTTATAGCTGTTTTTGTGTCTTTTGCTTCAAAAGCATTTTCAGATAATTTGTGTGTTCTGAAGAAACTACAAGAGATATCTAACCCAAACTTTCTGTGCAAGAGGGGCTTGTACATATGCACAACATGTCTTTTAAAGTTTGAACTTATCTTATTGCATTTTTGAGTTATAACAGTTTTTACGTTTTTATTGCTCCAAAAGCCTTTTCAGCCCATGAACAGTTGTTTGTGAGTTTCGAAAAAAGTGCAAGAGCTATTCGAACCCTTTTTGCTGGGCAAGTAGGACCTGTAAATCTACACAATATATAGTTTAAAGTTTGAGTCTATCATATTAGGTTTTGGATTTATAGCTGTTTTTGTGTCTTTTGCTTCAAAAGCATTTTCAGATAATTTGTGTGTTCTGAAGAAACTACAAGAGATATCTAACCCAAACTTTCTGTGCAAGAGGGGCTTGTACATCTGCACAACATGTCTTTTAAAGTTTGCACAACATGTCTTTTAAAGTTTGAACTTAACTTATTGCATTTTTGAGTTATAACAGTTTTTACGTTTTTATTGCTCCAAAAGCCTTTTCAGCCCATGAACAGTTGTTTGTGAGTTTCGAAAAAAGTGCAAGAGCTATTCGAACCCTTTTTGCTGGGCAGGTAGGACCTGTAAATCTACACAATATATAGTTTAAAGTTTGAGTCTATCATATTAGGTTTTGGATTTATAGCTGTTTTTGTGTCTATTGCTTCAAAAGCATTTTCAGATAATTTGTGTGTTCTGAAGAAACTACAAGAGATATCTAACCCAAACTTTCTGTGCAAGAGGGGCTTGTACATCTGCACAACATGTCTTTTAAAGTTTGAACTTATCTTATTGAATTTTTGAGTTATAGCAGTTTTTAGGTTTTTATTGCTCCAAAAGCCTTTTTTAGCCCATGAACAGTTGTTTGTGCGTTTCGAAAAAAGTGCAAGAGCTATTCGAACCCTTTTTGCTGGGCAAGTAGGACCTGTAAATCTACACAATATATAGTTTAAAGTTTGAGTCTATCATATTAGGTTTTGGATTTATAGCTGTTTTTGTGTCTATTGCTTCAAAAGCATTTTCAGATAATTTGTGTGTTCTGAAGAAACTACAAGAGATATCTAACCCAAACTTTCTGTGCAAGAGGGGCTTGTTCATCTGCACAACATGTCTTTTAAAGTTTGAACTTATCTTATTGAATTTTTGAGTTATAGCAGTTTTTAAGTTTTTATTGCTCCAAAAGCCTTTTCAGCCCATGAACAGTTGTTTGTGAGTTTTGAAAAAAGTGCAAGAGCTATTCGAACCCTTTTTGCTGGGCAAGTAGGACCTGTAAATCTACACAATATATAGTTTAAAGTTTGAGTCTATCATATTAGGTTTTGGATTTATAGCTGTTTTTGTGTCTATTGCTTCAAAAGCATTTTTAGATAATTTGTGTGTTCTGAAGAAACTACAAGAGATATCTAACCCAAACTTTCTGTGCAAGAGGGGCTTGTACATCTGCACAACATGTCTTTTAAAGTTTGAACTTATCTTATTGCATTTTTGAGTTATAGCAGTTTTTACGTTTTTATTGCTCCAAAAGCCTTTTCAGCCCATGAACATTTGTTTGTGAGTTTTCGAAAAAAGTGCAAAAGTTATTCGAACCCTTTTTGCTGGGCAAGTAGGACCTGTAAATCTACACAATATATAGTTTAAAGTTTGAGTCTATCATATTAGCTTTTGGATTTATAGCTGTTTTTGTGTCTATTGCTTCAAAAGCATTTTCAGATAATTTGTGTGTTCTGAAGAAACTACAAGAGATATCTAACCCAAACTTTCTGTGCAAGAGGGGCTTGTACATCTGCACAACATGTCTTTTAAAGTTTGAACTTATCTTATTGCATTTTTGAGTTATAACAGTTTTTACGTTTTTATTGCTCCAAAAGCCTTTTCAGCCCATGAACAGTTGTTTGTGAGTTTCGAAAAAAGTGCAAGAGCTATTCGAACCCTTTTTGCTGGGCAAGTAGGACCTGTAAATCTACACAATATATAGTTTAAAGTTTGAGTCTATCATATTAGGTTTTGGATTTATAGCTGTTTTTGTGTCTATTGCTTCAAAAGCATTTTTAGATAATTTGTGTGTTCTGAAGAAACTACAAGAGATATCTAACCCAAACTTTCTGCGCAAGAGGGGCTTGTACATCTGCACAACATGTCTTTTAAAGTTTGAACTTATCTTATTGCATTTTTGAGTTATAGCAGTTTTTACGTTTTTATTGCTCCAAAAGCCTTTTCAGCCCATGAACAGTTGTTTGTGAGTTTTCGAAAAAAGTGCAAAAGCTATTCGAACCCTTTTTGCTGGGCAAGTAGGACCTGTAAATCTACACAATATATAGTTTAAAGTTTGAGTCTATCATATTAGCTTTTGGATTTATAGCTGTTTTTGTGTCTATTGCTTCAAAAGCATTTTTAGATAATTTGTGTGTTCTGAAGAAACTATAAGAGATATCTAACCCAAACTTTCTGTGCAAGAGGGGCTTGTACATCTGCACAACATGTCTTTTAAAGTTTGAACTTATCTTATTGCATTTTTGAGTTATAGCAGTTTTTACGTTTTTATTGCTCCAAAAGCCTTTTCAGCCCATGAACAGTTGTTTGTGAGTTTTCGAAAAAAGTGCAAAAGTTATTCGAACCCTTTTTGCTGGGCAAGTAGGACCTGTAAATCTACACAATATATAGTTTAAAGTTTGAGTCTATCATATTAGCTTTTGGATTTATAGCTGTTTTTGTGTCTATTGCTTCAAAAGCATTTTCAGATAATTTGTGTGTTCTGAAGAAACTACAAGAGATATCTAACCCAAACTTTCTGTGCAAGAGGGGCTTGTATATCTGCACAACATGTCTTTTAAAGTTTGAACTTATCTTATTGCATTTTTGAGTTATAGCAGTTTTTACGTTTTTATTGCTCCAAAAGCCTTTTCAGCCATGAACAGTTGTTTGTGAGTTTTCGAAAAAAGTGCAAAAGCTATTCGAACCCTTTTTGCTGGGCAAGTAGGAACTGTAAATCTACACAATATATAGTTTAAAGTTTGAGTCTATCATATAAGCTTTTGGATTTATAGCTGTTTTTGTGTCTTTTGCTTCAAAAGCATTTTCAGATAATTTGTGTGTTCTGAAGAAACTACAAGAGATATCTAACCCAAACTTTCTGTGCAAGAGGGGCTTGTACATATGCACAACATGTCTTTTAAAGTTTGAACTTATCTTATTGCATTTTTGAGTTATAACAGTTTTTACGTTTTTATTGCTCCAAAAGCCTTTTCAGCCCATGAACAGTTGTTTGTGTGTTTCGAAAAAAGTGCAAGAGCTTTCGAACCCTTTTTGCTGGGCAAGTAGGACCTGTAAATCTACACAATATATAGTTTAAAGTTTGAGTCTATCATATTAGCTTTTGGATTTATAGCTGTTTTTGTGTCTATTGCTTCAAAAGCATTTTTAGATAATTTGTGTGTTCTGAAGAAACTGCAAGAGATATCTAACCCAAACTTTCTGTGCAAGAGGGGCTTGTACATCTGCACAACATGTCTTTTAAAGTTTGAACTTATCTTATTGCATTTTTGAGTTATAGCAGTTTTTACGTTTTTATTGCTCCAAAAGCCTTTTCAGCCCATGAACAGTTGTTTGTGAGTTTTCGAAAAAAGTGCAAAAGTTATTCGAACCCTTTTTGCTGGGCAAGTAGGACCTGTAAATCTACACAATATATAGTTTAAAGTTTGAGTCTATCATATTAGCTTTTGGATTTATAGCTGTTTTTGTTTCTATTGCTTCAAAAGCATTTTCAGATAATTTGTGTGTTCTGAAGAAACTACAAGAGATATCTAACCCAAACTTTCTGTGCAAGAGGGGCTTGTACATCTGCACAACATGTCTTTTAAAGTTTGAACTTATCTTATTGCATTCTTGAGTTATAACAGTTTTTACGTTTTTATTGCTCCAAAAGCCTTTTCAGCCCATGAACAGTTGTTTGTGAGTTTCGAAAAAAGTGCAAGAGCTATTCGAACCCTTTTTGCTGGGCAAGTAGGACCTGTAAATCTACACAATATATAGTTTAAAGTTTGAGTCTATCATATTAGGTTTTGGATTTATAGCTGTTTTTGTGTCTTTTGCTTCAAAAGCATTTTCAGATAATTTGTGTGTTCTGAAGAAACTACAAGAGATATCTAACCCAAACTTTCTGTGCAAGAGGGGCTTGTACATCTGCACAACATGTATTTTAAAGTTTGCACAACATGTCTTTTAAAGTTTGAACTTATCTTATTGCATTTTTGAGTTATAACAGTTTTTACGTTTTTATTGCTCCAAAAGCCTTTTCAGCCCATGAACAGTTGTTTGTGAGTTTCGAAAAAAGTGCAAGAGCTATTCGAACCCTTTTTGCTGGGCAGGTAGGACCTGTAAATCTACACAATATATAGTTTAAAGTTTGAGTCTATCATATTAGGTTTTGGATTTATAGCTGTTTTTGTGTCTATTGCTTCAAAAGCATTTTCAGATAATTTGTGTGTTCTGAAGAAACTACAAGAGATATCTAACCCAAACTTTCTGTGCAAGAGGGGCTTGTACATCTGCACAACATATCTTTTAAAGTTTGAACTTATCTTATTGAATTTTTGAGTTATAGCAGTTTTTACGTTTTTATTGCTCCAAAAGCCTTTTCAGCCCATGAACAGTTGTGTGCGTTTCGAAAAAAGTGCAAGAGCTATTCGAACCCTTTTTGCTGGGCAAGTAGGACCTGTAAATCTACACAATATATAGTTTAAAGTTTGAGTCTATCATATTAGGTTTTGGATTTATAGCTGTTTTTGTGTCTATTGCTTCAAAAGCATTTTCAGATAATTTGTGTGTTCTGAAGAAACTACAAGAGATATCTAACCCAAACTTTCTGTGCAAGAGGGGCTTGTACATCTGCACAACATGTATTTTAAAGTTTGAACTTATCTTATTGCATTTTTGAGTTATAGCAGTTTTTACGTTTTTATTGCTCCAAAAGCCTTTTCAGCCCATGAACAGTTGTTTGTGAGTTTTCGAAAAAAGTGCAAAAGCTATTCGAACCCTTTTTGCTGGGCAAGTAGGACCTGTAAATCTACACAATATATAGTTTAAAGTTTGAGTCTATCATATTAGCTTTTGGATTTATAGCTGTTTTTGTGTCTTTTGCTTCAAAAGCATTTTCAGATAATTTGTGTGTTCTGAAGAAACTACAAGAGATATCTAACCCAAACTTTCTGTGCAAGAGGGGCTTGTACATCTGCACAACATGTCTTTTAAAGTTTGAACTTATCTTATTGCATTTTTGAGTTATAACAGTTTTTACGTTTTTATTGCTCCAAAAGCCTTTTCAGCCCATGAACAGTTGTGTGCGTTTCGAAAAAAGTGCAAGAGCTATTCGAACCCTTTTTGCTGGGCAAGTAGGACCTGTAAATCTACACAATATATAGTTTAAAGTTTGAGTCTATCATATTAGGTTTTGGATTTATAGCTGTTTTTGTGTCTTTTGCTTCAAAAGCATTTTCAGATAATTTGTGTGTTCTGAAGAAACTACAAGAGATATCTAACCCAAACTTTCTGTGCAAGAGGGGCTTGTACATCTGCACAACATGTCTTTTAAAGTTTGAACTTATCTTATTACATTTTTGAGTTATAGCAGTTTTTAAGTTTTTATTGCTCCAAAAGCCTTTTCAGCCCATGAACAGTTGTTTGTGAGTTTCGAAAAAGTGCAAGAGCTATTCAAACCCTTTTTGCTGGGCAAGTAGGACCTGTAAATCTACACAATATATAGTTTAAAGTTTGAGTCTATCATATTAGGTTTTGGATTTATAGCTGTTTTTGTGTCTTTTGCTTCAAAAGCATTTTCAGATAATTTGTGTGTTCTGAAGAAACTACAAGAGATATCTAACCCAAACTTTCTGTGCAAGAGGGGCTTGTACATCTGCACAACATGTCTTTTAAAGTTTGCACAACATGTCTTTTAAAGTTTGAACTTATCTTATTGCATTTTTGAGTTATAACAGTTTTTACGTTTTTATTGCTCCAAAAGCCTTTTCAGCCCATGAACAGTTGTTTGTGAGTTTCGAAAAAAGTGCAAGAGCTATTCGAACCCTTTTTGCTGGGCAAGTAGGACCTGTAAATCTACACAATATATAGTTTAAAGTTTGAGTCTATCATATTAGGTTTTGGATTTATAGCTGTTTTTGTGTCTTTTGCTTCAAAAGCATTTTCAGATAATTTGTGTGTTCTGAAGAAACTACAAGAGATATCTAACCCAAACTTTCTGTGCAAGAGGGGCTTGTACATCTGCACAACATGTCTTTTAAAGTTTGCACAACATGTCTTTTAAAGTTTGAACTTATCTTATTGCATTTTTGAGTTATAACAGTTTTTACGTTTTTATTGCTCCAAAAGCCTTTTCAGCCCATGAACAGTTGTTTGTGAGTTTCGAAAAAAGTGCAAGAGCTATTCGAACCCTTTTTGCTGGGCAAGTAGGACCTGTAAATCTACACAATATATAGTTTAAAGTTTGAGTCTATCATATTAGGTTTTGGATTTATAGCTGTTTTTGTTTCTATTGCTTCAAAAACATTTTCAGATAATTTGTGTGTTCTGAAGAAACTACAAGAGATATCTAACCCAAACTTTCTGTGCAAGAGGGGCTTGTACATCTGCACAACATGTCTTTTAAAGTTTGAACTTATCTTATTGCACTTTTGAGTTATAGCAGTTTTTACGTTTTTATTGCTCCAAAAGCCTTTTCAGCCCATGAACAGTTGTGTGCGTTTCGAAAAAAGAGCAAGAGCTATTCAAACCCTTTTTGCTGGGCAAGTAGGACCTGTAAATCTACACAATACATAGTTTAAAGTTTGAGTCTATCATATTAGGTTTTTGATTTATAGCTGTTTTTGTGTCTATTGCTTCAAAAGCATTTTCAGATAATTTGTGTGTTCTGAAGAAACTACAAGAGATATCTAACCCAAACTTTCTGTGCAAGAGGGGCTTGTACATCTGCACAACATATTTTTTAAAGTTTGAACTTATCTTATTGCATTTTTGAGTTATAGCAGTTTTTAAGTTTTTATTGCTCCAAAAGCCTTTTCAGCCCATGAACAGTTGTTTGTGAGTTTTCGAAAAAAGTGCAAAAGCTATTCGAACCCTTTTTGCTGGGCAAGTAGGACCTGTAAATCTACACAATATATAGTTCAAAGTTGGAGTCTATCATATTAGGTTTTGGATTTATAGCTGTTTTTGTGTCTATTGCTTCAAAAGCATTTTTAGATCATTTGTGTGTTCTGAAGAAACTACAAGAGATATCTAACCCAAACTTTCTGTGCAAGAGGGGCTTGTACATCTGCACAACATGTCTTTTAAAGTTTGAACTTATCTTATTGCATTTTTGAGTTATAGCAGTTTTTAAGTTTTTATTGCTCCAAAAGCCTTTTCAGCCCATGAACAGTTGTGTGCGTTTCGAAAAAAAGTGCAAGAGCTATTCAAACCCTTTTTGCTGGGCAAGTAGGACCTGTAAATCTACACAATACATAGTTCAAAGTTTTAGTCTATCATATTAGGTTTTTGATTTATAGCTGTTTTTGTGTCTATTGCTTCAAAAGCATTTTCAGATAATTTGTGTGTTCTGAAGAAACTACAAGAGATATCTAACCCAAACTTTCTGTGCAAGAGGGGCTTGTACATCTGCACAACATATTTTTTAAAGTTTGAACTTATCTTATTGCATTTTTGAGTTATAGCAGTTTTTAAGTTTTTATTGCTCCAAAAGCCTTTTCAGCCCATGAACAGTTGTTTGTGAGTTTTCGAAAAAAGTGCAAAAGCTATTCGAACCCTTTTTGCTGGGCAAGTAGGACCTGTAAATCTACACAATATATAGTTCAAAGTTGGAGTCTATCATATTAGGTTTTGGATTTATAGCTGTTTTTGTGTCTATTGCTTCAAAAGCATTTTTAGATCATTTGTGTGTTCTGAAGAAACTACAAGAGATATCTAACCCAAACTTTCTGTGCAAGAGGGGCTTGTACATCTGCACAACATGTCTTTTAAAGTTTGAACTTATCTTATTGCATTTTTGAGTTATAGCAGTTTTTAAGTTTTTATTGCTCCAAAAGCCTTTTCAGCCCATGAACAGTTGTGTGCGTTTCGAAAAAAAGTGCAAGAGCTATTCAAACCCTTTTTGCTGGGCAAGTAGGACCTGTAAATCTACACAATACATAGTTCAAAGTTTGAGTCTATCATATTAGGTTTTGGATTTATAGCTGTTTTTGTGTCTATTGCTTCAAAAGCATTTTCAGATAATTTGTGTGTTCTGAAGAAACTACAAGAGATATCTAACCCAAACTTTCTGTGCAAGAGGGGCTTGTACATCTGCACAACATATTTTTTAAAGTTTGAACTTATCTTATTGCATTTTTGAGTTATAGCAGTTTTTAAGTTTTTATTGCTCCAAAAGCCTTTTCAGCCCATGAACAGTTGTTTGTGAGTTTTCGAAAAAAGTGCAAAAGCTATTCGAACCCTTTTTGCTGGGCAAGTAGGACCTGTAAATCTACACAATATATAGTTCAAAGTTGGAGTCTATCATATTAGGTTTTGGATTTATAGCTGTTTTTGTGTATATTGCTTCAAAAGCATTTTTAGATCATTTGTGTGTTCTGAAGAAACTACAAGAGATATCTAACCCAAACTTTCTGTGCAAGAGGGGCTTGTACATCTGCACAACATGTCTTTTAAAGTTTGAACTTATCTTATTGCATTTTTGAGTTATAGCAGTTTTAACGTTTTTATTGCTCCAAAAGCCTTTTCAGCCCATGAACAGTTGTTTGTGAGTTTCGAAAAAAGTGCAAGAGCTATTCAAACCCTTTTTGCTGGGCAAGTAGGACCTGTAAATCTACACAATATATAGTTTAAAGTTTGAGTCTATCATATTAGGTTTTGGATTTATAGCTGTTTTTGTGTCTATTGCTTCAAAAGCATTTTCAGATAATTTGTGTGTTCTGAAGAAACTACAAGAGATATCTAACCCAAACTTTCTGTGCAAGAGGGGCTTGTACATCTGCACAACATGTCTTTTAAAGTTTGAACTTATCTTATTGCATTTTTGAGTTATGGCAGTTTTAAGTTTTTATTGCTCCAAAAGCCTTTTCAGCCCATGAACAGTTGTTTGTGAGTTTTCGAAAAAAGTGCAAAAGCTATTCGAACCCTTTTTGCTGGGCAAGTAGGACCTGTAAATCTACACAATATATAGTTTAAAGTTTGAGTCTATCATATTAGGTTTTGGATTTATAGCTGTTTTTGTGTCTTTTGCTTCAAAAGCATTTTCAGATAATTTGTGTGTTCTGAAGAAACTACAAGAGATATATAACCCAAACTTTCTGTGCAAGAGGGGCTTGTACATCTGCACAACATGTCTTTTAAAGTTTGAACTTATCTTATTGCATTTTTGAGTTATATCCGTTTTAACGTTTTTATTGCTCCAAAAGCCTTTTCAGCCCATGAACAGTTGTTTGTGAGTTTCGAAAAAAGTGCAAGAGCTATTCAAACCCTTTTTGCTGGGCAAGTAGGACCTGTAAATCTACACAATATATAGTTTAAAGTTTGAGTCTATCATATTAGGTTTTGGATTTATAGCTGTTTTTGTGTCTATTGCTTCAAAAGCATTTTCAGATAATTTGTGTGTTCTGAAGAAACTACAAGAGATATCTAACCCAAACTTTCTGTGCAAGAGGGGCTTGTACATCTGCACAACATGTCTTTTAAAGTTTGAACTTATCTTATTGAATTTTTGAGTTATAGCAGTTTTTACGTTTTTATTACTCCAAAAGTCTTTTCAGCCCATGAACAGTTGTGTGCGTTTCGAAAAAAGTGCAAGAGCTATTCAAACCCTTTTTGCTGGGCAAGTAGGACCTGTAAATCTACACAATACATAGTTTAAAGTTTGAGTCTATCATATTAGGTTTTGGATTTATAGCTGTTTTTGTGTCTATTGCTTCAAAAGCATTTTCAGATAATTTGTGTGTTCTGAAGAAACTACAAGAGATATCTAACCCAAACTTTCTGTGCAAGAGGGGCTTGTACATCTGCACAACATGTCTTTTAAAGTTTGAACTTATCTTATTGCATTTTTGAGTTATGGCAGTTTTAAGTTTTTATTGCTCCAAAAGCCTTTTCAGCCCATGAACAGTTGTGTGCGTTTCGAAAAAAAGTGAAAGAGCTATTCAAACCCTTTTTGCTAGGCAAGTAGGACCTGTAAATCTACACAATACATAGTTTAAAGTTTGAGTCTATCATATTAGGTTTTGGATATATAGCTGTTTTTGTGTCTATTGCTTCAAAAACATTTTCAGATAATTTGTGTGTTCTGAAGAAACTACAAGAGATATCTAACCCAAACTTTCTGTGCAAGAGGGGCTTGTACATCTGCACAACATATTTTTTAAAGTTTGAACTTATCTTATTGCATTTTTGAGTTATAGCAGTTTTTAGGTTTTTATTGCTCCAAAAGCCTTTTCAGCCCATGAACAGTTGTTTGTGAGTTTTCGAAAAAAATGCAAAAGCTATTCGAACCCTTTTTGCAGGGCAAGTAGGACCTGTAAATCTACACAATATATAGTTTAAAGTTGGAGTCTATCATATTAGGTTTTGGATTTATAGCTGTTTTTGTGTCTATTGCTTCAAAAGCATTTTTAGATCATTTGTGTGTTCTGAAGAAACTACAAGAGATATCTAACCCAAACTTTCTGTGCAAGAGGGGCTTGTACATCTGCACAACATGTCTTTTAAAGTTTGAACTTATCTTATTGCATTTTTGAGTTATAGCAGTTTTAACGTTTTTATTGCTCCAAAAGCCTTTTCAGCCCATGAACAGTTGTTTGTGAGTTTTCGAAAAAAGTGCAAAAGCTATTCGAACCCTTTTTGCTGGGCAAGGTAGGACCTGTAAATCTACACAATATATAGTTCAAAGTTGGAGTCTATCATATTAGGTTTTGGATTTATAGCTGTTTTTGTGTCTATTGCTTCAAAAGCATTTTTAGATCATTTGTGTGTTCTGAAGAAACTACAAGAGATATCTAACCCAAACTTTCTGTGCAAGAGGGGCTTGTACATCTGCACAACATGTCTTTTAAAGTTTGAACTTATCTTATTGAATTTTTGAGTTATAGCAGTTTTTACGTTTTTATTGCTCCAAAAGCCTTTTCAGCCCATGAACAGTTGTGTGCGTTTCGAAAAAAGTGCAAGAGCTATTCAAACCCTTTTTGCAGGGCAAGTAGGACCTGTAAATCTACACAATACATAGTTTAAAGTTTGAGTCTATCATATTAGGTTTTGGATTTATAGCTGTTTTTGTGTCTATTGCTTCAAAAACATTTTCAGATAATTTGTGTGTTCTGAAGAAACTACAAGAGATATCTAACCCAAACTTTCTGTGCAAGAGGGGCTTGTACATCTGCACAACATGTCTTTTAAAGTTTGAACTTATCTTATTGAATTTTTGAGTTATAGCAGTTTTTACGTTTTTATTGCTCCAAAAGCCTTTTCAGCCCATGAACAGTTGTGTGCGTTTCGAAAAAAGTGCAAGAGCTATTCAAACCCTTTTTGCAGGGCAAGTAGGACCTGTAAATCTACACAATACATAGTTTAAAGTTTGAGTCTATCATATTAGGTTTTGGATTTATAGCTGTTTTTGTGTCTATTGCTTCAAAAACATTTTCAGATAATTTGTGTGTTCTGAAGAAACTACAAGAGATATCTAACCCAAACTTTCTGTGCAAGAGGGGCTTGTACATCTGCAGAACATGTCTTTTAAAGTTTGAACTTATCTTATTGCATTTTTGAGTTATAGCAGTTTTTAAGTTTTTATTGCTCCAAAAGCCTTTTCAGCCCATGAACAGTTGTGTGCGTTTCGAAAAAAAGTGAAAGAGCTATTCAAACCCTTTTTGCTAGGCAAGTAGGACCTGTAAATCTACACAATACATAGTTTAAAGTTTGAGTCTATCATATTAGGTTTTGGATTTATAGCTGTTTTTGTGTCTATTGCTTCAAAAACATTTTCAGATATTTTGTGTGTTCTGAAGAAACTACAAGAGATATCTAACCCAAACTTTCTGTGCAAGAGGGGCTTGTACATCTGCACAACATGTCTTTTAAAGTTTGAACTTATCTTATTGAATTTTTGAGTTATAGCAGTTTTTACGTTTTTATTGCTCCAAAAGCCTTTTCAGCCCATGAACAGTTGTGTGCGTTTCGAAAAAAGAGCAAGAGCTATTCAAACCCTTTTTGCTGGGCAAGTAGGACCTGTAAATCTACACAATACATAGTTTAAAGTTTGAGTCTATCATATTAGGTTTTTGATTTATAGCTGTTTTTGTGTCTTTTGCTTCAAAAGCATTTTCAGATAATTTGTGTGTTCTGAAGAAACTACAAGAGATATCTAACCCAAACTTTCTGTGCAAGAGGGGCTTGTACATCTGCACAACATATTTTTTAAAGTTTGAACTTATCTTATTGCATTTTTGAGTTATAGCAGTTTTTAAGTTTTTATTGCTCCAAAAGCCTTTTCAGCCCATGAACAGTTGTTTGTGAGTTTTCGAAAAAAGTGCAAAAGCTATTCGAACCCTTTTTGCTGGGCAAGTAGGACCTGTAAATCTACACAATATATAGTTCAAAGTTGGAGTCTATCATATTAGGTTTTGGATTTATAGCTGTTTTTGTGTCTATTGCTTCAAAAGCATTTTTAGATCATTTGTGTGTTCTGAAGAAACTACAAGAGATATCTAACCCAAACTTTCTGTGCAAGAGGGGCTTGTACATCTGCACAACATGTCTTTTAAAGTTTGAACTTATCTTATTGCATTTTTGAGTTATAGCAGTTTTTAAGTTTTTATTGCTCCAAAAGCCTTTTCAGCCCATGAACAGTTGTGTGCGTTTCGAAAAAAAGTGCAAGAGCTATTCAAACCCTTTTTGCTGGGCAAGTAGGACCTGTAAATCTACACAATACATAGTTCAAAGTTTTAGTCTATCATATTAGGTTTTTGATTTATAGCTGTTTTTGTGTCTATTGCTTCAAAAGCATTTTCAGATAATTTGTGTGTTCTGAAGAAACTACAAGAGATATCTAACCCAAACTTTCTGTGCAAGAGGGGCTTGTACATCTGCACAACATATTTTTTAAAGTTTGAACTTATCTTATTGCATTTTTGAGTTATAGCAGTTTTTAAGTTTTTATTGCTCCAAAAGCCTTTTCAGCCCATGAACAGTTGTTTGTGAGTTTTCGAAAAAAGTGCAAAAGCTATTCGAACCCTTTTTGCTGGGCAAGTAGGACCTGTAAATCTACACAATATATAGTTCAAAGTTGGAGTCTATCATATTAGGTTTTGGATTTATAGCTGTTTTTGTGTCTATTGCTTCAAAAGCATTTTTAGATCATTTGTGTGTTCTGAAGAAACTACAAGAGATATCTAACCCAAACTTTCTGTGCAAGAGGGGCTTGTACATCTGCACAACATGTCTTTTAAAGTTTGAACTTATCTTATTGCATTTTTGAGTTATAGCAGTTTTTAAGTTTTTATTGCTCCAAAAGCCTTTTCAGCCCATGAACAGTTGTGTGCGTTTCGAAAAAAAGTGCAAGAGCTATTCAAACCCTTTTTGCTGGGCAAGTAGGACCTGTAAATCTACACAATACATAGTTCAAAGTTTGAGTCTATCATATTAGGTTTTGGATTTATAGCTGTTTTTGTGTCTATTGCTTCAAAAGCATTTTCAGATAATTTGTGTGTTCTGAAGAAACTACAAGAGATATCTAACCCAAACTTTCTGTGCAAGAGGGGCTTGTACATCTGCACAACATATTTTTTAAAGTTTGAACTTATCTTATTGCATTTTTGAGTTATAGCAGTTTTTAAGTTTTTATTGCTCCAAAAGCCTTTTCAGCCCATGAACAGTTGTTTGTGAGTTTTCGAAAAAAGTGCAAAAGCTATTCGAACCCTTTTTGCTGGGCAAGTAGGACCTGTAAATCTACACAATATATAGTTCAAAGTTGGAGTCTATCATATTAGGTTTTGGATTTATAGCTGTTTTTGTGTATATTGCTTCAAAAGCATTTTTAGATCATTTGTGTGTTCTGAAGAAACTACAAGAGATATCTAACCCAAACTTTCTGTGCAAGAGGGGCTTGTACATCTGCACAACATGTCTTTTAAAGTTTGAACTTATCTTATTGCATTTTTGAGTTATAGCAGTTTTAACGTTTTTATTGCTCCAAAAGCCTTTTCAGCCCATGAACAGTTGTTTGTGAGTTTCGAAAAAAGTGCAAGAGCTATTCAAACCCTTTTTGCTGGGCAAGTAGGACCTGTAAATCTACACAATATATAGTTTAAAGTTTGAGTCTATCATATTAGGTTTTGGATTTATAGCTGTTTTTGTGTCTATTGCTTCAAAAGCATTTTCAGATAATTTGTGTGTTCTGAAGAAACTACAAGAGATATCTAACCCAAACTTTCTGTGCAAGAGGGGCTTGTACATCTGCACAACATGTCTTTTAAAGTTTGAACTTATCTTATTGCATTTTTGAGTTATGGCAGTTTTAAGTTTTTATTGCTCCAAAAGCCTTTTCAGCCCATGAACAGTTGTTTGTGAGTTTTCGAAAAAAGTGCAAAAGCTATTCGAACCCTTTTTGCTGGGCAAGTAGGACCTGTAAATCTACACAATACATAGTTTAAAGTTTGAGTCTATCATATTAGGTTTTGGATTTATAGCTGTTTTTGTGTCTATTGCTTCAAAAGCATTTTCAGATAATTTGTGTGTTCTGAAGAAACTACAAGAGATATCTAACCCAAACTTTCTGTGCAAGAGGGGCTTGTACATCTGCACAACATGTCTTTTAAAGTTTGAACTTATCTTATTGCATTTTTGAGTTATGGCAGTTTTAAGTTTTTATTGCTCCAAAAGCCTTTTCAGCCCATGAACAGTTGTGTGCGTTTCGAAAAAAAGTGAAAGAGCTATTCAAACCCTTTTTGCTAGGCAAGTAGGACCTGTAAATCTACACAATACATAGTTTAAAGTTTGAGTCTATCATATTAGGTTTTGGATTTATAGCTGTTTTTGTGTCTATTGCTTCAAAAACATTTTCAGATAATTTGTGTGTTCTGAAGAAACTACAAGAGATATCTAACCCAAACTTTCTGTGCAAGAGGGGCTTGTACATCTGCACAACATATTTTTTAAAGTTTGAACTTATCTTATTGCATTTTTGAGTTATAGCAGTTTTTAGGTTTTTATTGCTCCAAAAGCCTTTTCAGCCCATGAACAGTTGTTTGTGAGTTTCGAAAAAAGTGCAAGAGCTATTCAAACCCTTTTTGCTGGGCAAGTAGGACCTGTAAATCTACACAATATATAGTTTAAAGTTTGAGTCTATCATATTAGGTTTTGGATTTATAGCTGTTTTTGTGTCTATTGCTTCAAAAGCATTTTCAGATAATTTGTGTGTTCTGAAGAAACTACAAGAGATATCTAACCCAAACTTTCTGTGCAAGAGGGGCTTGTACATCTGCACAACATATTTTTTAAAGTTTGAACTTATCTTATTGCATTTTTGAGTTATAGCAGTTTTTAAGTTTTTATTGCTCCAAAAGCCTTTTCAGCCCATGAACAGTTGTTTGTGAGTTTTCGAAAAAAGTGCAAAAGCTATTCGAACCCTTTTTGCTGGGCAAGTAGGACCTGTAAATCTACACAATATATAGTTCAAAGTTGGAGTCTATCATATTAGGTTTTGGATTTATAGCTGTTTTTGTGTCTATTGCTTCAAAAGCATTTTTAGATCATTTGTGTGTTCTGAAGAAACTACAAGAGATATCTAACCCAAACTTTCTGTGCAAGAGGGGCTTGTACATCTGCACAACATGTCTTTTAAAGTTTGAACTTATCTTATTGCATTTTTGAGTTATAGCAGTTTTTAAGTTTTTATTGCTCCAAAAGCCTTTTCAGCCCATGAACAGTTGTGTGCGTTTCGAAAAAAAGTGCAAGAGCTATTCAAACCCTTTTTGCTGGGCAAGTAGGACCTGTAAATCTACACAATACATAGTTCAAAGTTTGAGTCTATCATATTAGGTTTTGGATTTATAGCTGTTTTTGTGTCTATTGCTTCAAAAGCATTTTCAGATAATTTGTGTGTTCTGAAGAAACTACAAGAGATATCTAACCCAAACTTTCTGTGCAAGAGGGGCTTGTACATCTGCACAACATATTTTTTAAAGTTTGAACTTATCTTATTGCATTTTTGAGTTATAGCAGTTTTTAAGTTTTTATTGCTCCAAAAGCCTTTTCAGCCCATGAACAGTTGTTTGTGAGTTTCGAAAAAAGTGCAAGAGCTATTCAAACCCTTTTTGCTGGGCAAGTAGGACCTGTAAATCTACACAATATATAGTTTAAAGTTTGAGTCTATCATATTAGGTTTTGGATTTATAGCTGTTTTTGTGTCTATTGCTTCAAAAGCATTTTCAGATAATTTGTGTGTTCTGAAGAAACTACAAGAGATATCTAACCCAAACTTTCTGTGCAAGAGGGGCTTGTACATCTGCACAACATGTCTTTTAAAGTTTGAACTTATCTTATTGCATTTTTGAGTTATGGCAGTTTTAAGTTTTTATTGCTCCAAAAGCCTTTTCAGCCCATGAATAGTTGTTTGTGAGTTTTCGAAAAAAGTGCAAAAGCTATTCGAACCCTTTTTGCTGGGCAAGTAGGACCTGTAAATCTACACAATACATAGTTTAAAGTTTGAGTCTATCATATTAGGTTTTGGATTTATAGCTGTTTTTGTGTCTATTGCTTCAAAAGCATTTTCAGATAATTTGTGTGTTCTGAAGAAACTACAAGAGATATCTAACCCAAACTTTCTGTGCAAGAGGGGCTTGTACATCTGCACAACATGTCTTTTAAAGTTTGAACTTATCTTATTGCATTTTTGAGTTATGGCAGTTTTAAGTTTTTATTGCTCCAAAAGCCTTTTCAGCCCATGAACAGTTGTGTGCGTTTCGAAAAAAAGTGAAAGAGCTATTCAAACCCTTTTTGCTAGGCATGTAGGACCTGTAAATCTACACAATACATAGTTTAAAGTTTGAGTCTATCATATTAGGTTTTGGATTTATAGCTGTTTTTGTGTCTATTGCTTCAAAAACATTTTCAGATAATTTGTGTGTTCTGAAGAAACTACAAGAGATATCTAACCCAAACTTTCTGTGCAAGAGGGGCTTGTACATCTGCACAACATATTTTTTAAAGTTTGAACTTATCTTATTGCATTTTTGAGTTATAGCAGTTTTTAGGTTTTTATTGCTCCAAAAGCCTTTTCAGCCCATGAACAGTTGTTTGTGAGTTTCGAAAAAAGTGCAAGAGCTATTCAAACCCTTTTTGCTGGGCAAGTAGGACCTGTAAATCTACACAATATATAGTTTAAAGTTTGAGTCTATCATATTAGGTTTTGGATTTATAGCTGTTTTTGTGTCTATTGCTTCAAAAGCATTTTCAGATAATTTGTGTGTTCTGAAGAAACTACAAGAGATATCTAACCCAAACTTTCTGTGCAAGAGGGGCTTGTACATCTGCACAACATATTTTTTAAAGTTTGAACTTATCTTATTGCATTTTTGAGTTATAGCAGTTTTTAAGTTTTTATTGCTCCAAAAGCCTTTTCAGCCCATGAACAGTTGTTTGTGAGTTTCAAAAAAAGTGCAAGAGCTATTCGAACCCTTTTTGCTGGGCAAGTAGGACCTGTAAATCTACACAATATATAGTTCAAAGTTGGAGTCTATCATATTAGGTTTTGGATTTATAGCTGTTTTTGTGTCTATTGCTTCAAAAGCATTTTTAGATCATTTGTGTGTTCTGAAGAAACTACAAGAGATATCTAACCCAAACTTTCTGTGCAAGAGGGGCTTGTACATCTGCACAACATGTCTTTTAAAGTTTGAACTTATCTTATTGCATTTTTGAGTTATAGCAGTTTTTAAGTTTTTATTGCTCCAAAAGCCTTTTCAGCCCATGAACAGTTGTGTGCGTTTCGAAAAAAAGTGCAAGAGCTATTCAAACCCTTTTTGCTGGGCAAGTAGGACCTGTAAATCTACACAATACATAGTTCAAAGTTTGAGTCTATCATATTAGGTTTTGGATTTATAGCTGTTTTTGTGTCTATTGCTTCAAAAGCATTTTCAGATAATTTGTGTGTTCTGAAGAAACTACAAGAGATATCTAACCCAAACTTTCTGTGCAAGAGGGGCTTGTACATCTGCAAAACATATTTTTTAAAGTTTGAACTTATCTTATTGCATTTTTGAGTTATAGCAGTTTTTAAGTTTTTATTGCTCCAAAAGCCTTTTCAGCCCATGAACAGTTGTTTGTGAGTTTCGAAAAAAGTGCAAGAGCTATTCAAACCCTTTTTGCTGGGCAAGTAGGACCTGTAAATCTACACAATATATAGTTTAAAGTTTGAGTCTATCATATTAGGTTTTGGATTTATAGCTGTTTTTGTGTCTATTGCTTCAAAAGCATTTTCAGATAATTTGTGTGTTCTGAAGAAACTACAAGAGATATCTAACCCAAACTTTCTGTGCAAGAGGGGCTTGTACATCTGCACAACATGTCTTTTAAAGTTTGAACTTATCTTATTGCATTTTTGAGTTATGGCAGTTTTAAGTTTTTATTGCTCCAAAAGCCTTTTCAGCCCATGAACAGTTGTTTGTGAGTTTTCGAAAAAAGTGCAAAAGCTATTCGAACCCTTTTTGCTGGGCAAGTAGGACCTGTAAATCTACACAATATATAGTTTAAAGTTTGAGTCTATCATATTAGGTTTTGGATTTATAGCTGTTTTTGTGTCTTTTGCTTCAAAAGCATTTTCAGATAATTTGTGTGTTCTGAAGAAACTACAAGAGATATATAACCCAAACTTTCTGTGCAAGAGGGGCTTGTACATCTGCACAACATGTATTTTAAAGTTTGAACTTATCTTATTGCATTTTTGAGTTATAGCAGTTTTTAAGTATTTATTGCTCCAAAAGCCTTTTCAGCCCATGAACAGTTGTTTGTGAGTTTTCGAAAAAAGTGCAAAAGCTATTCGAACCCTTTTTGCTGGGCAAGTAGGACCTGTAAATCTACACAATATATAGTTCAAAGTTGGAGTCTATCATATTAGGTTTTGGATTTATAGCTGTTTTTGTGTCTATTGCTTCAAAAGCATTTTTAGATCATTTGTGTGTTCTGAAGAAACTACAAGAGATATCTAACCCAAACTTTCTGTGCAAGAGGGGCTTGTACATCTGCACAACATGTCTTTTAAAGTTTGAACTTATCTTATTGCATTTTTGAGTTATAGCAGTTTTTAAGTTTTTATTGCTCCAAAAGCCTTTTCAGCCCATGAACAGTTGTGTGCGTTTCGAAAAAAAGTGCAAGAGCTATTCAAACCCTTTTTGCTGGGCAAGTAGGACCTGTAAATCTACACAATACATAGTTCAAAGTTTGAGTCTATCATATTAGGTTTTGGATTTATAGCTGTTTTTGTGTCTATTGCTTCAAAAGCATTTTCAGATAATTTGTGTGTTCTGAAGAAACTACAAGAGATATCTAACCCAAACTTTCTGTGCAAGAGGGGCTTGTACATCTGCACAACATATTTTTTAAAGTTTGAACTTATCTTATTGCATTTTTGAGTTATAGCAGTTTTTAAGTTTTTATTGCTCCAAAAGCCTTTTCAGCCCATGAACAGTTGTTTGTGAGTTTTCGAAAAAAGTGCAAAAGCTATTCGAACCCTTTTTGCTGGGCAAGTAGGACCTGTAAATCTACACAATATATAGTTCAAAGTTGGAGTCTATCATATTAGGTTTTGGATTTATAGCTGTTTTTGTGTATATTGCTTCAAAAGCATTTTTAGATCATTTGTGTGTTCTGAAGAAACTACAAGAGATATCTAACCCAAACTTTCTGTGCAAGAGGGGCTTGTACATCTGCACAACATGTCTTTTAAAGTTTGAACTTATCTTATTGCATTTTTGAGTTATAGCAGTTTTAACGTTTTTATTGCTCCAAAAGCCTTTTCAGCCCATGAACAGTTGTTTGTGAGTTTCGAAAAAAGTGCAAGAGCTATTCAAACCCTTTTTGCTGGGCAAGTAGGACCTGTAAATCTACACAATATATAGTTTAAAGTTTGAGTCTATCATATTAGGTTTTGGATTTATAGCTGTTTTTGTGTCTATTGCTTCAAAAGCATTTTCAGATAATTTGTGTGTTCTGAAGAAACTACAAGAGATATCTAACCCAAACTTTCTGTGCAAGAGGGGCTTGTACATCTGCACAACATGTCTTTTAAAGTTTGAACTTATCTTATTGCATTTTTGAGTTATGGCAGTTTTAAGTTTTTATTGCTCCAAAAGCCTTTTCAGCCCATGAACAGTTGTTTGTGAGTTTTCGAAAAAAGTGCAAAAGCTATTCGAACCCTTTTTGCTGGGCAAGTAGGACCTGTAAATCTACACAATACATAGTTTAAAGTTTGAGTCTATCATATTAGGTTTTGGATTTATAGCTGTTTTTGTGTCTATTGCTTCAAAAGTATTTTCAGATAATTTGTGTGTTCTGAAGAAACTACAAGAGATATCTAACCCAAACTTTCTGTGCAAGAGGGGCTTGTACATCTGCACAACATGTCTTTTAAAGTTTGAACTTATCTTATTGCATTTTTGAGTTATGGCAGTTTTAAGTTTTTATTGCTCCAAAAGCCTTTTCAGCCCATGAACAGTTGTGTGCGTTTCGAAAAAAAGTGAAAGAGCTATTCAAACCCTTTTTGCTAGGCAAGTAGGACCTGTAAATCTACACAATACATAGTTTAAAGTTTGAGTCTATCATATTAGGTTTTGGATTTATAGCTGTTTTTGTGTCTATTGCTTCAAAAACATTTTCAGATAATTTGTGTGTTCTGAAGAAACTACAAGAGATATCTAACCCAAACTTTCTGTGCAAGAGGGGCTTGTACATCTGCACAACATATTTTTTAAAGTTTGAACTTATCTTATTGCATTTTTGAGTTATAGCAGTTTTTAGGTTTTTATTGCTCCAAAAGCCTTTTCAGCCCATGAACAGTTGTTTGTGAGTTTTCGAAAAAAATGCAAAAGCTATTCGAACCCTTTTTGCTGGGCAAGTAGGACCTGTAAATCTACACAATATATAGTTTAAAGTTGGAGTCTATCATATTAGGTTTTGGATTTATAGCTGTTTTTGTGTCTATTGCTTCAAAAGCATTTTTAGATCATTTGTGTGTTCTGAAGAAACTACAAGAGATATCTAACCCAAACTTTCTGTGCAAGAGGGGCTTGTAAATCTGCACAACATGTCTTTTAAAGTTTGAACTTATCTTATTGCATTTTTGAGTTATAGCAGTTTTAACGTTTTTATTGCTCCAAAAGCCTTTTCAGCCCATGAACAGTTGTTTGTGAGTTTCGAAAAAAGTGCAAGAGCTATTCAAACCCTTTTTGCTGGGCAAGTAGGACCTGTAAATCTACACAATATATAGTTTAAAGTTTGAGTCTATCATATTAGGTTTTGGATTTATAGCTGTTTTTGTGTCTATTGCTTCAAAAGCATTTTCAGATAATTTGTGTGTTCTGAAGAAACTACAAGAGATATCTAACCCAAACTTTCTGTGCAAGAGGGGCTTGTACATCTGCACAACATATTTTTTAAAGTTTGAACTTATCTTATTGCATTTTTGAGTTATAGCAGTTTTTAAGTTTTTATTGCTCCAAAAGCCTTTTCAGCCCATGAACAGTTGTTTGTGAGTTTTCGAAAAAAGTGCAAAAGCTATTCGAACCCTTTTTGCTGGGCAAGTAGGACCTGTAAATCTACACAATATATAGTTCAAAGTTGGAGTCTATCATATTAGGTTTTGGATTTATAGCTGTTTTTGTGTCTATTGCTTCAAAAGCATTTTTAGATCATTTGTGTGTTCTGAAGAAACTACAAGAGATATCTAACCCAAACTTTCTGTGCAAGAGGGGCTTGTACATCTGCACAACATGTCTTTTAAAGTTTGAACTTATCTTATTGCATTTTTGAGTTATAGCAGTTTTAACGTTTTTATTGCTCCAAAAGCCTTTTCAGCCCATGAACAGTTGTTTGTGAGTTTCGAAAAAAGTGCAAGAGCTATTCAAACCCTTTTTGCTGGGCAAGTAGGACCTGTAAATCTACACAATATATAGTTTAAAGTTTGAGTCTATCATATTAGGTTTTGGATTTATAGCTGTTTTTGTGTCTATTGCTTCAAAAGCATTTTCAGATAATTTGTGTGTTCTGAAGAAACTACAAGAGATATCTAACCCAAACTTTCTGTGCAAGAGGGGCTTGTACATCTGCACAACATGTCTTTTAAAGTTTGAACTTATCTTATTGCATTTTTGAGTTATGGCAGTTTTAAGTTTTTATTGCTCCAAAAGCCTTTTCAGCCCATGAACAGTTGTTTGTGAGTTTTCGAAAAAAGTGCAAAAGCTATTCGAACCCTTTTTGCTGGGCAAGTAGGACCTGTAAATCTACACAATATATAGTTTAAAGTTTGAGTCTATCATATTAGGTTTTGGATTTATAGCTGTTTTTGTGTCTTTTGCTTCAAAAGCATTTTCAGATAATTTGTGTGTTCTGAAGAA
The DNA here is from genome assembly GCF_026437365.1 of Eucyclogobius newberryi. NCBI lineage: Eukaryota > Metazoa > Chordata > Actinopteri > Gobiiformes > Gobiidae > Eucyclogobius > Eucyclogobius newberryi. Next base: position 167,902 of record NW_027316001.1, read on the forward strand.
ACTACAAGAGATATATAACCCAAACTTTCTGTGCAAGAGGGGCTTGTACATCTGCACAACATGTATTTTAAAGTTTGAACTTATCTTATTGCATTTTTGAGTTATAACCGTTTTAACGTTTTTATTGCTCCAAAAGCCTTTTCAGCCCATGAACAGTTGTTTGTGAGTTTCGAAAAAAGTGCAAGAGCTATTCAAACCCTTTTTGCTGGGCAAGTAGGACCTGTAAATCTACACAATATATAGTTTAAAGTTTGAGTCTATCATATTAGGTTTTGGATTTATAGCTGTTTTTGTGTCTATTGCTTCAAAAGCATTTTCAGATAATTTGTGTGTTCTGAAGAAACTACAAGAGATATCTAACCCAAACTTTCTGTGCAAGAGGGGCTTGTACATCTGCACAACATATTTTTTAAAGTTTGAACTTATCTTATTGCATTTTTGAGTTATAGCAGTTTTTAAGTTTTTATTGCTCCAAAAGCCTTTTCAGCCCATGAACAGTTGTTTGTGAGTTTTCGAAAAAAGTGCAAAAGCTATTCGAACCCTTTTTGCTGGGCAAGTAGGACCTGTAAATCTACACAATATATAGTTCAAAGTTGGAGTCTATCATATTAGGTTTTGGATTTATAGCTGTTTTTGTGTATATTGCTTCAAAAGCATTTTTAGATCATTTGTGTGTTCTGAAGAAACTACAAGAGATATCTAACCCAAACTTTCTGTGCAAGAGGGGCTTGTACATCTGCACAACATGTCTTTTAAAGTTTGAACTTATCTTATTGCATTTTTGAGTTATAGCAGTTTTAACGTTTTTATTGCTCCAAAAGCCTTTTCAGCCCATGAACAGTTGTTTGTGAGTTTCGAAAAAAGTGCAAGAGCTATTCAAACCCTTTTTGCTGGGCAAGTAGGACCTGTAAATCTACACAATATATAGTTTAAAGTTTGAGTCTATCATATTAGGTTTTGGATTTATAGCTGTTTTTGTGTCTATTGCTTCAAAAGCATTTTCAGATAATTTGTGTGTTCTGAAGAAACTACAAGAGATATCTAACCCAAACTTTCTGTGCAAGAGGGGCTTGTACATCTGCACAACATGTCTTTTAAAGTTTGAACTTATCTTATTGCATTTTTGAGTTATGGCAGTTTTAAGTTTTTATTGCTCCAAAAGCCTTTTCAGCCCATGAACAGTTGTTTGTGAGTTTTCGAAAAAAGTGCAAAAGCTATTCGAACCCTTTTTGCTGGGCAAGTAGGACCTGTAAATCTACACAATACATAGTTTAAAGTTTGAGTCTATCATATTAGGTTTTGGATTTATAGCTGTTTTTGTGTCTATTGCTTCAAAAGCATTTTCAGATAATTTGTGTGTTCTGAAGAAACTACAAGAGATATCTAACCCAAACTTTCTGTGCAAGAGGGGCTTGTACATCTGCACAACATTTCTTTTAAAGTTTGAACTTATCTTATTGCATTTTTGAGTTATGGCAGTTTTAAGTTTTTATTGCTCCAAAAGCCTTTTCAGCCCATGAACAGTTGTGTGCGTTTCGAAAAAAAGTGAAAGAGCTATTCAAACCCTTTTTGCTAGGCAAGTAGGACCTGTAAATCTACACAATACATAGTTTAAAGTTTGAGTCTATCATATTAGGTTTTGGATTTATAGCTGTTTTTGTGTCTATTGCTTCAAAAACATTTTCAGATAATTTGTGTGTTCTGAAGAAACTACAAGAGATATCTAACCCAAACTTTCTGTGCAAGAGGGGCTTGTACATCTGCACAACATATTTTTTAAAGTTTGAACTTATCTTATTGCATTTTTGAGTTATAGCAGTTTTTAGGTTTTTATTGCTCCAAAAGCCTTTTCAGCCCATGAACAGTTGTTTGTGAGTTTTCGAAAAAAATGCAAAAGCTATTCGAACCCTTTTTGCTGGGCAAGTAGGACCTGTAAATCTACACAATATATAGTTTAAAGTTGGAGTCTATCATATTAGGTTTTGGATTTATAGCTGTTTTTGTGTCTATTGCTTCAAAAGCATTTTTAGATCATTTGTGTGTTCTGAAGAAACTACAAGAGATATCTAACCCAAACTTTCTGTGCAAGAGGGGCTTGTACATCTGCACAACATGTCTTTTAAAGTTTGAACTTATCTTATTGCATTTTTGAGTTATAGCAGTTTTAACGTTTTTATTGCTCCAAAAGCCTTTTCAGCCCATGAACAGTTGTTTGTGAGTTTCGAAAAAAGTGCAAGAGCTATTCAAACCCTTTTCTGGGCAAGTAGGACCTGTAAATCTACACAATATATAGTTTAAAGTTTGAGTCTATCATATTAGGTTTTGGATTTATAGCTGTTTTTGTGTCTATTGCTTCAAAAGCATTTTCAGATAATTTGTGTGTTCTGAAGAAACTACAAGAGATATCTAACCCAAACTTTCTGTGCAAGAGGGGCTTGTACATCTGCACAACATATTTTTTAAAGTTTGAACTTATCTTATTGCATTTTTGAGTTATAGCAGTTTTTAAGTTTTTATTGCTCCAAAAGCCTTTTCAGCCCATGAACAGTTGTTTGTGAGTTTTCGAAAAAAGTGCAAAAGCTATTCGAACCCTTTTTGCTGGGCAAGTAGGACCTGTAAATCTACACAATATATAGTTCAAAGTTTGAGTCTATCATATTAGGTTTTGGATTTATAGCTGTTTTTGTGTCTATTGCTTCAAAAGCATTTTCAGATAATTTGTGTGTTCTGAAGAAACTACAAGAGATATCTAACCCAAACTTTCTGTGCAAGAGGGGCTTGTACATCTGCACAACATGTCTTTTAAAGTTTGAACTTATCTTATTGCATTTTTGAGTTATGGCAGTTTTAAGTTTTTATTGCTCCAAAAGCCTTTTCAGCCCATGAACAGTTGTTTGTGAGTTTTCGAAAAAAGTGCAAAAGCTATTCGAACCCTTTTTGCTGGGCAAGTAGGACCTGTAAATCTACACAATATATAGTTTAAAGTTTGAGTCTATCATATTAGGTTTTGGATTTATAGCTGTTTTTGTGTCTTTTGCTTCAAAAGCATTTTCAGATAATTTGTGTGTTCTGAAGAAACTACAAGAGATATATAACCCAAACTTTCTGTGCAAGAGGGGCTTGTACATCTGCACAACATGTATTTTAAAGTTTGAACTTATCTTATTGCATTTTTGAGTTATAACCGTTTTAACGTTTTTATTGCTCCAAAAGCCTTTTCAGCCCATGAACAGTTGTGTGCGTTTCGAAAAAAGTGCAAGAGCTATTCAAACCCTTTTTGCAGGGCAAGTAGGACCTGTAAATCTACACAATACATAGTTTAAAGTTTGAGTCTATCATATTAGGTTTTGGATTTATAGCTGTTTTTGTGTCTATTGCTTCAAAAACATTTTCAGATAATTTGTGTGTTCTGAAGAAACTACAAGAGATATCTAACCCAAACTTTCTGTGCAAGAGGGGCTTGTACATCTGCAGAACATGTCTTTTAAAGTTTGAACTTATCTTATTGCATTTTTGAGTTATAGCAGTTTTTAAGTTTTTATTGCTCCAAAAGCCTTTTCAGCCCATGAACAGTTGTGTGCGTTTCGAAAAAAAGTGAAAGAGCTATTCAAACCCTTTTTGCTAGGCAAGTAGGACCTGTAAATCTACACAATACATAGTTTAAAGTTTGAGTCTATCATATTAGGTTTTGGATTTATAGCTGTTTTTGTGTCTATTGCTTCAAAAGCATTTTCAGATAATTTGTGTGTTCTGAAGAAACTACAAGAGATATCTAACCCAAACTTTCTGTGCAAGAGGGGCTTGTACATCTGCACAACATATTTTTTAAAGTTTGAACTTATCTTATTGCATTTTTGAGTTATAGCAGTTTTTAAGTTTTTATTGCTCCAAAAGCCTTTTCAGCCCATGAACAGTTGTTTGTGAGTTTTCGAAAAAAGTGCAAAAGCTATTCGAACCCTTTTTGCTGGGCAAGTAGGACCTGTAAATCTACACAATATATAGTTCAAAGTTGGAGTCTATCATATTAGGTTTTGGATTTATAGCTGTTTTTGTGTCTATTGCTTCAAAAGCATTTTTAGATCATTTGTGTGTTCTGAAGAAACTACAAGAGATATCTAACCCAAACTTTCTGTGCAAGAGGGGCTTGTACATCTGCACAACATGTCTTTTAAAGTTTGAACTTATCTTATTGCATTTTTGAGTTATAGCAGTTTTTAAGTTTTTATTGCTCCAAAAGCCTTTTCAGCCCATGAACAGTTGTTTGTGAGTTTTCGAAAAAAGTGCAAAAGCTATTCGAACCCTTTTTGCTGGGCAAGTAGGACCTGTAAATCTACACAATATATAGTTCAAAGTTGGAGTCTATCATATTAGGTTTTGGATTTATAGCTGTTTTTGTGTCTATTGCTTCAAAAGCATTTTTAGATCATTTGTGTGTTCTGAAGAAACTACAAGAGATATCTAACCCAAACTTTCTGTGCAAGAGGGGCTTGTACATCTGCACAACATGTCTTTTAAAGTTTGAACTTATCTTATTGCATTTTTGAGTTATAGCAGTTTTTAAGTTTTTATTGCTCCAAAAGCCTTTTCAGCCCATGAACAGTTGTGTGCGTTTCGAAAAAAAGTGCAAGAGCTATTCAAACCCTTTTTGCTGGGCAAGTAGGACCTGTAAATCTACACAATATATAGTTCAAAGTTGGAGTCTATCATAATAGGTTTTGGATTTATAGCTGTTTTTGTGTATATTGCTTCAAAAGCATTTTTAGATCATTTGTGTGTTCTGAAGAAACTACAAGAGATATCTAACCCAAACTTTCTGTGCAAGAGGGGCTTGTACATCTGCACAACATGTCTTTTAAAGTTTGAACTTATCTTATTGCATTTTTGAGTTATAGCAGTTTTAACGTTTTTATTGCTCCAAAAGCCTTTTCAGCCCATGAACAGTTGTTTGTGAGTTTCGAAAAAAGTGCAAGAGCTATTCAAACCCTTTTTGCTGGGCAAGTAGGACCTGTAAATCTACACAATATATAGTTTAAAGTTTGAGTCTATCATATTAGGTTTTGGATTTATAGCTGTTTTTGTGTCTATTGCTTCAAAAGCATTTTCAGATAATTTGTGTGTTCTGAAGAAACTACAAGAGATATCTAACCCAAACTTTCTGTGCAAGAGGGGCTTGTACATCTGCACAACATGTCTTTTAAAGTTTGAACTTATCTTATTGCATTTTTGAGTTATGGCAGTTTTAAGTTTTTATTGCTCCAAAAGCCTTTTCAGCCCATGAACAGTTGTTTGTGAGTTTTCGAAAAAAGTGCAAAAGCTATTCGAACCCTTTTTGCTGGGCAAGTAGGACCTGTAAATCTACACAATATATAGTTTAAAGTTTGAGTCTATCATATTAGGTTTTGGATTTATAGCTGTTTTTGTGTCTTTTGCTTCAAAATCATTTTCAGATAATTTGTGTGTTCTGAAGAAACTACAAGAGATATATAACCCAAACTTTCTGTGCAAGAGGGGCTTGTACATCTGCACAACATGTATTTTAAAGTTTGAACTTATCTTATTGCATTTTTGAGTTATAACCGTTTTAACGTTTTTATTGCTCCAAAAGCCTTTTCAGCCCATGAACAGTTGTTTGTGAGTTTCGAAAAAAGTGCAAGAGCTATTCAAACCCTTTTTGCTGGGCAAGTAGGACCTGTAAATCTACACAATATATAGTTTAAAGTTTGAGTCTATCATATTAGGTTTTGGATTTATAGCTGTTTTTGTGTCTATTGCTTCAAAAGCATTTTCAGATAATTTGTGTGTTCTGAAGAAACTACAAGAGATATCTAACCCAAACTTTCTGTGCAAGAGGGGCTTGTACATCTGCACAACATGTCTTTTAAAGTTTGAACTTATCTTATTGAATTTTTGAGTTATAGCAGTTTTTACGTTTTTATTACTCCAAAAGTCTTTTCAGCCCATGAACAGTTGTGTGCGTTTCGAAAAAAGTGCAAGAGCTATTCAAACCCTTTTTGCTGGGCAAGTAGGACCTGTAAATCTACACAATACATAGTTTAAAGTTTGAGTCTATCATATTAGGTTTTGGATTTATAGCTGTTTTTGTGTCTATTGCTTCAAAAGCATTTTCAGATAATTTGTGTGTTCTGAAGAAACTACAAGAGATATCTAACCCAAACTTTCTGTGCAAGAGGGGCTTGTACATCTGCACAACATGTCTTTTAAAGTTTGAACTTATCTTATTGCATTTTTGAGTTATGGCAGTTTTAAGTTTTTATTGCTCCAAAAGCCTTTTCAGCCCATGAACAGTTGTGTGCGTTTCGAAAAAAAGTGAAAGAGCTATTCAAACCCTTTTTGCTAGGCAAGTAGGACCTGTAAATCTACACAATACATAGTTTAAAGTTTGAGTCTATCATATTAGGTTTTGGATCTATAGCTGTTTTTGTGTCTATTGCTTCAAAAACATTTTCAGATAATTTGTGTGTTCTGAAGAAACTACAAGAGATATCTAACCCAAACTTTCTGTGCAAGAGGGGCTTGTACATCTGCACAACATATTTTTTAAAGTTTGAACTTATCTTATTGCATTTTTGAGTTATAGCAGTTTTTAGGTTTTTATTGCTCCAAAAGCCTTTTCAGCCCATGAACAGTTGTTTGTGAGTTTTCGAAAAAAAATGCAAAAGCTATTCGAACCCTTTTTGCTGGGCAAGTAGGACCTGTAAATCTACACAATATATAGTTTAAAGTTGGAGTCTATCATATTAGGTTTTGGATTTATAGCTGTTTTTGTGTCTATTGCTTCAAAAGCATTTTTAGATCATTTGTGTGTTCTGAAGAAACTACAAGAGATATCTAACCCAAACTTTCTGTGCAAGAGGGGCTTGTACATCTGCACAACATGTCTTTTAAAGTTTGAACTTATCTTATTGCATTTTTGAGTTATAGCAGTTTTAACGTTTTTATTGCTCCAAAAGCCTTTTCAGCCCATGAACAGTTGTTTGTGAGTTTCGAAAAAAGTGCAAGAGCTATTCAAACCCTTTTTGCTGGGCAAGTAGGACCTGTAAATCTACACAATATATAGTTTAAAGTTTGAGTCTATCATATTAGGTTTTGGATTTATAGCTGTTTTTGTGTCTATTGCTTCAAAAGCATTTTCAGATAATTTGTGTGTTCTGAAGAAACTACAAGAGATATCTAACCCAAACTTTCTGTGCAAGAGGGGCTTGTACATCTGCACAACATATTTTTTAAAGTTTGAACTTATCTTATTGCATTTTTGAGTTATAGCAGTTTTTAAGTTTTTATTGCTCCAAAAGCCTTTTCAGCCCATGAACAGTTGTTTGTGAGTTTTCGAAAAAAGTGCAAAAGCTATTCGAACCCTTTTTGCTGGGCAAGGTAGGACCTGTAAATCTACACAATATATAGTTCAAAGTTGGAGTCTATCATATTAGGTTTTGGATTTATAGCTGTTTTTGTGTCTATTGCTTCAAAAGCATTTTTAGATCATTTGTGTGTTCTGAAGAAACTACAAGAGATATCTAACCCAAACTTTCTGTGCAAGAGGGGCTTGTACATCTGCACAACATGTCTTTTAAAGTTTGAACTTATCTTATTGCATTTTTGAGTTATAGCAGTTTTTAAGTTTTTATTGCTCCAAAAGCCTTTTCAGCCCATGAACAGTTGTGTGCGTTTCGAAAAAAAGTGCAAGAGCTATTCAAACCCTTTTTGCTGGGCAAGTAGGGCCTGTAAATCTACACAATACATAGTTCAAAGTTTGAGTCTATCATATTAGGTTTTTGATTTATAGCTGTTTTTGTGTCTATTGCTTCAAAAGCATTTTCAGATAATTTGTGTGTTCTGAAGAAACTACAAGAGATATCTAACCCAAACTTTCTGTGCAAGAGGGGCTTGTACATCTGCACAACATATTTTTTAAAGTTTGAACTTATCTTATTGCATTTTTGAGTTATAGCAGTTTTTAGGTTTTTATTGCTCCAAAAGCCTTTTCAGCCCATGAACAGTTGTTTGTGAGTTTTCGAAAAAAAATGCAAAAGCTATTCGAACCCTTTTTGCTGGGCAAGTAGGACCTGTAAATCTACACAATATATAGTTTAAAGTTGGAGTCTATCATATTAGGTTTTGGATTTATAGCTGTTTTTGTGTCTATTGCTTCAAAAGCATTTTTAGATCATTTGTGTGTTCTGAAGAAACTACAAGAGATATCTAACCCAAACTTTCTGTGCAAGAGGGGCTTGTACATCTGCACAACATGTCTTTTAAAGTTTGAACTTATCTTATTGCATTTTTGAGTTATAGCAGTTTTAACGTTTTTATTGCTCCAAAAGCCTTTTCAGCCCATGAACAGTTGTTTGTGAGTTTCGAAAAAAGTGCAAGAGCTATTCAAACCCTTTTTGCTGGGCAAGTAGGACCTGTAAATCTACACAATATATAGTTTAAAGTTTGAGTCTATCATAATAGGTTTTGGATTTATAGCTGTTTTTGTGTCTATTGCTTCAAAAGCATTTTCAGATAATTTGTGTGTTCTGAAGAAACTACAAGAGATATCTAACCCAAACTTTCTGTGCAAGAGGGGCTTGTACATCTGCACAACATGTCTTTTAAAGTTTGAACTTATCTTATTGAATTTTTGAGTTATAGCAGTTTTTACGTTTTTATTACTCCAAAAGTCTTTTCAGCCCATGAACAGTTGTGTGCGTTTCGAAAAAAGTGCAAGAGCTATTCAAACCCTTTTTGCTGGGCAAGTAGGACCTGTAAATCTACACAATACATAGTTTAAAGTTTGAGTCTATCATATTAGGTTTTGGATTTATAGCTGTTTTTGTGTCTATTGCTTCAAAAGCATTTTCAGATAATTTGTGTGTTCTGAAGAAACTACAAGAGATATCTAACCCAAACTTTCTGTGCAAGAGGGGCTTGTACATCTGCACAACATGTCTTTTAAAGTTTGAACTTATCTTATTGCATTTTTGAGTTATGGCAGTTTTAAATTTTTATTGCTCCAAAAGCCTTTTCAGCCCATGAACAGTTGTGTGCGTTTCGAAAAAAAGTGAAAGAGCTATTCAAACCCTTTTTGCTAGGCAAGTAGGACCTGTAAATCTACACAATACATAGTTTAAAGTTTGAGTCTATCATATTAGGTTTTGGATCTATAGCTGTTTTTGTGTCTATTGCTTCAAAAACATTTTCAGATAATTTGTGTGTTCTGAAGAAACTACAAGAGATATCTAACCCAAACTTTCTGTGCAAGAGGGGCTTGTACATCTGCACAACATATTTTTTAAAGTTTGAACTTATCTTATTGCATTTTTGAGTTATAGCAGTTTTTAGGTTTTTATTGCTCCAAAAGCCTTTTCAGCCCATGAACAGTTGTTTGTGAGTTTTCGAAAAAAAATGCAAAAGCTATTCGAACCCTTTTTGCTGGGCAAGTAGGACCTGTAAATCTACACAATATATAGTTTAAAGTTGGAGTCTATCATATTAGGTTTTGGATTTATAGCTGTTTTTGTGTCTATTGCTTCAAAAGCATTTTTAGATCATTTGTGTGTTCTGAAGAAACTACAAGAGATATCTAACCCAAACTTTCTGTGCAAGAGGGGCTTGTACATCTGCACAACATGTCTTTTAAAGTTTGAACTTATCTTATTGCATTTTTGAGTTATAGCAGTTTTAACGTTTTTATTGCTCCAAAAGCCTTTTCAGCCCATGAACAGTTGTTTGTGAGTTTCGAAAAAAGTGCAAGAGCTATTCAAACCCTTTTTGCTGGGCAAGTAGGACCTGTAAATCTACACAATATATAGTTTAAAGTTTGAGTCTATCATATTAGGTTTTGGATTTATAGCTGTTTTTGTGTCTATTGCTTCAAAAGCATTTTCAGATAATTTGTGTGTTCTGAAGAAACTACAAGAGATATCTAACCCAAACTTTCTGTGCAAGAGGGGCTTGTACATCTGCACAACATATTTTTTAAAGTTTGAACTTATCTTATTGCATTTTTGAGTTATAGCAGTTTTTAAGTTTTTATTGCTCCAAAAGCCTTTTCAGCCCATGAACAGTTGTTTGTGAGTTTTCGAAAAAAGTGCAAAAGCTATTCGAACCCTTTTTGCTGGGCAAGGTAGGACCTGTAAATCTACACAATATATAGTTCAAAGTTGGAGTCTATCATATTAGGTTTTGGATTTATAGCTGTTTTTGTGTCTATTGCTTCAAAAGCATTTTTAGATCATTTGTGTGTTCTGAAGAAACTACAAGAGATATCTAACCCAAACTTTCTGTGCAAGAGGGGCTTGTACATCTGCACAACATGTCTTTTAAAGTTTGAACTTATCTTATTGCATTTTTGAGTTATAGCAGTTTTTAAGTTTTTATTGCTCCAAAAGCCTTTTCAGCCCATGAACAGTTGTGTGCGTTTCGAAAAAAAGTGCAAGAGCTATTCAAACCCTTTTTGCTGGGCAAGTAGGGCCTGTAAATCTACACAATACATAGTTCAAAGTTTGAGTCTATCATATTAGGTTTTTGATTTATAGCTGTTTTTGTGTCTATTGCTTCAAAAGCATTTTCAGATAATTTGTGTGTTCTGAAGAAACTACAAGAGATATCTAACCCAAACTTTCTGTGCAAGAGGGGCTTGTACATCTGCACAACATATTTTTTAAAGTTTGAACTTATCTTATTGCATTTTTGAGTTATAGCAGTTTTTAAGTTTTTATTGCTCCAAAAGCCTTTTCAGCCCATGAACAGTTGTTTGTGAGTTTTCGAAAAAAGTGCAAAAGCTATTCGAACCCTTTTTGCTGGGCAAGTAGGACCTGTAAATCTACACAATATATAGTTCAAAGTTGGAGTCTATCATATTAGGTTTTGGATTTATAGCTGTTTTTGTGTCTATTGCTTCAAAAGCATTTTTAGATAATTTGTGTGTTCTGAAGAAACTACAAGAGATATCTAACCCAAACTTTCTGTGCAAGAGGGGCTTGTACATCTGCACAACATGTCTTTTAAAGTTTGAACTTATCGTATTGAATTTTTGAGTTATAGCAGTTTTTACGTTTTTATTGCTCCAAAAGCCTTTTCAGCCCATGAACAGTTGTGTGCGTTTCGAAAAAAAGTGCAAGAGCTATTCAAACCCTTTTTGCTGGGCAAGTAGGACCTGTAAATCTACACAATACATAGTTTAAAGTTTGAGTCTATCATATTAGGTTTTGGATTTATAGCTGTTTTTGTGTCTATTGCTTCAAAAGCATTTTCAGATAATTTGTGTGTTCTGAAGAAACTACAAGAGATATCTAACCCAAACTTTCTGTGCAAGAGGGGCTTGTACATCTGCACAACATGTCTTTTAAAGTTTGAACTTATCTTATTGCATTTTTGAGTTATGGCAGTTTTAAGTTTTTATTGCTCCAAAAGCCTTTTCAGCCCATGAACAGTTGTGTGCGTTTCGAAAAAAAGTGAAAGAGCTATTTAAACCCTTTTTGCTAGGCAAGTAGGACCTGTAAATCTACACAATACATAGTTTAAAGTTTGAGTCTATCATATTAGGTTTTGGATTTATAGCTGTTTTTGTGTCTATTGCTTCAAAAACATTTTCAGATAATTTGTGTGTTCTGAAGAAACTACAAGAGATATCTAACCCAAACTTTCTGTGCAAGAGGGGCTTGTACATCTGCACAACATATTTTTTAAAGTTTGAACTTATCTTATTGCATTTTTGAGTTATAGCAGTTTTTAGGTTTTTATTGCTCCAAAAGCCTTTTCAGCCCATGAACAGTTGTTTGTGAGTTTTCGAAAAAAGTGCAAAAGCTATTCGAACCCTTTTTGCTGGGCAAGTAGGACCTGTAAATCTACACAATATATAGTTTAAAGTTGGAGTCTATCATATTAGGTTTTGGATTTATAGCTGTTTTTGTGTCTATTGCTTCAAAAGCATTTTTAGATCATTTGTGTGTTCTGAAGAAACTACAAGAGATATCTAACCCAAACTTTCTGTGCAAGAGGGGCTTGTACATCTGCACAACATGTCTTTTAAAGTTTGAACTTATCTTATTGCATTTTTGAGTTATAGCAGTTTTAACGTTTTTATTGCTCCAAAAGCCTTTTCAGCCCATGAACAGTTGTTTGTGAGTTTCGAAAAAAGTGCAAGAGCTATTCAAACCCTTTTTGCTGGGCAAGTAGGACCTGTAAATCTACACAATATATAGTTTAAAGTTTGAGTCTATCATATTAGGTTTTGGATTTATAGCTGTTTTTGTGTCTATTGCTTCAAAAGCATTTTCAGATAATTTGTGTGTTCTGAAGAAACTACAAGAGATATCTAACCCAAACTTTCTGTGCAAGAGGGGCTTGTACATCTGCACAACATATTTTTTTAAAGTTTGAACTTATCTTATTGCATTTTTGAGTTATAGCAGTTTTTAAGTTTTTATTGCTCCAAAAGCCTTTTCAGCCCATGAACAGTTGTTTGTGAGTTTTCGAAAAAAGTGCAAAAGCTATTCGAACCCTTTTTGCTGGGCAAGTAGGACCTGTAAATCTACACAATATATAGTTCAAAGTTTGAGTCTATCATATTAGGTTTTGGATTTATAGCTGTTTTTGTGTCTATTGCTTCAAAAGCATTTTTAGATCATTTGTGTGTTCTGAAGAAACTACAAGAGATATCTAACCCAAACTTTCTGTGCAAGAGGGGCTTGTACATCTGCACAACATGTCTTTTAAAGTTTGAACTTATCTTATTGCATTTTTGAGTTATAGCAGTTTTTAAGTTTTTATTGCTCCAAAAGCCTTTTCAGCCCATGAACAGTTGTGTGCGTTTCGAAAAAAAGTGCAAGAGCTATTCAAACCCTTTTTGCTGGGCAAGTAGGGCCTGTAAATCTACACAATACATAGTTTAAAGTTTGAGTCTATCATATTAGGTTTTGGATTTATAGCTGTTTTTGTGTCTATTGCTTCAAAAGCATTTTCAGATAATTTGTGTGTTCTGAAGAAACTACAAGAGATATCTAACCCAAACTTTCTGTGCAAGAGGGGCTTGTACATCTGCACAACATGTCTTTTAAAGTTTGAACTTATCTTATTGCATTTTTGAGTTATAGCAGTTTTTAAGTTTTTATTGCTCCAAAAGCCTTTTCAGCCCATGAACAGTTGTTTGTGAGTTTCGAAAAAAGTGCAAGAGCTATTCAAACCCTTTTTGCTGGGCAAGTAGGACCTGTAAATCTACACAATATATAGTTTAAAGTTTGAGTCTATCATATTAGGTTTTGGATTTATAGCTGTTTTTGTGTCTATTGCTTCAAAAGCATTTTTAGATAATTTGTGTGTTCTGAAGAAACTACAAGAGATATCTAACCCAAACTTTCTGTGCAAGAGGGGCTTGTACATCTGCACAACATGTCTTTTAAAGTTTGAACTTATCTTATTGCATTTTTGAGTTATAGCAGTTTTTAAGTTTTTATTGCTCCAAAAGCCTTTTCAGCCCATGAACAGTTGTTTGTGAGTTTCAAAAAAAGTGCAAGAGCTATTCGAACCCTTTTTGCTGGGCAAGTAGGACCTGTAAATCTACACAATATATAGTTTAAAGTTTGAGTCTATCATATTAGGTTTTGGTTTTATAGCTGTTTTTGTGTCTATTGCTTCAAAAGCATTTTCAGATAATTTGTGTGTTCTGAAGAAACTACAAGAGATATCTAACCCAAACTTTCTGTGCAAGAGGGGCTTGTACATCTGCACAACATGTCTTTTAAAGTTTGAACTTATCTTATTGAATTTTTGAGTTATAGCAGTTTTTACGTTTTTATTGCTCCAAAAGCCTTTTCAGCCCATGAACAGTTGTGTGCGTTTCGAAAAAAGTGCAAGAGCTATTCAAACCCTTTTTGCTGGGCAAGTAGGACCTGTAAATCTACACAATACATAGTTTAAAGTTTGAGTCTATCATATTAGGTTTTGGATTTATAGCTGTTTTTGTGTCTATTGCTTCAAAAGCATTTTCAGATAATTTGTGTGTTCTGAAGAAACTAAAAGAGATATCTAACCCAAACTTTCTGTGCAAGAGGGGCTTGTACATCTGCAGAACATGTCTTTTAAAGTTTGAACTTATCTTATTGCATTTTTGAGTTATAGCAGTTTTTAAGTTTTTATTGCTCCAAAAGCCTTTTCAGCCCATGAACAGTTGTGTGCGTTTCGAAAAAAAGTGAAAGAGCTATTCAAACCCTTTTTGCTAGGCAAGTAGGACCTGTAAATCTACACAATACATAGTTTAAAGTTTGAGTCTATCATATTAGGTTTTGGATTTATAGCTGTTTTTGTGTCTATTGCTTCAAAAACATTTTCAGATATTTTGTGTGTTCTGAAGAAACTACAAGAGATATCTAACCCAAACTTTCTGTGCAAGAGGGGCTTGTACATCTGCACAACATGTCTTTTAAAGTTTGAACTTATCTTATTGAATTTTTGAGTTATAGCAGTTTTTACGTTTGTATTGCTCCAAAAGCCTTTTCAGCCCATGAACAGTTGTGTGCGTTTCGAAAAAAAGTGCAAGAGCTTTTCAAACCCTTTTTGCTGGGCAAGTAGGACCTGTAAATCTACACAATACATAGTTTAAAGTTTGAGTCTATCATATTAGGTTTTTGATTTATAGCTGTTTTTGTGTCTATTGCTTCAAAAGCATTTTCAGATAATTTGTGTGTTCTGAAGAAACTACAAGAGATATCTAACCCAAACTTTCTGTGCAAGAGGGGCTTGTACATCTGCACACCATATTTTTTAAAGTTTGAACTTATCTTATTGCATTTTTGAGTTATAGCAGTTTTTAAGTTTTTATTGCTCCAAAAGCCTTTTCAGCCCATGAACAGTTGTTTGTGAGTTTTCGAAAAAAGTGCAAAAGCTATTCGAACCCTTTTTGCTGGGCAAGTAGGACCTGTGAATCTACACAATATATAGTTCAAAGTTGGAGTCTATCATATTAGGTTTTGGATTTATAGCTGTTTTTGTGTCTATTGCTTCAAAAGCATTTTTAGATCATTTGTGTGTTCTGAAGAAACTACAAGAGATATCAAACCCAAACTTTCTGTGCAAGAGGGGCTTGTACATCTGCACAACATGTCTTTTAAAGTTTGAACTTATCTTATTGCATTTTTGAGTTATAGCAGTTTTTAAGATTTTATTGCTCCAAAAGCCTTTTCAGCCCATGAACAGTTGTTTGTGAGTTTTCGAAAAAAAGTGCAAAAGCTATTCGAACCCTTTTTGCTGGGCAAGTAGGACCTGTAAATCTACACAATATATAGTTTAAAGTTTGAGTCTATCATATTAGGTTTTGGATTTATAGCTGTTTTTGTGTCTATTGCTTCAAAAGCATTTTCAGATAATTTGTGTGTTCTGAAGAAACTACAAGAGATATCTAACCCAAACTTTCTGTGCAAGAGGGGCTTGTACATCTGCACAACATGTCTTTTAAAGTTTGAACTTATCTTATTGCATTTTTGAGTTATGGCAGTTTTAAGTTTTTATTGCTCCAAAAGCCTTTTCAGCCCATGAACAGTTGTGTGCGTTTCGAAAAAAAGTGAAAGAGCTATTCAAACCCTTTTTGCTAGGCAAGTAGGACCTGTAAATCTACACAATACATAGTTTAAAGTTTGAGTCTATCATATTAGGTTTTGGATTTATAGCTGTTTTTGTGTCTATTGCTTCAAAAACATTTTCAGATAATTTGTGTGTTCTGAAGAAACTACAAGAGATATCTAACCCAAACTTTCTGTGCAAGAGGGGCTTGTACATCTGCACAACATATTTTTTAAAGTTTGAACTTATCTTATTGCATTTTTGAGTTATAGCAGTTTTTAGGTTTTTATTGCTCCAAAAGCCTTTTCAGCCCATGAACAGTTGTTTGTGAGTTTTCGAAAAAAGTGCAAAAGCTATTCGAACCCTTTTTGCTGGGCAAGTAGGACCTGTAAATCTACACAATATATAGTTTAAAGTTGGAGTCTATCATATTAGGTTTTGGATTTATAGCTGTTTTTGTGTCTATTGCTTCAAAAGCATTTTTAGATCATTTGTGTGTTCTGAAGAAACTACAAGAGATATCTAACCCAAACTTTCTGTGCAAGAGGGGCTTGTACATCTGCACAACATGTCTTTTAAAGTTTGAACTTATCTTATTGCATTTTTGAGTTATAGCAGTTTTTAAGTTTTTATTGCTCCAAAAGCCTTTTCAGCCCATGAACAGTTGTGTGCGTTTCGAAAAAAAGTGCAAGAGCTATTCAAACCCTTTTTGCTGGGCAAGTAGGGCCTGTAAATCTACACAATACATAGTTTAAAGTTTGAGTCTATCATATTAGGTTTTGGATTTATAGCTGTTTTTGTGTCTATTGCTTCAAAAGCATTTTCAGATAATTTGTGTGTTCTGAAGAAACTACAAGAGATATCTAACCCAAACTTTCTGTGCAAGAGGGGCTTGTACATCTGCACAACATGTCTTTTAAAGTTTGAACTTATCTTATTGCATTTTTGAGTTATAGCAGTTTTTAAGTTTTTATTGCTCCAAAAGCCTTTTCAGCCCATGAACAGTTGTTTGTGAGTTTCGAAAAAAGTGCAAGAGCTATTCAAACCCTTTTTGCTGGGCAAGTAGGACCTGTAAATCTACACAATATATAGTTTAAAGTTTGAGTCTATCATATTAGGTTTTGGATTTATAGCTTATTTTGTGTCTATTGCTTCAAAAGCATTTTTAGATAATTTGTGTGTTCTGAAGAAACTACAAGAGATATCTAACCCAAACTTTCTGTGCAAGAGGGGCTTGTACATCTGCACAACATGTCTTTTAAAGTTTGAACTTATCTTATTGCATTTTTAAGTTATAGCAGTTTTTAAGTTTTTATTGCTCCAAAAGCCTTTTCAGCCCATGAACAGTTGTTTGTGAGTTTCAAAAAAAGTGCAAGAGCTATTCGAACCCTTTTTGCTGGGCAAGTAGGACCTGTAAATCTACACAATATATAGTTTAAAGTTTGAGTCTATCATATTAGGTTTTGGTTTTATAGCTGTTTTTGTGTCTATTGCTTCAAAAGCATTTTCAGATAATTTGTGTGTTCTGAAGAAACTACAAGAGATATCTAACCCAAACTTTCTGTGCAAGAGGGGCTTGTACATCTGCACAACATGTCTTTTAAAGTTTGAACTTATCTTATTGAATTTTTGAGTTATAGCAGTTTTTACGTTTTTATTGCTCCAAAAGCCTTTTCAGCCCATGAACAGTTGTGTGCGTTTCGAAAAAAGTGCAAGAGCTATTCAAACCCTTTTTGCAGGGCAAGTAGGACCTGTAAATCTACACAATACATAGTTTAAAGTTTGAGTCTATCATATTAGGTTTTGGATTTATAGCTGTTTTTGTGTCTATTGCTTCAAAAGCATTTTCAGATAATTTGTGTGTTCTGAAGAAACTAAAAGAGATATCTAACCCAAACTTTCTGTGCAAGAGGGGCTTGTACATCTGCAGAACATGTCTTTTAAAGTTTGAACTTATCTTATTGCATTTTTGAGTTATAGCAGTTTTTAAGTTTTTATTGCTCCAAAAGCCTTTTCAGCCCATGAACAGTTGTGTGCGTTTCGAAAAAAAGTGAAAGAGCTATTCAAACCCTTTTTGCTAGGCAAGTAGGACCTGTAAATCTACACAATACATAGTTTAAAGTTTGAGTCTATCATATTAGGTTTTGGATTTATAGCTGTTTTTGTGTCTATTGCTTCAAAAACATTTTCAGATATTTTGTGTGTTCTGAAGAAACTACAAGAGATATCTAACCCAAACTTTCTGTGCAAGAGGGGCTTGTACATCTGCACAACATGTCTTTTAAAGTTTGAACTTATCTTATTGAATTTTTGAGTTATAGCAGTTTTTACGTTTGTATTGCTCCAAAAGCCTTTTCAGCCCATGAACAGTTGTGTGCGTTTCGAAAAAAAGTGCAAGAGCTTTTCAAACCCTTTTTGCTGGGCAAGTAGGACCTGTAAATCTACACAATACATAGTTTAAAGTTTGAGTCTATCATATTAGGTTTTTGATTTATAGCTGTTTTTGTGTCTATTGCTTCAAAAGCATTTTCAGATAATTTGTGTGTTCTGAAGAAACTACAAGAGATATCTAACCCAAACTTTCTGTGCAAGAGGGGCTTGTACATCTGCACACCATATTTTTTAAAGTTTGAACTTATCTTATTGCATTTTTGAGTTATAGCAGTTTTTAAGTTTTTATTGCTCCAAAAGCCTTTTCAGCCCATGAACAGTTGTTTGTGAGTTTTCGAAAAAAGTGCAAAAGCTATTCGAACCCTTTTTGCTGGGCAAGTAGGACCTGTGAATCTACACAATATATAGTTCAAAGTTGGAGTCTATCATATTAGGTTTTGGATTTATAGCTGTTTTTGTGTCTATTGCTTCAAAAGCATTTTTAGATCATTTGTGTGTTCTGAAGAAACTACAAGAGATATCAAACCCAAACTTTCTGTGCAAGAGGGGCTTGTACATCTGCACAACATGTCTTTTAAAGTTTGAACTTATCTTATTGCATTTTTGAGTTATAGCAGTTTTTAAGATTTTATTGCTCCAAAAGCCTTTTCAGCCCATGAACAGTTGTTTGTGAGTTTTCGAAAAAAAGTGCAAAAGCTATTCGAACCCTTTTTGCTGGGCAAGTAGGACCTGTAAATCTACACAATATATAGTTTAAAGTTTGAGTCTATCATATTAGGTTTTGGATTTATAGCTGTTTTTGTGTCTATTGCTTCAAAAGCATTTTCAGATAATTTGTGTGTTCTGAAGAAACTACAAGAGATATCTAACCCAAACTTTCTGTGCAAGAGGGGCTTGTACATCTGCACAACATGTCTTTTAAAGTTTGAACTTATCTTATTGAATTTTTGAGTTATAGCAGTTTTTACGTTTTTATTACTCTAAAAGTCTTTTCAGCCCATGAACAGTTGTGTGCGTTTCGAAAAAAGTGCAAGAGCTATTCAAACCCTTTTTGCTGGGCAAGTAGGACCTGTAAATCTACACAATACATAGTTTAAAGTTTGAGTCTATCATATTAGGTTTTGGATTTATAGCTGTTTTTGTGTCTATTGCTTCAAAAGCATTTTCAGATAATTTGTGTGTTCTGAAGAAACTACAAGAGATATCTAACCCAAACTTTCTGTGCAAGAGGGGCTTGTACATCTGCACAACATGTCTTTTAAAGTTTGAACTTATCTTATTGCATTTTTGAGTTATGGCAGTTTTAAGTTTTTATTGCTCCAAAAGCCTTTTCAGCCCATGAACAGTTGTGTGCGTTTCGAAAAAAAGTGAAAGAGCTATTCAAACCCTTTTTGCTAGGCAAGTAGGACCTGTAAATCTACACAATACATAGTTTAAAGTTTGAGTCTATCATATTAGGTTTTGGATTTATAGCTGTTTTTGTGTCTATTGCTTCAAAAACATTTTCAGATAATTTGTGTGTTCTGAAGAAACTACAAGAGATATCTAACCCAAACTTTCTGTGCAAGAGGGGCTTGTACATCTGCACAACATATTTTTTAAAGTTTGAACTTATCTTATTGCATTTTTGAGTTATAGCAGTTTTTAGGTTTTTATTGCTCCAAAAGCCTTTTCAGCCCATGAACAGTTGTTTGTGAGTTTTCGAAAAAAGTGCAAAAGCTATTCGAACCCTTTTTGCTGGGCAAGTAGGACCTGTAAATCTACACAATATATAGTTTAAAGTTGGAGTCTATCATATTAGGTTTTGGATTTATAGCTGTTTTTGTGTCTATTGCTTCAAAAGCATTTTTAGATCATTTGTGTGTTCTGAAGAAACTACAAGAGATATCTAACCCAAACTTTCTGTGCAAGAGGGGCTTGTACATCTGCACAACATGTCTTTTAAAGTTTGAACTTATATTATTGCATTTTTGAGTTATAGCAGTTTTAACGTTTTTATTGCTCCAAAAGCCTTTTCAGCCCATGAACAGTTGTTTGTGAGTTTCGAAAAAAGTGCAAGAGCTATTCAAACCCTTTTTGCTGGGCAAGTAGGACCTGTAAATCTACACAATATATAGTTTAAAGTTTGAGTCTATCATATTAGGTTTTGGATTTATAGCTGTTTTTGTGTCTATTGCTTCAAAAGCATTTTCAGATAATTTGTGTGTTCTGAAGAAACTACAAGAGATATCTAACCCAAACTTTCTGTGCAAGAGGGGCTTGTACATCTGCACAACATGTCTTTTAAAGTTTGAACTTATCTTATTGCATTTTTGAGTTATAGCAGTTTTTAAGTTTTTATTGCTCCAAAAGCCTTTTCAGCCCATGAACAGTTGTGTGCGTTTCGAAAAAAAGTGCAAGAGCTATTCAAACCCTTTTTGCTGGGCAAGTAGGGCCTGTAAATCTACACAATACATAGTTTAAAGTTTGAGTCTATCATATTAGGTTTTGGATTTATAGCTGTTTTTGTGTCTATTGCTTCAAAAGCATTTTCAGATAATTTGTGTGTTCTGAAGAAACTACAAGAGATATCTAACCCAAACTTTCTGTGCAAGAGGGGCTTGTACATCTGCACAACATGTCTTTTAAAGTTTGAACTTATCTTATTGCATTTTTGAGTTATAGCAGTTTTTAAGTTTTTATTGCTCCAAAAGCCTTTTCAGCCCATGAACAGTTGTTTGTGAGTTTCGAAAAAAGTGCAAGAGCTATTCGAACCCTTTTTGCTGGGCAAGTAGGACCTGTAAATCTACACAATATATAGTTTAAAGTTTGAGTCTATCATATTAGGTTTTGGATTTATAGCTGTTTTTGTGTCTATTGCTTCAAAAGCATTTTTAGATAATTTGTGTGTTCTGAAGAAACTACAAGAGATATCTAACCCAAACTTTCTGTGCAAGAGGGGCTTGTACATCTGCACAACATGTCTTTTAAAGTTTGAACTTATCTTATTGCATTTTTGAGTTATAGCAGTTTTTAAGTTTTTATTGCTCCAAAAGCCTTTTCAGCCCATGAACAGTTGTTTGTGAGTTTCAAAAAAAGTGCAAGAGCTATTCGAACCCTTTTTGCTGGGCAAGTAGGACCTGTAAATCTACACAATATATAGTTTAAAGTTTGAGTCTATCATATTAGGTTTTGGTTTTATAGCTGTTTTTGTGTCTATTGCTTCAAAAGCATTTTCAGATAATTTGTGTGTTCTGAAGAAACTACAAGAGATATCTAACCCAAACTTTCTGTGCAAGAGGGGCTTGTACATCTGCACAACATGTCTTTTAAAGTTTGAACTTATCTTATTGAATTTTTGAGTTATAGCAGTTTTTACGTTTTTATTGCTCCAAAAGCCTTTTCAGCCCATGAACAGTTGTGTGCGTTTCGAAAAAAGTGCAAGAGCTATTCAAACCCTTTTTGCAGGGCAAGTAGGACCTGTAAATCTACACAATACATAGTTTAAAGTTTGAGTCTATCATATTAGGTTTTGGATTTATAGCTGTTTTTGTGTCTATTGCTTCAAAAGCATTTTCAGATAATTTGTGTGTTCTGAAGAAACTAAAAGAGATATCTAACCCAAACTTTCTGTGCAAGAGGGGCTTGTACATCTGCAGAACATGTCTTTTAAAGTTTGAACTTATCTTATTGCATTTTTGAGTTATAGCAGTTTTTAAGTTTTTATTGCTCCAAAAGCCTTTTCAGCCCATGAACAGTTGTGTGCGTTTCGAAAAAAAGTGAAAGAGCTATTCAAACCCTTTTTGCTAGGCAAGTAGGACCTGTAAATCTACACAATACATAGTTTAAAGTTTGAGTCTATCATATTAGGTTTTGGATTTATAGCTGTTTTTGTGTCTATTGCTTCAAAAACATTTTCAGATATTTTGTGTGTTCTGAAGAAACTACAAGAGATATCTAACCCAAACTTTCTGTGCAAGAGGGGCTTGTACATCTGCACAACATGTCTTTTAAAGTTTGAACTTATCTTATTGAATTTTTGAGTTATAGCAGTTTTTACGTTTGTATTGCTCCAAAAGCCTTTTCAGCCCATGAACAGTTGTGTGCGTTTCGAAAAAAAGTGCAAGAGCTTTTCAAACCCTTTTTGCTGGGCAAGTAGGACCTGTAAATCTACACAATACATAGTTTAAAGTTTGAGTCTATCATATTAGGTTTTTGATTTATAGCTGTTTTTGTGTCTATTGCTTCAAAAGCATTTTCAGATAATTTGTGTGTTCTGAAGAAACTACAAGAGATATCTAACCCAAACTTTCTGTGCAAGAGGGGCTTGTACATCTGCACAACATATTTTTTAAAGTTTGAACTTATCTTATTGCATTTTTGAGTTATAGCAGTTTTTAAGTTTTTATTGCTCCAAAAGCCTTTTCAGCCCATGAACAGTTGTTTGTGAGTTTTCGAAAAAAGTGCAAAAGCTATTCGAACCCTTTTTGCTGGGCAAGTAGGACCTGTGAATCTACACAATATATAGTTCAAAGTTGGAGTCTATCATATTAGGTTTTGGATTTATAGCTGTTTTTGTGTCTATTGCTTCAAAAGCATTTTTAGATCATTTGTGTGTTCTGAAGAAACTACAAGAGATATCAAACCCAAACTTTCTGTGCAAGAGGGGCTTGTACATCTGCACAACATGTCTTTTAAAGTTTGAACTTATCTTATTGCATTTTTGAGTTATAGCAGTTTTTAAGATTTTATTGCTCCAAAAGCCTTTTCAGCCCATGAACAGTTGTTTGTGAGTTTTCGAAAAAAAGTGCAAAAGCTATTCGAACCCTTTTTGCTGGGCAAGTAGGACCTGTAAATCTACACAATATATAGTTTAAAGTTTGAGTCTATCATATTAGGTTTTGGATTTATAGCTGTTTTTGTGTCTATTGCTTCAAAAGCATTTTCAGATAATTTGTGTGTTCTGAAGAAACTACAAGAGATATCTAACCCAAACTTTCTGTGCAAGAGGGGCTTGTACATCTGCACAACATGTCTTTTAAAGTTTGAACTTATCTTATTGAATTTTTGAGTTATAGCAGTTTTTACGTTTTTATTACTCTAAAAGTCTTTTCAGCCCATGAACAGTTGTGTGCGTTTCGAAAAAAGTGCAAGAGCTATTCAAACCCTTTTTGCTGGGCAAGTAGGACCTGTAAATCTACACAATACATAGTTTAAAGTTTGAGTCTATCATATTAGGTTTTGGATTTATAGCTGTTTTTGTGTCTATTGCTTCAAAAGCATTTTCAGATAATTTGTGTGTTCTGAAGAAACTACAAGAGATATCTAACCCAAACTTTCTGTGCAAGAGGGGCTTGTACATCTGCACAACATGTCTTTTAAAGTTTGAACTTATCTTATTGCATTTTTGAGTTATGGCTGTTTTAAGTTTTTATTGCTCCAAAAGCCTTTTCAGCCCATGAACAGTTGTGTGCGTTTCGAAAAAAAGTGAAAGAGCTATTCAAACCCTTTTTGCTAGGCAAGTAGGACCTGTAAATCTACACAATACATAGTTTAAAGTTTGAGTCTATCATATTAGGTTTTGGATTTATAGCTGTTTTTGTGTCTATTGCTTCAAAAACATTTTCAGATAATTTGTGTGTTCTGAAGAAACTACAAGAGATATCTAACCCAAACTTTCTGTGCAAGAGGGGCTTGTACATCTGCACAACATATTTTTTAAAGTTTGAACTTATCTTATTGCATTTTTGAGTTATAGCAGTTTTTAGGTTTTTATTGCTCCAAAAGCCTTTTCAGCCCATGAACAGTTGTTTGTGAGTTTTCGAAAAAAATGCAAAAGCTATTCGAACCCTTTTTGCTGGGCAAGTAGGACCTGTAAATCTACACAATATATAGTTTAAAGTTGGAGTCTATCATATTAGGTTTTTGATTTATAGCTGTTTTTGTGTCTATTGCTTCAAAAGCATTTTTAGATCATTTGTGTGTTCTGAAGAAACTACAAGAGATATCTAACCCAAACTTTCTGTGCAAGAGGGGCTTGTACATCTGCACAACATGTCTTTTAAAGTTTGAACTTATCTTATTGCATTTTTGAGTTATAGCAGTTTTAACGTTTTTATTGCTCCAAAAGCCTTTTCAGCCCATGAACAGTTGTTTGTGAGTTTCGAAAAAAGTGCAAGAGCTATTCAAACCCTTTTTGCTGGGCAAGTAGGACCTGTAAATCTACACAATATATAGTTTAAAGTTTGAGTCTATCATATTAGGTTTTGGATTTATAGCTGTTTTTGTGTCTATTGCTTCAAAAGCATTTTCAGATAATTTGTGTGTTCTGAAGAAACTACAAGAGATATCTAACCCAAACTTTCTGTGCAAGAGGGGCTTGTACATCTGCACAACATATTTTTTAAAGTTTGAACTTATCCTATTGCATTTTTGAGTTATAGCAGTTTTTAAGTTTTTATTGCTCCAAAAGCCTTTTCAGCCCATGAACAGTTGTTTGTGAGTTTTCGAAAAAAGTGCAAAAGCTATTCGAACCCTTTTTGCTGGGCAAGTAGGACCTGTAAATCTACACAATATATAGTTCAAAGTTGGAGTCTATCATATTAGGTTTTGGATTTATAGCTGTTTTTGTGTCTATTGCTTCAAAAGCATTTTTAGATCATTTGTGTGTTCTGAAGAAACTACAAGAGATATCTAACCCAAACTTTCTGTGCAAGAGGGGCTTGTACATCTGCACAACATGTCTTTTAAAGTTTGAACTTATCTTATTGAATTTTTGAGTTATAGCAGTTTTTACGTTTTTATTGCTCCAAAAGCCTTTTCAGCCCATGAACAGTTGTGTGCGTTTCGAAAAAAGTGCAAGAGCTATTCAAACCCTTTTTGCTGGGCAAGTAGGACCTGTAAATCTACACAATACATAGTTTAAAGTTTGAGTCTATCATATTAGGTTTTTGATTTATAGCTGTTTTTGTGTCTATTGCTTCAAAAGCATTTTCAGATAATTTGTGTGTTCTGAAGAAACTACAAGAGATATCTAACCCAAACTTTCTGTGCAAGAGGGGCTTGTACATCTGCACAACATATTTTTTAAAGTTTGAACTTATCTTATTGCATTTTTGAGTTATAGCAGTTTTTAAGTTTTTATTGTTTCAAAAGCCTTTTCAGCCCATGAACAGTTGTTTGTGAGTTTTCGAAAAAAGTGCAAAAGCTATTCGAACCCTTTTTGCTGGGCAAGTAGGACCTGTAAATCTACACAATATATAGTTCAAAGTTGGAGTCTATCATATTAGGTTTTGGATTTATAGCTGTTTTTGTGTCTATTGCTTCAAAAGCATTTTTAGATCATTTGTGTGTTCTGAAGAAACTACAAGAGATATCTAACCCAAACTTTCTGTGCAAGAGGGGCTTGTACATCTGCACAACATGTCTTTTAAAGTTTGAACTTATCTTATTGCATTTTTGAGTTATAGCAGTTTTTAAGTTTTTATTGCTCCAAAAGCCTTTTCAGCCCATGAACAGTTGTGTGCGTTTCGAAAAAAAGTGCAAGAGCTATTCAAACCCTTTTTGCTGGGCAAGTAGGGCCTGTAAATCTACACAATACATAGTTCAAAGTTTGAGTCTATCATATTAGGTTTTTGATTTATAGCTGTTTTTGTGTCTATTGCTTCAAAAGCATTTTCAGATAATTTGTGTGTTCTTAAGAAACTACAAGAGATATCTAACCCAAACTTTCTGTGCAAGAGGGGCTTGTACATCTGCACAACATATTTTTTAAAGTTTGAACTTATCTTATTGCATTTTTGAGTTATAGCAGTTTTTAAGTTTGTATTGCTCCAAAAGCCTTTTCAGCCCATGAACAGTTGTTTGTGAGTTTTCGAAAAAAGTGCAAAAGCTATTCGAACCCTTTTTGCTGGGCAAGTAGGACCTGTAAATCTACACAATATATAGTTCAAAGTTGGAGTCTATCATATTAGGTTTTGGATTTATAGCTGTTTTTGTGTCTATTGCTTCAAAAGCATTTTTAGATAATTTGTGTGTTCTGAAGAAACTACAAGAGATATCTAACCCAAACTTTCTGTGCAAGAGGGGCTTGTACATCTGCACAACATGTCTTTTAAAGTTTGAACTTATCTTATTGAATTTTTGAGTTATAGCAGTTTTTACGTTTTTATTGCTCCAAAAGCCTTTTCAGCCCATGAACAGTTGTGTGCGTTTCGAAAAAAGTGCAAGAGCTATTCAAACCCTTTTTGCAGGGCAAGTAGGACCTGTAAATCTACACAATACATAGTTTAAAGTTTGAGTCTATCATATTAGGTTTTGGATTTATAGCTGTTTTTGTGTCTATTGCTTCAAAAGCATTTTCAGATAATTTGTGTGTTCTGAAGAAACTAAAAGAGATATCTAACCCAAACTTTCTGTGCAAGAGGGGCTTGTACATCTGCAGAACATGTCTTTTAAAGTTTGAACTTATCTTATTGCATTTTTGAGTTATAGCAGTTTTTAAGTTTTTATTGCTCCAAAAGCCTTTTCAGCCCATGAACAGTTGTGTGCGTTTCGAAAAAAAGTGAAAGAGCTATTCAAACCCTTTTTGCTAGGCAAGTAGGACCTGTAAATCTACACAATACATAGTTTAAAGTTTGAGTCTATCATATTAGGTTTTGGATTTATAGCTGTTTTTGTGTCTATTGCTTCAAAAGCATTTTTAGATCATTTGTGTGTTCTGAAGAAACTACAAGAGATATCTAACCCAAACTTTCTGTGCAAGAGGGGCTTGTACATCTGCACAACATGTCTTTTAAAGTTTGAACTTATCTTATTGCATTTTTGAGTTATAGCAGTTTTAACGTTTTTATTGCTCCAAAAGCTTTTTCAGCCCATGAACAGTTGTTTGTGAGTTTCGAAAAAAGTGCAAGAGCTATTCAAACCCTTTTTGCTGGGCAAGTAGGACCTGTAAATCTACACAATATATAGTTTAAAGTTGGAGTCTATCATATTAGGTTTTGGATTTATAGCTGTTTTTGTGTCTATTGCTTCAAAAGCATTTTTAGATCATTTGTGTGTTCTGAAGAAACTACAAGAGATATCTAACCCAAACTTTCTGTGCAAGAGGGGCTTGTACATCTGCACAACATGTCTTTTAAAGTTTGAACTTATCTTATTGCATTTTTGAGTTATAGCAGTTTTAACGTTTTTATTGCTCCAAAAGCCTTTTCAGCCCATGAACAGTTGTTTGTGAGTTTCGAAAAAAGTGCAAGAGCTATTCAAACCCTTTTTGCTGGGCAAGTAGGACCTGTAAATCTACACAATATATAGTTTAAAGTTTGAGTCTATCATATTAGGTTTTGGATTTATAGCTGTTTTTGTGTCTATTGCTTCAAAAGCATTTTCAGATAATTTGTGTGTTCTGAAGAAACTACAAGAGATATCTAACCCAAACTTTCTGTGCAAGAGGGGCTTGTACATCTGCACAACATATTTTTTAAAGTTTGAACTTATCTTATTGCATTTTTGAGTTATAGCAGTTTTTAAGTTTTTATTGCTCCAAAAGCCTTTTCAGCCCATGAACAGTTGTTTGTGAGTTTTCGAAAAATGTGCAAAAGCTATTCGAACCCTTTTTGCTGGGCAAGTAGGACCTGTAAATCTACACAATATATAGTTTAAAGTTGGAGTCTATCATATTAGGTTTTGGATTTATAGCTGTTTTTGTGTCTATTGCTTCAAAAGCATTTTTAGATCATTTGTGTGTTCTGAAGAAACTACAAGAGATATCTAACCCAAACTTTCTGTGCAAGAGGGGCTTGTACATCTGCACAACATGTCTTTTAAAGTTTGAACTTATCTTATTGCATTTTTGAGTTATAGCAGTTTTTACGTTTTTATTGCTCCAAAAGCCTTTTCAGCCCATGAACAGTTGTTTGTGAGTTTCGAAAAAAGTGCAAGAGCTATTCAAACCCTTTTTGCTGGGCAAGTAGGACCTGTAAATCTACACAATATATAGTTTAAAGTTTGAGTCTATCATATTAGGTTTTGGATTTATAGCTGTTTTTGTGTCTATTGCTTCAAAAGCATTTTCAGATAATTTGTGTGTTCTGAAGAAACTACAAGAGATATCTAACCCAAACTTTCTGTGCAAGAGGGGCTTGTACATCTGCACAACATATTTTTTAAAGTTTGAACTTATCTTATTGCATTTTTGAGTTATAGCAGTTTTTAAGTTTTTATTGCTCCAAAAGCCTTTTCAGCCCATGAACAGTTGTTTGTGAGTTTTCGAAAAAAGTGCAAAAGCTATTCGAACCCTTTTTGCTGGGCAAGTAGGACCTGTAAATCTACACAATATATAGTTCAAAGTTGGAGTCTATCATATTAGGTTTTGGATTTATAGCTGTTTTTGTGTCTATTGCTTCAAAAGCATTTTTAGATCATTTGTGTGTTCTGAAGAAACTACAAGAGATATCTAACCCAAACTTTCTGTGCAAGAGGGGCTTGTACATCTGCACAACATGTCTTTTAAAGTTTGAACTTATCTTATTGCATTTTTGAGTTATAGCAGTTTTTAAGTTTTTATTGCTCCAAAAGCCTTTTCAGCCCATGAACAGTTGTGTGCGTTTCGAAAAAAAGTGCAAGAGCTATTCAAACCCTTTTTGCTGGGCAAGTAGGGCCTGTAAATCTACACAATACATAGTTCAAAGTTTGAGTCTATCATATTAGGTTTTTGATTTATAGCTGTTTTTGTGTCTATTGCTTCAAAAGCATTTTCAGATAATTTGTGTGTTCTGAAGAAACTACAAGAGATATCTAACCCAAACTTTCTGTGCAAGAGGGGCTTGTACATCTGCACAACATATTTTTTAAAGTTTGAACTTATCTTATTGCATTTTTGAGTTATAGCAGTTTTTAAGTTTTTATTGCTCCAAAAGCCTTTTCAGCCCATGAACAGTTGTTTGTGAGTTTTCGAAAAAAGTGCAAAAGCTATTCGAACCCTTTTTGCTGGGCAAGTAGGACCTGTAAATCTACACAATATATAGTTCAAAGTTGGAGTCTATCATATTAGGTTTTGGATTTATAGCTGTTTTTGTGTCTATTGCTTCAAAAGCATTTTTAGATAATTTGTGTGTTCTGAAGAAACTACAAGAGATATCTAACCCAAACTTTCTGTGCAAGAGGGGCTTGTACATCAGCACAACATGTCTTTTAAAGTTTGAACTTATCTTATTGAATTTTTGAGTTATAGCAGTTTTTACGTTTTTATTGCTCCAAAAGCCTTTTCAGCCCATGAACAGTTGTGTGCGTTTCGAAAAAAGTGCAAGAGCTATTCAAACCCTTTTTGCAGGGCAAGTAGGACCTGTAAATCTACACAATACATAGTTTAAAGTTTGAGTCTATCATATTAGGTTTTGGATTTATAGCTGTTTTTGTGTCTATTGCTTCAAAAGCATTTTCAGATAATTTGTGTGTTCTGAAGAAACTAAAAGAGATATCTAACCCAAACTTTCTGTGCAAGAGGGGCTTGTACATCTGCAGAACATGTCTTTTAAAGTTTGAACTTATCTTATTGCATTTTTGAGTTATAGCAGTTTTTAAGTTTTTATTGCTCCAAAAGCCTTTTCAGCCCATGAACAGTTGTGTGCGTTTCGAAAAAAAGTGAAAGAGCTATTCAAACCCTTTTTGCTAGGCAAGTAGGACCTGTAAATCTACACAATACATAGTTTAAAGTTTGAGTCTATCATATTAGGTTTTGGATTTATAGCTGTTTTTGTGTCTATTGCTTCAAAAACATTTTCAGATATTTTGTGTGTTCTGAAGAAACTACAAGAGATATCTAACCCAAACTTTCTGTGCAAGAGGGGCTTGTACATCTGCACAACATGTCTTTTAAAGTTTGAACTTATCTTATTGCATTTTTGAGTTATAGCAGTTTTTAAGATTTTATTGCTCCAAAAGCCTTTTCAGCCCATGAACAGTTGTGTGCGTTTCGAAAAAAAGTGCAAGAGCTATTCAAACCCTTTTTGCTGGGCAAGTAGGACCTGTAAATCTACACAATACATAGTTCAAAGTTTGAGTCTATCATATTAGGTTTTTGATTTATAGCTGTTTTTGTGTCTATTGCTTCAAAAGCATTTTCAGATAATTTGTGTGTTCTGAAGAAACTACAAGAGATATCTAACCCAAACTTTCTGTGCAAGAGGGGCTTGTACATCTGCACAACATATTTTTTAAAGTTTGAACTTATCTTATTGCATTTTTGAGTTATAGCAGTTTTTAAGTTTTTATTGCTCCAAAAGCCTTTTCAGCCCATGAACAGTTGTTTGTGAGTTTTCGAAAAAAAGTGCAAAAGCTATTCGAACCCTTTTTGCTGGGCAAGTAGGACCTGTAAATCTACACAATATATAGTTCAAAGTTGGAGTCTATCATATTAGGTTTTGGATTTATAGCTGTTTTTGTGTCTATTGCTTCAAAAGCATTTTTAGATAATTTGTGTGTTCTGAAGAAACTACAAGAGATATCTAACCCAAACTTTCCGTGCAAGAGGGGCTTGTACATCTGCACAACATGTCTTTTAAAGTTTGAACTTATCTTATTGCATTTTTGAGTTATAGCAGTTTTTAAGTTTTTATTGCTCCAAAAGCCTTTTCAGCCCATGAACAGTTGTGTGCGTTTCGAAAAAAAGTGCAAGAGCTATTCAAACCCTTTTTGCTGGGCAAGTAGGACCTGTAAATCTACACAATATATAGTTCAAAGTTGGAGTCTATCATATTAGGTTTTGGATTTATAGCTGTTTTTGTGTCTATTGCTTCAAAAGCATTTTCAGATAATTTGTGTGTTCTGAAGAAACTACAAGAGATATCTAACCCAAACTTTCTGTGCAAGAGGGGCTTGTACATCTGCACAACATATTTTTTAAAGTTTGAACTTATCTTATTGTTTTTTTGAGTTATAGCAGTTTTTAAGTTTTTATTGCTCCAAAAGCCTTTTCAGCCCATGAACAGTTGTTTGTGAGTTTTCGAAAAAAGTGCAAGAGCTATTCAAACCCTTTTTGCTGGGCAAGTAGGACCTGTAAATCTACACAATATATAGTTTAAAGTTTGAGTCTATCATATTAGGTTTTGGATTTATAGCTGTTTTTGTGTCTATTGCTTCAAAAGCATTTTCAGATAATTTGTGTGTTCTGAAGAAACTACAAGAGATATCTAACCCAAACTTTCTGTGCAAGAGGGGCTTGTACATCTGCACAACATGTCTTTTAAGGTTTGAACTTATCTTATTGCATTTTTGAGTTATGGCAGTTTTAAGTTTTTATTGCTCCAAAAGCCTTTTCAGCCCATGAACAGTTGTTTGTGAGTTTTCGAAAAAAGTGCAAAAGCTATTCGAACCCTTTTTGCTGGGCAAGTAGGACCTGTAAATCTACACAATATATAGTTTAAAGTTTGAGTCTATCATATTAGGTTTTGGATTTATAGCTGTTTTTGTGTCTATTGCTTCAAAAGCATTTTCAGATAATTTGTGTGTTCTGAAGAAACTACAAGAGATATCTAACCCAAACTTTCTGTGCAAGAGGGGCTTGTACATCTGCACAACATGTCTTTTAAAGTTTGAACTTATCTTATTGAATTTTTGAGTTATAGCAGTTTTTACGTTTTTATTACTCCAAAAGTCTTTTCAGCCCATGAACAGTTGTGTGCGTTTCGAAAAAAGTGCAAGAGCTATTCAAACCCTTTTTGCTGGGCAAGTAGGACCTGTAAATCTACACAATACATAGTTTAAAGTTTGAGTCTATCATATTAGGTTTTGGATTTATAGCTGTTTTTGTGTCTATTGCTTCAAAAGCATTTTCAGATAATTTGTGTGTTCTGAAGAAACTACAAGAGATATCTAACCCAAACTTTCTGTGCAAGAGGGGCTTGTACATCTGCACAACATGTCTTTTAAAGTTTGAACTTATCTTATTGCATTTTTGAGTTATGGCAGTTTTAAGTTTTTATTGCTCCAAAAGCCTTTTCAGCCCATGAACAGTTGTGTGCGTTTCGAAAAAAAGTGAAAGAGCTATTCAAACCCTTTTTGCTAGGCAAGTAGGACCTGTAAATCTACACAATACATAGTTTAAAGTTTGAGTCTATCATATTAGGTTTTGGATTTATAGCTGTTTTTGTGTCTATTGCTTCAAAAACATTTTCAGATAATTTGTGTGTTCTGAAGAAACTACAAGAGATATCTAACCCAAACTTTCTGTGCAAGAGGGGCTTGTACATCTGCACAACATATTTTTTAAAGTTTGAACTTATCTTATTGCATTTTTGAGTTATAGCAGTTTTTAGGTTTTTATTGCTCCAAAAGCCTTTTCAGCCCATGAACAGTTGTTTGTGAGTTTTCGAAAAAAATGCAAAAGCTATTCGAACCCTTTTTGCTGGGCAAGTAGGACCTGTAAATCTACACAATATATAGTTTAAAGTTGGAGTCTATCATATTAGGTTTTGGATTTATAGCTGTTTTTGTGTCTATTGCTTCAAAAGCATTTTTAGATCATTTGTGTGTTCTGAAGAAACTACAAGAGATATCTAACCCAAACTTTCTGTGCAAGAGGGGCTTGTACATCTGCACAACATGTCTTTTAAAGTTTGAACTTATCTTATTGCATTTTTGAGTTATAGCAGTTTTAACGTTTTTATTGCTCCAAAAGCCTTTTCAGCCCATGAACAGTTGTTTGTGAGTTTCGAAAAAAGTGCAAGAGCTATTCAAACCCTTTTTGCTGGGCAAGTAGGACCTGTAAATCTACACAATATATAGTTTAAAGTTTGAGTCTATCATATTAGGTTTTGGATTTATAGCTGTTTTTGTGTCTATTGCTTCAAAAGCATTTTCAGATAATTTGTGTGTTCTGAAGAAACTACAAGAGATATCTAACCCAAACTTTCTGTGCAAGAGGGGCTTGTACATCTGCACAACATATTTTTTAAAGTTTGAACTTATCTTATTGCATTTTTTAGTTATAGCAGTTTTTAAGTTTTTATTGCTCCAAAAGCCTTTTCAGCCCATGAACAGTTGTTTGTGAGTTTTCGAAAAAAGTGCAAAAGCTATTCGAACCCTTTTTGCTGGGCAAGTAGGACCTGTAAATCTACACAATATATAGTTCAAAGTTGGAGTCTATCATATTAGGTTTTGGATTTATAGCTGTTTTTGTGTCTATTGCTTCAAAAGCATTTTTAGATCATTTGTGTGTTCTGAAGAAACTACAAGAGATATCTAACCCAAACTTTCTGTGCAAGAGGGGCTTGTACATCTGCACAACATGTCTTTTAAAGTTTGAACTTATCTTATTGCATTTTTGAGTTATAGCAGTTTTTAAGTTTTTATTGCTCCAAAAGCCTTTTCAGCCCATGAACAGTTGTGTGCGTTTCGAAAAAAAGTGCAAGAGCTATTCAAACCCTTTTTGCTGGGCAAGTAGGACCTGTAAATCTACACAATACATAGTTCAAAGTTTGAGTCTATCATATTAGGTTTTGGATTTATAGCTGTTTTTGTGTCTATTGCTTCAAAAGCATTTTCAGATAATTTGTGTGTTCTGAAGAAACTACAAGAGATATCTAACCCAAACTTTCTGTGCAAGAGGGGCTTGTACATCTGCACAACATATTTTTTAAAGTTTGAACTTATCTTATTGCATTTTTGAGTTATAGCAGTTTTTAAGTTTTTATTGCTCCAAAAGCCTTTTCAGCCCATGAACAGTTGTTTGTGAGTTTTCGAAAAAAGTGCAAAAGCTATTCGAACCCTTTTTGCTGGGCAAGTAGGACCTGTAAATCTACACAATATATAGTTCAAAGTTGGAGTCTATCATATTAGGTTTTGGATTTATAGCTGTTTTTGTGTATATTGCTTCAAAAGCATTTTTAGATCATTTGTGTGTTCTGAAGAAACTACAAGAGATATCTAACCCAAACTTTCTGTGCAAGAGGGGCTTGCACATCTGCACAACAGGTCTTTTAAAGTTTGAACTTATCTTATTGCATTTTTGAGTTATAGCAGTTTTAACGTTTTTATTGCTCCAAAAGCCTTTTCAGCCCATGAACAGTTGTTTGTGAGTTTCGAAAAAAGTGCAAGAGCTATTCAAACCCTTTTTGCTGGGCAAGTAGGACCTGTAAATCTACACAATATATAGTTTAAAGTTTGAGTCTATCATATTAGGTTTTGGATTTATAGCTGTTTTTGTGTCTATTGCTTCAAAAGCATTTTCAGATAATTTGTGTGTTCTGAAGAAACTACAAGAGATATCTAACCCAAACTTTCTGTGCAAGAGGGGCTTGTACATCTGCACAACATGTCTTTTAAAGTTTGAACTTATCTTATTGCATTTTTGAGTTATGGCAGTTTTAAGTTTTTATTGCTCCAAAAGCCTTTTCAGCCCATGAACAGTTGTTTGTGAGTTTTCGAAAAAAGTGCAAAAGCTATTCGAACCCTTTTTGCTGGGCAAGTAGGACCTGTAAATCTACACAATACATAGTTTAAAGTTTGAGTCTATCATATTAGGTTTTGGATTTATAGCTGTTTTTGTGTCTTTTGCTTCAAAAGCATTTTCAGATAATTTGTGTGTTCTGAAGAAACTACAAGAGATATATAACCCAAACTTTCTGTGCAAGAGGGGCTTGTACATCTGCACAACATGTATTTTAAAGTTTGAACTTATCTTATTGCATTTTTGAGTTATAACCGTTTTAACGTTTTTATTGCTCCAAAAGCCTTTTCAGCCCATGAACAGTTGTTTGTGAGTTTCGAAAAAAGTGCAAGAGCTATTCAAACCCTTTTTGCTGGGCAAGTAGGACCTGTAAATCTACACAATACATAGTTTAAAGTTTGAGTCTATCATATTAGGTTTTGGATTTATAGCTGTTTTTGTGTCTATTGCTTCAAAAGCATTTTCAGATAATTTGTGTGTTCTGAAGAAACTAAAAGAGATATCTAACCCAAACTTTCTGTGCAAGAGGGGCTTGTACATCTGCAGAACATGTCTTTTAAAGTTTGAACTTATCTTATTGCATTTTTGAGTTATAGCAGTTTTTAAGTTTTTATTGCTCCTAAAGCCTTTTCAGCCCATGAACAGTTGTGTGCGTTTCGAAAAAAAGTGAAAGAGCTATTCAAACCCTTTTTGCTAGGCAAGTAGGACCTGTAAATCTACACAATACATAGTTTAAAGTTTGAGTCTATCATATTAGGTTTTGGATTTATAGCTGTTTTTGTGTCTATTGCTTCAAAAACATTTTCAGATATTTTGTGTGTTCTGAAGAAACTACAAGAGATATCTAACCCAAACTTTCTGTGCAAGAGGGGCTTGTACATCTGCACAACATGTCTTTTAAAGTTTGAACTTATCTTATTGAATTTTTGAGTTATAGCAGTTTTTACGTTTGTATTGCTCCAAAAGCCTTTTCAGCCCATGAACAGTTGTGTGCGTTTCGAAAAAAAGTGCAAGAGCTTTTCAAACCCTTTTTGCTGGGCAAGTAGGACCTGTAAATCTACACAATACATAGTTTAAAGTTTGAGTCTATCATATTAGGTTTTTGATTTATAGCTGTTTTTGTGTCTATTGCTTCAAAAGCATTTTCAGATAATTTGTGTGTTCTGAAGAAACTACAAGAGATATCTAACCCAAACTTTCTGTGCAAGAGGGGCTTGTACATCTGCACACCATATTTTTTAAAGTTTGAACTTATCTTATTGCATTTTTGAGTTATAGCAGTTTTTAAGTTTTTATTGCTCCAAAAGCCTTTTCAGCCCATGAACAGTTGTTTGTGAGTTTTCGAAAAAAGTGCAAAAGCTATTCGAACCCTTTTTGCTGGGCAAGTAGGACCTGTGAATCTACACAATATATAGTTCAAAGTTGGAGTCTATCATATTAGGTTTTGGATTTATAGCTGTTTTTGTGTCTATTGCTTCAAAAGCATTTTTAGATCATTTGTGTGTTCTGAAGAAACTACAAGAGATATCAAACCCAAACTTTCTGTGCAAGAGGGGCTTGTACATCTGCACAACATGTCTTTTAAAGTTTGAACTTATCTTATTGCATTTTTGAGTTATAGCAGTTTTTAAGATTTTATTGCTCCAAAAGCCTTTTCAGCCCATGAACAGTTGTTTGTGAGTTTTCGAAAAAAAGTGCAAAAGCTATTCGAACCCTTTTTGCTGGGCAAGTAGGACCTGTAAATCTACACAATATATAGTTTAAAGTTTGAGTCTATCATATTAGGTTTTGGATTTATAGCTGTTTTTGTGTCTATTGCTTCAAAAGCATTTTCAGATAATTTGTGTGTTCTGAAGAAACTACAAGAGATATCTAACCCAAACTTTCTGTGCAAGAGGGGCTTGTACATCTGCACAACATGTCTTTTAAAGTTTGAACTTATCTTATTGAATTTTTGAGTTATAGCAGTTTTTACGTTTTTATTACTCTAAAAGTCTTTTCAGCCCATGAACAGTTGTGTGCGTTTCGAAAAAAGTGCAAGAGCTATTCAAACCCTTTTTGCTGGGCAAGTAGGACCTGTAAATCTACACAATACATAGTTTAAAGTTTGAGTCTATCATATTAGGTTTTGGATTTATAGCTGTTTTTGTGTCTATTGCTTCAAAAGCATTTTCAGATAATTTGTGTGTTCTGAAGAAACTACAAGAGATATCTAACCCAAACTTTCTGTGCAAGAGGGGCTTGTACATCTGCACAACATGTCTTTTAAAGTTTGAACTTATCTTATTGCATTTTTGAGTTATGGCAGTTTTAAGTTTTTATTGCTCCAAAAGCCTTTTCAGCCCATGAACAGTTGTGTGCGTTTCGAAAAAAAGTGAAAGAGCTATTCAAACCCTTTTTGCTAGGCAAGTAGGACCTGTAAATCTACACAATACATAGTTTAAAGTTTGAGTCTATCATATTAGGTTTTGGATTTATAGCTGTTTTTGTGTCTATTGCTTCAAAAACATTTTCAGATAATTTGTGTGTTCTGAAGAAACTACAAGAGATATCTAACCCAAACTTTCTGTGCAAGAGGGGCTTGTACATCTGCACAACATATTTTTTAAAGTTTGAACTTATCTTATTGCATTTTTGAGTTATAGCAGTTTTTAGGTTTTTATTGCTCCAAAAGCCTTTTCAGCCCATGAACAGTTGTTTGTGAGTTTTCGAAAAAAGTGCAAAAGCTATTCGAACCCTTTTTGCTGGGCAAGTAGGACCTGTAAATCTACACAATATATAGTTTAAAGTTGGAGTCTATCATATTAGGTTTTGGATTTATAGCTGTTTTTGTGTCTATTGCTTCAAAAGCATTTTTAGATCATTTGTGTGTTCTGAAGAAACTACAAGAGATATCTAACCCAAACTTTCTGTGCAAGAGGGGCTTGTACATCTGCACAACATGTCTTTTAAAGTTTGAACTTATATTATTGCATTTTTGAGTTATAGCAGTTTTAACGTTTTTATTGCTCCAAAAGCCTTTTCAGCCCATGAACAGTTGTTTGTGAGTTTCGAAAAAAGTGCAAGAGCTATTCAAACCCTTTTTGCTGGGCAAGTAGGACCTGTAAATCTACACAATATATAGTTTAAAGTTTGAGTCTATCATATTAGGTTTTGGATTTATAGCTGTTTTTGTGTCTATTGCTTCAAAAGCATTTTCAGATAATTTGTGTGTTCTGAAGAAACTACAAGAGATATCTAACCCAAACTTTCTGTGCAAGAGGGGCTTGTACATCTGCACAACATATTTTTTTAAAGTTTGAACTTATCTTATTGCATTTTTGAGTTATAGCAGTTTTTAAGTTTTTATTGCTCCAAAAGCCTTTTCAGCCCATGAACAGTTGTTTGTGAGTTTTCGAAAAAAGTGCAAAAGCTATTCGAACCCTTTTTGCTGGGCAAGTAGGACCTGTAAATCTACACAATATATAGTTCAAAGTTGGAGTCTATCATATTAGGTTTTGGATTTATAGCTGTTTTTGTGTCTATTGCTTCAAAAGCATTTTTAGATCATTTGTGTGTTCTGAAGAAACTACAAGAGATATCTAACCCAAACTTTCTGTGCAAGAGGGGCTTGTACATCTGCACAACATGTCTTTTAAAGTTTGAACTTATCTTATTGCATTTTTGAGTTATAGCAGTTTTTAAGTTTTTATTGCTCCAAAAGCCTTTTCAGCCCATGAACAGTTGTGTGCGTTTCGAAAAAAAGTGCAAGAGCTATTCAAACCCTTTTTGCTGGGCAAGTAGGGCCTGTAAATCTACACAATACATAGTTTAAAGTTTGAGTCTATCATATTAGGTTTTGGATTTATAGCTGTTTTTGTGTCTATTGCTTCAAAAGCATTTTCAGATAATTTGTGTGTTCTGAAGAAACTACAAGAGATATCTAACCCAAACTTTCTGTGCAAGAGGGGCTTGTACATCTGCACAACATGTCTTTTAAAGTTTGAACTTATCTTATTGCATTTTTGAGTTATAGCAGTTTTTAAGTTTTTATTGCTCCAAAAGCCTTTTCAGCCCATGAACAGTTGTTTGTGAGTTTCGAAAAAAGTGCAAGAGCTATTCGAACCCTTTTTGCTGGGCAAGTAGGACCTGTAAATCTACACAATATATAGTTTAAAGTTTGAGTCTATCATATTAGGTTTTGGATTTATAGCTGTTTTTGTGTCTATTGCTTCAAAAGCATTTTTAGATAATTTGTGTGTTCTGAAGAAACTACAAGAGATATCTAACCCAAACTTTCTGTGCAAGAGGGGCTTGTACATCTGCACAACATGTCTTTTAAAGTTTGAACTTATCTTATTGCATTTTTGAGTTATAGCAGTTTTTAAGTTTTTATTGCTCCAAAAGCCTTTTCAGCCCATGAACAGTTGTTTGTGAGTTTCAAAAAAAGTGCAAGAGCTATTCGAACCCTTTTTGCTGGGCAAGTAGGACCTGTAAATCTACACAATATATAGTTTAAAGTTTGAGTCTATCATATTAGGTTTTGGTTTTATAGCTGTTTTTGTGTCTATTGCTTCAAAAGCATTTTCAGATAATTTGTGTGTTCTGAAGAAACTACAAGAGATATCTAACCCAAACTTTCTGTGCAAGAGGGGCTTGTACATCTGCACAACATGTCTTTTAAAGTTTGAACTTATCTTATTGAATTTTTGAGTTATAGCAGTTTTTACGTTTTTATTGCTCCAAAAGCCTTTTCAGCCCATGAACAGTTGTGTGCGTTTCGAAAAAAGTGCAAGAGCTATTCAAACCCTTTTTGCAGGGCAAGTAGGACCTGTAAATCTACACAATACATAGTTTAAAGTTTGAGTCTATCATATTAGGTTTTGGATTTATAGCTGTTTTTGTGTCTATTGCTTCAAAAGCATTTTCAGATAATTTGTGTGTTCTGAAGAAACTAAAAGAGATATCTAACCCAAACTTTCTGTGCAAGAGGGGCTTGTACATCTGCAGAACATGTCTTTTAAAGTTTGAACTTATCTTATTGCATTTTTGAGTTATAGCAGTTTTTAAGTTTTTATTGCTCCAAAAGCCTTTTCAGCCCATGAACAGTTGTGTGCGTTTCGAAAAAAAGTGAAAGAGCTATTCAAACCCTTTTTGCTAGGCAAGTAGGACCTGTAAATCTACACAATACATAGTTTAAAGTTTGAGTCTATCATATTAGGTTTTGGATTTATAGCTGTTTTTGTGTCTATTGCTTCAAAAACATTTTCAGATATTTTGTGTGTTCTGAAGAAACTACAAGAGATATCTAACCCAAACTTTCTGTGCAAGAGGGGCTTGTACATCTGCACAACATGTCTTTTAAAGTTTGAACTTATCTTATTGAATTTTTGAGTTATAGCAGTTTTTACGTTTGTATTGCTCCAAAAGCCTTTTCAGCCCATGAACAGTTGTGTGCGTTTCGAAAAAAAGTGCAAGAGCTTTTCAAACCCTTTTTGCTGGGCAAGTAGGACCTGTAAATCTACACAATACATAGTTTAAAGTTTGAGTCTATCATATTAGGTTTTTGATTTATAGCTGTTTTTGTGTCTATTGCTTCAAAAGCATTTTCAGATAATTTGTGTGTTCTGAAGAAACTACAAGAGATATCTAACCCAAACTTTCTGTGCAAGAGGGGCTTGTACATCTGCACAACATATTTTTTAAAGTTTGAACTTATCTTATTGCATTTTTGAGTTATAGCAGTTTTTAAGTTTTTATTGCTCCAAAAGCCTTTTCAGCCCATGAACAGTTGTTTGTGAGTTTTCGAAAAAAGTGCAAAAGCTATTCGAACCCTTTTTGCTGGGCAAGTAGGACCTGTGAATCTACACAATATATAGTTCAAAGTTGGAGTCTATCATATTAGGTTTTGGATTTATAGCTGTTTTTGTGTCTATTGCTTCAAAAGCATTTTTAGATCATTTGTGTGTTCTGAAGAAACTACAAGAGATATCAAACCCAAACTTTCTGTGCAAGAGGGGCTTGTACATCTGCACAACATGTCTTTTAAAGTTTGAACTTATCTTATTGCATTTTTGAGTTATAGCAGTTTTTAAGATTTTATTGCTCCAAAAGCCTTTTCAGCCCATGAACAGTTGTTTGTGAGTTTTCGAAAAAAAGTGCAAAAGCTATTCGAACCCTTTTTGCTGGGCAAGTAGGACCTGTAAATCTACACAATATATAGTTTAAAGTTTGAGTCTATCATATTAGGTTTTGGATTTATAGCTGTTTTTGTGTCTATTGCTTCAAAAGCATTTTCAGATAATTTGTGTGTTCTGAAGAAACTACAAGAGATATCTAACCCAAACTTTCTGTGCAAGAGGGGCTTGTACATCTGCACAACATGTCTTTTAAAGTTTGAACTTATCTTATTGAATTTTTGAGTTATAGCAGTTTTTACGTTTTTATTACTCTAAAAGTCTTTTCAGCCCATGAACAGTTGTGTGCGTTTCGAAAAAAGTGCAAGAGCTATTCAAACCCTTTTTGCTGGGCAAGTAGGACCTGTAAATCTACACAATACATAGTTTAAAGTTTGAGTCTATCATATTAGGTTTTGGATTTATAGCTGTTTTTGTGTCTATTGCTTCAAAAGCATTTTCAGATAATTTGTGTGTTCTGAAGAAACTACAAGAGATATCTAACCCAAACTTTCTGTGCAAGAGGGGCTTGTACATCTGCACAACATGTCTTTTAAAGTTTGAACTTATCTTATTGCATTTTTGAGTTATGGCTGTTTTAAGTTTTTATTGCTCCAAAAGCCTTTTCAGCCCATGAACAGTTGTGTGCGTTTCGAAAAAAAGTGAAAGAGCTATTCAAACCCTTTTTGCTAGGCAAGTAGGACCTGTAAATCTACACAATACATAGTTTAAAGTTTGAGTCTATCATATTAGGTTTTGGATTTATAGCTGTTTTTGTGTCTATTGCTTCAAAAACATTTTCAGATAATTTGTGTGTTCTGAAGAAACTACAAGAGATATCTAACCCAAACTTTCTGTGCAAGAGGGGCTTGTACATCTGCACAACATATTTTTTAAAGTTTGAACTTATCTTATTGCATTTTTGAGTTATAGCAGTTTTTAGGTTTTTATTGCTCCAAAAGCCTTTTCAGCCCATGAACAGTTGTTTGTGAGTTTTCGAAAAAAATGCAAAAGCTATTCGAACCCTTTTTGCTGGGCAAGTAGGACCTGTAAATCTACACAATATATAGTTTAAAGTTGGAGTCTATCATATTAGGTTTTGGATTTATAGCTGTTTTTGTGTCTATTGCTTCAAAAGCATTTTTAGATCATTTGTGTGTTCTGAAGAAACTACAAGAGATATCTAACCCAAACTTTCTGTGCAAGAGGGGCTTGTACATCTGCACAACATGTCTTTTAAAGTTTGAACTTATCTTATTGCATTTTTGAGTTATAGCAGTTTTAACGTTTTTATTGCTCCAAAAGCCTTTTCAGCCCATGAACAGTTGTTTGTGAGTTTCGAAAAAAGTGCAAGAGCTATTCAAACCCTTTTTGCTGGGCAAGTAGGACCTGTAAATCTACACAATATATAGTTTAAAGTTTGAGTCTATCATATTAGGTTTTGGATTTATAGCTGTTTTTGTGTCTATTGCTTCAAAAGCATTTTCAGATAATTTGTGTGTTCTGAAGAAACTACAAGAGATATCTAACCCAAACTTTCTGTGCAAGAGGGGCTTGTACATCTGCACAACATATTTTTTAAAGTTTGAACTTATCCTATTGCATTTTTGAGTTATAGCAGTTTTTAAGTTTTTATTGCTCCAAAAGCCTTTTCAGCCCATGAACAGTTGTTTGTGAGTTTTCGAAAAAAGTGCAAAAGCTATTCGAACCCTTTTTGCTGGGCAAGTAGGACCTGTAAATCTACACAATATATAGTTCAAAGTTGGAGTCTATCATATTAGGTTTTGGATTTATAGCTGTTT
This sequence comes from Eucyclogobius newberryi, assembly GCF_026437365.1. NCBI lineage: Eukaryota > Metazoa > Chordata > Actinopteri > Gobiiformes > Gobiidae > Eucyclogobius > Eucyclogobius newberryi. The sequence goes on from NW_027316001.1 coordinate 210,234, forward strand.
TTGTGTCTATTGCTTCAAAAGCATTTTTAGATCATTTGTGTGTTCTGAAGAAACTACAAGAGATATCTAACCCAAACTTTCTGTGCAAGAGGGGCTTGTACATCTGCACAACATGTCTTTTAAAGTTTGAACTTATCTTATTGAATTTTTGAGTTATAGCAGTTTTTACGTTTTTATTGCTCCAAAAGCCTTTTCAGCCCATGAACAGTTGTGTGCGTTTCGAAAAAAGTGCAAGAGCTATTCAAACCCTTTTTGCTGGGCAAGTAGGACCTGTAAATCTACACAATACATAGTTTAAAGTTTGAGTCTATCATATTAGGTTTTTGATTTATAGCTGTTTTTGTGTCTATTGCTTCAAAAGCATTTTCAGATAATTTGTGTGTTCTGAAGAAACTACAAGAGATATCTAACCCAAACTTTCTGTGCAAGAGGGGCTTGTACATCTGCACAACATATTTTTTAAAGTTTGAACTTATCTTATTGCATTTTTGAGTTATAGCAGTTTTTAAGTTTTTATTGTTTCAAAAGCCTTTTCAGCCCATGAACAGTTGTTTGTGAGTTTTCGAAAAAAGTGCAAAAGCTATTCGAACCCTTTTTGCTGGGCAAGTAGGACCTGTAAATCTACACAATATATAGTTCAAAGTTGGAGTCTATCATATTAGGTTTTGGATTTATAGCTGTTTTTGTGTCTATTGCTTCAAAAGCATTTTTAGATCATTTGTGTGTTCTGAAGAAACTACAAGAGATATCTAACCCAAACTTTCTGTGCAAGAGGGGCTTGTACATCTGCACAACATGTCTTTTAAAGTTTGAACTTATCTTATTGCATTTTTGAGTTATAGCAGTTTTTAAGTTTTTATTGCTCCAAAAGCCTTTTCAGCCCATGAACAGTTGTGTGCGTTTCGAAAAAAAGTGCAAGAGCTATTCAAACCCTTTTTGCTGGGCAAGTAGGGCCTGTAAATCTACACAATACATAGTTCAAAGTTTGAGTCTATCATATTAGGTTTTTGATTTATAGCTGTTTTTGTGTCTATTGCTTCAAAAGCATTTTCAGATAATTTGTGTGTTCTTAAGAAACTACAAGAGATATCTAACCCAAACTTTCTGTGCAAGAGGGGCTTGTACATCTGCACAACATATTTTTTAAAGTTTGAACTTATCTTATTGCATTTTTGAGTTATAGCAGTTTTTAAGTTTTTATTGCTCCAAAAGCCTTTTCAGCCCATGAACAGTTGTTTGTGAGTTTTCGAAAAAAGTGCAAAAGCTATTCGAACCCTTTTTGCTGGGCAAGTAGGACCTGTAAATCTACACAATATATAGTTCAAAGTTGGAGTCTATCATATTAGGTTTTGGATTTATAGCTGTTTTTGTGTCTATTGCTTCAAAAGCATTTTTAGATAATTTGTGTGTTCTGAAGAAACTACAAGAGATATCTAACCCAAACTTTCTGTGCAAGAGGGGCTTGTACATCTGCACAACATGTCTTTTAAAGTTTGAACTTATCTTATTGAATTTTTGAGTTATAGCAGTTTTTACGTTTTTATTGCTCCAAAAGCCTTTTCAGCCCATGAACAGTTGTGTGCGTTTCGAAAAAAGTGCAAGAGCTATTCAAACCCTTTTTGCAGGGCAAGTAGGACCTGTAAATCTACACAATACATAGTTTAAAGTTTGAGTCTATCATATTAGGTTTTGGATTTATAGCTGTTTTTGTGTCTATTGCTTCAAAAGCATTTTCAGATAATTTGTGTGTTCTGAAGAAACTAAAAGAGATATCTAACCCAAACTTTCTGTGCAAGAGGGGCTTGTACATCTGCAGAACATGTCTTTTAAAGTTTGAACTTATCTTATTGCATTTTTGAGTTATAGCAGTTTTTAAGTTTTTATTGCTCCAAAAGCCTTTTCAGCCCATGAACAGTTGTGTGCGTTTCGAAAAAAAGTGAAAGAGCTATTCAAACCCTTTTTGCTAGGCAAGTAGGACCTGTAAATCTACACAATACATAGTTTAAAGTTTGAGTCTATCATATTAGGTTTTGGATTTATAGCTGTTTTTGTGTCTATTGCTTCAAAAGCATTTTTAGATCATTTGTGTGTTCTGAAGAAACTACAAGAGATATCTAACCCAAACTTTCTGTGCAAGAGGGGCTTGTACATCTGCACAACATGTCTTTTAAAGTTTGAACTTATCTTATTGCATTTTTGAGTTATAGCAGTTTTAACGTTTTTATTGCTCCAAAAGCTTTTTCAGCCCATGAACAGTTGTTTGTGAGTTTCGAAAAAAGTGCAAGAGCTATTCAAACCCTTTTTGCTGGGCAAGTAGGACCTGTAAATCTACACAATATATAGTTTAAAGTTTGAGTCTATCATATTAGGTTTTGGATTTATAGCTGTTTTTGTGTCTATTGCTTCAAAAGCATTTTCAGATAATTTGTGTGTTCTGAAGAAACTACAAGAGATATCTAACCCAAACTTTCTGTGCAAGAGGGGCTTGTACATCTGCACAACATATTTTTTAAAGTTTGAACTTATCCTATTGCATTTTTGAGTTATAGCAGTTTTTAAGTTTTTATTGCTCCAAAAGCCTTTTCAGCCCATGAACAGTTGTTTGTGAGTTTTCGAAAAAAGTGCAAAAGCTATTCGAACCCTTTTTGCTGGGCAAGTAGGACCTGTAAATCTACACAATATATAGTTCAAAGTTGGAGTCTATCATATTAGGTTTTGGATTTATAGCTGTTTTTGTGTCTATTGCTTCAAAAGCATTTTTAGATCATTTGTGTGTTCTGAAGAAACTACAAGAGATATCTAACCCAAACTTTCTGTGCAAGAGGGGCTTGTACATCTGCACAACATGTCTTTTAAAGTTTGAACTTATCTTATTGAATTTTTGAGTTATAGCAGTTTTTACGTTTTTATTGCTCCAAAAGCCTTTTCAGCCCATGAACAGTTGTGTGCGTTTCGAAAAAAGTGCAAGAGCTATTCAAACCCTTTTTGCTGGGCAAGTAGGACCTGTAAATCTACACAATACATAGTTTAAAGTTTGAGTCTATCATATTAGGTTTTTGATTTATAGCTGTTTTTGTGTCTATTGCTTCAAAAGCATTTTCAGATAATTTGTGTGTTCTGAAGAAACTACAAGAGATATCTAACCCAAACTTTCTGTGCAAGAGGGGCTTGTACATCTGCACAACATATTTTTTAAAGTTTGAACTTATCTTATTGCATTTTTGAGTTATAGCAGTTTTTAAGTTTTTATTGTTTCAAAAGCCTTTTCAGCCCATGAACAGTTGTTTGTGAGTTTTCGAAAAAAGTGCAAAAGCTATTCGAACCCTTTTTGCTGGGCAAGTAGGACCTGTAAATCTACACAATATATAGTACAAAGTTGGAGTCTATCATATTAGGTTTTGGATTTATAGCTGTTTTTGTGTCTATTGCTTCAAAAGCATTTTTAGATCATTTGTGTGTTCTGAAGAAACTACAAGAGATATCTAACCCAAACTTTCTGTGCAAGAGGGGCTTGTACATCTGCACAACATGTCTTTTAAAGTTTGAACTTATCTTATTGCATTTTTGAGTTATAGCAGTTTTTAAGTTTTTATTGCTCCAAAAGCCTTTTCAGCCCATGAACAGTTGTGTGCGTTTCGAAAAAAAGTGCAAGAGCTATTCAAACCCTTTTTGCTGGGCAAGTAGGGCCTGTAAATCTACACAATACATAGTTCAAAGTTTGAGTCTATCATATTAGGTTTTTGATTTATAGCTGTTTTTGTGTCTATTGCTTCAAAAGCATTTTCAGATAATTTGTGTGTTCTTAAGAAACTACAAGAGATATCTAACCCAAACTTTCTGTGCAAGAGGGGCTTGTACATCTGCACAACATATTTTTTAAAGTTTGAACTTATCTTATTGCATTTTTGAGTTATAGCAGTTTTTAAGTTTTTATTGCTCCAAAAGCCTTTTCAGCCCATGAACAGTTGTTTGTGAGTTTTCGAAAAAAGTGCAAAAGCTATTCGAACCCTTTTTGCTGGGCAAGTAGGACCTGTAAATCTACACAATATATAGTTCAAAGTTGGAGTCTATCATATTAGGTTTTGGATTTATAGCTGTTTTTGTGTCTATTGCTTCAAAAGCATTTTTAGATAATTTGTGTGTTCTGAAGAAACTACAAGAGATATCTAACCCAAACTTTCTGTGCAAGAGGGGCTTGTACATCTGCACAACATGTCTTTTAAAGTTTGAACTTATCTTATTGAATTTTTGAGTTATAGCAGTTTTTACGTTTTTATTGCTCCAAAAGCCTTTTCAGCCCATGAACAGTTGTGTGCGTTTCGAAAAAAGTGCAAGAGCTATTCAAACCCTTTTTGCAGGGCAAGTAGGACCTGTAAATCTACACAATACATAGTTTAAAGTTTGAGTCTATCATATTAGGTTTTGGATTTATAGCTGTTTTTGTGTCTATTGCTTCAAAAGCATTTTCAGATAATTTGTGTGTTCTGAAGAAACTAAAAGAGATATCTAACCCAAACTTTCTGTGCAAGAGGGGCTTGTACATCTGCAGAACATGTCTTTTAAAGTTTGAACTTATCTTATTGCATTTTTGAGTTATAGCAGTTTTTAAGTTTTTATTGCTCCAAAAGCCTTTTCAGCCCATGAACAGTTGTGTGCGTTTCGAAAAAAAGTGAAAGAGCTATTCAAACCCTTTTTGCTAGGCAAGTAGGACCTGTAAATCTACACAATACATAGTTTAAAGTTTGAGTCTATCATATTAGGTTTTGGATTTATAGCTGTTTTTGTGTCTATTGCTTCAAAAGCATTTTTAGATCATTTGTGTGTTCTGAAGAAACTACAAGAGATATCTAACCCAAACTTTCTGTGCAAGAGGGGCTTGTACATCTGCACAACATGTCTTTTAAAGTTTGAACTTATCTTATTGCATTTTTGAGTTATAGCAGTTTTAACGTTTTTATTGCTCCAAAAGCTTTTTCAGCCCATGAACAGTTGTTTGTGAGTTTCGAAAAAAGTGCAAGAGCTATTCAAACCCTTTTTGCTGGGCAAGTAGGACCTGTAAATCTACACAATATATAGTTTAAAGTTGGAGTCTATCATATTAGGTTTTGGATTTATAGCTGTTTTTGTGTCTATTGCTTCAAAAGCATTTTTAGATCATTTGTGTGTTCTGAAGAAACTACAAGAGATATCTAACCCAAACTTTCTGTGCAAGAGGGGCTTGTACATCTGCACAACATGTCTTTTAAAGTTTGAACTTATCTTATTGCATTTTTGAGTTATAGCAGTTTTAACGTTTTTATTGCTCCAAAAGCCTTTTCAGCCCATGAACAGTTGTTTGTGAGTTTCGAAAAAAGTGCAAGAGCTATTCAAACCCTTTTTGCTGGGCAAGTAGGACCTGTAAATCTACACAATATATAGTTTAAAGTTTGAGTCTATCATATTAGGTTTTGGATTTATAGCTGTTTTTGTGTCTATTGCTTCAAAAGCATTTTCAGATAATTTGTGTGTTCTGAAGAAACTACAAGAGATATCTAACCCAAACTTTCTGTGCAAGAGGGGCTTGTACATCTGCACAACATATTTTTTAAAGTTTGAACTTATCTTATTGCATTTTTGAGTTATAGCAGTTTTTAAGTTTTTATTGCTCCAAAAGCCTTTTCAGCCCATGAACAGTTGTTTGTGAGTTTTCGAAAAATGTGCAAAAGCTATTCGAACCCTTTTTGCTGGGCAAGTAGGACCTGTAAATCTACACAATATATAGTTTAAAGTTGGAGTCTATCATATTAGGTTTTGGATTTATAGCTGTTTTTGTGTCTATTGCTTCAAAAGCATTTTTAGATCATTTGTGTGTTCTGAAGAAACTACAAGAGATATCTAACCCAAACTTTCTGTGCAAGAGGGGCTTGTACATCTGCACAACATGTCTTTTAAAGTTTGAACTTATCTTATTGAATTTTTGAGTTATAGCAGTTTTTACGTTTTTATTGCTCCAAAAGCCTTTTCAGCCCATGAACAGTTGTGTGCGTTTCGAAAAAAGTGCAAGAGCTATTCAAACCCTTTTTGCTGGGCAAGTAGGACCTGTAAATCTACACAATACATAGTTTAAAGTTTGAGTCTATCATATTAGGTTTTTGATTTATAGCTGTTTTTGTGTCTATTGCTTCAAAAGCATTTTCAGATAATTTGTGTGTTCTGAAGAAACTACAAGAGATATCTAACCCAAACTTTCTGTGCAAGAGGGGCTTGTACATCTGCACAACATATTTTTTAAAGTTTGAACTTATCTTATTGCATTTTTGAGTTATAGCAGTTTTTAAGTTTTTATTGTTTCAAAAGCCTTTTCAGCCCATGAACAGTTGTTTGTGAGTTTTCGAAAAAAGTGCAAAAGCTATTCGAACCCTTTTTGCTGGGCAAGTAGGACCTGTAAATCTACACAATATATAGTACAAAGTTGGAGTCTATCATATTAGGTTTTGGATTTATAGCTGTTTTTGTGTCTATTGCTTCAAAAGCATTTTTAGATCATTTGTGTGTTCTGAAGAAACTACAAGAGATATCTAACCCAAACTTTCTGTGCAAGAGGGGCTTGTACATCTGCACAACATGTCTTTTAAAGTTTGAACTTATCTTATTGCATTTTTGAGTTATAGCAGTTTTTAAGTTTTTATTGCTCCAAAAGCCTTTTCAGCCCATGAACAGTTGTGTGCGTTTCGAAAAAAAGTGCAAGAGCTATTCAAACCCTTTTTGCTGGGCAAGTAGGGCCTGTAAATCTACACAATACATAGTTCAAAGTTTGAGTCTATCATATTAGGTTTTTGATTTATAGCTGTTTTTGTGTCTATTGCTTCAAAAGCATTTTCAGATAATTTGTGTGTTCTTAAGAAACTACAAGAGATATCTAACCCAAACTTTCTGTGCAAGAGGGGCTTGTACATCTGCACAACATATTTTTTAAAGTTTGAACTTATCTTATTGCATTTTTGAGTTATAGCAGTTTTTAAGTTTTTATTGCTCCAAAAGCCTTTTCAGCCCATGAACAGTTGTTTGTGAGTTTTCGAAAAAAGTGCAAAAGCTATTCGAACCCTTTTTGCTGGGCAAGTAGGACCTGTAAATCTACACAATATATAGTTCAAAGTTGGAGTCTATCATATTAGGTTTTGGATTTATAGCTGTTTTTGTGTCTATTGCTTCAAAAGCATTTTTAGATAATTTGTGTGTTCTGAAGAAACTACAAGAGATATCTAACCCAAACTTTCTGTGCAAGAGGGGCTTGTACATCTGCACAACATGTCTTTTAAAGTTTGAACTTATCTTATTGAATTTTTGAGTTATAGCAGTTTTTACGTTTTTATTGCTCCAAAAGCCTTTTCAGCCCATGAACAGTTGTGTGCGTTTCGAAAAAAGTGCAAGAGCTATTCAAACCCTTTTTGCAGGGCAAGTAGGACCTGTAAATCTACACAATACATAGTTTAAAGTTTGAGTCTATCATATTAGGTTTTGGATTTATAGCTGTTTTTGTGTCTATTGCTTCAAAAGCATTTTCAGATAATTTGTGTGTTCTGAAGAAACTAAAAGAGATATCTAACCCAAACTTTCTGTGCAAGAGGGGCTTGTACATCTGCAGAACATGTCTTTTAAAGTTTGAACTTATCTTATTGCATTTTTGAGTTATAGCAGTTTTTAAGTTTTTATTGCTCCAAAAGCCTTTTCAGCCCATGAACAGTTGTGTGCGTTTCGAAAAAAAGTGAAAGAGCTATTCAAACCCTTTTTGCTAGGCAAGTAGGACCTGTAAATCTACACAATACATAGTTTAAAGTTTGAGTCTATCATATTAGGTTTTGGATTTATAGCTGTTTTTGTGTCTATTGCTTCAAAAGCATTTTTAGATCATTTGTGTGTTCTGAAGAAACTACAAGAGATATCTAACCCAAACTTTCTGTGCAAGAGGGGCTTGTACATCTGCACAACATGTCTTTTAAAGTTTGAACTTATCTTATTGCATTTTTGAGTTATAGCAGTTTTAACGTTTTTATTGCTCCAAAAGCTTTTTCAGCCCATGAACAGTTGTTTGTGAGTTTCGAAAAAAGTGCAAGAGCTATTCAAACCCTTTTTGCTGGGCAAGTAGGACCTGTAAATCTACACAATATATAGTTTAAAGTTGGAGTCTATCATATTAGGTTTTGGATTTATAGCTGTTTTTGTGTCTATTGCTTCAAAAGCATTTTTAGATCATTTGTGTGTTCTGAAGAAACTACAAGAGATATCTAACCCAAACTTTCTGTGCAAGAGGGGCTTGTACATCTGCACAACATGTCTTTTAAAGTTTGAACTTATCTTATTGCATTTTTGAGTTATAGCAGTTTTAACGTTTTTATTGCTCCAAAAGCCTTTTCAGCCCATGAACAGTTGTTTGTGAGTTTCGAAAAAAGTGCAAGAGCTATTCAAACCCTTTTTGCTGGGCAAGTAGGACCTGTAAATCTACACAATATATAGTTTAAAGTTTGAGTCTATCATATTAGGTTTTGGATTTATAGCTGTTTTTGTGTCTATTGCTTCAAAAGCATTTTCAGATAATTTGTGTGTTCTGAAGAAACTACAAGAGATATCTAACCCAAACTTTCTGTGCAAGAGGGGCTTGTACATCTGCACAACATATTTTTTAAAGTTTGAACTTATCTTATTGCATTTTTGAGTTATAGCAGTTTTTAAGTTTTTATTGCTCCAAAAGCCTTTTCAGCCCATGAACAGTTGTTTGTGAGTTTTCGAAAAATGTGCAAAAGCTATTCGAACCCTTTTTGCTGGGCAAGTAGGACCTGTAAATCTACACAATATATAGTTTAAAGTTGGAGTCTATCATATTAGGTTTTGGATTTATAGCTGTTTTTGTGTCTATTGCTTCAAAAGCATTTTTAGATCATTTGTGTGTTCTGAAGAAACTACAAGAGATATCTAACCCAAACTTTCTGTGCAAGAGGGGCTTGTACATCTGCACAACATGTCTTTTAAAGTTTGAACTTATCTTATTGCATTTTTGAGTTATAGCAGTTTTTACGTTTTTATTGCTCCAAAAGCCTTTTCAGCCCATGAACAGTTGTTTGTGAGTTTCGAAAAAAGTGCAAGAGCTATTCAAACCCTTTTTGCTGGGCAAGTAGGACCTGTAAATCTACACAATATATAGTTTAAAGTTTGAGTCTATCATATTAGGTTTTGGATTTATAGCTGTTTTTGTGTCTATTGCTTCAAAAGCATTTTCAGATAATTTGTGTGTTCTGAAGAAACTACAAGAGATATCTAACCCAAACTTTCTGTGCAAGAGGGGCTTGTACATCTGCACAACATATTTTTTAAAGTTTGAACTTATCTTATTGCATTTTTGAGTTATAGCAGTTTTTAAGTTTTTATTGCTCCAAAAGCCTTTTCAGCCCATGAACAGTTGTTTGTGAGTTTTCGAAAAAAGTGCAAAAGCTATTCGAACCCTTTTTGCTGGGCAAGTAGGACCTGTAAATCTACACAATATATAGTTCAAAGTTGGAGTCTATCATATTAGGTTTTGGATTTATAGCTGTTTTTGTGTCTATTGCTTCAAAAGCATTTTTAGATCATTTGTGTGTTCTGAAGAAACTACAAGAGATATCTAACCCAAACTTTCTGTGCAAGAGGGGCTTGTACATCTGCACAACATGTCTATTAAAGTTTGAACTTATCTTATTGCATTTTTGAGTTATAGCAGTTTTTAAGTTTTTATTGCTCCAAAAGCCTTTTCAGCCCATGAACAGTTGTGTGCGTTTCGAAAAAAAGTGCAAGAGCTATTCAAACCCTTTTTGCTGGGCAAGTAGGGCCTGTAAATCTACACAATACATAGTTCAAAGTTTGAGTCTATCATATTAGGTTTTTGATTTATAGCTGTTTTTGTGTCTATTGCTTCAAAAGCATTTTCAGATAATTTGTGTGTTCTGAAGAAACTACAAGAGATATCTAACCCAAACTTTCTGTGCAAGAGGGGCTTGTACATCTGCACAACATATTTTTTAAAGTTTGAACTTATCTTATTGCATTTTTGAGTTATAGCAGTTTTTAAGTTTTTATTGCTCCAAAAGCCTTTTCAGCCCATGAACAGTTGTTTGTGAGTTTTCGAAAAAAGTGCAAAAGCTATTCGAACCCTTTTTGCTGGGCAAGTAGGACCTGTAAATCTACACAATATATAGTTCAAAGTTGGAGTCTATCATATTAGGTTTTGGATTTATAGCTGTTTTTGTGTCTATTGCTTCAAAAGCATTTTTAGATAATTTGTGTGTTCTGAAGAAACTACAAGAGATATCTAACCCAAACTTTCTGTGCAAGAGGGGCTTGTACATCAGCACAACATGTCTTTTAAAGTTTGAACTTATCTTATTGAATTTTTGAGTTATAGCAGTTTTTACGTTTTTATTGCTCCAAAAGCCTTTTCAGCCCATGAACAGTTGTGTGCGTTTCGAAAAAAGTGCAAGAGCTATTCAAACCCTTTTTGCAGGGCAAGTAGGACCTGTAAATCTACACAATACATAGTTTAAAGTTTGAGTCTATCATATTAGGTTTTGGATTTATAGCTGTTTTTGTGTCTATTGCTTCAAAAGCATTTTCAGATAATTTGTGTGTTCTGAAGAAACTAAAAGAGATATCTAACCCAAACTTTCTGTGCAAGAGGGGCTTGTACATCTGCAGAACATGTCTTTTAAAGTTTGAACTTATCTTATTGCATTTTTGAGTTATAGCAGTTTTTAAGTTTTTATTGCTCCAAAAGCCTTTTCAGCCCATGAACAGTTGTGTGCGTTTCGAAAAAAAGTGAAAGAGCTATTCAAACCCTTTTTGCTAGGCAAGTAGGACCTGTAAATCTACACAATACATAGTTTAAAGTTTGAGTCTATCATATTAGGTTTTGGATTTATAGCTGTTTTTGTGTCTATTGCTTCAAAAACATTTTCAGATATTTTGTGTGTTCTGAAGAAACTACAAGAGATATCTAACCCAAACTTTCTGTGCAAGAGGGGCTTGTACATCTGCACAACATATTTTTTAAAGTTTGAACTTATCTTATTGCATTTTTGAGTTATAGCAGTTTTTAAGTTTTTATTGCTCCAAAAGCCTTTTCAGCCCATGAACAGTTGTTTGTGAGTTTTCGAAAAAAAGTGCAAAAGCTATTCGAACCCTTTTTGCTGGGCAAGTAGGACCTGTAAATCTACACAATATATAGTTCAAAGTTGGAGTCTATCATATTAGGTTTTGGATTTATAGCTGTTTTTGTGTCTATTGCTTCAAAAGCATTTTTAGATAATTTGTGTGTTCTGAAGAAACTACAAGAGATATCTAACCCAAACTTTCCGTGCAAGAGGGGCTTGTACATCTGCACAACATGTCTTTTAAAGTTTGAACTTATCTTATTGCATTTTTGAGTTATAGCAGTTTTTAAGTTTTTATTGCTCCAAAAGCCTTTTCAGCCCATGAACAGTTGTGTGCGTTTCGAAAAAAAGTGCAAGAGCTATTCAAACCCTTTTTGCTGGGCAAGTAGGACCTGTAAATCTACACAATATATAGTTCAAAGTTGGAGTCTATCATATTAGGTTTTGGATTTATAGCTGTTTTTGTGTCTATTGCTTCAAAAGCATTTTCAGATAATTTGTGTGTTCTGAAGAAACTACAAGAGATATCTAACCCAAACTTTCTGTGCAAGAGGGGCTTGTACATCTGCACAACATATTTTTTAAAGTTTGAACTTATCTTATTGTTTTTTTGAGTTATAGCAGTTTTTAAGTTTTTATTGCTCCAAAAGCCTTTTCAGCCCATGAACAGTTGTTTGTGAGTTTTCGAAAAAAGTGCAAGAGCTATTCAAACCCTTTTTGCTGGGCAAGTAGGACCTGTAAATCTACACAATATATAGTTTAAAGTTTGAGTCTATCATATTAGGTTTTGGATTTATAGCTGTTTTTGTGTCTATTGCTTCAAAAGCATTTTCAGATAATTTGTGTGTTCTGAAGAAACTACAAGAGATATCTAACCCAAACTTTCTGTGCAAGAGGGGCTTGTACATCTGCACAACATGTCTTTTAAGGTTTGAACTTATCTTATTGCATTTTTGAGTTATGGCAGTTTTAAGTTTTTATTGCTCCAAAAGCCTTTTCAGCCCATGAACAGTTGTTTGTGAGTTTTCGAAAAAAGTGCAAAAGCTATTCGAACCCTTTTTGCTGGGCAAGTAGGACCTGTAAATCTACACAATATATAGTTTAAAGTTTGAGTCTATCATATTAGGTTTTGGATTTATAGCTGTTTTTGTGTCTATTGCTTCAAAAGCATTTTCAGATAATTTGTGTGTTCTGAAGAAACTACAAGAGATATCTAACCCAAACTTTCTGTGCAAGAGGGGCTTGTACATCTGCACAACATGTCTTTTAAAGTTTGAACTTATCTTATTGAATTTTTGAGTTATAGCAGTTTTTACGTTTTTATTACTCCAAAAGTCTTTTCAGCCCATGAACAGTTGTGTGCGTTTCGAAAAAAGTGCAAGAGCTATTCAAACCCTTTTTGCTGGGCAAGTAGGACCTGTAAATCTACACAATACATAGTTTAAAGTTTGAGTCTATCATATTAGGTTTTGGATTTATAGCTGTTTTTGTGTCTATTGCTTCAAAAGCATTTTCAGATAATTTGTGTGTTCTGAAGAAACTACAAGAGATATCTAACCCAAACTTTCTGTGCAAGAGGGGCTTGTACATCTGCACAACATGTCTTTTAAAGTTTGAACTTATCTTATTGCATTTTTGAGTTATGGCAGTTTTAAGTTTTTATTGCTCCAAAAGCCTTTTCAGCCCATGAACAGTTGTGTGCGTTTCGAAAAAAAGTGAAAGAGCTATTCAAACCCTTTTTGCTAGGCAAGTAGGACCTGTAAATCTACACAATACATAGTTTAAAGTTTGAGTCTATCATATTAGGTTTTGGATTTATAGCTGTTTTTGTGTCTATTGCTTCAAAAACATTTTCAGATAATTTGTGTGTTCTGAAGAAACTACAAGAGATATCTAACCCAAACTTTCTGTGCAAGAGGGGCTTGTACATCTGCACAACATATTTTTTAAAGTTTGAACTTATCTTATTGCATTTTTGAGTTATAGCAGTTTTTAGGTTTTTATTGCTCCAAAAGCCTTTTCAGCCCATGAACAGTTGTTTGTGAGTTTTCGAAAAAAATGCAAAAGCTATTCGAACCCTTTTTGCTGGGCAAGTAGGACCTGTAAATCTACACAATATATAGTTTAAAGTTGGAGTCTATCATATTAGGTTTTGGATTTATAGCTGTTTTTGTGTCTATTGCTTCAAAAGCATTTTTAGATCATTTGTGTGTTCTGAAGAAACTACAAGAGATATCTAACCCAAACTTTCTGTGCAAGAGGGGCTTGTACATCTGCACAACATGTCTTTTAAAGTTTGAACTTATCTTATTGCATTTTTGAGTTATAGCAGTTTTAACGTTTTTATTGCTCCAAAAGCCTTTTCAGCCCATGAACAGTTGTTTGTGAGTTTCGAAAAAAGTGCAAGAGCTATTCAAACCCTTTTTGCTGGGCAAGTAGGACCTGTAAATCTACACAATATATAGTTTAAAGTTTGAGTCTATCATATTAGGTTTTGGATTTATAGCTGTTTTTGTGTCTATTGCTTCAAAAGCATTTTCAGATAATTTGTGTGTTCTGAAGAAACTACAAGAGATATCTAACCCAAACTTTCTGTGCAAGAGGGGCTTGTACATCTGCACAACATATTTTTTAAAGTTTGAACTTATCTTATTGCATTTTTTAGTTATAGCAGTTTTTAAGTTTTTATTGCTCCAAAAGCCTTTTCAGCCCATGAACAGTTGTTTGTGAGTTTTCGAAAAAAGTGCAAAAGCTATTCGAACCCTTTTTGCTGGGCAAGTAGGACCTGTAAATCTACACAATATATAGTTCAAAGTTGGAGTCTATCATATTAGGTTTTGGATTTATAGCTGTTTTTGTGTCTATTGCTTCAAAAGCATTTTTAGATCATTTGTGTGTTCTGAAGAAACTACAAGAGATATCTAACCCAAACTTTCTGTGCAAGAGGGGCTTGTACATCTGCACAACATGTCTTTTAAAGTTTGAACTTATCTTATTGCATTTTTGAGTTATAGCAGTTTTTAAGTTTTTATTGCTCCAAAAGCCTTTTCAGCCCATGAACAGTTGTGTGCGTTTCGAAAAAAAGTGCAAGAGCTATTCAAACCCTTTTTGCTGGGCAAGTAGGACCTGTAAATCTACACAATACATAGTTCAAAGTTTGAGTCTATCATATTAGGTTTTGGATTTATAGCTGTTTTTGTGTCTATTGCTTCAAAAGCATTTTCAGATAATTTGTGTGTTCTGAAGAAACTACAAGAGATATCTAACCCAAACTTTCTGTGCAAGAGGGGCTTGTACATCTGCACAACATATTTTTTAAAGTTTGAACTTATCTTATTGCATTTTTGAGTTATAGCAGTTTTTAAGTTTTTATTGCTCCAAAAGCCTTTTCAGCCCATGAACAGTTGTTTGTGAGTTTTCGAAAAAAGTGCAAAAGCTATTCGAACCCTTTTTGCTGGGCAAGTAGGACCTGTAAATCTACACAATATATAGTTCAAAGTTGGAGTCTATCATATTAGGTTTTGGATTTATAGCTGTTTTTGTGTATATTGCTTCAAAAGCATTTTTAGATCATTTGTGTGTTCTGAAGAAACTACAAGAGATATCTAACCCAAACTTTCTGTGCAAGAGGGGCTTGCACATCTGCACAACAGGTCTTTTAAAGTTTGAACTTATCTTATTGCATTTTTGAGTTATAGCAGTTTTAACGTTTTTATTGCTCCAAAAGCCTTTTCAGCCCATGAACAGTTGTTTGTGAGTTTTCGAAAAAAGTGCAAAAGCTATTCGAACCCTTTTTGCTGGGCAAGTAGGACCTGTAAATCTACACAATACATAGTTTAAAGTTTGAGTCTATCATATTAGGTTTTGGATTTATAGCTGTTTTTGTGTCTTTTGCTTCAAAAGCATTTTCAGATAATTTGTGTGTTCTGAAGAAACTACAAGAGATATATAACCCAAACTTTCTGTGCAAGAGGGGCTTGTACATCTGCACAACATGTATTTTAAAGTTTGAACTTATCTTATTGCATTTTTGAGTTATAACCGTTTTAACGTTTTTATTGCTCCAAAAGCCTTTTCAGCCCATGAACAGTTGTTTGTGAGTTTCGAAAAAAGTGCAAGAGCTATTCAAACCCTTTTTGCTGGGCAAGTAGGACCTGTAAATCTACACAATATATAGTTTAAAGTTTGAGTCTATCATATTAGGTTTTGGATTTATAGCTGTTTTTGTGTCTATTGCTTCAAAAGCATTTTCAGATAATTTGTGTGTTCTGAAGAAACTACAAGAGATATCTAACCCAAACTTTCTGTGCAAGAGGGGCTTGTACATCTGCACAACATGTCTTTTAAAGTTTGAACTTATCTTATTGAATTTTTGAGTTATAGCAGTTTTTACGTTTTTATTACTCCAAAAGTCTTTTCAGCCCATGAACAGTTGTGTGCGTTTCGAAAAAAGTGCAAGAGCTATTCAAACCCTTTTTGCTGGGCAAGTAGGACCTGTAAATCTACACAATACATAGTTTAAAGTTTGAGTCTATCATATTAGGTTTTGGATTTATAGCTGTTTTTGTGTCTATTGCTTCAAAAGCATTTTCAGATAATTTGTGTGTTCTGAAGAAACTACAAGAGATATCTAACCCAAACTTTCTGTGCAAGAGGGGCTTGTACATCTGCACAACATGTCTTTTAAAGTTTGAACTTATCTTATTGCATTTTTGAGTTATGGCAGTTTTAAGTTTTTATTGCTCCAAAAGCCTTTTCAGCCCATGAACAGTTGTGTGCGTTTCGAAAAAAAGTGAAAGAGCTATTCAAACCCTTTTTGCTAGGCAAGTAGGACCTGTAAATCTACACAATACATAGTTTAAAGTTTGAGTCTATCATATTAGGTTTTGGATTTATAGCTGTTTTTGTGTCTATTGCTTCAAAAACATTTTCAGATAATTTGTGTGTTCTGAAGAAACTACAAGAGATATCTAACCCAAACTTTCTGTGCAAGAGGGGCTTGTACATCTGCACAACATATTTTTTAAAGTTTGAACTTATCTTATTGCATTTTTGAGTTATAGCAGTTTTTAGGTTTTTATTGCTCCAAAAGCCTTTTCAGCCCATGAACAGTTGTTTGTGAGTTTTCGAAAAAAATGCAAAAGCTATTCGAACCCTTTTTGCTGGGCAAGTAGGACCTGTAAATCTACACAATATATAGTTTAAAGTTGGAGTCTATCATATTAGGTTTTGGATTTATAGCTGTTTTTGTGTCTATTGCTTCAAAAGCATTTTTAGATCATTTGTGTGTTCTGAAGAAACTACAAGAGATATCTAACCCAAACTTTCTGTGCAAGAGGGGCTTGTACATCTGCACAACATGTCTTTTAAAGTTTGAACTTATCTTATTGAATTTTTGAGTTATAGCAGTTTTTACGTTTTTATTGCTCCAAAAGCCTTTTCAGCCCATGAACAGTTGTGTGCGTTTCGAAAAAAGTGCAAGAGCTATTCAAACCCTTTTTGCAGGGCAAGTAGGACCTGTAAATCTACACAATACATAGTTTAAAGTTTGAGTCTATCATATTAGGTTTTGGATTTATAGCTGTTTTTGTGTCTATTGCTTCAAAAACATTTTCAGATAATTTGTGTGTTCTGAAGAAACTACAAGAGATATCTAACCCAAACTTTCTGTGCAAGAGGGGCTTGTACATCTGCACAACATGTCTTTTAAAGTTTGAACTTATCTTATTGCATTTTTGAGTTATGGCAGTTTTAAGTTTTTATTGCTCCAAAAGCCTTTTCAGCCCATGAACAGTTGTGTGCGTTTCGAAAAAAAGTGAAAGAGCTATTCAAACCCTTTTTGCTAGGCAAGTAGGACCTGTAAATCTACACAATACATAGTTTAAAGTTTGAGTCTATCATATTAGGTTTTGGATTTATAGCTGTTTTTGTGTCTATTGCTTCAAAAACATTTTCAGATAATTTGTGTGTTCTGAAGAAACTACAAGAGATATCTAACCCAAACTTTCTGTGCAAGAGGGGCTTGTACATCTGCACAACATATTTTTTAAAGTTTGAACTTATCTTATTGCATTTTTGAGTTATAGCAGTTTTTAGGTTTTTATTGCTCCAAAAGCCTTTTCAGCCCATGAACAGTTGTTTGTGAGTTTTCGAAAAAAATGCAAAAGCTATTCGAACCCTTTTTGCTGGGCAAGTAGGACCTGTAAATCTACACAATATATAGTTTAAAGTTGGAGTCTATCATATTAGGTTTTGGATTTATAGCTGTTTTTGTGTCTATTGCTTCAAAAGCATTTTTAGATCATTTGTGTGTTCTGAAGAAACTACAAGAGATATCTAACCCAAACTTTCTGTGCAAGAGGGGCTTGTACATCTGCACAACATGTCTTTTAAAGTTTGAACTTATCTTATTGAATTTTTGAGTTATAGCAGTTTTTACGTTTTTATTGCTCCAAAAGCCTTTTCAGCCCATGAACAGTTGTGTGCGTTTCGAAAAAAGTGCAAGAGCTATTCAAACCCTTTTTGCAGGGCAAGTAGGACCTGTAAATCTACACAATACATAGTTTAAAGTTTGAGTCTATCATATTAGGTTTTGGATTTATAGCTGTTTTTGTGTCTATTGCTTCAAAAACATTTTCAGATAATTTGTGTGTTCTGAAGAAACTACAAGAGATATCTAACCCAAACTTTCTGTGCAAGAGGGGCTTGTACATCTGCACAACATGTCTTTTAAAGTTTGAACTTATCTTATTGAATTTTTTAGTTATAGCAGTTTTTACGTTTTTATTGCTCCAAAAGCCTTTTCAGCCCATGAACAGTTGTGTGCGTTTCGAAAAAAGTGCAAGAGCTATTCAAACCCTTTTTGCAGGGCAAGTAGGACCTGTAAATCTACACAATACATAGTTTAAAGTTTGAGTCTATCATATTAGGTTTTGGATTTATAGCTGTTTTTGTGTCTATTGCTTCAAAAACATTTTCAGATAATTTGTGTGTTCTGAAGAAACTACAAGAGATATCTAACCCAAACTTTCTGTGCAAGAGGGGCTTGTACATCTGCAGAACATGTCTTTTAAAGTTTGAACTTATCTTATTGCATTTTTGAGTTATAGCAGTTTTTAAGTTTTTATTGCTCCAAAAGCCTTTTCAGCCCATGAACAGTTGTGTGCGTTTCGAAAAAAAGTGAAAGAGCTATTCAAACCCTTTTTGCTAGGCAAGTAGGACCTGTAAATCTACACAATACATAGTTTAAAGTTTGAGTCTATCATATTAGGTTTTGGATTTATAGCTGTTTTTGTGTCTATTGCTTCAAAAACATTTTCAGATATTTTGTGTGTTCTGAAGAAACTACAAGAGATATCTAACCCAAACTTTCTGTGCAAGAGGGGCTTGTACATCTGCACAACATGTCTTTTAAAGTTTGAACTTATCTTATTGAATTTTTGAGTTATAGCAGTTTTTACGTTTTTATTGCTCCAAAAGCCTTTTCAGCCCATGAACAGTTGTGTGCGTTTCGAAAAAAGAGCAAGAGCTATTCAAACCCTTTTTGCTGGGCAAGTAGGACCTGTAAATCTACACAATACATAGTTTAAAGTTTGAGTCTATCATATTAGGTTTTTGATTTATAGCTGTTTTTGTGTCTATTGCTTCAAAAGCATTTTCAGATAATTTGTGTGTTCTGAAGAAACTACAAGAGATATCTAACCCAAACTTTCTGTGCAAGAGGGGCTTGTACATCTGCACAACATATTTTTTAAAGTTTGAACTTATCTTATTGCATTTTTGAGTTATAGCAGTTTTTAAGTTTTTATTGCTCCAAAAGCCTTTTCAGCCCATGAACAGTTGTTTGTGAGTTTTCGAAAAAAGTGCAAAAGCTATTCGAACCCTTTTTGCTGGGCAAGTAGGACCTGTAAATCTACACAATATATAGTTCAAAGTTGGAGTCTATCATATTAGGTTTTGGATTTATAGCTGTTTTTGTGTCTATTGCTTCAAAAGCATTTTTAGATCATTTGTGTGTTCTGAAGAAACTACAAGAGATATCTAACCCAAACTTTCTGTGCAAGAGGGGCTTGTACATCTGCACAACATGTCTTTTAAAGTTTGAACTTATCTTATTGCATTTTTGAGTTATAGCAGTTTTTAAGTTTTTATTGCTCCAAAAGCCTTTTCAGCCCATGAACAGTTGTGTGCGTTTCGAAAAAAAGTGCAAGAGCTATTCAAACCCTTTTTGCTGGGCAAGTAGGACCTGTAAATCTACACAATACATAGTTCAAAGTTTTAGTCTATCATATTAGGTTTTTGATTTATAGCTGTTTTTGTGTCTATTGCTTCAAAAGCATTTTCAGATAATTTGTGTGTTCTGAAGAAACTACAAGAGATATCTAACCCAAACTTTCTGTGCAAGAGGGGCTTGTACATCTGCACAACATATTTTTTAAAGTTTGAACTTATCTTATTGCATTTTTGAGTTATAGCAGTTTTTAGGTTTTTATTGCTCCAAAAGCCTTTTCAGCCCATGAACAGTTGTTTGTGAGTTTTCGAAAAAAGTGCAAAAGCTATTCGAACCCTTTTTGCTGGGCAAGTAGGACCTGTAAATCTACACAATATATAGTTCAAAGTTGGAGTCTATCATATTAGGTTTTGGATTTATAGCTGTTTTTGTGTCTATTGCTTCAAAAGCATTTTTAGATCATTTGTGTGTTCTGAAGAAACTACAAGAGATATCTAACCCAAACTTTCTGTGCAAGAGGGGCTTGTACATCTGCACAACATGTCTTTTAAAGTTTGAACTTATCTTATTGCATTTTTGAGTTATAGCAGTTTTTAAGTTTTTATTGCTCCAAAAGCCTTTTCAGCCCATGAACAGTTGTGTGCGTTTCGAAAAAAAGTGCAAGAGCTATTCAAACCCTTTTTGCTGGGCAAGTAGGACCTGTAAATCTACACAATACATAGTTCAAAGTTTGAGTCTATCATATTAGGTTTTGGATTTATAGCTGTTTTTGTGTCTATTGCTTCAAAAGCATTTTCAGATAATTTGTGTGTTCTGAAGAAACTACAAGAGATATCTAACCCAAACTTTCTGTGCAAGAGGGGCTTGTACATCTGCACAACATATTTTTTAAAGTTTGAACTTATCTTATTGCATTTTTGAGTTATAGCAGTTTTAACGTTTTTATTGCTCCAAAAGCCTTTTCAGCCCATGAACAGTTGTTTGTGAGTTTCGAAAAAAGTGCAAGAGCTATTCAAACCCTTTTTGCTGGGCAAGTAGGACCTGTAAATCTACACAATATATAGTTTAAAGTTTGAGTCTATCATATTAGGTTTTGGATTTATAGCTGTTTTTGTGTCTATTGCTTCAAAAGCATTTTCAGATAATTTGTGTGTTCTGAAGAAACTACAAGAGATATCTAACCCAAACTTTCTGTGCAAGAGGGGCTTGTACATCTGCACAACATGTCTTTTAAAGTTTGAACTTATCTTATTGCATTTTTGAGTTATGGCAGTTTTAAGTTTTTATTGCTCCAAAAGCCTTTTCAGCCCATGAACAGTTGTTTGTGAGTTTTCGAAAAAAGTGCAAAAGCTATTCGAACCCTTTTTGCTGGGCAAGTAGGACCTGTAAATCTACACAATATATAGTTTAAAGTTTGAGTCTATCATATTAGGTTTTGGATTTATAGCTGTTTTTGTGTCTTTTGCTTCAAAAGCATTTTCAGATAATTTGTGTGTTCTGAAGAAACTACAAGAGATATATAACCCAAACTTTCTGTGCAAGAGGGGCTTGTACATCTGCAGAACATGTCTTTTAAAGTTTGAACTTATCTTATTGCATTTTTGAGTTATAGCAGTTTTTAAGTTTTTATTGCTCCAAAAGCCTTTTCAGCCCATGAACAGTTGTGTGCGTTTCGAAAAAAAGTGAAAGAGCTATTCAAACCCTTTTTGCTAGGCAAGTAGGACCTGTAAATCTACACAATACATAGTTTAAAGTTTGAGTCTATCATATTAGGTTTTGGATTTATAGCTGTTTTTGTGTCTATTGCTTCAAAAACATTTTCAGATATTTTGTGTGTTCTGAAGAAACTACAAGAGATATCTAACCCAAACTTTCTGTGCAAGAGGGGCTTGTACATCTGCACAACATGTCTTTTAAAGTTTGAACTTATCTTATTGAATTTTTGAGTTATAGCAGTTTTTACGTTTTTATTGCTCCAAAAGCCTTTTCAGCCCATGAACAGTTGTGTGCGTTTCGAAAAAAGAGCAAGAGCTATTCAAACCCTTTTTGCTGGGCAAGTAGGACCTGTAAATCTACACAATACATAGTTTAAAGTTTGAGTCTATCATATTAGGTTTTTGATTTATAGCTGTTTTTGTGTCTATTGCTTCAAAAGCATTTTCAGATAATTTGTGTGTTCTGAAGAAACTACAAGAGATATCTAACCCAAACTTTCTGTGCAAGAGGGGCTTGTACATCTGCACAACATATTTTTTAAAGTTTGAACTTATCTTATTGCATTTTTGAGTTATAGCAGTTTTTAAGTTTTTATTGCTCCAAAAGCCTTTTCAGCCCATGAACAGTTGTTTGTGAGTTTTCGAAAAAAGTGCAAAAGCTATTCGAACCCTTTTTGCTGGGCAAGTAGGACCTGTAAATCTACACAATATATAGTTCAAAGTTGGAGTCTATCATATTAGGTTTTGGATTTATAGCTGTTTTTGTGTCTATTGCTTCAAAAGCATTTTTAGATCATTTGTGTGTTCTGAAGAAACTACAAGAGATATCTAACCCAAACTTTCTGTGCAAGAGGGGCTTGTACATCTGCACAACATGTCTTTTAAAGTTTGAACTTATCTTATTGCATTTTTGAGTTATAGCAGTTTTTAAGTTTTTATTGCTCCAAAAGCCTTTTCAGCCCATGAACAGTTGTGTGCGTTTCGAAAAAAAGTGCAAGAGCTATTCAAACCCTTTTTGCTGGGCAAGTAGGACCTGTAAATCTACACAATACATAGTTCAAAGTTTTAGTCTATCATATTAGGTTTTTGATTTATAGCTGTTTTTGTGTCTATTGCTTCAAAAGCATTTTCAGATAATTTGTGTGTTCTGAAGAAACTACAAGAGATATCTAACCCAAACTTTCTGTGCAAGAGGGGCTTGTACATCTGCACAACATATTTTTTAAAGTTTGAACTTATCTTATTGCATTTTTGAGTTATAGCAGTTTTTAGGTTTTTATTGCTCCAAAAGCCTTTTCAGCCCATGAACAGTTGTTTGTGAGTTTTCGAAAAAAGTGCAAAAGCTATTCGAACCCTTTTTGCTGGGCAAGTAGGACCTGTAAATCTACACAATATATAGTTCAAAGTTGGAGTCTATCATATTAGGTTTTGGATTTATAGCTGTTTTTGTGTCTATTGCTTCAAAAGCATTTTTAGATCATTTGTGTGTTCTGAAGAAACTACAAGAGATATCTAACCCAAACTTTCTGTGCAAGAGGGGCTTGTACATCTGCACAACATGTCTTTTAAAGTTTGAACTTATCTTATTGCATTTTTGAGTTATAGCAGTTTTTAGGTTTTTATTGCTCCAAAAGCCTTTTCAGCCCATGAACAGTTGTGTGCGTTTCGAAAAAAAGTGCAAGAGCTATTCAAACCCTTTTTGCTGGGCAAGTAGGACCTGTAAATCTACACAATACATAGTTCAAAGTTTGAGTCTATCATATTAGGTTTTGGATTTATAGCTGTTTTTGTGTCTATTGCTTCAAAAGCATTTTCAGATAATTTGTGTGTTCTGAAGAAACTACAAGAGATATCTAACCCAAACTTTCTGTGCAAGAGGGGCTTGTACATCTGCACAACATATTTTTTAAAGTTTGAACTTATCTTATTGCATTTTTGAGTTATAGCAGTTTTAACGTTTTTATTGCTCCAAAAGCCTTTTCAGCCCATGAACAGTTGTTTGTGAGTTTCGAAAAAAGTGCAAGAGCTATTCAAACCCTTTTTGCTGGGCAAGTAGGACCTGTAAATCTACACAATATATAGTTTAAAGTTTGAGTCTATCATATTAGGTTTTGGATTTATAGCTGTTTTTGTGTCTATTGCTTCAAAAGCATTTTCAGATAATTTGTGTGTTCTGAAGAAACTACAAGAGATATCTAACCCAAACTTTCTGTGCAAGAGGGGCTTGTACATCTGCACAACATGTCTTTTAAAGTTTGAACTTATCTTATTGCATTTTTGAGTTATGGCAGTTTTAAGTTTTTATTGCTCCAAAAGCCTTTTCAGCCCATGAACAGTTGTTTGTGAGTTTTCGAAAAAAGTGCAAAAGCTATTCGAACCCTTTTTGCTGGGCAAGTAGGACCTGTAAATCTACACAATATATAGTTTAAAGTTTGAGTCTATCATATTAGGTTTTGGATTTATAGCTGTTTTTGTGTCTTTTGCTTCAAAAGCATTTTCAGATAATTTGTGTGTTCTGAAGAAACTACAAGAGATATATAACCCAAACTTTCTGTGCAAGAGGGGCTTGTACATCTGCACAACATGTATTTTAAAGTTTGAACTTATCTTATTGCATTTTTGAGTTATAACCGTTTTAACGTTTTTATTGCTCCAAAAGCCTTTTCAGCCCATGAACAGTTGTGTGCGTTTCGAAAAAAAGTGCAAGAGCTATTCAAACCCTTTTTGCTGGGCAAGTAGGACCTGTAAATCTACACAATATATAGTTTAAAGTTTGAGTCTATCATATTAGGTTTTGGATTTATAGCTGTTTTTGTGTCTATTGCTTCAAAAGCATTTTCAGATAATTTGTGTGTTCTGAAGAAACTACAAGAGACATCTAACCCAAACTTTCTGTGCAAGAGGGGCTTGTACATCTGCACAACATGTCTTTTAAAGTTTGAACTTATCTTATTGCATTTTTGAGTTATGGCAGTTTTAAGTTTTTATTGCTCCAAAAGCCTTTTCAGCCCATGAACAGTTGTGTGCGTTTCGAAAAAAAGTGAAAGAGCTATTCAAACCCTTTTTGCTAGGCAAGTAGGACCTGTAAATCTACACAATACATAGTTTAAAGTTTGAGTCTATCATATTAGGTTTTGGATCTATAGCTGTTTTTGTGTCTATTGCTTCAAAAACATTTTCAGATAATTTGTGTGTTCTGAAGAAACTACAAGAGATATCTAACCCAAACTTTCTGTGCAAGAGGGGCTTGTACATCTGCACAACATATTTTTTAAAGTTTGAACTTATCTTATTGCATTTTTGAGTTATAGCAGTTTTTAGGTTTTTATTGCTCCAAAAGCCTTTTCAGCCCATGAACAGTTGTTTGTGAGTTTTCGAAAAAAATGCAAAAGCTATTCGAACCCTTTTTGCTGGGCAAGTAGGACCTGTAAATCTACACAATATATAGTTTAAAGTTGGAGTCTATCATATTAGGTTTTGGATTTATAGCTGTTTTTGTGTCTATTGCTTCAAAAGCATTTTTAGATCATTTGTGTGTTCTGAAGAAACTACAAGAGATATCTAACCCAAACTTTCTGTGCAAGAGGGGCTTGTACATCTGCACAACATGTCTTTTAAAGTTTGAACTTATCTTATTGCATTTTTGAGTTATAGCAGTTTTTAAGTTTTTATTGCTCCAAAAGCCTTTTCAGCCCATGAACAGTTGTGTGCGTTTCGAAAAAAAGTGCAAGAGCTATTCAAACCCTTTTTGCTGGGCAAGTAGGGCCTGTAAATCTACACAATACATAGTTCAAAGTTTGAGTCTATCATATTAGGTTTTTGATTTATAGCTGTTTTTGTGTCTATTGCTTCAAAAGCATTTTCAGATAATTTGTGTGTTCTGAAGAAACTACAAGAGATATCTAACCCAAACTTTCTGTGCAAGAGGGGCTTGTACATCTGCACAACATATTTTTTAAAGTTTGAACTTATCTTATTGCATTTTTGAGTTATAGCAGTTTTTAAGTTTTTATTGCTCCAAAAGCCTTTTCAGCCCATGAACAGTTGTTTGTGAGTTTTCGAAAAAAGTGCAAAAGCTATTCGAACCCTTTTTGCTGGGCAAGTAGGACCTGTAAATCTACACAATATATAGTTTAAAGTTTGAGTCTATCATATTAGGTTTTGGATTTATAGCTGTTTTTGTGTCTATTGCTTCAAAAGCATTTTCAGATAATTTGTGTGTTCTGAAGAAACTACAAGAGATATCTAACCCAAACTTTCTGTGCAAGAGGGGCTTGTACATCTGCACAACATGTCTTTTAAAGTTTGAACTTATCTTATTCCATTTTTGAGTTATAGCAGTTTTTAAGTTTTTATTGCTCCAAAAGCCTTTTCAGCCCATGAACAGTTGTGTGCGTTTCGAAAAAAAGTGAAAGAGCTATTCAAACCCTTTTTGCTAGGCAAGTAGGACCTGTAAATCTACACAATACATAGTTTAAAGTTTGAGTCTATCATATTAGGTTTTGGATTTATAGCTGTTTTTGTGTCTATTGCTTCAAAAACATTTTCAGATATTTTGTGTGTTCTGAAGAAACTACAAGAGATATCTAACCCAAACTTTCTGTGCAAGAGGGGCTTGTACATCTGCACAACATGTCTTTTAAAGTTTGAACTTATCTTATTGAATTTTTGAGTTATAGCAGTTTTTACGTTTGTATTGCTCCAAAAGCCTTTTCAGCCCATGAACAGTTGTGTGCGTTTCGAAAAAAAGTGCAAGAGCTTTTCAAACCCTTTTTGCTGGGCAAGTAGGACCTGTAAATCTACACAATACATAGTTTAAAGTTTGAGTCTATCATATTAGGTTTTTGATTTATAGCTGTTTTTGTGTCTATTGCTTCAAAAGCATTTTCAGATAATTTGTGTGTTCTGAAGAAACTACAAGAGATATCTAACCCAAACTTTCTGTGCAAGAGGGGCTTGTACATCTGCACAACATATTTTTTAAAGTTTGAACTTATCTTATTGCATTTTTGAGTTATAGCAGTTTTTAAGTTTTTATTGCTCCAAAAGCCTTTTCAGCCCATGAACAGTTGTTTGTGAGTTTTCGAAAAAAGTGCAAAAGCTATTCGAACCCTTTTTGCTGGGCAAGTAGGACCTGTGAATCTACACAATATATAGTTCAAAGTTGGAGTCTATCATATTAGGTTTTGGATTTATAGCTGTTTTTGTGTCTATTGCTTCAAAAGCATTTTTAGATCATTTGTGTGTTCTGAAGAAACTACAAGAGATATCAAACCCAAACTTTCTGTGCAAGAGGGGCTTGTACATCTGCACAACATGTCTTTTAAAGTTTGAACTTATCTTATTGCATTTTTGAGTTATAGCAGTTTTTAAGATTTTATTGCTCCAAAAGCCTTTTCAGCCCATGAACAGTTGTTTGTGAGTTTTCGAAAAAAAGTGCAAAAGCTATTCGAACCCTTTTTGCTGGGCAAGTAGGACCTGTAAATCTACACAATATATAGTTTAAAGTTTGAGTCTATCATATTAGGTTTTGGATTTATAGCTGTTTTTGTGTCTATTGCTTCAAAAGCATTTTCAGATAATTTGTGTGTTCTGAAGAAACTACAAGAGATATCTAACCCAAACTTTCTGTGCAAGAGGGGCTTGTACATCTGCACAACATGTCTTTTAAAGTTTGAACTTATCTTATTGAATTTTTGAGTTATAGCAGTTTTTACGTTTTTATTACTCTAAAAGTCTTTTCAGCCCATGAACAGTTGTGTGCGTTTCGAAAAAAGTGCAAGAGCTATTCAAACCCTTTTTGCTGGGCAAGTAGGACCTGTAAATCTACACAATACATAGTTTAAAGTTTGAGTCTATCATATTAGGTTTTGGATTTATAGCTGTTTTTGTGTCTATTGCTTCAAAAGCATTTTCAGATAATTTGTGTGTTCTGAAGAAACTACAAGAGATATCTAACCCAAACTTTCTGTGCAAGAGGGGCTTGTACATCTGCACAACATGTCTTTTAAAGTTTGAACTTATCTTATTGCATTTTTGAGTTATGGCAGTTTTAAGTTTTTATTGCTCCAAAAGCCTTTTCAGCCCATGAACAGTTGTGTGCGTTTCGAAAAAAAGTGAAAGAGCTATTCAAACCCTTTTTGCTAGGCAAGTAGGACCTGTAAATCTACACAATACATAGTTTAAAGTTTGAGTCTATCATATTAGGTTTTGGATTTATAGCTGTTTTTGTGTCTATTGCTTCAAAAACATTTTCAGATAATTTGTGTGTTCTGAAGAAACTACAAGAGATATCTAACCCAAACTTTCTGTGCAAGAGGGGCTTGTACATCTGCACAACATATTTTTTAAAGTTTGAACTTATCTTATTGCATTTTTGAGTTATAGCAGTTTTTAGGTTTTTATTGCTCCAAAAGCCTTTTCAGCCCATGAACAGTTGTTTGTGAGTTTTCGAAAAAAGTGCAAAAGCTATTCGAACCCTTTTTGCTGGGCAAGTAGGACCTGTAAATCTACACAATATATAGTTTAAAGTTGGAGTCTATCATATTAGGTTTTGGATTTATAGCTGTTTTTGTGTCTATTGCTTCAAAAGCATTTTTAGATCATTTGTGTGTTCTGAAGAAACTACAAGAGATATCTAACCCAAACTTTCTGTGCAAGAGGGGCTTGTACATCTGCACAACATGTCTTTTAAAGTTTGAACTTATCTTATTGCATTTTTGAGTTATAGCAGTTTTAACGTTTTTATTGCTCCAAAAGCCTTTTCAGCCCATGAACAGTTGTTTGTGAGTTTCGAAAAAAGTGCAAGAGCTATTCAAACCCTTTTTGCTGGGCAAGTAGGACCTGTAAATCTACACAATATATAGTTTAAAGTTTGAGTCTATCATATTAGGTTTTGGATTTATAGCTGTTTTTGTGTCTATTGCTTCAAAAGCATTTTCAGATAATTTGTGTGTTCTGAAGAAACTACAAGAGATATCTAACCCAAACTTTCTGTGCAAGAGGGGCTTGTACATCTGCACAACATATTTTTTAAAGTTTGAACTTATCTTATTGCATTTTTGAGTTATAGCTGTTTTTAAGTTTTTATTGCTCCAAAAGCCTTTTCAGCCCATGAACAGTTGTTTGTGAGTTTTCGAAAAAAGTGCAAAAGCTATTCGAACCCTTTTTGCTGGGCAAGTAGGACCTGTAAATCTACACAATATATAGTTCAAAGTTGGAGTCTATCATATTAGGTTTTGGATTTATAGCTGTTTTTGTGTCTATTGCTTCAAAAGCATTTTTAGATCATTTGTGTGTTCTGAAGAAACTACAAGAGATATCTAACCCAAACTTTCTGTGCAAGAGGGGCTTGTACATCTGCACAACATGTCTTTTAAAGTTTGAACTTATCTTATTGAATTTTTGAGTTATAGCAGTTTTTACGTTTTTATTGCTCCAAAAGCCTTTTCAGCCCATGAACAGTTGTGTGCGTTTCGAAAAAAGTGCAAGAGCTATTCAAACCCTTTTTGCTGGGCAAGTAGGACCTGTAAATCTACACAATACATAGTTTAAAGTTTGAGTCTATCATATTAGGTTTTTGATTTATAGCTGTTTTTGTGTCTATTGCTTCAAAAGCATTTTCAGATAATTTGTGTGTTCTGAAGAAACTACAAGAGATATCTAACCCAAACTTTCTGTGCAAGAGGGGCTTGTACATCTGCACAACATATTTTTTAAAGTTTGAACTTATCTTATTGCATTTTTGAGTTATAGCAGTTTTTAAGTTTTTATTGCTCCAAAAGCCTTTTCAGCCCATGAACAGTTGTTTGTGAGTTTTCGAAAAAAGTGCAAAAGCTATTCGAACCCTTTTTGCTGGGCAAGTAGGACCTGTAAATCTACACAATATATAGTTCAAAGTTGGAGTCTATCATATTAGGTTTTGGATTTATAGCTGTTTTTGTGTCTATTGCTTCAAAAGCATTTTTAGATCATTTGTGTGTTCTGAAGAAACTACAAGAGATATCTAACCCAAACTTTCTGTGCAAGAGGGGCTTGTACATCTGCACAACATATTTTTTAAAGTTTGAACTTATCTTATTGCATTTTTGAGTTATAGCAGTTTTTAGGTTTTTATTGCTCCAAAAGCCTTTTCAGCCCATGAACAGTTGTTTGTGAGTTTTCGAAAAATGTGCAAAAGCTATTCGAACCCTTTTTGCTGGGCAAGTAGGACCTGTAAATCTACACAATATATAGTTTAAAGTTGGAGTCTATCATATTAGGTTTTGGATTTATAGCTGTTTTTGTGTCTATTGCTTCAAAAGCATTTTTAGATCATTTGTGTGTTCTGAAGAAACTACAAGAGATATCTAACCCAAACTTTCTGTGCAAGAGGGGCTTGTACATCTGCACAACATGTCTTTTAAAGTTTGAACTTATCTTATTGCATTTTTGAGTTATAGCAGTTTTAACGTTTTTATTGCTCCAAAAGCCTTTTCAGCCCATGAACAGTTGTTTGTGAGTTTCGAAAAAAGTGCAAGAGCTATTCAAACCCTTTTTGCTGGGCAAGTAGGACCTGTAAATCTACACAATATATAGTTTAAAGTTTGAGTCTATCATATTAGGTTTTGGATTTATAGCTGTTTTTGTGTCTATTGCTTCAAAAGCATTTTCAGATAATTTGTGTGTTCTGAAGAAACTACAAGAGATATCTAACCCAAACTTTCTGTGCAAGAGGGGCTTGTACATCTGCACAACATATTTTTTAAAGTTTGAACTTATCTTATTGCATTTTTGAGTTATAGCAGTTTTTAAGTTTTTATTGCTCCAAAAGCCTTTTCAGCCCATGAACAGTTGTTTGTGAGTTTTCGAAAAAAGTGCAAAAGCTATTCGAACCCTTTTTGCTGGGCAAGTAGGACCTGTAAATCTACACAATATATAGTTCAAAGTTGGAGTCTATCATATTAGGTTTTGGATTTATAGCTGTTTTTGTGTCTATTGCTTCAAAAGCATTTTTAGATCATTTGTGTGTTCTGAAGAAACTACAAGAGATATCTAACCCAAACTTTCTGTGCAAGAGGGGCTTGTACATCTGCACAACATGTCTTTTAAAGTTTGAACTTATCTTATTGCATTTTTGAGTTATAGCAGTTTTTAAGTTTTTATTGCTCCAAAAGCCTTTTCAGCCCATGAACAGTTGTGTGCGTTTCGAAAAAAAGTGCAAGAGCTATTCAAACCCTTTTTGCTGGGCAAGTAGGGCCTGTAAATCTACACAATACATAGTTCAAAGTTTGAGTCTATCATATTAGGTTTTTGATTTATAGCTGTTTTTGTGTCTATTGCTTCAAAAGCATTTTCAGATAATTTGTGTGTTCTGAAGAAACTACAAGAGATATCTAACCCAAACTTTCTGTGCAAGAGGGGCTTGTACATCTGCACAACATATTTTTTAAAGTTTGAACTTATCTTATTGCATTTTTGAGTTATAGCAGTTTTTAAGTTTTTATTGCTCCAAAAGCCTTTTCAGCCCATGAACAGTTGTTTGTGAGTTTTCGAAAAAAGTGCAAAAGCTATTCGAACCCTTTTTGCTGGGCAAGTAGGACCTGTAAATCTACACAATATATAGTTCAAAGTTTGAGTCTATCATATTAGGTTTTGGATTTATAGCTGTTTTTGTGTCTATTGCTTCAAAAGCATTTTTAGATAATTTGTGTGTTCTGAAGAAACTACAAGAGATATCTAACCCAAACTTTCTGTGCAAGAGGGGCTTGTACATCTGCACAACATGTCTTTTAAAGTTTGAACTTATCTTATTGAATTTTTGAGTTATAGCAGTTTTTACGTTTTTATTGCTCCAAAAGCCTTTTCAGCCCATGAACAGTTGTGTGCGTTTCGAAAAAAGTGCAAGAGCTATTCAAACCCTTTTTGCAGGGCAAGTAGGACCTGTAAATCTACACAATACATAGTTTAAAGTTTGAGTCTATCATATTAGGTTTTGGATTTATAGCTGTTTTTGTGTCTATTGCTTCAAAAGCATTTTCAGATAATTTGTGTGTTCTGAAGAAACTAAAAGAGATATCTAACCCAAACTTTCTGTGCAAGAGGGGCTTGTACATCTGCAGAACATGTCTTTTAAAGTTTGAACTTATCTTATTGCATTTTTGAGTTATAGCAGTTTTTAAGTTTTTATTGCTCCAAAAGCCTTTTCAGCCCATGAACAGTTGTGTGCGTTTCGAAAAAAAGTGAAAGAGCTATTCAAACCCTTTTTGCTAGGCAAGTAGGACCTGTAAATCTACACAATACATAGTTTAAAGTTTGAGTCTATCATATTAGGTTTTGGATTTATAGCTGTTTTTGTGTCTATTGCTTCAAAAACATTTTCAGATATTTTGTGTGTTCTGAAGAAACTACAAGAGATATCTAACCCAAACTTTCTGTGCAAGAGGGGCTTGTACATCTGCACAACATGTCTTTTAAAGTTTGAACTTATCTTATTGCATTTTTGAGTTATAGCAGTTTTTAAGATTTTATTGCTCCAAAAGCCTTTTCAGCCCATGAACAGTTGTGTGCGTTTCGAAAAAAAGTGCAAGAGCTATTCAAACCCTTTTTGCTGGGCAAGTAGGACCTGTAAATCTACACAATACATAGTTCAAAGTTTGAGTCTATCATATTAGGTTTTTGATTTATAGCTGTTTTTGTGTCTATTGCTTCAAAAGCATTTTCAGATAATTTGTGTGTTCTGAAGAAACTACAAGAGATATCTAACCCAAACTTTCTGTGCAAGAGGGGCTTGTACATCTGCACAACATATTTTTTAAAGTTTGAACTTATCTTATTGCATTTTTGAGTTATAGCAGTTTTTAAGTTTTTATTGCTCCAAAAGCCTTTTCAGCCCATGAACAGTTGTTTGTGAGTTTTCGAAAAAAAGTGCAAAAGCTATTCGAACCCTTTTTGCTGGGCAAGTAGGACCTGTAAATCTACACAATATATAGTTCAAAGTTGGAGTCTATCATATTAGGTTTTGGATTTATAGCTGTTTTTGTGTCTATTGCTTCAAAAGCATTTTTAGATAATTTGTGTGTTCTGAAGAAACTACAAGAGATATCTAACCCAAACTTTCTGTGCAAGAGGGGCTTGTACATCTGCACAACATATTTTTTAAAGTTTGAACTTATCTTATTGCATTTTTGAGTTATAGCAGTTTTTAAGTTTTTATTGCTCCAAAAGCCTTTTCAGCCCATGAACAGTTGTGTGCGTTTCGAAAAAAAGTGCAAGAGCTATTCAAACCCTTTTTGCTGGGCAAGTAGGACCTGTAAATCTACACAATACATAGTTCAAAGTTTGAGTCTATCATATTAGGTTTTTGATTTATAGCTGTTTTTGTGTCTATTGCTTCAAAAGCATTTTCAGATAATTTGTGTGTTCTGAAGAAACTACAAGAGATATCTAACCCAAACTTTCTGTGCAAGAGGGGCTTGTACATCTGCACAACATATTTTTTAAAGTTTGAACTTATCTTATTGCATTTTTGAGTTATAGCAGTTTTTAAGTTTTTATTGCTCCAAAAGCCTTTTCAGCCCATGAACAGTTGTTTGTGAGTTTTCGAAAAAAGTGCAAAAGCTATTCGAACCCTTTTTGCTGGGCAAGTAGGACCTGTAAATCTACACAATATATAGTTCAAAGTTGGAGTCTATCATATTAGGTTTTGGATTTATAGCTGTTTTTGTGTCTATTGCTTCAAAAGCATTTTTAGATAATTTGTGTGTTCTGAAGAAACTACAAGAGATATCTAACCCAAACTTTCTGTGCAAGAGGGGCTTGTACATCTGCACAACATGTCTTTTAAAGTTTGAACTTATCTTATTGCATTTTTGAGTTATAGCAGTTTTTAAGTTTTTATTACTCCAAAAGCCTTTTCAGCCCATGAACAGTTGTGTGCGTTTCGAAAAAAAGTGCAAGAGCTATTCAAACCCTTTTTGCTGGGCAAGTAGGACCTGTAAATCTACACAATACATAGTTCAAAGTTTGAGTCTATCATATTAGGTTTTGGATTTATAGCTGTTTTTGTGTCTATTGCTTCAAAAGCATTTTCAGATAATTTGTGTGTTCTGAAGAAACTACAAGAGATATCTAACCCAAACTTTCTGTGCAAGAGGGGCTTGTACATCTGCACAACATATTTTTTAAAGTTTGAACTTATCTTATTGCATTTTTGAGTTATAGCAGTTTTAACGTTTTTATTGCTCCAAAAGCCTTTTCAGCCCATGAACAGTTGTTTGTGAGTTTCGAAAAAAGTGCAAGAGCTATTCAAACCCTTTTTGCTGGGCAAGTAGGACCTGTAAATCTACACAATATATAGTTTAAAGTTTGAGTCTATCATATTAGGTTTTGGATTTATAGCTGTTTTTGTGTCTATTGCTTCAAAAGCATTTTCAGATAATTTGTGTGTTCTGAAGAAACTACAAGAGATATCTAACCCAAACTTTCTGTGCAAGAGGGGCTTGTACATCTGCACAACATGTCTTTTAAAGTTTGAACTTATCTTATTGCATTTTTGAGTTATGGCAGTTTTAAGTTTTTATTGCTCCAAAAGCCTTTTCAGCCCATGAACAGTTGTTTGTGAGTTTTCGAAAAAAGTGCAAAAGCTATTCGAACCCTTTTTGCTGGGCAAGTAGGACCTTAAATCTACACAATATATAGTTCAAAGTTGGAGTCTATCATATTAGGTTTTGGATTTATAGCTGTTTTTGTGTATATTGCTTCAAAAGCATTTTTAGGTCATTTGTGTGTTCTGAAGAAACTACAAGAGATATCTAACCCAAACTTTCTGTGCAAGAGGGGCTTGTACATCTGCACAACATGTCTTTTAAAGTTTGAACTTATCTTATTGCATTTTTGAGTTATAGCAGTTTTAACGTTTTTATTGCTCCAAAAGCCTTTTCAGCCCATGAACAGTTGTTTGTGAGTTTCGAAAAAAGTGCAAGAGCTATTCAAACCCTTTTTGCTGGGCAAGTAGGACCTGTAAATCTACACAATATATAGTTTAAAGTTTGAGTCTATCATATTAGGTTTTGGATTTATAGCTGTTTTTGTGTCTATTGCTTCAAAAGCATTTTCAGATAATTTGTGTGTTCTGAAGAAACTACAAGAGATATCTAACCCAAACTTTCTGTGCAAGAGGGGCTTGTACATCTGCACAACATGTCTTTTAAAGTTTGAACTTATCTTATTGCATTTTTGAGTTATGGCAGTTTTAAGTTTTTATTGCTCCAAAAGCCTTTTCAGCCCATGAACAGTTGTTTGTGAGTTTTCGAAAAAAGTGCAAAAGCTATTCGAACCCTTTTTGCTGGGCAAGTAGGACCTGTAAATCTACACAATATATAGTTTAAAGTTTGAGTCTATCATATTAGGTTTTGGATTTATAGCTGTTTTTGTGTCTTTTGCTTCAAAAGCATTTTCAGATAATTTGTGTGTTCTGAAGAAACTACAAGAGATATATAACCCAAACTTTCTGTGCAAGAGGGGCTTGTACATCTGCACAACATGTATTTTAAAGTTTGAACTTATCTTATTGCATTTTTGAGTTATAACCGTTTTAACGTTTTTATTGCTCCAAAAGCCTTTTCAGCCCATGAACAGTTGTTTGTGAGTTTCGAAAAAAGTGCAAGAGCTATTCAAACCCTTTTTGCTGGGCAAGTAGGACCTGTAAATCTACACAATATATAGTTTAAAGTTTGAGTCTATCATATTAGGTTTTGGATTTATAGCTGTTTTTGTGTCTATTGCTTCAAAAGCATTTTCAGATAATTTGTGTGTTCTGAAGAAACTACAAGAGATATCTAACCCAAACTTTCTGTGCAAGAGGGGCTTGTACATCTGCACAATATGTCTTTTAAAGTTTGAACTTATCTTATTGAATTTTTGAGTTATAGCAGTTTTTACGTTTTTATTACTCCAAAAGTCTTTTCAGCCCATGAACAGTTGTGTGCGTTTCGAAAAAAGTGCAAGAGCTATTCAAACCCTTTTTGCTGGGCAAGTAGGACCTGTAAATCTACACAATACATAGTTTAAAGTTTGAGTCTATCATATTAGGTTTTGGATTTATAGCTGTTTTTGTGTCTATTGCTTCAAAAGCATTTTCAGATAATTTGTGTGTTCTGAAGAAACTACAAGAGATATCTAACCCAAACTTTCTGTGCAAGAGGGGCTTGTACATCTGCACAACATGTCTTTTAAAGTTTGAACTTATCTTATTGCATTTTTGAGTTATGGCAGTTTTAAGTTTTTATTGCTCCAAAAGCCTTTTCAGCCCATGAACAGTTGTGTGCGTTTCGAAAAAAAGTGAAAGAGCTATTCAAACCCTTTTTGCTAGGCAAGTAGGACCTGTAAATCTACACAATACATAGTTTAAAGTTTGAGTCTATCATATTAGGTTTTGGATTTATAGCTGTTTTTGTGTCTATTGCTTCAAAAACATTTTCAGATAATTTGTGTGTTCTGAAGAAACTACAAGAGATATCTAACCCAAACTTTCTGTGCAAGAGGGGCTTGTACATCTGCACAACATATTTTTTAAAGTTTGAACTTATCTTATTGCATTTTTGAGTTATAGCAGTTTTTAGGTTTTTATTGCTCCAAAAGCCTTTTCAGCCCATGAACAGTTGTTTGTGAGTTTTCGAAAAAAGTGCAAAAGCTATTCGAACCCTTTTTGCTGGGCAAGTAGGACCTGTAAATCTACACAATATATAGTTTAAAGTTGGAGTCTATCATATTAGGTTTTGGATTTATAGCTGTTTTTGTGTCTACTGCTTCAAAAGCATTTTTAGATCATTTGTGTGTTCTGAAGAAACTACAAGAGATATCTAACCCAAACTTTCTGTGCAAGAGGGGCTTGTACATCTGCACAACATGTCTTTTAAAGTTTGAACTTATCTTATTGCATTTTTGAGTTATAGCAGTTTTAACGTTTTTATTGCTCCAAAAGCCTTTTCAGCCCATGAACAGGTGTTTGTGAGTTTCGAAAAAAGTGCAAGAGCTATTCAAACCCTTTTTGCTGGGCAAGTAGGACCTGTAAATCTACACAATATATAGTTTAAAGTTTGAGTCTATCATATTAGGTTTTGGATTTATAGCTGTTTTTGTGTCTATTGCTTCAAAAGCATTTTCAGATAATTTGTGTGTTCTGAAGAAACTACAAGAGATATCTAACCCAAACTTTCTGTGCAAGAGGGGCTTGTACATCTGCACAACATATTTTTTAAAGTTTGAACTTATCTTATTGCATTTTTGAGTTATAGCAGTTTTTAAGTTTGTATTGCTCCAAAAGCCTTTTCAGCCCATGAACAGTTGTTTGTGAGTTTTCGAAAAAAGTGCAAAAGCTATTCGAACCCTTTTTGCTGGGCAAGTAGGACCTGTAAATCTACACAATATATAGTTCAAAGTTGGAGTCTATCATATTAGGTTTTGGATTTATAGCTGTTTTTGTGTCTATTGCTTCAAAAGCATTTTTAGATCATTTGTGTGTTCTGAAGAAACTACAAGAGATATCTAACCCAAACTTTCTGTGCAAGAGGGGCTTGTACATCTGCACAACATGTCTTTTAAAGTTTGAACTTATCTTATTGCATTTTTGAGTTATAGCAGTTTTTAAGTTTTTATTGCTCCAAAAGCCTTTTCAGCCCATGAACAGTTGTGTGCGTTTCGAAAAAAAGTGCAAGAGCTATTCAAACCCTTTTTGCTGGGCAAGTAGGGCCTGTAAATCTACACAATACATAGTTCAAAGTTTGAGTCTATCATATTAGGTTTTTGATTTATAGCTGTTTTTGTGTCTATTGCTTCAAAAGCATATTCAGATAATTTGTGTGTTCTGAAGAAACTACAAGAGATATCTAACCCAAACTTTCTGTGCAAGAGGGGCTTGTACATCTGCACAACATATTTTTTAAAGTTTGAACTTATCTTATTGCATTTTTGAGTTATAGCAGTTTTTAAGTTTTTATTGCTCCAAAAGCCTTTTCAGCCCATGTACAGTTGTTTGTGAGTTTTCGAAAAAAGTGCAAAAGCTATTCGAACCCTTTTTGCTGGGCAAGTAGGACCTGTAAATCTACACAATATATAGTTTAAAGTTGGAGTCTATCATATTAGGTTTTCGATTTATAGCTGTTTTTGTGTCTATTGCTTCAAAAGCATTTTTAGATCATTTGTGTGTTCTGAAGAAACTACAAGAGATATCTAACCCAAACTTTCTGTGCAAGAGGGGCTTGTACATCTGCACAACATGTCTTTTAAAGTTTGAACTTATCTTATTGCATTTTTGAGTTATAGCAGTTTTAACGTTTTTATTGCTCCAAAAGCCTTTTCAGCCCATGAACAGTTGTTTGTGAGTTTCGAAAAAAGTGCAAGAGCTATTCAAACCCTTTTTGCTGGGCAAGTAGGACCTGTAAATCTACACAATATATAGTTTAAAGTTTGAGTCTATCATATTAGGTTTTGGATTTATAGCTGTTTTTGTGTCTATTGCTTCAAAAGCATTTTCAGATAATTTGTGTGTTCTGAAGAAACTACAAGAGATATCTAACCCAAACTTTCTGTGCAAGAGGGGCTTGTACATCTGCACAACATATTTTTTAAAGTTTGAACTTATCTTATTGCATTTTTGAGTTATAGCAGTTTTTAAGTTTTTATTGCTCCAAAAGCCTTTTCAGCCCATGAACAGTTGTTTGTGAGTTTTCGAAAAAAGTGCAAAAGCTATTCGAACCCTTTTTGCTGGGCAAGTAGGACCTGTAAATCTACACAATATATAGTTCAAAGTTGGAGTCTATCATATTAGGTTTTGGATTTATAGCTGTTTTTGTGTCTATTGCTTCAAAAGCATTTTTAGATCATTTGTGTGTTCTGAAGAAACTACAAGAGATATCTAACCCAAACTTTCTGTGCAAGAGGGGCTTGTACATCTGCACAACATGTCTTTTAAAGTTTGAACTTATCTTATTGCATTTTTGAGTTATAGCAGTTTTTAAGTTTTTATTGCTCCAAAAGCCTTTTCAGCCCATGAACAGTTGTGTGCGTTTCGAAAAAAAGTGCAAGAGCTATTCAAACCCTTTTTGCTGGGCAAGTAGGGCCTGTAAATCTACACAATACATAGTTCAAAGTTTGAGTCTATCATATTAGGTTTTTGATTTATAGCTGTTTTTGTGTCATTGCTTCAAAAGCATTTTCAGATAATTTGTGTGTTCTGAAGAAACTACAAGAGATATCTAACCCAAACTTTCTGTGCAAGAGGGGCTTGTACATCTGCACAACATATTTTTTAAAGTTTGAACTTATCTTATTGCATTTTTGAGTTATAGCAGTTTTTAAGTTTTTATTGCTCCAAAAGCCTTTTCAGCCCATGAACAGTTGTTTGTGAGTTTTCGAAAAAAGTGCATAAGCTATTCGAACCCTTTTTGCTGGGCAAGTAGGACCTGTAAATCTACACAATATATAGTTCAAAGTTGGAGTCTATCATATTAGGTTTTGGATTTATAGCTGTTTTTGTGTCTATTGCTTCAAAAGCATTTTTAGATAATTTGTGTGTTCTGAAGAAACTACAAGAGATATCTAACCCAAACTTTCTGTGCAAGAGGGGCTTGTACATCTGCACAACATGTCTTTTAAAGTTTGAACTTATCTTATTGAATTTTTGAGTTATAGCAGTTTTTACGTTTTTATTGCTCCAAAAGCCTTTTCAGCCCATGAACAGTTGTGTGCGTTTCGTAAAAAGTGCAAGAGCTATTCAAACCCTTTTTGCAGGGCAAGTAGGACCTGTAAATCTACACAATACATAGTTTAAAGTTTGAGTCTATCATATTAGGTTTTGGATTTATAGCTGTTTTTGTGTCTATTGCTTCAAAAGCATTTTCAGATAATTTGTGTGTTCTGAAGAAACTAAAAGAGATATCTAACCCAAACTTTCTGTGCAAGAGGGGCTTGTACATCTGCAGAACATGTCTTTTAAAGTTTGAACTTATCTTATTGCATTTTTGAGTTATAGCAGTTTTTAAGTTTTTATTGCTCCAAAAGCCTTTTCAGCCCATGAACAGTTGTGTGCGTTTCGAAAAAAAGTGAAAGAGCTATTCAAACCCTTTTTGCTAGGCAAGTAGGACCTGTAAATCTACACAATACATAGTTTAAAGTTTGAGTCTATCATATTAGGTTTTGGATTTATAGCTGTTTTTGTGTCTATTGCTTCAAAAACATTTTCAGATATTTTGTGTGTTCTGAAGAAACTACAAGAGATATCTAACCCAAACTTTCTGTGCAAGAGGGGCTTGTACATCTGCACAACATGTCTTTTAAAGTTTGAACTTATCTTATTGAATTTTTGAGTTATAGCAGTTTTTACGTTTTTATTGCTCCAAAAGCCTTTTCAGCCCATGAACAGTTGTGTGCGTTTCGAAAAAAAGTGCAAGAGCTATTCAAACCCTTTTTGCTGGGCAAGTAGGACCTGTAAATCTACACAATACATAGTTTAAAGTTTGAGTCTATCATATTAGGTTTTTGATTTATAGCTGTTTTTGTGTCTATTGCTTCAAAAGCATTTTCAGATAATTTGTGTGTTCTGAAGAAACTACAAGAGATATCTAACCCAAACTTTCTGTGCAAGAGGGGCTTGTACATCTGCACAACATATTTTTTAAAGTTTGAACTTATCTTATTGCATTTTTGAGTTATAGCAGTTTTTAAGTTTTTATTGCTCCAAAAGCCTTTTCAGCCCATGAACAGTTGTTTGTGAGTTTTCGAAAAAAGTGCAAAAGCTATTCGAACCCTTTTTGCTGGGCAAGTAGGACCTGTAAATCTACACAATATATAGTTCAAAGTTGGAGTCTATCATATTAGGTTTTGGATTTATAGCTGTTTTTGTGTCTATTGCTTCAAAAGCATTTTTAGATCATTTGTGTGTTCTGAAGAAACTACAAGAGATATCTAACCCAAACTTTCTGTGCAAGAGGGGCTTGTACATCTGCACAACATGTCTTTTAAAGTTTGAACTTATTGCATTTTTGAGTTATAGCAGTTTTTAAGATTTTATTGCTCCAAAAGCCTTTTCAGCCCATGAACAGTTGTGTGCGTTTCGAAAAAAAGTGCAAGAGCTATTCAAACCCTTTTTGCTGGGCAAGTAGGACCTGTAAATCTACACAATACATAGTTCAAAGTTTGAGTCTATCATATTAGGTTTTGGATTTATAGCTGTTTTTGTGACTATTGCTTCAAAAGCATTTTCAGATAATTTGTGTGTTCTGAAGAAACTACAAGAGATATCTAACCCAAACTTTCTGTGCAAGAGGGGCTTGTACATCTGCACAACATA
The DNA here is from genome assembly GCF_026437365.1 of Eucyclogobius newberryi. Classification (NCBI taxonomy): domain Eukaryota; kingdom Metazoa; phylum Chordata; class Actinopteri; order Gobiiformes; family Gobiidae; genus Eucyclogobius; species Eucyclogobius newberryi. The sequence goes on from NW_027316001.1 coordinate 250,662, forward strand.
TTTTTTAAAGTTTGAACTTATCTTATTGCATTTTTGAGTTATAGCAGTTTTTAAGTTTTTATTGCTCCAAAAGCCTTTTCAGCCCATGAACAGTTGTTTGTGAGTTTTCGAAAAAAAGTGCAAAAGCTATTCGAACCCTTTTTGCTGGGCAAGTAGGACCTGTAAATCTACACAATATATAGTTCAAAGTTGGAGTCTATCATATTAGGTTTTGGATTTATAGCTGTTTTTGTGTCTATTGCTTCAAAAGCATTTTTAGATAATTTGTGTGTTCTGAAGAAACTACAAGAGATATCTAACCCAAACTTTCTGTGCAAGAGGGGCTTGTACATCTGCACAACATGTCTTTTAAAGTTTGAACTTATCTTATTGCATTTTTGAGTTATAGCAGTTTTTAAGTTTTTATTGCTCGAAAAGCCTTTTCAGCCCATGAACAGTTGTGTGCGTTTCGAAAAAAAGTGCAAGAGCTATTCAAACCCTTTTTGCTGGGCAAGTAGGACCTGTAAATCTACACAATACATAGTTCAAAGTTTGAGTCTATCATATTAGGTTTTGGATTTATAGCTGTTTTTGTGTCTATTGCTTCAAAAGCATTTTCAGATAATTTGTGTGTTCTGAAGAAACTACAAGAGATATCTAACCCAAACTTTCTGTGCAAGAGGGGCTTGTACATCTGCACAACATATTTTTAAAGTTTGAACTTATCTTATTGCATTTTTGAGTTATAGCAGTTTTTAAGTTTTTATTGCTCCAAAAGCCTTTTCAGCCCATGAACAGTTGTGTGCGTTTCGAAAAAAAGTGCAAGAGCTAATCAAACCCTTTTTGCTGGGCAAGTAGGACCTGTAAATCTACACAATACATAGTTCAAAGTTTGAGTCTATCATATTAGGTTTTTGATTTATAGCTGTTTTTGTGTCTATTGCTTCAAAAGCATTTTCAGATAATTTGTGTGTTCTGAAGAAACTACAAGAGATATCTAACCCAAACTTTCTGTGCAAGAGGGGCTTGTACATCTGCACAACATATTTTTTAAAGTTTGAACTTATCTTATTGCATTTTTGAGTTATAGCAGTTTTTAAGTTTTTATTGCTCCAAAAGCCTTTTCAGCCCATGAACAGTTGTTTGTGAGTTTTCGAAAAAAGTGCAAAAGCTATTCGAACCCTTTTTGCTGGGCAAGTAGGACCTGTAAATCTACACAATATATTGTTCAAAGTTGGAGTCTATCATATTAGGTTTTGGATTTATAGCTGTTTTTGTGTCTATTGCTTCAAAAGCATTTTTAGATAATTTGTGTGTTCTGAAGAAACTACAAGAGATATCTAACCCAAACTTTCTGTGCAAGAGGGGCTTGTACATCTGCACAACATGTCTTTTAAAGTTTGAACTTATCTTATTGCATTTTTGAGTTATAGCAGTTTTTAAGTTTTTATTGCTCCAAAAGCCTTTTCAGCCCATGAACAGTTGTGTGCGTTTCGAAAAAAAGTGCAAGAGCTATTCAAACCCTTTTTGCTGGGCAAGTAGGACCTGTAAATCTACACAATACATAGTTCAAAGTTTGAGTCTATCATATTAGGTTTTGGATTTATAGCTGTTTTTGTGTCTATTGCTTCAAAAGCATTTTCAGATAATTTGTGTGTTCTGAAGAAACTACAAGAGATATCTAACCCAAACTTTCTGTGCAAGAGGGGCTTGTACATCTGCACAACATATTTTTTAAAGTTTGAACTTATCTTATTGCATTTTTGAGTTATAGCAGTTTTTAAGTTTTTATTGCTCCAAAAGCCTTTTCAGCCCATGAACAGTTGTTTGTGAGTTTTCGAAAAAAGTGCAAAAGCTATTCGAACCCTTTTTGCTGGGCAAGTAGGACCTGTAAATCTACACAATATATAGTTCAAAGTTGGAGTCTATCATATTAGGTTTTGGATTTATAGCTGTTTTTGTGTCTATTGCTTCAAAAGCATTTTTAGATAATTTGTGTGTTCTGAAGAAACTACAAGAGATATCTAACCCAAACTTTCTGTGCAAGAGGGGCTTGTACATCTGCACAACATGTCTTTTAAAGTTTGAACTTATCTTATTGAATTTTTGAGTTATAGCAGTTTTTAAGTTTTTATTGCTCCAAAAGCCTTTTCAGCCCATGAACAGTTGTGTGCGTTTCGAAAAAAAGTGAAAGAGCTATTCAAACCCTTTTTGCTAGGCAAGTAGGACCTGTAAATCTACACAATACATAGTTTAAAGTTTGAGTCTATCATATTAGGTTTTGGATTTATAGCTGTTTTTGTGTCTATTGCTTCAAAAACATTTTCAGATATTTTGTGTGTTCTGAAGAAACTACAAGAGATATCTAACCCAAACTTTCTGTGCAAGAGGGGCTTGTACATCTGCACAACATATTTTTTAAAGTTTGAACTTATCTTATTGCATTTTTGAGTTATAGCAGTTTTTAAGTTTTTATTGCTCCAAAAGCCTTTTCAGCCCATGAACAGTTGTTTGTGAGTTTTCGAAAAAAGTGCAAAAGCTATTCGAACCCTTTTTGCTGGGCAAGTAGGACCTGTAAATCTACACAATATATAGTTCAAAGTTGGAGTCTATCATATTAGGTTTTGGATTTATAGCTGTTTTTGTGTCTATTGCTTCAAAAGCATTTTTAGATCATTTGTGTGTTCTGAAGAAACTACAAGAGATATCTAACCCAAACTTTCTGTGCAAGAGGGGCTTGTACATCTGCACAACATGTCTTTTAAAGTTTGAACTTATCTTATTGCATTTTTGAGTTATAGCAGTTTTTAAGTTTTTATTGCTCCAAAAGCCTTTTCAGCCCATGAACAGTTGTTTGTGAGTTTTCGAAAAAAGTGCAAAAGCTATTCGAACCCTTTTTGCTGGGCAAGTAGGACCTGTAAATCTACACAATATATAGTTCAAAGTTGGAGTCTATCATATTAGGTTTTGGATTTATAGCTGTTTTTGTGTCTATTGCTTCAAAAGCATTTTTAGATCATTTGTGTGTTCTGAAGAAACTACAAGAGATATCTAACCCAAACTTTCTGTGCAAGAGGGGCTTGTACATCTGCACAACATGTCTTTTAAAGTTTGAACTTATTGCATTTTTGAGTTATAGCAGTTTTTAAGATTTTATTGCTCCAAAAGCCTTTTCAGCCCATGAACAGTTGTTTGTGAGTTTTCGAAAAAAAGTGCAAAAGCTATTCGAACCCTTTTTGCTGGGCAAGTAGGACCTGTAAATCTACACAATATATAGTTCAAAGTTGGAGTCTATCATATTAGGTTTTGGATTTATAGCTGTTTTTGTGTCTATTGCTTCAAAAGCATTTTTAGATAATTTGTGTGTTCTGAAGAAACTACAAGAGATATCTAACCCAAACTTTCTGTGCAAGAGGGGCTTGTACATCTGCACAACATGTCTTTTAAAGTTTGAACTTATCTTATTGCATTTTTGAGTTATAGCAGTTTTTAAGTTTTTATTGCTCGAAAAGCCTTTTCAGCCCATGAACAGTTGTGTGCGTTTCGAAAAAAAGTGCAAGAGCTATTCAAACCCTTTTTGCTGGGCAAGTAGGACCTGTAAATCTACACAATACATAGTTCAAAGTTTGAGTCTATCATATTAGGTTTTGGATTTATAGCTGTTTTTGTGTCTATTGCTTCAAAAGCATTTTCAGATAATTTGTGTGTTCTGAAGAAACTACAAGAGATATCTAACCCAAACTTTCTGTGCAAGAGGGGCTTGTACATCTGCACAACATATTTTTTAAAGTTTGAACTTATCTTATTGCATTTTTGAGTTATAGCAGTTTTTAAGTTTTTATTGCTCCAAAAGCCTTTTCAGCCCATGAACAGTTGTTTGTGAGTTTTCGAAAAAAGGGCAAAAGCTATTCGAACCCTTTTTGCTGGGCAAGTAGGACCTGTAAATCTACACAATATATAGTTCAAAGTTGGAGTCTATCATATTAGGTTTTGGATTTATAGCTGTTTTTGTGTCTATTGCTTCAAAAGCATTTTTAGATAATTTGTGTGTTCTGAAGAAACTACAAGAGATATCTAACCCAAACTTTCTGTGCAAGAGGGGCTTGTACATCTGCACAACATGTCTTTTAAAGTTTGAACTTATCTTATTGCATTTTTGAGTTATAGCAGTTTTTAAGTTTTTATTGCTCCAAAAGCCTTTTCAGCCCATGAACAGTTGTGTGCGTTTCGAAAAAAAGTGCAAGAGCTATTCAAACCCTTTTTGCTGGGCAAGTAGGACCTGTAAATCTACACAATACATAGTTCAAAGTTTGAGTCTATCATATTAGGTTTTGGATTTATAGCTGTTTTTGTGTCTATTGCTTCAAAAGCATTTTCAGATAATTTGTGTGTTCTGAAGAAACTACAAGAGATATCTAACCCAAACTTTCTGTGCAAGAGGGGCTTGTACATCTGCACAACATATTTTTTAAAGTTTGAACTTATCTTATTGCATTTTTGAGTTATAGCAGTTTTTAAGTTTTTATTGCTCCAAAAGCCTTTTCAGCCCATGAACAGTTGTTTGTGAGTTTTCGAAAAAATGCAAAAGCTATTCGAACCCTTTTTGCTGGGCAAGTAGGACCTGTAAATCTACACAATATATAGTTCAAAGTTGGAGTCTATCATATTAGGTTTTGGATTTATAGCTGTTTTTGTGTATATTGCTTCAAAAGCATTTTTAGATCATTTGTGTGTTCTGAAGAAACTACAAGAGATATCTAACCCAAACTTTCTGTGCAAGAGGGGCTTGTACATCTGCACAACATGTCTTTTAAAGTTTGAACTTATCTTATTGCATTTTTGAGTTATAGCAGTTTTAACGTTTTTATTGCTCCAAAAGCCTTTTCAGCCCATGAACAGTTGTTTGTGAGTTTCGAAAAAAGTGCAAGAGCTATTCAAACCCTTTTTGCTGGGCAAGTAGGACCTGTAAATCTACACAATATATAGTTTAAAGTTTGAGTCTATCATATTAGGTTTTGGATTTATAGCTGTTTTTGTGTCTATTGCTTCAAAAGCATTTTCAGATAATTTGTGTGTTCTGAAGAAACTACAAGAGATATCTAACCCAAACTTTCTGTGCAAGAGGGGCTTGTACATCTGCACAACATGTCTTTTAAAGTTTGAACTTATCTTATTGCATTTTTGAGTTATGGCAGTTTTAAGTTTTTATTGCTCCAAAAGCCTTTTCAGCCCATGAACAGTTGTTTGTGAGTTTTCGAAAAAAGTGCAAAAGCTATTCGAACCCTTTTTGCTGGGCAAGTAGGACCTGTAAATCTACACAATATATAGTTTAAAGTTTGAGTCTATCATATTAGGTTTTGGATTTATAGCTGTTTTTGTGTCTTTTGCTTCAAAAGCATTTTCAGATAATTTGTGTGTTCTGAAGAAACTACAAGAGATATATAACCCAAACTTTCTGTGCAAGAGGGGCTTGTACATCTGCACAACATGTATTTTAAAGTTTGAACTTATCTTATTGCATTTTTGAGTTATAACCGTTTTAACGTTTTTATTGCTCCAAAAGCCTTTTCAGCCCATGAACAGTTGTTTGTGAGTTTCGAAAAAAGTGCAAGAGCTATTCAAACCCTTTTTGCTGGGCAAGTAGGACCTGTAAATCTACACAATATATAGTTTAAAGTTTGAGTCTATCATATTAGGTTTTGGATTTATAGCTGTTTTTGTGTCTATTGCTTCAAAAGCATTTTCAGATAATTTGTGTGTTCTGAAGAAACTACAAGAGATATCTAACCCAAACTTTCTGTGCAAGAGGGGCTTGTACATCTGCACAACATGTCTTTTAAAGTTTGAACTTATCTTATTGAATTTTTGAGTTATAGCAGTTTTTACGTTTTTATTACTCCAAAAGTCTTTTCAGCCCATGAACAGTTGTGTGCGTTTCGAAAAAAGTGCAAGAGCTATTCAAACCCTTTTTGCTGGGCAAGTAGGACCTGTAAATCTACACAATACATAGTTTAAAGTTTGAGTCTATCATATTAGGTTTTGGATTTATAGCTGTTTTTGTGTCTATTGCTTCAAAAGCATTTTCAGATAATTTGTGTGTTCTGAAGAAACTACAAGAGATATCTAACCCAAACTTTCTGTGCAAGAGGGGCTTGTACATCTGCACAACATGTCTTTTAAAGTTTGAACTTATCTTATTGCATTTTTGAGTTATGGCAGTTTTAAGTTTTTATTGCTCCAAAAGCCTTTTCAGCCCATGAACAGTTGTGTGCGTTTCGAAAAAAAGTGAAAGAGCTATTCAAACCCTTTTTGCTAGGCAAGTAGGACCTGTAAATCTACACAATACATAGTTTAAAGTTTGAGTCTATCATATTAGGTTTTGGATTTATAGCTGTTTTTGTGTCTATTGCTTCAAAAACATTTTCAGATAATTTGTGTGTTCTGAAGAAACTACAAGAGATATCTAACCCAAACTTTCTGTGCAAGAGGGGCTTGTACATCTGCACAACATATTTTTTAAAGTTTGAACTTATCTTATTGCATTTTTGAGTTATAGCAGTTTTTAGGTTTTTATTGCTCCAAAAGCCTTTTCAGCCCATGAACAGTTGTTTGTGAGTTTTCGAAAAAAGTGCAAAAGCTATTCGAACCCTTTTTGCTGGGCAAGTAGGACCTGTAAATCTACACAATATATAGTTTAAAGTTGGAGTCTATCATATTAGGTTTTGGATTTATAGCTGTTTTTGTGTCTATTGCTTCAAAAGCATTTTTAGATCATTTGTGTGTTCTGAAGAAACTACAAGAGATATCTAACCCAAACTTTCTGTGCAAGAGGGGCTTGTACATCTGCACAACATGTCTTTTAAAGTTTGAACTTATCTTATTGCATTTTTGAGTTATAGCAGTTTTTAAGTTTTTATTGCTCCAAAAGCCTTTTCAGCCCATGAACAGTTGTGTGCGTTTCGAAAAAAAGTGCAAGAGCTATTCAAACCCTTTTTGCTGGGCAAGTAGGGCCTGTAAATCTACACAATACATAGTTTAAAGTTTGAGTCTATCATATTAGGTTTTGGATTTATAGCTGTTTTTGTGTCTATTGCTTCAAAAGCATTTTCAGATAATTTGTGTGTTCTGAAGAAACTACAAGAGATATCTAACCCAAACTTTCTGTGCAAGAGGGGCTTGTACATCTGCACAACATGTCTTTTAAAGTTTGAACTTATCTTATTGCATTTTTGAGTTATGGCAGTTTTAAGTTTTTATTGCTCCAAAAGCCTTTTCAGCCCATGAACAGTTGTGTGCGTTTCGAAAAAAAGTGAAAGAGCTATTCAAACCCTTTTTGCTAGGCAAGTAGGACCTGTAAATCTACACAATACATAGTTTAAAGTTTGAGTCTATCATATTAGGTTTTGGATTTATAGCTGTTTTTGTGTCTATTGCTTCAAAAACATTTTCAGATAATTTGTGTGTTCTGAAGAAACTACAAGAGATATCTAACCCAAACTTTCTGTGCAAGAGGGGCTTGTACATCTGCACAACATATTTTTTAAAGTTTGAACTTATCTTATTGCATTTTTGAGTTATAGCAGTTTTTAAGTTTTTATTGCTCCAAAAGCCTTTTCAGCCCATGAACAGTTGTTTGTGAGTTTTCGAAAAAAGTGCAAAAGCTATTCGAACCCTTTTTGCTGGGCAAGTAGGACCTGTAAATCTACACAATATATAGTTCAAAGTTGGAGTCTATCATATTAGGTTTTGGATTTATAGCTGTTTTTTTGTCTATTGCTTCAAAAGCATTTTTAGATAATTTGTGTGTTCTGAAGAAACTACAAGAGATATCTAACCCAAACTTTCTGTGCAAGAGGGGCTTGTACATCTGCACAACATGTCTTTTAAAGTTTGAACTTATCTTATTGAATTTTTGAGTTATAGCAGTTTTTACGTTTTTATTGCTCCAAAAGCCTTTTCAGCCCATGAACAGTTGTGTGCGTTTCGAAAAAAGTGCAAGAGCTATTCAAACCCTTTTTGCAGGGCAAGTAGGACCTGTAAATCTACACAATACATAGTTTAAAGTTTGAGTCTATCATATTAGGTTTTGGATTTATAGCTGTTTTTGTGTCTATTGCTTCAAAAGCATTTTCAGATAATTTGTGTGTTCTGAAGAAACTACAAGAGATATCTAACCCAAACTTTCTGTGCAAGAGGGGATTGTACATCTGCACAACATGTCTTTTAAAGTTTGAACTTATCTTATTGCATTTTTGAGTTATGGCAGTTTTAAGTTTTTATTGCTCCAAAAGCCTTTTCAGCCCATGAACAGTTGTGTGCGTTTCGAAAAAAAGTGAAAGAGCTATTCAAACCCTTTTTGCTAGGCAAGTAGGACCTGTAAATCTACACAATATATAGTTTAAAGTTTGAGTCTATCATATTAGGTTTTGGATTTATAGCTGTTTTTGTGTCTTTTGCTTCAAAAGCATTTTCAGATAATTTGTGTGTTCTGAAGAAACTACAAGAGATATATAACCCAAACTTTCTGTGCAAGAGGGGCTTGTACATCTGCACAACATGTATTTTAAAGTTTGAACTTATCTTATTGCATTTTTGAGTTATAACCGTTTTAACGTTTTTATTGCTCCAAAAGCCTTTTCAGCCCATGAACAGTTGTTTGTGAGTTTCGAAAAAAGTGCAAGAGCTATTCAAACCCTTTTTGCTGGGCAAGTAGGACCTGTAAATCTACACAATATATAGTTTAAAGTTTGAGTCTATCATATTAGGTTTTGGATTTATAGCTGTTTTTGTGTCTATTGCTTCAAAAGCATTTTCAGATAATTTGTGTGTTCTGAAGAAACTACAAGAGATATCTAACCCAAACTTTCTGTGCAAGAGGGGCTTGTACATCTGCACAACATGTCTTTTAAAGTTTGAACTTATCTTATTGAATTTTTGAGTTATAGCAGTTTTTACGTTTTTATTACTCCAAAAGTCTTTTCAGCCCATGAACAGTTGTGTGCGTTTCGAAAAAAGTGCAAGAGCTATTCAAACCCTTTTTGCTGGGCAAGTAGGACCTGTAAATCTACACAATACATAGTTTAAAGTTTGAGTCTATCATATTAGGTTTTGAATTTATAGCTGTTTTTGTGTCTATTGCTTCAAAAGCATTTTCAGATAATTTGTGTGTTCTGAAGAAACTACAAGAGATATCTAACCCAAACTTTCTGTGCAAGAGGGGCTTGTACATCTGCACAACATGTCTTTTAAAGTTTGAACTTATCTTATTGCATTTTTGAGTTATGGCAGTTTTAAGTTTTTATTGCTCCAAAAGCCTTTTCAGCCCATGAACAGTTGTGTGCGTTTCGAAAAAAAGTGAAAGAGCTATTCAAACCCTTTTTGCTAGGCAAGTAGGACCTGTAAATCTACACAATACATAGTTTAAAGTTTGAGTCTATCATATTAGGTTTTGGATTTATAGCTGTTTTTGTGTCTATTGCTTCAAAAACATTTTCAGATAATTTGTGTGTTCTGAAGAAACTACAAGAGATATCTAACCCAAACTTTCTGTGCAAGAGGGGCTTGTACATCTGCACAACATATTTTTTAAAGTTTGAACTTATCTTATTGCATTTTTGAGTTATAGCAGTTTTTAGGTTTTTATTGCTCCAAAAGCCTTTTCAGCCCATGAACAGTTGTTTGTGAGTTTTCGAAAAAAGTGCAAAAGCTATTCGAACCCTTTTTGCTGGGCAAGTAGGACCTGTAAATCTACACAATATATAGTTTAAAGTTGGAGTCTATCATATTAGGTTTTGGATTTATAGCTGTTTTTGTGTCTATTGCTTCAAAAGCATTTTTAGATCATTTGTGTGTTCTGAAGAAACTACAAGAGATATCTAACCCAAACTTTCTGTGCAAGAGGGGCTTGTACATCTGCACAACATGTCTTTTAAAGTTTGAACTTATCTTATTGCATTTTTGAGTTATAGCAGTTTTTAAGTTTTTATTGCTCCAAAAGCCTTTTCAGCCCATGAACAGTTGTGTGCGTTTCGAAAAAAAGTGCAAGAGCTATTCAAACCCTTTTTGCTGGGCAAGTAGGGCCTGTAAATCTACACAATACATAGTTTAAAGTTTGAGTCTATCATATTAGGTTTTGGATTTATAGCTGTTTTTGTGTCTATTGCTTCAAAAGCATTTTCAGATAATTTGTGTGTTCTGAAGAAACTACAAGAGATATCTAACCCAAACTTTCTGTGCAAGAGGGGCTTGTACATCTGCACAACATGTCTTTTAAAGTTTGAACTTATCTTATTGCATTTTTGAGTTATGGCAGTTTTAAGTTTTTATTGCTCCAAAAGCCTTTTCAGCCCATGAACAGTTGTGTGCGTTTCGAAAAAAAGTGAAAGAGCTATTCAAACCCTTTTTGCTAGGCAAGTAGGACCTGTAAATCTACACAATACATAGTTTAAAGTTTGAGTCTATCATATTAGGTTTTGGATTTATAGCTGTTTTTGTGTCTATTGCTTCAAAAACATTTTCAGATAATTTGTGTGTTCTGAAGAAACTACAAGAGATATCTAACCCAAACTTTCTGTGCAAGAGGGGCTTGTACATCTGCACAACATATTTTTTAAAGTTTGAACTTATCTTATTGCATTTTTGAGTTATAGCAGTTTTTAAGTTTTTATTGCTCCAAAAGCCTTTTCAGCCCATGAACAGTTGTTTGTGAGTTTTCGAAAAAAGTGCAAAAGCTATTCGAACCCTTTTTGCTGGGCAAGTAGGACCTGTAAATCTACACAATATATAGTTCAAAGTTGGAGTCTATCATATTAGGTTTTGGATTTATAGCTGTTTTTGTGTCTATTGCTTCAAAAGCATTTTTAGATAATTTGTGTGTTCTGAAGAAACTACAAGAGATATCTAACCCAAACTTTCTGTGCAAGAGGGGCTTGTACATCTGCACAACATGTCTTTTAAAGTTTGAACTTATCTTATTGAATTTTTGAGTTATAGCAGTTTTTACGTTTTTATTGCTCCAAAAGCCTTTTCAGCCCATGAACAGTTGTGTGCGTTTCGAAAAAAGTGCAAGAGCTATTCAAACCCTTTTTGCAGGGCAAGTAGGACCTGTAAATCTACACAATACATAGTTTAAAGTTTGAGTCTATCATATTAGGTTTTGGATTTATAGCTGTTTTTGTGTCTATTGCTTCAAAAGCATTTTCAGATAATTTGTGTGTTCTGAAGAAACTACAAGAGATATCTAACCCAAACTTTCTGTGCAAGAGGGGCTTGTACATCTGCACAACATGTCTTTTAAAGTTTGAACTTATCTTATTGAATTTTTGAGTTATAGCAGTTTTTACGTTTTTATTGCTCCAAAAGCCTTTTCAGCCCATGAACAGTTGTGTGCGTTTCGAAAAAAGTGCAAGAGCTATTCAAACCCTTTTTGCAGGGCAAGTAGGACCTGTAAATCTACACAATACATAGTTTAAAGTTTGAGTCTATCATATTAGGTTTTGGATTTATAGCTGTTTTTGTGTCTATTGCTTCAAAAGCATTTTCAGATAATTTGTGTGTTCTGAAGAAACTACAAGAGATATCTAACCCAAACTTTCTGTGCAAGAGGGGCTTGTACATCTGCAGAACATGTCTTTTAAAGTTTGAACTTATCTTATTGCATTTTTGAGTTATAGCAGTTTTTAAGTTTTTATTGCTCCAAAAGCCTTTTCAGCCCATGAACAGTTGTTTGTGAGTTTTCGAAAAAAGTGCAAAAGCTATTCGAACCCTTTTTGCTGGGCAAGTAGGACCTGTAAATCTACACAATATATAGTTCAAAGTTGGAGTCTATCATATTAGGTTTTGGATTTATAGCTGTTTTTGTGTCTATTGCTTCAAAAGCATTTTTAGATAATTTGTGTGTTCTGAAGAAACTACAAGAGATATCTAACCCAAACTTTCTGTGCAAGAGGGGCTTGTACATCTGCACAACATGTCTTTTAAAGTTTGAACTTATCTTATTGCATTTTTGAGTTATAGCAGTTTTTAAGTTTTTATTGCTTCAAAAAGCCTTTTCAGCCCATGAACAGTTGTGTGCGTTTCGAAAAAAAGTGCAAGAGCTATTCAAACCCTTTTTGCTGGGCAAGTAGGACCTGTAAATCTACACAATACATAGTTCAAAGTTTGAGTCTATCATATTAGGTTTTGGATTTATAGCTGTTTTTGTGTCTATTGCTTCAAAAGCATTTTCAGATAATTTGTGTGTTCTGAAGAAACTACAAGAGATATCTAACCCAAACTTTCTGTGCAAGAGGGGCTTGTACATCTGCACAACATATTTTTTAAAGTTTGAACTTATCTTATTGCATTTTTGAGTTATAGCAGTTTTTAAGTTTTTATTGCTCCAAAAGCCTTTTCAGCCCATGAACAGTTGTTTGTGAGTTTTCGAAAAAAGTGCAAAAGCTATTCGAACCCTTTTTGCTGGGCAAGTAGGACCTGTAAATCTACACAATATATAGTTCAAAGTTGGAGTCTATCATATTAGGTTTTGGATTTATAGCTGTTTTTGTGTATATTGCTTCAAAAGCATTTTTAGATCATTTGTGTGTTCTGAAGAAACTACAAGAGATATCTAACCCAAACTTTCTGTGCAAGAGGGGCTTGTACATCTGCACAACATGTCTTTTAAAGTTTGAACTTATCTTATTGCATTTTTGAGTTATAGCAGTTTTAACGTTTTTATTGCTCCAAAAGCCTTTTCAGCCCATGAACAGTTGTTTGTGAGTTTCGAAAAAAGTGCAAGAGCTATTCAAACCCTTTTTGCTGGGCAAGTAGGACCTGTAAATCTACACAATATATAGTTTAAAGTTTGAGTCTATCATATTAGGTTTTGGATTTATAGCTGTTTTTGTGTCTATTGCTTCAAAAGCATTTTCAGATAATTTGTGTGTTCTGAAGAAACTACAAGAGATATCTAACCCAAACTTTCTGTGCAAGAGGGGCTTGTACATCTGCACAACATGTCTTTTAAAGTTTGAACTTATCTTATTGCATTTTTGAGTTATGGCAGTTTTAAGTTTTTATTGCTCCAAAAGCCTTTTCAGCCCATGAACAGTTGTTTGTGAGTTTTCGAAAAAAGTGCAAAAGCTATTCGAACCCTTTTTGCTGGGCAAGTAGGACCTGTAAATCTACACAATATATAGTTTAAAGTTTTAGTCTATCATATTAGGTTTTGGATTTATAGCTGTTTTTGTGTCTTTTGCTTCAAAAGCATTTTCAGATAATTTGTGTGTTCTGAAGAAACTACAAGAGATATATAACCCAAACTTTCTGTGCAAGAGGGGCTTGTACATCTGCACAACATGTATTTTAAAGTTTGAACTTATCTTATTGCATTTTTGAGTTATAACCGTTTTAACGTTTTTATTGCTCCAAAAGCCTTTTCAGCCCATGAACAGTTGTTTGTGAGTTTCAAAAAAAGTGCAAGAGCTATTCAAACCCTTTTTGCTGGGCAAGTAGGACCTGTAAATCTACACAATATATAGTTTAAAGTTTGAGTCTATCATATTAGGTTTTGGATTTATAGCTGTTTTTGTGTCTATTGCTTCAAAAGCATTTTCAGATAATTTGTGTGTTCTGAAGAAACTACAAGAGATATCTAACCCAAACTTTCTGTGCAAGAGGGGCTTGTACATCTGCACAACATGTCTTTTAAAGTTTGAACTTATCTTATTGAATTTTTGAGTTATAGCAGTTTTTACGTTTTTATTACTCCAAAAGCCTTTTCAGCCCATGAACAGTTGTGTGCGTTTCGAAAAAAGTGCAAGAGCTATTCAAACCCTTTTTGCTGGGCAAGTAGGACCTGTAAATCTACACAATACATAGTTTAAAGTTTGAGTCTATCATATTAGGTTTTGGATTTATAGCTGTTTTTGTGTCTATTGCTTCAAAAGCATTTTCAGATAATTTGTGTGTTCTGAAGAAACTACAAGAGATATCTAACCCAAACTTTCTGTGCAAGAGGGGCTTGTACATCTGCACAACATGTCTTTTAAAGTTTGAACTTATCTTATTGCATTTTTGAGTTATGGCAGTTTTAAGTTTTTATTGCTCCAAAAGCCTTTTCAGCCCATGAACAGTTGTGTGCGTTTCGAAAAAAAGTGAAAGAGCTATTCAAACCCTTTTTGCTAGGCAAGTAGGACCTGTAAATCTACACAATACATAGTTTAAAGTTTGAGTCTATCATATTAGGTTTTGGATTTATAGCTGTTTTTGTGTCTATTGCTTCAAAAACATTTTCAGATAATTTGTGTGTTCTGAAGAAACTACAAGAGATATCTAACCCAAACTTTCTGTGCAAGAGGGGCTTGTACATCTGCACAACATATTTTTTAAAGTTTGAACTTATCTTATTGCATTTTTGAGTTATAGCAGTTTTTAAGTTTTTATTGCTCCAAAAGCCTTTTCAGCCCATGAACAGTTGTTTGTGAGTTTTCGAAAAAAGTGCAAAAGCTATTCAAACCCTTTTTGCTGGGCAAGTAGGACCTGTAAATCTACACAATATATAGTTTAAAGTTGGAGTCTATCATATTAGGTTTTGGATTTATAGCTGTTTTTGTGTCTATTGCTTCAAAAGCATTTTTAGATCATTTGTGTGTTCTGAAGAAACTACAAGAGATATCTAACCCAAACTTTCTGTGCAAGAGGGGCTTGTACATCTGCACAACATGTCTTTTAAAGTTTGAACTTATCTTATTGCATTTTTGAGTTATAGCAGTTTTAACGTTTTTATTGCTCCAAAAGCCTTTTCAGCCCATGAACAGTTGTTTGTGAGTTTCGAAAAAAGTGCAAGAGCTATTCAAACCCTTTTTGCTGGGCAAGTAGGACCTGTAAATCTACACAATATATAGTTTAAAGTTTGAGTCTATCATATTAGGTTTTGGATTTATAGCTGTTTTTGTGTCTATTGCTTCAAAAGCATTTTCAGATAATTTGTGTGTTCTGAAGAAACTACAAGAGATATCTAACCCAAACTTTCTGTGCAAGAGGGGCTTGTACATCTGCACAACATGTCTTTTAAAGTTTGAACTTATCTTATTGCATTTTTGAGTTATGGCAGTTTTAAGTTTTTATTGCTCCAAAAGCCTTTTCAGCCCATGAACAGTTGTGTGCGTTTCGAAAAAAAGTGAAAGAGCTATTCAAACCCTTTTTGCTAGGCAAGTAGGACCTGTAAATCTACACAATACATAATTTAAAGTTTGAGTCTATCATATTAGGTTTTGGATTTATAGCTGTTTTTGTGTCTATTGCTTCAAAAGCATTTTTAGATAATTTGTGTGTTCTGAAGAAACTACAAGAGATATCTAACCCAAACTTTCTGTGCAAGAGGGGCTTGTACATCTGCACAACATGTCTTTTAAAGTTTGAACTTATCTTATTGAATTTTTGAGTTATAGCAGTTTTTACGTTTTTATTGCTCCAAAAGCCTTTTCAGCCCATGAACAGTTGTGTGCGTTTCGAAAAAAGTGCAAGAGCTATTCAAACCCTTTTTGCAGGGCAAGTAGGACCTGTAAATCTACACAATACATAGTTTAAAGTTTGAGTCTATCATATTAGGTTTTGGATTTATAGCTGTTTTTGTGTCTATTGCTTCAAAAGCATTTTCAGATAATTTGTGTGTTCTGAAGAAACTACAAGAGATATCTAACCCAAACTTTCTGTGCAAGAGGGGCTTGTACATCTGCACAACATATTTTTTAAAGTTTGAACTTATCTTATTGCATTTTTGAGTTATAGCAGTTTTTAAGTTTTTATTGCTCCAAAAGCCTTTTCAGCCCATGAACAGTTGTTTGTGAGTTTTCGAAAAAAGTGCAAAAGCTATTCGAACCCTTTTTGCTGGGCAAGTAGGACCTGTAAATCTACACAATATATAGTTCAAAGTTGGAGTCTATCATATTAGGTTTTGGATTTATAGCTGTTTTTGTGTCTATTGCTTCAAAAGCATTTTTAGATCATTTGTGTGTTCTGAAGAAACTACAAGAGATATCTAACCCAAACTTTCTGTGCAAGAGGGGCTTGTACATCTGCACAACATGTCTTTTAAAGTTTGAACTTATCTTATTGCATTTTTGAGTTATAGCAGTTTTAACGTTTTTATTGCTCCAAAAGCCTTTTCAGCCCATGAACAGTTGTTTGTGAGTTTCGAAAAAAGTGCAAGAGCTATTCAAACCCTTTTTGCTGGGCAAGTAGGACCTGTAAATCTACACAATATATAGTTTAAAGTTTGAGTCTATCATATTAGGTTTTGGATTTATAGCTGTTTTTGTGTCTATTGCTTCAAAAGCATTTTCAGATAATTTGTGTGTTCTGAAGAAACTACAAGAGATATCTAACCCAAACTTTCTGTGCAAGAGGGGCTTGTACATCTGCACAACATGTCTTTTAAAGTTTGAACTTATCTTATTGCATTTTTGAGTTATGGCAGTTTTAAGTTTTTATTGCTCCAAAAGCCTTTTCAGCCCATGAACAGTTGTTTGTGAGTTTTCGAAAAAAGTGCAAAAGCTATTCGAACCCTTTTTGCTGGGCAAGTAGGACCTGTAAATCTACACAATATATAGTTTAAAGTTTGAGTCTATCATATTAGGTTTTGGATTTATAGCTGTTTTTGTGTCTTTTGCTTCAAAAGCATTTTCAGATAATTTGTGTGTTCTGAAGAAACTACAAGAGATATATAACCCAAACTTTCTGTGCAAGAGGGGCTTGTACATCTGCACAACATGTATTTTAAAGTTTGAACTTATCTTATTGCATTTTTGAGTTATAACCGTTTTAACGTTTTTATTGCTCCAAAAGCCTTTTCAGCCCATGAACAGTTGTTTGTGAGTTTCGAAAAAAGTGCAAGAGCTATTCAAACCCTTTTTGCTGGGCAAGTAGGACCTGTAAATCTACACAATATATAGTTTAAAGTTTGAGTCTATCAAATTAGGTTTTGGATTTATAGCTGTTTTTGTGTCTATTGCTTCAAAAGCATTTTCAGATAATTAGTGTGTTCTGAAGAAACTACAAGAGATATCTAACCCAAACTTTCTGTGCAAGAGGGGCTTGTACATCTGCACAACATGTCTTTTAAAGTTTGAACTTATCTTATTGAATTTTTGAGTTATAGCAGTTTTTACGTTTTTATTACTCCAAAAGCCTTTTCAGCCCATGAACAGTTGTGTGCGTTTCGAAAAAAGTGCAAGAGCTATTCAAACCCTTTTTGCTGGGCAAGTAGGACCTGTAAATCTACACAATACATAGTTTAAAGTTTGAGTCTATCATATTAGGTTTTGGATTTATAGCTGTTTTTGTGTCTATTGCTTCAAAAGCATTTTCAGATAATTTGTGTGTTCTGAAGAAACTACAAGAGATATCTAACCCTAACTTTCTGTGCAAGAGGGGCTTGTACATCTGCACAACATGTCTTTTAAAGTTTGAACTTATCTTATTGCATTTTTGAGTTATGGCAGTTTTAAGTTTTTATTGCTCCAAAAGCCTTTTCAGCCCATGAACAGTTGTGTGCGTTTCGAAAAAAAGTGAAAGAGCTATTCAAACCCTTTTTGCTAGGCAAGTAGGACCTGTAAATCTACACAATACATAGTTTAAAGTTTGAGTCTATCATATTAGGTTTTGGATTTATAGCTGTTTTTGTGTCTATTGCTTCAAAAACATTTTCAGATAATTTGTATGTTCTGAAGAAACTACAAGAGATATCTAACCCAAACTTTCTGTGCAAGAGGGGCTTGTACATCTGCACAACATATTTTTTAAAGTTTGAACTTATCTTATTGCATTTTTGAGTTATAGCAGTTTTTAAGTTTTTATTGCTCCAAAAGCCTTTTCAGCCCATGAACAGTTGTTTGTGAGTTTTCGAAAAAAGTGCAAAAGCTATTCGAACCCTTTTTGCTGGGCAAGTAGGACCTGTAAATCTACACAATATATAGTTTAAAGTTGGAGTCTATCATATTAGGTTTTGGATTTATAGCTGTTTTTGTGTCTATTGCTTCAAAAGCATTTTTAGATCATTTGTGTGTTCTGAAGAAACTACAAGAGATATCTAACCCAAACTTTCTGTGCAAGAGGGGCTTGTACATCTGCACAACATGTCTTTTAAAGTTTGAACTTATCTTATTGCATTTTTGAGTTATGTCAGTTTTAAGTTTTTATTGCTCCAAAAGCCTTTTCAGCCCATGAACAGTTGTGTGCGTTTCGAAAAAAAGTGAAAGAGCTATTCAAACCCTTTTTGCTAGGCAAGTAGGACCTGTAAATCTACACAATACATAATTTAAAGTTTGAGTCTATCATATTAGGTTTTGGATTTATAGCTGTTTTTGTGTCTATTGCTTCAAAAGCATTTTTAGATAATTTGTGTGTTCTGAAGAAACTACAAGAGATATCTAACCCAAACTTTCTGTGCAAGAGGGGCTTGTACATCTGCACAACATGTCTTTTAAAGTTTGAACTTATCTTATTGAATTTTTGAGTTATAGCAGTTTTTACGTTTTTATTGCTCCAAAAGCCTTTTCAGCCCATGAACAGTTGTGTGCGTTTCGAAAAAAGTGCAAGAGCTATTCAAACCCTTTTTGCAGGGCAAGTAGGACCTGTAAATCTACACAATACATAGTTTAAAGTTTGAGTCTATCATATTAGGTTTTGGATTTATAGCTGTTTTTGTGTCTATTGCTTCAAAAGCATTTTCAGATAATTTGTGTGTTCTGAAGAAACTACAAGAGATATCTAACCCAAACTTTCTGTGCAAGAGGGGCTTGTACATCTGCAGAACATGTCTTTTAAAGTTTGAACTTATCTTATTGCATTTTTGAGTTATAGCAGTTTTTACGTTTTTATTGCTCCAAAAGCCTTTTCAGCCCATGAACAGTTGTGTGCGTTTCGAAAAAAGAGCAAGAGCTATTCAAACCCTTTTTGCTGGGCAAGTAGGACCTGTAAATCTACACAATACATAGTTTAAAGTTTGAGTCTATCATATTAGGTTTTTGATTTATAGCTGTTTTTGTGTCTATTGCTTCAAAAGCATTTTCAGATAATTTGTGTGTTCTGAAGAAACTACAAGAGATATCTAACCCAAACTTTCTGTGCAAGAGGGGCTTGTACATCTGCACAACATATTTTTTAAAGTTTGAACTTATCTTATTGCATTTTTGAGTTATAGCAGTTTTTTAAGTTTTTATTGCTCCAAAAGCCTTTTCAGCCCATGAACAGTTGTTTGTGAGTTTTCGAAAAAAGTGCAAAAGCTATTCGAACCCTTTTTGCTGGGCAAGTAGGACCTGTAAATCTACACAATATATAGTTCAAAGTTGGAGTCTATCATATTAGGTTTTGGATTTATAGCTGTTTTTGTGTCTATTGCTTCAAAAGCATTTTCAGATAATTTGTGTGTTCTGAAGAAACTACAAGAGATATCTAACCCAAACTTTCTGTGCAAGAGGGGCTTGTACATCTGCACAACATGTCTTTTAAAGTTTGAACTTATCTTATTGCATTTTTGAGTTATGGCAGTTTTAAGTTTTTATTGCTCCAAAAGCCTTTTCAGCCCATGAACAGTTGTGTGCGTTTCGAAAAAAAGTGAAAGAGCTATTCAAACCCTTTTTGCTAGGCAAGTAGGACCTGTAAATCTACACAATACATAGTTTAAAGTTTGAGTCTATCATATTAGGTTTTGGATTTATAGCTGTTTTTGTGTCTATTGCTTCAAAAACATTTTCAGATAATTTGTATGTTCTGAAGAAACTACAAGAGATATCTAACCCAAACTTTCTGTGCAAGAGGGGCTTGTACATCTGCACAACATATTTTTTAAAGTTTGAACTTATCTTATTGCATTTTTGAGTTATAGCAGTTTTTAAGTTTTTATTGCTCCAAAAGCCTTTTCAGCCCATGAACAGTTGTTTGTGAGTTTTCGAAAAAAGTGCAAAAGCTATTCGAACCCTTTTTGCTGGGCAAGTAGGACCTGTAAATCTACACAATATATAGTTTAAAGTTGGAGTCTATCATATTAGGTTTTGGATTTATAGCTGTTTTTGTGTCTATTGCTTCAAAAGCATTTTTAGATCATTTGTGTGTTCTGAAGAAACTACAAGAGATATCTAACCCAAACTTTCTGTGCAAGAGGGGCTTGTACATCTGCACAACATGTCTTTTAAAGTTTGAACTTATCTTATTGCATTTTTGAGTTATGGCAGTTTTAAGTTTTTATTGCTCCAAAAGCCTTTTCAGCCCATGAACAGTTGTGTGCGTTTCGAAAAAAAGTGAAAGAGCTATTCAAACCCTTTTTGCTAGGCAAGTAGGACCTGTAAATCTACACAATACATAATTTAAAGTTTGAGTCTATCATATTAGGTTTTGGATTTATAGCTGTTTTTGTGTCTATTGCTTCAAAAGCATTTTTAGATAATTTGTGTGTTCTGAAGAAACTACAAGAGATATCTAACCCAAACTTTCTGTGCAAGAGGGGCTTGTACATCTGCACAACATGTCTTTTAAAGTTTGAACTTATCTTATTGAATTTTTGAGTTATAGCAGTTTTTACGTTTTTATTGCTCCAAAAGCCTTTTCAGCCCATGAACAGTTGTGTGCGTTTCGAAAAAAGTGCAAGAGCTATTCAAACCCTTTTTGCAGGGCAAGTAGGACCTGTAAATCTACACAATACATAGTTTAAAGTTTGAGTCTATCATATTAGGTTTTGGATTTATAGCTGTTTTTGTGTCTATTGCTTCAAAAGCATTTTCAGATAATTTGTGTGTTCTGAAGAAACTACAAGAGATATCTAACCCAAACTTTCTGTGCAAGAGGGGCTTGTACATCTGCAGAACATGTCTTTTAAAGTTTGAACTTATCTTATTGCATTTTTGAGTTATAGCAGTTTTTACGTTTTTATTGCTCTAAAAGCCTTTTCAGCCCATGAACAGTTGTGTGCGTTTCGAAAAAAGAGCAAGAGCTATTCAAACCCTTTTTGCTGGGCAAGTAGGACCTGTAAATCTACACAATACATAGTTTAAAGTTTGAGTCTATCATATTAGGTTTTTGATTTATAGCTGTTTTTGTGTCTATTGCTTCAAAAGCATTTTCAGATAATTTGTGTGTTCTGAAGAAACTACAAGAGATATCTAACCCAAACTTTCTGTGCAAGAGGGGCTTGTACATCTGCACAACATATTTTTTAAAGTTTGAACTTATCTTATTGCATTTTTGAGTTATAGCAGTTTTTAAGTTTTTATTGCTCCAAAAGCCTTTTCAGCCCATGAACAGTTGTTTGTGAGTTTTCGAAAAAAGTGCAAAAGCTATTCGAACCCTTTTTGCTGGGCAAGTAGGACCTGTAAATCTACACAATATATAGTTCAAAGTTGGAGTCTATCATATTAGGTTTTGGATTTATAGCTGTTTTTGTGTCTATTGCTTCAAAAGCATTTTTAGATCATTTGTGTGTTCTGAAGAAACTACAAGAGATATCTAACCCAAACTTTCTGTGCAAGAGGGGCTTGTACATCTGCACAACATGTCTTTTAAAGTTTGAACTTATCTTATTGCATTTTTGAGTTATAGCAGTTTTTAAGTTTTTATTGCTCCAAAAGCCTTTTCAGCCCATGAACAGTTGTGTGCGTTTCGAAAAAAAGTGCAAGAGCTATTCAAACCCTTTTTGCTGGGCAAGTAGGACCTGTAAATCTACACAATACATAGTTCAAAGTTTGAGTCTATCATATTAGGTTTTGGATTTATAGCTGTTTTTGTGTCTTTTGCTTCAAAAGCATTTTCAGATAATTTGTGTGTTCTGAAGAAACTACAAGAGATATATAACCCAAACTTTCTGTGCAAGAGGGGCTTGTACATCTGCACAACATGTATTTTAAAGTTTGAACTTATCTTATTGCATTTTTGAGTTATAACCGTTTTAACGTTTTTATTGCTCCAAAAGCCTTTTCAGCCCATGAACAGTTGTTTGTGAGTTTCGAAAAAAGTGCAAGAGCTATTCAAACCCTTTTTGCTGGGCAAGTAGGACCTGTAAATCTACACAATATATAGTTTAAAGTTTGAGTCTATCATATTAGGTTTTGGATTTATAGCTGTTTTTGTGTCTATTGCTTCAAAAGCATTTTCAGATAATTTGTGTGTTCTGAAGAAACTACAAGAGATATCTAACCCAAACTTTCTGTGCAAGAGGGGCTTGTACATCTGCACAACATGTCTTTTAAAGTTTGAACTTATCTTATTGAATTTTTGAGTTATAGTAGTTTTTACGTTTTTATTGCTCCAAAAGCCTTTTCAGCCCATGAACAGTTGTGTGCGTTTCGAAAAAAGTGCAAGAGCTATTCAAACCCTTTTTGCAGGGCAAGTAGGACCTGTAAATCTACACAATACATAGTTTAAAGTTTGAGTCTATCATATTAGGTTTTGGATTTATAGCTGTTTTTGTGTCTATTGCTTCAAAAGCATTTTCAGATAATTTGTGTGTTCTGAAGAAACTACAAGAGATATCTAACCCAAACTTTCTGTGCAAGAGGGGCTTGTACATCTGCAGAACATGTCTTTTAAAGTTTGAACTTATCTTATTGCATTTTTGAGTTATAGCAGTTTTTACGTTTTTATTGCTCCAAAAGCCTTTTCAGCCCATGAACAGTTGTGTGCGTTTCGAAAAAAGAGCAAGAGCTATTCAAACCCTTTTTGCTGGGCAAGTAGGACCTGTAAATCTACACAATACATAGTTTAAAGTTTGAGTCTATCATATTAGGTTTTTGATTTATAGCTGTTTTTGTGTCTATTGCTTCAAAAGCATTTTCAGATAATTTGTGTGTTCTGAAGAAACTACAAGAGATATCTAACCCAAACTTTCTGTGCAAGAGGGGCTTGTACATCTGCACAACATATTTATTAAAGTTTGAACTTATCTTATTGCATTTTTGAGTTATAGCAGTTTTTAAGTTTTTATTGCTCCAAAAGCCTTTTCAGCCCATGAACAGTTGTTTGTGAGTTTTCGAAAAAAGTGCAAAAGCTATTCGAACCCTTTTTGCTGGGCAAGTAGGACCTGTAAATCTACACAATATATAGTTCAAAGTTGGAGTCTATCATATTAGGTTTTGGATTTATAGCTGTTTTTGTGTCTATTGCTTCAAAAGCATTTTTAGATCATTTGTGTGTTCTGAAGAAACTACAAGAGATATCTAACCCAAACTTTCTGTGCAAGAGGGGCTTGTACATCTGCACAACATGTCTTTTAAAGTTTGAACTTATCTTATTGCATTTTTGAGTTATAGCAGTTTTTACGTTTTTATTACTCCAAAAGCCTTTTCAGCCCATGAACAGTTGTGTGCGTTTCGAAAAAAGTGCAAGAGCTATTCAAACCCTTTTTGCTGGGCAAGTAGGACCTGTAAATCTACACAATACATAGTTTAAAGTTTGAGTCTATCATATTAGGTTTTGGATTTATAGCTGTTTTTGTGTCTATTGCTTCAAAAGCATTTTCAGATAATTTGTGTGTTCTGAAGAAACTACAAGAGATATCTAACCCAAACTTTCTGTGCAAGAGGGGCTTGTACATCTGCACAACATGTCTTTTAAAGTTTGAACTTATCTTATTGCATTTTTGAGTTATGGCAGTTTTAAGTTTTTATTGCTCCAAAAGCCTTTTCAGCCCATGAACAGTTGTGTGCGTTTCGAAAAAAAGTGAAAGAGCTATTCAAACCCTTTTTGCTAGGCAAGTAGGACCTGTAAATCTACACAATACATAGTTTAAAGTTTGAGTCTATCATATTAGGTTTTGGATTTATAGCTGTTTTTGTGTCTATTGCTTCAAAAACATTTTCAGATAATTTGTGTGTTCTGAAGAAACTACAAGAGATATCTAACCCAAACTTTCTGTGCAAGAGGGGCTTGTACATCTGCACAACATATTTTTTAAAGTTTGAACTTATCTTATTGCATTTTTGAGTTATAGCAGTTTTTAAGTTTTTATTGCTCCAAAAGCCTTTTCAGCCCATGAACAGTTGTTTGTGAGTTTTCGAAAAAAGTGCAAAAGCTATTCGAACCCTTTTTGCTGGGCAAGTAGGACCTGTAAATCTACACAATATATAGTTTAAAGTTGGAGTCTATCATATTAGGTTTTGGATTTATAGCTGTTTTTGTGTCTATTGCTTCAAAAGCATTTTTAGATCATTTGTGTGTTCTGAAGAAACTACAAGAGATATCTAACCCAAACTTTCTGTGCAAGAGGGGCTTGTACATCTGCACAACATGTCTTTTAAAGTTTGAACTTATCTTATTGCATTTTTGAGTTATAGCAGTTTTAACGTTTTTATTGCTCCAAAAGCCTTTTCAGCCCATGAACAGTTGTTTGTGAGTTTCGAAAAAAGTGCAAGAGCTATTCAAACCCTTTTTGCTGGGCAAGTAGGACCTGTAAATCTACACAATATATAGTTTAAAGTTTGAGTCTATCATATTAGGTTTTGGATTTATAGCTGTTTTTGTATCTATTGCTTCAAAAGCATTTTCAGATAATTTGTGTGTTCTGAAGAAACTACAAGAGATATCTAACCCAAACTTTCTGTGCAAGAGGGGCTTGTACATCTGCACAACATGTCTTTTAAAGTTTGAACTTATCTTATTGCATTTTTGAGTTATGGCAGTTTTAAGTTTTTATTGCTCCAAAAGCCTTTTCAGCCCATGAACAGTTGTTTGTGAGTTTTCGAAAAAAGTGCAAAAGCTATTCGAACCCTTTTTGCTGGGCAAGTAGGTCCTGTAAATCTACACAATATATAGTTTAAAGTTTGAGTCTATCATATTAGGTTTTGGATTTATAGCTGTTTTTGTGTCTTTTGCTTCAAAAGCATTTTCAGATAATTTGTGTGTTCTGAAGAAACTACAAGAGATATATAACCCAAACTTTCTGTGCAAGAGGGGCTTGTACATCTGCACAATATGTATTTTAAAGTTTGAACTTATCTTATTGCATTTTTGAGTTATAACCGTTTTAACGTTTTTATTGCTCCAAAAGCCTTTTCAGCCCATGAACAGTTGTTTGTGAGTTTCGAAAAAAGTGCAAGAGCTATTCAAACCCTTTTTGCTGGGCAAGTAGGACCTGTAAATCTACACAATATATAGTTTAAAGTTTGAGTCTATCATATTAGGTTTTGGATTTATAGCTGTTTTTGTGTCTTTTGCTTCAAAAGCATTTTCAGATAATTTGTGTGTTCTGAAGAAACTACAAGAGATATCTAACCCAAACTTTCTGTGCAAGAGGGGCTTGTACATCTGCACAACATGTCTTTTAAAGTTTGAACTTATCTTATTGCATTTTTAAGTTATGGCAGTTTTAAGTTTTTATTGCTCCAAAAGCCTTTTCAGCCCATGAACAGTTGTGTGCGTTTCGAAAAAAAGTGAAAGAGCTATTCAAACCCTTTTTGCTAGGCAAGTAGGACCTGTAAATCTACACAATACATAGTTTAAAGTTTGAGTCTATCATATTAGGTTTTGGATTTATAGCTGTTTTTGTGTCTATTGCTTCAAAAACATTTTCAGATAATTTGTGTGTTCTGAAGAAACTACAAGAGATATCTAACCCAAACTTTCTGTGCAAGAGGGGCTTGTACATCTGCACAACATATTTTTTAAAGTTTGAACTTATCTTATTGCATTTTTGAGTTATAGCAGTTTTTAAGTTTTTATTGCTCCAAAAGCCTTTTCAGCCCATGAACAGTTGTTTGTGAGTTTTCGAAAAAAGTGCAAAAGCTATTCGAACCCTTTTTGCTGGGCAAGTAGGACCTGTAAATCTACACAATATATAGTTTAAAGTTGGAGTCTATCATATTAGGTTTTGGATTTATAGCTGTTTTTGTGTCTATTGCTTCAAAAGCATTTTTAGATCATTTGTGTGTTCTGAAGAAACTAGAAGAGATATCTAACCCAAACTTTCTGTGCAAGAGGGGCTTGTACATCTGCACAACATGTCTTTTAAAGTTTGAACTTATCTTATTGCATTTTTGAGTTATAGCAGTTTTAACGTTTTTATTGCTCCAAAAGCCTTTTCAGCCCATGAACAGTTGTTTGTGAGTTTCGAAA
This sequence comes from Eucyclogobius newberryi, assembly GCF_026437365.1. Lineage (NCBI taxonomy): Eukaryota > Metazoa > Chordata > Actinopteri > Gobiiformes > Gobiidae > Eucyclogobius > Eucyclogobius newberryi. The sequence continues at coordinate 276,720 of NW_027316001.1, forward strand.
AAAGTGCAAGAGCTATTCAAACCCTTTTTGCTGGGCAAGTAGGACCTGTAAATCTACACAATATATAGTTTAAAGTTTGAGTCTATCATATTAGGTTTTGGATTTATAGCTGTTTTTGTGTCTATTGCTTCAAAAGCATTTTCAGATAATTTGTGTGTTCTGAAGAAACTACAAGAGATATCTAACCCAAACTTTCTGTGCAAGAGGGGCTTGTACATCTGCAGAACATGTCTTTTAAAGTTTGAACTTATCTTATTGCATTTTTGAGTTATGGCAGTTTTAAGTTTTTATTGCTCCAAAAGCCTTTTCAGCCCATGAACAGTTGTGTGCGTTTCGAAAAAAAGTGAAAGAGCTATTCAAACCCTTTTTGCTAGGCAAGTAGGACCTGTAAATCTACACAATAAATAGTTAAAAGTTTGAGTCTATCATATTAGGTTTTGGATTTATAGCTGTTTTTGTGTCTATTGCTTCAAAAACATTTTCAGATAATTTGTGTGTTCTGAAGAAACTACAAGAGATATCTAACCCAAACTTTCTGTGCAAGAGGGGCTTGTACATCTGCACAACATGTCTTTTAAAGTTTGAACTTATCTTATTGCATTTTTGAGTTATAACAGTTTTAACGTTTTTATTGCTCCAAAAGCCTTTTCAGCCCATGAACAGTTGTGTGCGTTTCGAAAAAAGTGCAAGAGCTATTCAAACCCTTTTTGCAGGGCAAGTAGGACCTGTAAATCTACACAATACATAGTTTAAAGTTTGAGTCTATCATATTAGGTTTTGGATTTATAGCTGTTTTTGTGTCTATTGCTTCAAAAGCATTTTCAGATAATTTGTGTGTTCTGAAGAAACTACAAGAGATATCTAACCCAAACTTTCTGTGCAAGAGGGGCTTGTACATCTGCAGAACATGTCTTTTAAAGTTTGAACTTATCTTATTGCATTTTTGAGTTATAGCAGTTTTTAAGTTTTTATTGCTCCAAAAGCCTTTTCAGCCCATGAACAGTTGTGTGCGTTTCGAAAAAAAGTGAAAGAGCTATTCAAACCCTTTTTGCTAGGCAAGTAGGACCTGTAAATCTACACAATACATAGTTTAAAGTTTGAGTCTATCATATTAGGTTTTGGATTTATAGCTGTTTTTGTGTCTATTGCTTCAAAAGCATTTTCAGATAATTTGTGTGTTCTGAAGAAACTACAAGAGATATCTAACCCAAACTTTCTGTGCAAGAGGGGCTTGTACATCTGCACAACATGTCTTTTAAAGTTTGAACTTATCTTATTGAATTTTTGAGTTATAGCAGTTTTTACGTTTTTATTGCTCCAAAAGCCTTTTCAGCCCATGAACAGTTGTGTGCGTTTCGAAAAAAGAGCAAGAGCTATTCAAACCCTTTTTGCTGGGCAAGTAGGACCTGTAAATCTACACAATACATAGTTTAAAGTTTGAGTCTATCATATTAGGTTTTTGATTTATAGCTGTTTTTGTGTCTATTGCTTCAAAAGCATTTTCAGATAATTTGTGTGTTCTGAAGAAACTACAAGAGATATCTAACCCAAACTTTCTGTGCAAGAGGGGTTTGTACATCTGCACAACATATTTTTTAAAGTTTGAACTTATCTTATTGCATTTTTGAGTTATAGCAGTTTTTAAGTTTTTATTGCTCCAAAAGCCTTTTCAGCCCATGAACAGTTGTTTGTGAGTTTTCGAAAAAAGTGCAAAAGCTATTCGAACCCTTTTTGCTGGGCAAGTAGGACCTGTAAATCTACACAATATATAGTTCAAAGTTGGAGTCTATCATATTAGGTTTTGGATTTATAGCTGTTTTTGTGTCTATTGCTTCAAAAGCATTTTTAGATCATTTGTGTGTTCTGAAGAAACTACAAGAGATATCTAACCCAAACTTTCTGTGCAAGAGGGGCTTGTACATCTGCACAACATGTCTTTTAAAGTTTGAACTTATCTTATTGCATTTTTGAGTTATAGCAGTTTTAACGTTTTTATTGCTCCAAAAGCCTTTTCAGCCCATGAACAGTTGTTTGTGAGTTTCGAAAAAAGTGCAAGAGCTATTCAAACCCTTTTTGCTGGGCAAGTAGGACCTGTAAATCTACACAATATATAGTTTAAAGTTTGAGTCTATCATATTAGGTTTTGGATTTATAGCTGTTTTTGTGTCTATTGCTTCAAAAGCATTTTCAGATAATTTGTGTGTTCTGAAGAAACTACAAGAGATATCTAACCCAAACTTTCTGTGCAAGAGGGGCTTGTACATCTGCAGAACATGTCTTTTAAAGTTTGAACTTATCTTATTGCATTTTTGAGTTATGGCAGTTTTAAGTTTTTATTGCTCCAAAAGCCTTTTCAGCCCATGAACAGTTGTGTGCGTTTCGAAAAAAAGTGAAAGAGCTATTCAAACCCTTTTTGCTAGGCAAGTAGGACCTGTAAATCTACACAATATATAGTTTAAAGTTTGAGTCTATCATATTAGGTTTTGGATTTATAGCTGTTTTTGTGTCTATTGCTTCAAAAGCATTTTCAGATAATTTGTGTGTTCTGAAGAAACTACAAGAGATATCTAACCCAAATTTTCTGTGCAAGAGGGGCTTGTACATCTGCACAACATGTCTTTTAAAGTTTGAACTTATCTTATTGCATTTTTGAGTTATAACAGTTTTAACGTTTTTATTGCTCCAAAAGCCTTTTCAGCCCATGAACAGTTGTTTGTGAGTTTCGAAAAAAGTGCAAGAGCTATTCAAACCTTTTTTGCTGGGCAAGTAGGACCTGTAAATCTACACAATATATAGTTTAAAGTTTGAGTCTATCATATTAGGTTTTGGATTTATAGCTGTTTTTGTGTCTATTGCTTCAAAAGCATTTTCAGATAATTTGTGTGTTCTGAAGAAACTACAAGAGATATCTAACCCAAACTTTCTGTGCAAGAGGGGCTTGTACATCTGCACAACATGTCTTTTAAAGTTTGAACTTATCTTATTGAATTTTTGAGTTATAGCAGTTTTTACGTTTTTATTGCTCCAAAAGCCTTTTCAGCCCATGAACAGTTGTGTGCGTTTCGAAAAAAGTGCAAGAGCTATTCAAACACTTTTTGCAGGGCAAGTAGGACCTGTAAATCTACACAATACATAGTTTAAAGTTTGAGTCTATCATATTAGGTTTTGGATTTATAGCTGTTTTTGTGTCTATTGCTTCAAAAACATTTTCAGATATTTTGTGTGTTCTGAAGAAACTACAAGAGATATCTAACCCAAACTTTCTGTGCAAGAGGGGCTTGTACATCTGCACAACATGTCTTTTAAAGTTTGAACTTATCTTATTGAATTTTTGAGTTATAGCAGTTTTTACGTTTTTATTGCTCCAAAAGCCTTTTCAGCCCATGAACAGTTGTGTGCGTTTCGAAAAAAGAGCAAGAGCTATTCAAACCCTTTTTGCTGGGCAAGTAGGACCTGTAAATCTACACAATACATAGTTTAAAGTTTGAGTCTATCATATTAGGTTTTGGATTTATAGCTGTTTTTGTGTCTATTGCTTCAAAAACATTTTCAGATAATTTGTGTGTTCTGAAGAAACTACAAGAGATATCTAACCCAAACTTTCTGTGCAAGAGGGGCTTGTACATCTGCACAAAATGTCTTTTAAAGTTTGAACTTATCTTATTGCATTTTTGAGTTATAGCAGTTTTTAAATTTTTATTGCTCCAAAAGCCTTTTCAGCCCATGAACAGTTGTTTGTGAGTTTTCGAAAAAAGTGCAAAAGCTATTCGAACCATTTTTGCTGGGCAAGTAGGACCTGTAAATCTACACAATATATAGTTCAAAGTTGGAGTCTATCATATTAGGTTTTGGATTTATAGCTGTTTTTGTGTCTATTGCTTCAAAAGCATTTTTAGATCATTTGTGTGTTCTGAAGAAACTACAAGAGATATCTAACCCAAACTTTCTGTGCAAGAGGGGCTTGTACATCTGCACAACATGTCTTTTAAAGTTTGAACTTATCTTATTGCATTTTTGAGTTATAGCAGTTTTAACGTTTTTATTGCTCCAAAAGCCTTTTCAGCCCATGAACAGTTGTTTGTGAGTTTTCGAAAAAAGTGCAAAAGCTATTCGAACCCTTTTTGCTGGGCAAGTAGGTCCTGTAAATCTACACAATATATAGTTTAAAGTTTGAGTCTATCATATTAGGTTTTGGATTTATAGCTGTTTTTGTGTCTTTTGCTTCAAAAGCATTTTCAGATAATTTGTGTGTTCTGAAGAAACTACAAGAGATATATAACCCAAACTTTCTGTGCAAGAGGGGCTTGTACATCTGCACAACATGTATTTTAAAGTTTGAACTTATCTTATTGCATTTTTGAGTTATAACCGTTTTAACGTTTTTATTGCTCCAAAAGCCTTTTCAGCCCATGAACAGTTGTTTGTGAGTTTCGAAAAAAGTGCAAGAGCTATTCAAACCCTTTTTGCTGGGCAAGTAGGACCTGTAAATCTACACAATATATAGTTTAAAGTTTGAGTCTATCATATTAGGTTTTGGATTTATAGCTGTTTTTGTGTCTATTGCTTCAAAAGCATTTTCAGATAATTTGTGTGTTCTGAAGAAACTACAAGAGATATCTAACCCAAACTTTCTGTGCAAGAGGGGCTTGTACATCTGCACAACATGTCTTTTAAAGTTTGAACTTATCTTATTGAATTTTTGAGTTATAGCAGTTTTTACGTTTTTATTACTCCAAAAGCCTTTTCAGCCCATGAACAGTTGTGTGCGTTTCGAAAAAAGTGCAAGAGCTATTCAAACCCTTTTTGCTGGGCAAGTAGGACCTGTAAATCTACACAATACATAGTTTAAAGTTTGAGTCTATCATATTAGGTTTTGGATTTATAGCTGTTTTTGTGTCTATTGCTTCAAAAGCATTTTCAGATAATTTGTGTGTTCTGAAGAAACTACAAGAGATATCTAACCCAAACTTTCTGTGCAAGAGGGGCTTGTACATCTGCACAACATGTCTTTTAAAGTTTGAACTTATCTTATTGCATTTTTGAGTTATGGCAGTTTTAAGTTTTTATTGCTCCAAAAGCCTTTTCAGCCCATGAACAGTTGTGTGCGTTTCGAAAAAAAGTGAAAGAGCTATTCAAACCCTTTTTGCTAGGCAAGTAGGACCTGTAAATCTACACAATACATAGTTTAAAGTTTGAGTCTATCATATTAGGTTTTGGATTTATAGCTGTTTTTGTGTCTATTGCTTCAAAAACATTTTCAGATAATTTGTGTGTTCTGAAGAAACTACAAGAGATATCTAACCCAAACTTTCTGTGCAAGAGGGGCTTGTACATCTGCACAACATATTTTTAAAGTTTGAACTTATCTTATTGCATTTTTGAGTTATAGCAGTTTTTAAGTTTTTATTGCTCCAAAAGACTTTTCAGCCCATGAACAGTTGTTTGTGAGTTTTCGAAAAAAGTGCAAAAGCTATTCGAACCCTTTTTGCTGGGCAAGTAGGACCTGTAAATCTACACAATATATAGTTTAAAGTTGGAGTCTATCATATTAGGTTTTGGATTTATAGCTGTTTTTGTGTCTATTGCTTCAAAAGCATTTTTAGATCATTTGTGTGTTCTGAAGAAACTACAAGAGATATCTAACCCAAACTTTCTGTGCAAGAGGGGCTTGTACATCTGCACAACATGTCTTTTAAAGTTTGAACTTATCTTATTGCATTTTTGAGTTATAGCAGTTTTAACGTTTTTATTGCTCCAAAAGCCTTTTCAGCCCATGAACAGTTGTTTGTGAGTTTCGAAAAAAGTGCAAGAGCTATTCAAACCCTTTTTGCTGGGCAAGTACGACCTGTAAATCTACACAATATATAGTTTAAAGTTTGAGTCTATCATATTAGGTTTTGGATTTATAGCTGTTTTTGTGTCTATTGCTTCAAAAGCATTTTCAGATAATTTGTGTGTTCTGAAGAAACTACAAGAGATATCTAACCCAAACTGTCTGTGCAAGAGGGGCTTGTACATCTGCACAACATGTCTTTTAAAGTTTGAACTTATCTTATTGCATTTTTGAGTTATAACAGTTTTAACGTTTTTATTGCTCCAAAAGCCTTTTCAGCCCATGAACAGTTGTGTGCGTTTCGAAAAAAGTGCAAGAGCTATTCAAACCCTTTTTGCAGGGCAAGTAGGACCTGTAAATCTACACAATACATAGTTTAAAGTTTGAGTCTATCATATTAGGTTTTGGATTTATAGCTGTTTTTGTGTCTATTGCTTCAAAAGCATTTTCAGATAATTTGTGTGTTCTGAAGAAACTACAAGAGATATCTAACCCAAACTTTCTGTGCAAGAGGGGCTTGTACATCTGCAGAACATGTCTTTTAAAGTTTGAACTTATCTTATTGCATTTTTGAGTTATAGCAGTTTTTAAGTTTTTATTGCTCCAAAAGCCTTTTCAGCCCATGAACAGTTGTGTGCGTTTCGAAAAAAAGTGAAAGAGCTATTCAAACCCTTTTTGCTAGGCAAGTAGGACCTGTAAATCTACACAATACATAGTTTAAAGTTTGAGTCTATCATATTAGGTTTTGGATTTATAGCTGTTTTTGTGTCTATTGCTTCAAAAGCATTTTCAGATAATTTGTGTGTTCTGAAGAAACTACAAGAGATATCTAACCCAAACTTTCTGTGCAAGAGGGGCTTGTACATCTGCAGAACATGTCTTTTAAAGTTTGAACTTATCTTATTGCATTTTTGAGTTATAGCAGTTTTTAAGTTTTTATTGCTCCAAAAGCCTTTTCAGCCCATGAACAGTTGTGTGCGTTTCGAAAAAAAGTGAAAGAGTTATTCAAACCCTTTTTGCTAGGCAAGTAGGACCTGTAAATCTACACAATACATAGTTTAAAGTTTGAGTCTATCATATTAGGTTTTGGATTTATAGCTGTTTTTGTGTCTATTGCTTCAAAAACATTTTCAGATATTTTGTGTGTTCTGAAGAAACTACAAGAGATATCTAACCCAAACTTTCTGTGCAAGAGGGGCTTGTACATCTGCACAACATGTCTTTTAAAGTTTGAACTTATCTTATTGAATTTTTGAGTTATAGCAGTTTTTACGTTTTTATTGCTCCAAAAGCCTTTTCAGCCCATGAACAGTTGTGTGCGTTTCGAAAAAAGAGCAAGAGCTATTCAAACCCTTTTTGCTGGGCAAGTAGGACCTGTAAATCTACACAATACATAGTTTAAAGTTTGAGTCTATCATATTAGGTTTTTGATTTATAGCTGTTTTTGTGTCTATTGCTTCAAAAGCATTTTCAGATAATTTGTGTGTTCTGAAGAAACTACAAGAGATATCTAACCCAAACTTTCTGTGCAAGAGGGGCTTGTACATCTGCACAACATATTTTTTAAAGTTTGAACTTATCTTATTGCATTTTTGAGTTATAGCAGTTTTTAAGTTTTTATTGCTCCAAAAGCCTTTTCAGCCCATGAACAGTTGTTTGTGAGTTTTCGAAAAAAGTGCAAAAGCTATTCGAACCCTTTTTGCTGGGCAAGTAGGACCTGTAAATCTACACAATATATAGTTCAAAGTTGGAGTCTATCATATTAGGTTTTGGATTTATAGCTGTTTTTGTGTCTATTGCTTCAAAAGCATTTTTAGATCATTTGTGTGTTCTGAAGAAACTACAAGAGATATCTAACCCAAACTTTCTGTGCAAGAGGGGCTTGTACATCTGCACAACATGTCTTTTAAAGTTTGAACTTATCTTATTGCATTTTTGAGTTATAACAGTTTTAACGTTTTTATTGCTCCAAAAGCCGTTTCAGCCCATGAACAGTTGTTTGTGAGTTTCGAAAAAAGTGCAAGAGCTATTCAAACCTTTTTTGCTGGGCAAGTAGGACCTGTAAATCTACACAATATATAGTTTAAAGTTGGAGTCTATCATATTAGGTTTTGGATTTATAGCTGTTTTTGTGTCTATTGCTTCAAAAGCATTTTCAGATAATTTGTGTGTTCTGAAGAAACTACAAGAGATATCTAACCCAAACTTTCTGTGCAAGAGGGGCTTGTACATCTGCACAACATGTCTTTTAAAGTTTGAACTTATCTTATTGAATTTTTGAGTTATAGCAGTTTTTACGTTTTTATTGCTCCAAAAGCCTTTTCAGCCCATGAACAGTTGTGTGCGTTTCGAAAAAAGTGCAAGAGCTATTCAAACCCTTTTTGCAGGGCAAGTAGGACCTGTAAATCTACACAATACATAGTTTAAATTTTGAGTCTATCATATTAGGTTTTGGATTTATAGCTGTTTTTGTGTCTATTGCTTCAAAAACATTTTCAGATATTTTGTGTGTTCTGAAGAAACTACAAGAGATATCTAACCCAAACTTTCTGTGCAAGAGGGGCTTGTACATCTGCACAACATGTCTTTTAAAGTTTGAACTTATCTTATTGAATTTTTGAGTTATAGCAGTTTTTACGTTTTTATTGCTCCAAAAGCCTTTTCAGCCCATGAACAGTTGTCTGCGTTTCGAAAAAAGATCAAGAGCTATTCAAACCCTTTTTGCTGGGCAAGTAGGACCTGTAAATCTACACAATACATAGTTTAAAGTTTGAGTCTATCATATTAGGTTTTTGATTTATAGCTGTTTTTGTGTCTATTGCTTCAAAAGCATTTTCAGATAATTTGTGTGTTCTGAAGAAACTACAAGAGATATCTAACCCAAACTTTCTGTGCAAGAGGGGCTTGTACATCTGCACAACATATTTCTTAAAGTTTGAACTTATCTTATTGCATTTTTGAGTTATAGCAGTTTTTAAGTTTTTATTGCTCCAAAAGCCTTTTCAGCCCATGAACAGTTGTTTGTGAGTTTTCGAAAAAAGTGCAAAAGCTATTCGAACCCTTTTTGCTGGGCAAGTAGGACCTGTAAATCTACACAATATATAGTTCAAAGTTGGAGTCTATCATATTAGGTTTTGGATTTATAGCTGTTTTTGTGTCTATTGCTTCAAAAGCATTTTCAGATAATTTGTGTGTTCTGAAGAAACTACAAGAGATATCTAACCCAAACTTTCTGTGCAAGAGGGGCTTGTACATCTGCACAACATGTCTTTTAAAGTTTGAACTTATCTTATTGCATTTTTGAGTTATAGCAGTTTTAACGTTTTTATTGCTCCAAAAGCCTTTTCAGCCCATGAACAGTTGTTTGTGAGTTTTCGAAAAAAGTGCAAAAGCTATTCGAACCCTTTTTGCTGGGCAAGTAGGTCCTGTAAATCTACACAATATATAGTTTAAAGTTTGAGTCTATCATATTAGGTTTTGGATTTATAGCTGTTTTTGTGTCTTTTGCTTCAAAAGCATTTTCAGATAATTTGTGTGTTCTGAAGAAACTACAAGAGATATATAACCCAAACTTTCTGTGCAAGAGGGGCTTGTACATCTGCACAACATGTATTTTAAAGTTTGAACTTATCTTATTGCATTTTTGAGTTATAACCGTTTTAACGTTTTTATTGCTCCAAAAGCCTTTTCAGCCCATGAACAGTTGTTTGTGAGTTTCGAAAAAAGTGCAAGAGCTATTCAAACCCTTTTTGCTGGGCAAGTAGGACCTGTAAATCTACACAATACATAGTTTAAAGTTTGAGTCTATCATATTAGGTTTTGGATTTATAGCTGTTTTTGTGTCTATTGCTTCAAAAACATTTTCAGATATTTTGTGTGTTCTGAAGAAACTACAAGAGATATCTAACCCAAACTTTCTGTGCAAGAGGGGCTTGTACATCTGCACAACATGTCTTTTAAAGTTTGAACTTATCTTATTGAATTTTTGAGTTATAGCAGTTTTTACGTTTTTATTGCTCCAAAAGCCTTTTCAGCCCATGAACAGTTGTCTGCGTTTCGAAAAAAGATCAAGAGCTATTCAAACCCTTTTTGCTGGGCAAGTAGGACCTGTAAATCTACACAATATATAGTTTAAAGTTTGAGTCTATCATATTAGGTTTTTGATTTATAGCTGTTTTTGTGTCTATTGCTTCAAAAGCATTTTCAGATAATTTGTGTGTTCTGAAGAAACTACAAGAGATATCTAAGCCAAACTTTCTGTGCAAGAGGGGCTTGTACATCTGCACAACATATTTCTTAAAGTTTGAACTTATCTTATTGCATTTTTGAGTTATAGCAGTTTTTAAGTTTTTATTGCTCCAAAAGCCTTTTCAGCCCATGAACAGTTGTTTGTGAGTTTTCGAAAAAAGTGCAAAAGCTATTCGAACCCTTTTTGCTGGGCAAGTAGGACCTGTAAATCTACACAATATATAGTTCAAAGTTGGAGTCTATCATATTAGGTTTTGGATTTATAGCTGTTTTTGTGTCTATTGCTTCAAAAGCATTTTCAGATAATTTGTGTGTTCTGAAGAAACTACAAGAGATATCTAACCCAAACTTTCTGTGCAAGAGGGGCTTGTACATCTGCACAACATGTCTTTTAAAGTTTGAACTTATCTTATTGCATTTTTGAGTTATAGCAGTTTTAACGTTTTTATTGCTCCAAAAGCCTTTTCAGCCCATGAACAGTTGTTTGTGAGTTTTCGAAAAAAGTGCAAAAGCTATTCGAACCCTTTTTGCTGGGCAAGTAGGTCCTGTAAATCTACACAATATATAGTTTAAAGTTTGAGTCTATCATATTAGGTTTTGGATTTATAGCTGTTTTTGTGTCTTTTGCTTCAAAAGCATTTTCAGATAATTTGTGTGTTCTGAAGAAACTACAAGAGATATATAACCCAAACTTTCTGTGCAAGAGGGGCTTGTACATCTGCACAACATGTATTTTAAAGTTTGAACTTATCTTATTGCATTTTTGAGTTATAACCGTTTTAACGTTTTTATTGCTCCAAAAGCCTTTTCAGCCCATGAACAGTTGTTTGTGAGTTTCGAAAAAAGTGCAAGAGCTATTCAAACCCTTTTTGCTGGGCAAGTAGGACCTGTAAATCTACACAATATATAGTTTAAAGTTTGAGTCTATCATATTAGGTTTTGGATTTATAGCTGTTTTTGTGTCTATTGCTTCAAAAGCATTTTCAGATAATTTGTGTGTTCTGAAGAAACTACAAGAGATATCTAACCCAAACTTTCTGTGCAAGAGGGGCTTGTACATCTGCACAACATGTCTTTTAAAGTTTGAACTTATCTTATTGAATTTTTGAGTTATAGCAGTTTTTACGTTTTTATTACTCCAAAAGCCTTTTCAGCCCATGAACAGTTGTGTGCGTTTCGAAAAAAGTGCAAGAGCTATTCAAACCCTTTTTGCTGGGCAAGTAGGACCTGTAAATCTACACAATACATAGTTTAAAGTTTGAGTCTATCATATTAGGTTTTGGATTTATAGCTGTTTTTGTGTCTATTGCTTCAAAAGCATTTTCAGATAATTTGTGTGTTCTGAAGAAACTACAAGAGATATCTAACCCAAACTTTCTGTGCAAGAGGGGCTTGTACATCTGCACAACATGTCTTTTAAAGTTTGAACTTATCTTATTGCATTTTTGAGTTATGGCAGTTTTAAGTTTTTATTGCTCCAAAAGCCTTTTCAGCCCATGAACAGTTGTGTGCGTTTCGAAAAAAAGTGAAAGAGCTATTCAAACCCTTTTTGCTAGGCAAGTAGGACCTGTAAATCTACACAATACATAGTTTAAAGTTTGAGTCTATCATATTAGGTTTTGGATTTATAGCTGTTTTTGTGTCTATTGCTTCAAAAACATTTTCAGATAATTTGTGTGTTCTGAAGAAACTACAAGAGATATCTAACCCAAACTTTCTGTGCAAGAGGGGCTTGTACATCTGCACAACATATTTTTTAAAGTTTGAACTTATCTTATTGCATTTTTGAGTTATAGCAGTTTTTAAGTTTTTATTGCTCCAAAAGCCTTTTCAGCCCATGAACAGTTGTTTGTGAGTTTTCGAAAAAAGTGCAAAAGCTATTCGAACCCTTTTTGCTGGGCAAGTAGGACCTGTAAATCTACACAATATATAGTTTAAAGTTGGAGTCTATCATATTAGGTTTTGGATTTATAGCTGTTTTTGTGTCTATTGCTTCAAAAGCATTTTTAGATCATTTGTGTGTTCTGAAGAAACTACAAGAGATATCTAACCCAAACTTTCTGTGCAAGAGGGGCTTGTACATCTGCACAACATGTCTTTTAAAGTTTGAACTTATCTTATTGCATTTTTGAGTTATAGCAGTTTTAACGTTTTTATTGCTCCAAAAGCCTTTTCAGCCCATGAACAGTTGTTTGTGAGTTTCGAAAAAAGTGCAAGAGCTATTCAAACCCTTTTTGCTGGGCAAGTAGGACCTGTAAATCTACACAATATATAGTTTAAAGTTTGAGTCTATCATATTAGGTTTTGGATTTATAGCTGTTTTTGTGTCTATTGCTTCAAAAGCATTTTCAGATAATTTGTGTGTTCTGAAGAAACTACAAGAGATATCTAACCCAAACTTTCTGTGCAAGAGGGGCTTGTACATCTGCACAACATGTCTTTTAAAGTTTGAACTTATCTTATTGCATTTTTGAGTTATAACAGTTTTAACGTTTTTATTGCTCCAAAAGCCTTTTCAGCCCATGAACAGTTGTGTGCGTTTCGAAAAAAGTGCAAGAGCTATTCAAACCCTTTTTGCAGGGCAAGTAGGACCTGTAAATCTACACAATACATAGTTTAAAGTTTGAGTCTATCATATTAGGTTTTGGATTTATAGCTGTTTTTGTGTCTATTGCTTCAAAAGCATTTTCAGATAATTTGTGTGTTCTGAAGAAACTACAAGAGATATCTAACCCAAACTTTCTGTGCAAGAGGGGCTTGTACATCTGCAGAACATGTCTTTTAAAGTTTGAACTTATCTTATTGCATTTTTGAGTAATAGCAGTTTTTAAGTTTTTATTGCTCCAAAAGCCTTTTCAGCCCATGAACAGTTGTGTGCGTTTCGAAACAAAGTGAAAGAGCTATTCAAACCCTTTTTGCTAGGCAAGTAGGACCTGTAAATCTACACAATACATAGTTTAAAGTTTGAGTCTATCATATTAGGTTTTGGATTTATAGCTGTTTTTGTGTCTATTGCTTCAAAAGCATTTTCAGATAATTTGTGTGTTCTGAAGAAACTACAAGAGATATCTAACCCAAACTTTCTGTGCAAGAGGGGCTTGTACATCTGCAGAACATGTCTTTTAAAGTTTGAACTTATCTTATTGCATTTTTGAGTTATAGCAGTTTTTAAGTTTTTATTGCTCCAAAAGCCTTTTCAGCCCATGAACAGTTGTGTGCGTTTCGAAAAAAAGTGAAAGAGCTATTCAAACCCTTTTTGCTAGGCAAGTAGGACCTGTAAATCTACACAATACATAGTTTAAAGTTTGAGTCTATCATATTAGGTTTTGGATTTATAGCTGTTTTTGTGTCTATTGCTTCAAAAACATTTTCAGATATTTTGTGTGTTCTGAAGAAACTACAAGAGATATCTAACCCAAACTTTCTGTGCAAGAGGGGCTTGTACATCTGCACAACATGTCTTTTAAAGTTTGAACTTATCTTATTGAATTTTTGAGTTATAGCAGTTTTTACGTTTTTATTGCTCCAAAAGCCTTTTCAGCCCATGAACAGTTGTGTGCGTTTCGAAAAAAGAGCAAGAGCTATTCAAACCCTTTTTGCTGGGCAAGTAGGACCTGTAAATCTACACAATACATAGTTTAAAGTTGGAGTCTATCATATTAGGTTTTGGATTTATAGCTGTTTTTGTGTCTATTGCTTCAAAAGCATTTTTAGATCATTTGTGTGTTCTGAAGAAACTACAAGAGATATCTAACCCAAACTTTCTGTGCAAGAGGGGCTTGTACATCTGCACAACATGTCTTTTAAAGTTTGAACTTATCTTATTGCATTTTTGAGTTATAACAGTTTTAACGTTTTTATTGCTCCAAAAGCCGTTTCAGCCCATGAACAGTTGTTTGTGAGTTTCGAAAAAAGTGCAAGAGCTATTCAAACCTTTTTTGCTGGGCAAGTAGGACCTGTAAATCTACACAATATATAGTTTAAAGTTGGAGTCTATCATATTAGGTTTTGGATTTATAGCTGTTTTTGTGTCTATTGCTTCAAAAGCATTTTCAGATAATTTGTGTGTTCTGAAGAAACTACAAGAGATATCTAACCCAAACTTTCTGTGCAAGAGGGGCTTGTACATCTGCACAACATGTCTTTTAAAGTTTGAACTTATCTTATTGAATTTTTGAGTTATAGCAGTTTTTACGTTTTTATTGCTCCAAAAGCCTTTTCAGCCCATGAACAGTTGTGTGCGTTTCGAAAAAAGTGCAAGAGCTATTCAAACCCTTTTTGCAGGGCAAGTAGGACCTGTAAATCTACACAATACATAGTTTAAAGTTTGAGTCTATCATATTAGGTTTTGGATTTATAGCTGTTTTTGTGTCTATTGCTTCAAAAACATTTTCAGATATTTTGTGTGTTCTGAAGAAACTACAAGAGATATCTAACCCAAACTTTCTGTGCAAGAGGGGCTTGTACATCTGCACAACATGTCTTTTAAAGTTTGAACTTATCTTATTGAATTTTTGAGTTATAGCAGTTTTTACGTTTTTATTGCTCCAAAAGCCTTTTCAGCCCATGAACAGTTGTCTGCGTTTCGAAAAAAGATCAAGAGCTATTCAAACCCTTTTTGCTGGGCAAGTAGGACCTGTAAATCTACACAATACATAGTTTAAAGTTTGAGTCTATCATATTAGGTTTTTGATTTATAGCTGTTTTTGTGTCTATTGCTTCAAAAGCATTTTCAGATAATTTGTGTGTTCTGAAGAAACTACAAGAGATATCTAACCCAAACTTTCTGTGCAAGAGGGGCTTGTACATCTGCACAACATATTTCTTAAAGTTTGAACTTATCTTATTGCATTTTTGAGTTATAGCAGTTTTTAAGTTTTTATTGCTCCAAAAGCCTTTTCAGCCCATGAACAGTTGTTTGTGAGTTTTCGAAAAAAGTGCAAAAGCTATTCGAACCCTTTTTGCTGGGCAAGTAGGACCTGTAAATCTACACAATATATAGTTCAAAGTTGGAGTCTATCATATTAGGTTTTGGATTTATAGCTGTTTTTGTGTCTATTGCTTCAAAAGCATTTTCAGATAATTTGTGTGTTCTGAAGAAACTACAAGAGATATCTAACCCAAACTTTCTGTGCAAGAGGGGCTTGTACATCTGCACAACATATTTTTTAAAGTTTGAACTTATCTTATTGTTTTTTTGAGTTATAGCAGTTTTTAAGTTTTTATTGCTCCAAAAGCCTTTTCAGCCCATGAACAGTTGTTTGTGAGTTTTCGAAAAAAGTGCAAAAGCTATTCGAACCCTTTTTGCTGGGCAAGTAGGACCTGTAAATCTACACAATATATAGTTCAAAGTTGGAGTCTATCATATTAGGTTTTGGATTTATAGCTGTTTTTGTGTCTATTGCTTCAAAAGCATTTTTAGATCATTTGTGTGTTCTGAAGAAACTACAAGAGATATCTAACCCAAACTTTCTGTGCAAGAGGGGCTTGTACATCTGCACAACATGTCTTTTAAAGTTTGAACTTATCTTATTGCATTTTTGAGTTATAGCAGTTTTAACGTTTTTATTGCTCCAAAAGCCTTTTCAGCCCATGAACAGTTGTTTGTGAGTTTCGAAAAAAGTGCAAGAGCTATTCAAACCCTTTTTGCTGGGCAAGTAGGACCTGTAAATCTACACAATATATAGTTTGAAGTTTGAGTCTATCATATTAGGTTTTGGATTTATAGCTGTTTTTGTGTCTATTGCTTCAAAAGCATTTTCAGATAATTTGTGTGTTCTGAAGAAACTACAAGAGATATCTAACCCAAACTTTCTGTGCAAGAGGGGCTTGTACACCTGCACAACATGTCTTTTAAAGTTTGAACTTATCTTATTGCATTTTTGAGTTATGGCAGTTTTAAGTTTTTATTGCTCCAAAAGCCTTTTCAGCCCATGAACAGTTGTTTGTGAGTTTTCGAAAAAAGTGCAAAAGCTATTCGAACCCTTTTTGCTGGGCAAGTAGGACCTGTAAATCTACACAATATATAGTTTAAAGTTTGAGTCTATCATATTAGGTTTTGGATTTATAGCTGTTTTTGTGTCTTTTGCTTCAAAAGCATTTTCAGATAATTTGTGTGTTCTGAAGAAACTACAAGAGATATATAACCCAAACTTTCTGTGCAAGAGGGGCTTGTACATCTGCACAACATGTATTTTAAAGTTTGAACTTATCTTATTGCATTTTTGAGTTATAACCGTTTTAACGTTTTTATTGCTCCAAAAGCCTTTTCAGCCCATGAACAGTTGTTTGTGAGTTTCGAAAAAAGTGCATGAGCTATTCAAACCCTTTTTGCTGGGCAAGTAGGACCTGTAAATCTACACAATACATAGTTTAAAGTTTGAGTCTATCATATTAGGTTTTGGATTTATAGCTGTTTTTGTGTCTATTGCTTCAAAAAGCATTTTCAGATAATTTGTGTGTTCTGAAGAAACTACAAGAGATATCTAACCCAAACTTTCTGTGCAAGAGGGGCTTGTACATCTGCACAACATGTCTTTTAAAGTTTGAACTTATCTTATTGAATTTTTGAGTTATAGCAGTTTTTACGTTTTTATTACTCCAAAAGCCTTTTCAGCCCATGAACAGTTGTGTGCGTTTCGAAAAAAGTGCAAGAGCTATTCAAACCCTTTTTGCTGGGCAAGTAGGACCTGTAAATCTACACAATACATAGTTTAAAGTTTGAGTCTATCATATTAGGTTTTGGATTTATAGCTGTTTTTGTGTCTATTGCTTCAAAAGCATTTTCAGATAATTTGTGTGTTCTGAAGAAACTACAAGAGATATCTAACCCAAACTTTCTGTGCAAGAGGGGCTTGAACATCTGCACAACATGTCTTTTAAAGTTTGAACTTATCTTATTGCATTTTTGAGTTATGGCAGTTTTAAGTTTTTATTGCTCCAAAAGCCTTTTCAGCCCATGAACAGTTGTGTGCGTTTCGAAAAAAAGTGAAAGAGCTATTCAAACCCTTTTTGCTAGGCAAGTAGGACCTGTAAATCTACACAATACATAGTTTAAAGTTTGAGTCTATCATATTAGGTTTTGGATTTATAGCTGTTTTTGTGTCTATTGCTTCAAAAACATTTTCAGATAATTTGTGTGTTCTGAAGAAACTACAAGAGATATCTAACCCAAACTTTCTGTGCAAGAGGGGCTTGTACATCTGCACAACATATTTTTTAAAGTTTGAACTTATCTTATTGCATTTTTGAGTTATAGCAGTTGTTTAAGTTTTTATTGCTCCAAAAGCCTTTTCAGCCCATGAACAGTTGTTTGTGAGTTTTCGATAAAAGTGCAAAAGCTATTCGAACCCTTTTTGCTGGGCAAGTAGGACCTGTAAATCTACACAATATATAGTTTAAAGTTTGAGTCTATCATATTAGGTTTTGGATTTATAGCTGTTTTTGTGTCTATTGCTTCAAAAGCATTTTTAGATCATTTGTGTGTTCTGAAGAAACTACAAGAGATATCTAACCCAAACTTTCTGTGCAAGAGGGGCTTGTACATCTGCACAACATGTCTTTTAAAGTTTGAACTTATCTTATTGCATTTTTGAGTTATGGCAGTTTCAAGTTTTTATTGCTCCAAAAGCCTTTTCAGCCCATGAACAGTTGTGTGCGTTTCGAAAAAAAGTGAAAGAGCTATTCAAACCCTTTTTGCTAGGCAAGTAGGACCTGTAAATCTACACAATACATAGTTTAAAGTTTGAGTCTATCATATTAGGTTTTGGATTTATAGCTGTTTTTGTGTCTATTGCTTCAAAAACATTTTCAGATAATTTGTGTGTTCTGAAGAAACTACAAGAGATATCTAACCCAAACTTTCTGTGCAAGAGGGGCTTGTACATCTGCACAACATATTTTTTAAAGTTTGAACTTATCTTATTGCATTTTTGAGTTATAGCAGTTTTTAAGTTTTTATTGCTCCAAAAGCCTTTTCAGCCCATGAACAGTTGTTTGTGAGTTTTCGAAAAAAGTGCAAAAGCTATTCGAACCCTTTTTGCTGGGCAAGTAGGACCTGTAAATCTACACAATATATAGTTTAAAGTTGGAGTCTATCATATTAGGTTTTGGATTTATAGCTGTTTTTGTGTCTATTGCTTCAAAAGCATTTTTAGATCATTTGTGTGTTCTGAAGAAACTACAAGAGATATCTAACCCAAACTTTCTGTGCAAGAGGGGCTTGTACATCTGCACAACATGTCTTTTAAAGTTTGAACTTATCTTATTGCATTTTTGAGTTATAGCAGTTTTAACGTTTTTATTGCTCCAAAAGCCTTTTCAGCCCATGAACAGTTGTTTGTGAGTTTCGAAAAAAGTGCAAGAGCTATTCAAACCCTTTTTGCTGGGCAAGTAGGACCTGTAAATCTACACAATACATAGTTTAAAGTTTGAGTCTATCATATTAGGTTTTGGATTTATAGCTGTTTTTGTGTCTATTGCTTCAAAAGCATTTTCAGATAATTTGTGTGTTCTGAAGAAACTACAAGAGATATCTAACCCAAACTTTCTGTGCAAGAGGGGCTTGTACATCTGCACAACATGTCTTTTAAAGTTTGAACTTATCTTATTGCATTTTTGAGTTATAACAGTTTTAACGTTTTTATTGCTCCAAAAGCCTTTTCAGCCCATGAACAGTTGTGTGCGTTTCGAAAAAAGTGCAAGAGCTATTCAAACCCTTTTTGCAGGGCAAGTAGGACCTGTAAATCTACACAATACATAGTTTAAAGTTTGAGTCTATCATATTAGGTTTTGGATTTATAGCTGTTTTTGTGTCTATTGCTTCAAAAGCATTTTCAGATAATTTGTGTGTTCTGAAGAAACTACAAGAGATATCTAACCCAAACTTTCTGTGCAAGAGGGGCTTGTACATCTGCACAACATGTCTTTTAAAGTTTGAACTTATCTTATTGAATTTTTGAGTTATAGCAGTTTTTACGTTTTTATTGCTCCAAAAGCCTTTTCAGCCCATGAACAGTTGTGTGCGTTTCGAAAAAAGAGCAAGAGCTATTCAAACCCTTTTTGCTGGGCAAGTAGGACCTGTAAATCTACACAATACATAGTTTAAAGTTTGAGTCTATCATATTAGGTTTTTGATTTATAGCTGTTTTTGTGTCTATTGCTTCAAAAGCATTTTCAGATAATTTGTGTGTTCTGAAGAAACTACAAGAGATATCTAACCCAAACTTTCTGTGCAAGAGGGGCTTGTACATCTGCACAACATATTTCTTAAAGTTTGAACTTATCTTATTGCATTTTTGAGTTATAGCAGTTTTTAAGTTTTTATTGCTCCAAAAGCCTTTTCAGCCCATGAACAGTTGTTTGTGAGTTTTCGAAAAAAGTGCAAAAGCTATTCGAACCCTTTTTGCTGGGCAAGTAGGACCTGTAAATCTACACAATATATAGTTCAAAGTTGGTGTCTATCATATTAGGTTTTGGATTTATAGCTGTTTTTGTGTCTATTGCTTCAAAAGCATTTTTAGATCATTTGTGTGTTCTGAAGAAACTACAAGAGATATCTAACCCAAACTTTCTGTGCAAGAGGGGCTTGTACATCTGCACAACATGTCTTTTAAAGTTTGAACTTATCTTATTGCATTTTTGAGTTATAGCAGTTTTAACGTTTTTATTGCTCCAAAAGCCTTTTCAGCCCATGAACAGTTGTTTGTGAGTTTCGAAAAAAGTGCAAGAGCTATTCAAACCCTTTTTGCTGGGCAAGTAGGACCTGTAAATCTACACAATATATAGTTCAAAGTTGGAGTCTATCATATTAGGTTTTGGATTTATAGCTGTTTTTGTGTCTATTGCTTCAAAAGCATTTTTAGATCATTTGTGTGTTCTGAAGAAACTACAAGAGATATCTAACCCAAACTTTCTGTGCAAGAGGGGCTTGTACATCTGCACAACATGTCTTTTAAAGTTTGAACTTATCTTATTGCATTTTTGAGTTATAGCAGTTTTTAAGTTTTTATTGCTCCAAAAGCCTTTTCAGCCCATGAACAGTTGTGTGCGTTTCGAAAAAAAGTGCAAGAGCTATTCAAACCCTTTTTGCTGGGCAAGTAGGACCTGTAAATCTACACAATACATAGTTCAAAGTTTTAGTCTATCATATTAGGTTTTGGATTTATAGCTGTTTTTGTGTCTATTGCTTCAAAAGCATTTTCAGATAATTTGTGTGTTCTGAAGAAACTACAAGAGATATCTAACCCAAACTTTCTGTGCAAGAGGGGCTTGTACATCTGCACAACATGTCTTTTAAAGTTTGAACTTATCTTATTGCATTTTTGAGTTATAGCAGTTTTTAAGTTTTTATTGCTCCAAAAGCCTTTTCAGCCCATGAACAGTTGTGTGCGTTTCGAAAAAAAGTGCAAGAGCTATTCAAACCCTTTTTGCTGGGCAAGTAGGACCTGTAAATCTACACAATACATAGTTCAAAGTTTTAGTCTATCATATTAGGTTTTGGATTTATAGCTGTTTTTGTGTCTATTGCTTCAAAAGCATTTTCAGATAATTTGTGTGTTCTGAAGAAGCTACAAGAGATATCTAACCCAAACTTTCTGTGCAAGAGGGGCTTGTACATCTGCACAACATATTTTTTAAAGTTTGAACTTATCTTATTGCATTTTTGAGTTATAGCAGTTTTTAAGTTTTTATTGCTCCAAAAGCCTTTTCAGCCCATGAACAGTTGTTTGTGAGTTTTCGAAAAAAAGTGCAAAAGCTATTCGAACCCTTTTTGCTGGGCAAGTAGGACCTGTAAATCTACACAATATATAGTTCAAAGTTGGAGTCTATCATATTAGGTTTTGGATTTATAGCTGTTTTTGTGTCTATTGTTTCAAAAGCATTTTTAGATAATTTGTGTGTTCTGAAGAAACTACAAGAGATATCTAACCCAAACTTTCTGTGCAAGAGGGGCTTGTACATCTGCACAACATGTCTTTTAAAGTTTGAACTTATCTTATTGCATTTTTGAGTTATAGCAGTTTTTAAGTTTTTATTGCTCCAAAAGCCTTTTCAGCCCATGAACAGTTGTGTGCGTTTCGAAAAAAAGTGCAAGAGCTATTCAAACCCTTTTTGCTGGGCAAGTAGGACCTGTAAATCTACACAATACATAGTTCAAAGTTTGAGTCTATCATATTAGGTTTTGGATTTATAGCTGTTTTTGTGTCTATTGCTTCAAAAGCATTTTCAGATAATTTGTGTGTTCTGAAGAAACTACAAGAGATATCTAACCCAAACTTTCTGTGCAAGAGGGGCTTGTACATCTGCACAACATATTTTTAAAAGTTTGAACTTATCTTATTGTTTTTTTGAGTTATAGCAGTTTTTAAGTTTTTATTGCTCCAAAAGCCTTTTCAGCCCATGAACAGTTGTTTGTGAGTTTTCGAAAAAAGTGCAAAAGCTATTCGAACCCTTTTTGCTGGGCAAGTAGGACCTGTAAATCTACACAATATATAGTTCAAAGTTGGAGTCTATCATATTAGGTTTTGGATTTATAGCTGTTTTTGTGTCTATTGCTTCAAAAGCATTTTTAGATCATTTGTGTGTTCTGAAGAAACTACAAGAGATATCTAACCCAAACTTTCTGTGCAAGAGGGGCTTGTACATCTGCACAACATGTCTTTTAAAGTTTGAACTTATCTTATTGCATTTTTGAGTTATAGCAGTTTTAACGTTTTTATTGCTCCAAAAGCCTTTTCAGCCCATGAACAGTTGTTTGTGAGTTTCGAAAAAAGTGCAAGAGCTATTCAAACCCTTTTTGCTGGGCAAGTAGGACCTGTAAATCTACACAATATATAGTTTAAAGTTTGAGTCTATCATATTAGGTTTTGGATTTATAGCTGTTTTTGTGTCTATTGCTTCAAAAGCATTTTCAGATAATTTGTGTGTTCTGAAGAAACTACAAGAGATATCTAACCCAAACTTTCTGTGCAAGAGGGGCTTGTACATCTGCACAACATGTCTTTTAAAGTTTGAACTTATCTTATTGCATTTTTGAGTTATGGCAGTTTTAAGTTTTTATTGCTCCAAAAGCCTTTTCAGCCCATGAACAGTTGTTTGTGAGTTTTCGAAAAAAGTGCAAAAGCTATTCGAACCCTTTTTGCTGGGCAAGTAGGACCTGTAAATCTACACAATATATAGTTTAAAGTTTGAGTCTATCATATTAGGTTTTGGATTTATAGCTGTTTTTGTGTCTTTTGCTTCAAAAGCATTTTCAGATAATTTGTGTGTTCTGAAGAAACTACAAGAGATATCTAACCCAAACTTTCTGTGCAAGAGGGGCTTGTACATCTGCACAACATGTCTTTTAAAGTTTGAACTTATCTTATTGAATTTTTGAGTTATAGCAGTTTTTACGTTTTTATTACTCCAAAAGCCTTTTCAGCCCATGAACAGTTGTGTGCGTTTCGAAAAAAGTGCAAGAGCTATTCAAACCCTTTTTGCTGGGCAAGTAGGACCTGTAAATCTACACAATATATAGTTTAAAGTTTGAGTCTATCATATTAGGTTTTGGATTTATAGCTGTTTTTGTGTCTATTGCTTCAAAAGCATTTTTAGATCATTTGTGTGTTCTGAAGAAACTACAAGAGATATCTAACCCAAACTTTCTGTGCAAGAGGGGCTTGTACATCTGCACAACATGTCTTTTAAAGTTTGAACTTATCTTATTGAATTTTTGAGTTATAGCAGTTTTTACGTTTTTATTGCTCCAAAAGCCTTTTCAGCCCATGAACAGTTGTGTGCGTTTCGAAAAAAGTGCAAGAGCTATTCAAACCCTTTTTGCAGGGCAAGTAGGACCTGTAAATCTACACAATACATAGTTTAAAGTTTGAGTCTATCATATTAGGTTTTGGATTTATAGCTGTTTTTGTGTCTATTGCTTCAAAATCATTTTTAGATCATTTGTGTGTTCTGAAGAAACTACAAGAGATATCTAACCCAAACTTTCTGTGCAAGAGGGGGTTGTACATCTGCACAACATGTCTTTTAAAGTTTGAACTTATCTTATTGCATTTTTGAGTTATAGCAGTTTTTAAGTTTTTATTGCTCCAAAAGCCTTTTCAGCCCATGAACAGTTGTGTGCGTTTCGAAAAAAAGTGCAAGAGCTATTCAAACCCTTTTTGCTGGGCAAGTAGGGCCTGTAAATCTACACAATACATAGTTCAAAGTTTGAGTCTATCATATTAGGTTTTTGATTTATAGCTGTTTTTGTGTCTATTGCTTCAAAAGCATTTTCAGATAATTTGTGTGTTCTGAAGAAACTACAAGAGATATCTAACCCAAACTTTCTGTGCAAGAGGGGCTTGTACATCTGCACAACATATTTTTTAAAGTTTGAACTTATCTTATTGCATTTTTGAGTTATAGCAGTTTTTAAGTTTTTATTGCTCCAAAAGCCTTTTCAGCCCATGAACAGTTGTTTGTGAGTTTTCGAAAAAAGTGCAAAAGCTATTCGAACCCTTTTTGCTGGGCAAGTAGGACCTGTAAATCTACACAATATATAGTTCAAAGTTGGAGTCTATCATATTAGGTTTTGGATTTATAGCTGTTTTTGTGTCTATTGCTTCAAAAGCATTTTTAGATAATTTGTGTGTTCTGAAGAAACTACAAGAGATATCTAACCCAAACTTTCTGTGCAAGAGGGGCTTGTACATCTGCACAACATGTCTTTTAAAGTTTGAACTTATCTTATTGAATTTTTGAGTTATAGCAGTTTTTACGTTTTTATTGCTCCAAAAGCCTTTTCAGCCCATGAACAGTTGTGTGCGTTTCGAAAAAAGTGCAAGAGCTATTCAAACCCTTTTTGCAGGGCAAGTAGGACCTGTAAATCTACACAATTAATAGTTTAAAGTTTGAGTCTATCATATTAGGTTTTGGATTTATAGCTGTTTTTGTGTCTATTGCTTCAAAAACATTTTCAGATAATTTGTGTGTTCTGAAGAAACTACAAGAGATATCTAACCCAAACTTTCTGTGCAAGAGGGGCTTGTACATCTGCAGAACATGTCTTTTAAAGTTTGAACTTATCTTATTGCATTTTTGAGTTATAGCAGTTTTTTAAGTTTTTATTGCTCCAAAAGCCTTTTCAGCCCATGAACAGTTGTGTGCGTTTCGAAAAAAAGTGAAAGAGCTATTCAAACCCTTTTTGCTAGGCAAGTAGGACCTGTAAATCTACACAATACATAGTTTAAAGTTTGAGTCTATCATATTAGGTTTTGGATTTATAGCTGTTTTTGTGTCTATTGCTTCAAAAACATTTTCAGATATTTTGTGTGTTCTGAAGAAACTACAAGAGATATCTAACCCAAACTTTCTGTGCAAGAGGGGCTTGTACATCTGCACAACATGTCTTTTAAAGTTTGAACTTATCTTATTGCATTTTTGAGTTATAGCAGTTTTTAAGTTTTTATTGCTCCAAAAGCCTTTTCAGCCCATGAACAGTTGTGTGCGTTTCGAAAAAAAATGCAAGAGCTATTCAAACCCTTTTTGCTGGGCAAGTAGGACCTGTAAATCTACACAATACATAGTTCAAAGTTTGAGTCTATCATATTAGGTTTTGGATTTATAGCTGTTTTTGTGTCTATTGCTTCAAAAGCATTTTCAGATAATTTGTGTGTTCTGAAGAAACTACAAGAGATATCTAACCCAAACTTTCTGTGCAAGAGGGGCTTGTACATCTGCACAACATATTTTTTAAAGTTTGAACTTATCTTATTGCATTTTTGAGTTATAGCAGTTTTTAAGTTTTTATTGCTCCAAAAGCCTTTTCAGCCCATGAACAGTTGTTTGTGAGTTTTCGAAAAAAGTGCAAAAGCTATTCGAACCCTTTTTGCTGGGCAAGTAGGACCTTTAAATCTACACAATATATAGTTCAAAGTTGGAGTCTATCATATTAGGTTTTGGATTTATAGCTGTTTTTGTGTCTATTGCTTCAAAAGCATTTTTAGATAATTTGTGTGTTCTGAAGAAACTACAAGAGATATCTAACCCAAACTTTCTGTGCAAGAGGGGCTTGTACATCTGCACAACATGTCTTTTAAAGTTTGAACTTATCTTATTGAATTTTTGAGTTATAGCAGTTTTTACGTTTTTATTGCTCCAAAAGCCTTTTCAGCCCATGAACAGTTGTGTGCGTTTCGAAAAAAGTGCAAGAGCTATTCAAACCCTTTTTGCTAGGCAAGTAGGACCTGTAAATCTACACAATACATAGTTTAAAGTTTGAGTCTATCATATTAGGTTTTGGATTTATAGCTGTTTTTGTGTCTATTGCTTCAAAAACATTTTCAGATATTTTGTGTGTTCTGAAGAAACTACAAGAGATATCTAACCCAAACTTTCTGTGCAAGAGGGGCTTGTACATCTGCACAACATGTCTTTTAAAGTTTGAACTTATCTTATTGCATTTTTGAGTTATAGCAGTTTTTAAGTTTTTATTGCTCCAAAAGCCTTTTCAGCCCATGAACAGTTGTGTGCGTTTCGAAAAAAGTGCAAGAGCTATTCAAACCCTTTTTGCTGGGCAAGTAGGACCTGTAAATCTACACAATACATAGTTCAAAGTTTGAGTCTATCATATTAGGTTTTTGATTTATAGCTGTTTTTGTGTCTATTGCTTCAAAAGCATTTTCAGATAATTTGTGTGTTCTGAAGAAACTACAAGAGATATCTAACCCAAACTTTCTGTGCAAGAGGGGCTTGTACATCTGCACAACATATTTTTTAAAGTTTGAACTTATCTTATTGCATTTTTGAGTTATAGCAGTTTTTAAGTTTTTATTGCTCCAAAAGCCTTTTCAGCCCATGAACAGTTGTTTGTGAGTTTTCGAAAAAAGTGCAAAAGCTATTCGAACCCTTTTTGCTGGGCAAGTAGGACCTGTAAATCTACACAATATATAGTTCAAAGTTGGAGTCTATCATATTAGGTTTTGGATTTATAGCTGTTTTTGTGTCTATTGCTTCAAAAGCATTTTTAGATAATTTGTGTGTTCTGAAGAAACTACAAGAGATATCTAACCCAAACTTTCTGTGCAAGAGGGGCTTGTACATCTGCACAACATGTCTTTTAAAGTTTGAACTTATCTTATTGAATTTTTGAGTTATAGCAGTTTTTACGTTTTTATTGCTCCAAAAGCCTTTTCAGCCCATGAACAGTTGTGTGCGATTCGAAAAAAGTGCAAGAGCTATTCAAACCCTTTTTGCTAGGCAAGTAGGACCTGTAAATCTACACAATACATAGTTTAAAGTTTGAGTCTATCATATTAGGTTTTGGATTTATAGCTGTTTTTGTGTCTATTGCTTCAAAAACATTTTCAGATATTTTGTGTGTTCTGAAGAAACTACAAGAGATATCTAACCCAAACTTTCTGTGCAAGAGGGGCTTGTACATCTGCACAACATGTCTTTTAAAGTTTGAACTTATCTTATTGCATTTTTGAGTTATAGCAGTTTTTAAGTTTTTATTGCTCCAAAAGCCTTTTCAGCCCATGAACAGTTGTGTGCGTTTCGAAAAAAGTGCAAGAGCTATTCAAACCCTTTTTGCTGGGCAAGTAGGACCTGTAAATCTACACAATACATAGTTCAAAGTTTGAGTCTATCATATTAGGTTTTTGATTTATAGCTGTTTTTGTGTCTATTGCTTCAAAAGCATTTTCAGATAATTTGTGTGTTCTGAAGAAACTACAAGAGATATCTAACCCAAACTTTCTGTGCAAGAGGGGCTTGTACATCTGTACAACATATTTTTTAAAGTTTGAACTTATCTTATTGCATTTTTGAGTTATAGCAGTTTTTAAGTTTTTATTGCTCCAAAAGCCTTTTCAGCCCATGAACAGTTGTTTGTGAGTTTTCGAAAAAAGTGCAAAAGCTATTCGAACCCTTTTTGCTGGGCAAGTAGGACCTGTAAATCTACACAATATATAGTTCAAAGTTGGAGTCTATCATATTAGGTTTTGGATTTATAGCTGTTTTTGTGTCTATTGCTTCAAAAGCATTTTTAGATAATTTGTGTGTTCTGAAGAAACTACAAGACATATCTAACCCAAACTTTCTGTGCAAGAGGGGCTTGTACATCTGCACAACATGTCTTTTAAAGTTTGAACTTATCTTATTGCATTTTTGAGTTATAGCAGTTTTTAAGTTTTTATTGCTCCAAAAGCCTTTTCAGCCCATGAACAGTTGTGTGCGTTTCGAAAAAAAGTGCAAGAGCTATTCAAACCCTTTTTGCTGGGCAAGTAGGACCTGTAAATCTACACAATACATAGTTCAAAGTTTGAGTCTATCATATTAGGTTTTGGATTTATAGCTGTTTTTGTGTCTATTGCTTCAAAAGCATTTTCAGATAATTTGTGTGTTCTGAAGAAACTACAAGAGATATCTAACCCAAACTTTCTGTGCAAGAGGGGCTTGTACATCTGCACAACATATTTTTTAAAGTTTGAACTTATCTTATTGCATTTTTGAGTTATAGCAGTTTTTAAGTTTTTATTGCTCCAAAAGCCTTTTCAGCCCATGAACAGTTGTTTGTGAGTTTTCGAAAAAAGTGCAAAAGCTATTCGAACCCTTTTTGCTGGGCAAGTAGGACCTGTAAATCTACACAATATATAGTTCAAAGTTGGAGTCTATCATATTAGGTTTTGGATTTATAGCTGTTTTTGTGTATATTGCTTCAAAAGCATTTTTAGATCATTTGTGTGTTCTGAAGAAACTACAAGAGATATCTAACCCAAACTTTCTGTGCAAGAGGGGCTTGTACATCTGCACAACATGTCTTTTAAAGTTTGAACTTATCTTATTGCATTTTTGAGTTATAGCAGTTTTAACGTTTTTATTGCTCCAAAAGCCTTTTCAGCCCATGAACAGTTGTTTGTGATTTTCGAAAAAAGTGCAAGAGCTATTCAAACCCTTTTTGCTGGGCAAGTAGGACCTGTAAATCTACACAATATATAGTTTAAAGTTTGAGTCTATCATATTAGGTTTTGGATTTATAGCTGTTTTTGTGTCTATTGCTTCAAAAGCATTTTCAGATAATTTGTGTGTTCTGAAGAAACTACAAGAGATATCTAACCCAAACTTTCTGTGCAAGAGGGGCTTGTACATCTGCACAACTTGTCTTTTAAAGTTTGAACTTATCTTATTGCATTTTTGAGTTATAGCAGTTTTTAAGTTTTTATTGCTCCAAAAGCCTTTTCAGCCCATGAACAGTTGTGTGCGTTTCGAAAAAAAGTGCAAGAGCTATTCAAACCCTTTTTGCTGGGCAAGTAGGGCCTGTAAATCTACACAATACATAGTTCAAAGTTTGAGTCTATCATATTAGGTTTTTGATTTATAGCTGTTTTTGTGTCTATTGCTTCAAAAGCATTTTCAGATAATTTGTGTGTTCTGAAGAAACTACAAGAGATATATAACCCAAACTTTCTGTGCAAGAGGGGCTTGTACATCTGCACAACATATTTTTTAAAGTTTGAACTTATCTTATTGCATTTTTGAGTTATAGCAGTTTTTAAGTTTTTATTGCTCCAAAAGCCTTTTCAGCCCATGAACAGTTGTTTGTGAGTTTTCGAAAAAAGTGCAAAAGCTATTCGAACCCTTTTTGCTGGGCAAGTAGGACCTGTAAATCTACACAATATATAGTTCAAAGTTTGAGTCTATCATATTAGGTTTTGGATTTATAGCTGTTTTTGTGTCTATTGCTTCAAAAACATTTTCAGATAATTTGTGTGTTCTGAAGAAACTACAAGAGATATCTAACCCAAACTTTCTGTGCAAGAGGGGCTTGTACATCTGCAGAACATGTCTTTTAAAGTTTGAACTTATCTTATTGCATTTTTGAGTTATAGCAGTTTTTTAAGTTTTTATTGCTCCAAAAGCCTTTTCAGCCCATGAACAGTTGTGTGCGTTTCGAAAAAAAGTGAAAGAGCTATTCAAACCCTTTTTGCTAGGCAAGTAGGACCTGTAAATCTACACAATACATAGTTTAAAGTTTGAGTCTATCATATTAGGTTTTGGATTTATAGCTGTTTTTGTGTCTATTGCTTCAAAAGCATTTTCAGATAATTTGTGTGTTCTGAAGAAACTACAAGAGATATCTAACCCAAACTTTCTGTGCAAGAGGGGCTTGTACATCTGCACAACATGTCTTTTAAAATTTGAACTTATCTTATTGCATTTTTGAGTTATGGCAGTTTTAAGTTTTTATTGCTCCAAAAGCCTTTTCAGCCCATGAACAGTTGTTTGTGAGTTTTCGAAAAAAGTGCAAAAGCTATTCGAACCCTTTTTGCTGGGCAAGTAGGACCTGTAAATCTACACAATATATAGTTTAAAGTTTGAGTCTATCATATTAGGTTTTGGATTTATAGCTGTTTTTGTGTCTTTTGCTTCAAAAGCATTTTCAGATAATTTGTGTGTTCTGAAGAAACTACAAGAGATATCTAACCCAAAATTTCTGTGCAAGAGGGGCTTGTACATCTGCACAACATGTATTTTAAAGTTTGAACTTATCTTATTGCATTTTTGAGTTATAACCGTTTTAACGTTTTTATTGCTCCAAAAGCCTTTTCAGCCCATGAACAGTTGTTTGTGAGTTTCGAAAAAAGTGCAAGAGCTATTCAAACCCTTTTTGCTGGGCAAGTAGGACCTGTAAATCTACACAATATATAGTTTAAAGTTTGAGTCTATCATATTAGGTTTTGGATTTATAGCTGTTTTTGTGTCTATTGCTTCAAAAGCATTTTCAGATAATTTGTGTGTTCTGAAGAAACTACAAGAGATATCTAACCCAAACTTTCTGTGCAAGAGGGGCTTGTACATCTGCACAACATGTCTTTTAAAGTTTGAACTTATCTTATTGAATTTTTGAGTTATAGCAGTTTTTACGTTTTTATTACTCCAAAAGTCTTTTCAGCCCATGAACAGTTGTGTGCGTTTCGAAAAAAGTGCAAGAGCTATTCAAACCCTTTTTGCTGGGCAAGTAGGACCTGTAAATCTACACAATACATAGTTTAAAGTTTGAGTCTATCATATTAGGTTTTGGATTTATAGCTGTTTTTGTGTCTATTGCTTCAAAAGCATTTTCAGATAATTTGTGTGTTCTGAAGAAACTACAAGAGATATCTAACCCAAACTTTCTGTGCAAGAGGGGCTTGTACATCTGCACAACATGTCTTTTAAAGTTTGAACTTATCTTATTGCATTTTTGAGTTATGGCAGTTTTAAGTTTTTATTGCTCCAAAAGCCTTTTCAGCCCATGAACAGTTGTGTGCGTTTCGAAAAAAAGTGAAAGAGCTATTCAAACCCTTTTTGCTAGGCAAGTAGGACCTGTAAATCTACACAATACATAGTTTAAAGTTTGAGTCTATCATATTAGGTTTTGGATTTATAGCTGTTTTTGTGTCTATTGCTTCAAAAACATTTTCAGATAATTTGTGTGTTCTGAAGAAACTACAAGAGATATCTAACCCAAACTTTCTGTGCAAGAGGGGCTTGTACATCTGCACAACATATTTTTTAAAGTTTGAACTTATCTTATTGCATTTTTGAGTTATAGCAGTTTTTAGGTTTTTATTGCTCCAAAAGCCTTTTCAGCCCATGAACAGTTGTTTGTGAGTTTTCGAAAAAAGTGCAAAAGCTATTCGAACCCTTTTTGCTGGGCAAGTAGGACCTGTAAATCTACACAATATATAGTTTAAAGTTGGAGTCTATCATATTAGGTTTTGGATTTATAGCTGTTTTTGTGTCTATTGCTTCAAAAGCATTTTTAGATCATTTGTGTGTTCTGTAGAAACTACAAGAGATATCTAACCCAAACTTTCTGTGCAAGAGGGGCTTGTACATCTGCACAACATGTCTTTTAAAGTTTAAACTTATCTTATTGCATTTTTGAGTTATAGCAGTTTTAACGTTTTTATTGCTCCAAAAGCCTTTTCAGCCCATGAACAGTTGTTTGTGAGTTTCGAAAAAAGTGCAAGAACTATTCAAACCCTTTTTGCTGGGCAAGTAGGACCTGTAAATCTACACAATATATAGTTTAAAGTTTGAGTCTATCATATTAGGTTTTGGATTTATAGCTGTTTTTGTGTCTATTGCTTCAAAAGCATTTTCAGATAATTTGTGTGTTCTGAAGAAACTACAAGAGATATCTAACCCAAACTTTCTGTGCAAGAGGGGCTTGTACATCTGCACAACATATTTTTTAAAGTTTGAACTTATCTTATTGCATTTTTGAGTTATAGCAGTTTTTAAGTTTTTATTGCTCCAAAAGCCTTTTCAGCCCATGAACAGTTGTGTGCGTTTCGAAAAAAAGTGAAAGAGCTATTCAAACCCTTTTTGCTAGGCAAGTAGGACCTGTAAATCTACACAATACATAGTTTAAAGTTTGAGTCTATCATATTAGGTTTTGGATTTATAGCTGTTTTTGTGTCTATTGCTTCAAAAACATTTTCAGATATTTTGTATGTTCTGAAGAAACTACAACAGATATCTAACCCAAACTTTCTGTGCAAGAGGGGCTTGTACATCTGCACAACATGTCTTTTAAAGTTTGAACTTATCTTATTGAATTTTTGAGTTATAGCAGTTTTTACGTTTTTATTGCTCCAAAAGCCTTTTCAGCCCATGAACAGTTGTGTGCGTTTCGAAAAAAGAGCAAGAGCTATTCAAACCCTTTTTGCTGGGCAAGTAGGACCTGTAAATCTACACAATACATAGTTTAAAGTTTGAATCTATCATATTAGGTTTTTGATTTATAGCTGTTTTTGTGTCTATTGCTTCAAAAGCATTTTCAGATAATTTGTGTGTTCTGAAGAAACTACAAGAGATATCTAACCCAAACTTTCTGTGCAAGAGGGGCTTGTACATCTGCACAACATATTTTTTAAAGTTTGAACTTATCTTATTGCATTTTTGAGTTATAGCAGTTTTTAAGTTTTTATTGCTCCAAAAGCCTTTTCAGCCCATGAACAGTTGTTTGTGAGTTTTCGAAAAAAGTGCAAAAGCTATTCGAACCCTTTTTGCTGGGCAAGTAGGACCTGTAAATCTACACAATATATAGTTCAAAGTTGGAGTCTATCATATTAGGTTTTGGATTTATAGCTGTTTTTGTGTCTATTGCTTCAAAAGCATTTTTAGATCATTTGTGTGTTCTGAAGAAACTACAAGAGATATCTAACCCAAACTTTCTGTGCAAGAGGGGCTTGTACATCTGCACAACATGTCTTTTAAAGTTTGAACTTATCTTATTGCATTTTTGAGTTATAGCAGTTTTTAAGTTTTTATTGCTCCAAAAGCCTTTTCAGCCCATGAACAGTTGTGTGCGTTTCGAAAAAAAGGCAAGAGCTATTCAAACCCTTTTTGCTGGGCAAGTAGGACCTGTAAATCTACACAATACATAGTTCAAAGTTTGAGTCTATCATATTAGGTTTTGGATTTATAGCTGTTTTTGTGTCTATTGCTTCAAAAGCATTTTCAGATAATTTGTGTGTTCTGAAGAAACTACAAGAGATATCTAACCCAAACTTTCTGTGCAAGAGGGGCTTGTACATCTGCACAACATATTTTTTAAAGTTTGAACTTATCTTATTGCATTTTTGAGTTATAGCAGTTTTTAAGTTTTTATTGCTCCAAAAGCCTTTTCAGCCCATGAACAGTTGTTTGTGAGTTTTCCAAAAAAGTGCAAAAGCTATTCGAACCCTTTTTGCTGGGCAAGTAGGACCTGTAAATCTACACAATATATAGTTCAAAGTTGGAGTCTATCATATTAGGTTTTGGATTTATAGCTGTTTTTGTGTATATTGCTTCAAAAGCATTTTTAGATCATTTGTGTGTTCTGAAGAAACTACAAGAGATATCTAACCCAAACTTTCTGTGCAAGAGGGGCTTGTACATCTGCACAACATGTCTTTTAAAGTTTGAACTTATCTTATTGCATTTTTGAGTTATGGCAGTTTTAAGTTTTTATTGCTCCAAAAGCCTTTTCAGCCCATGAACAGTTGTTTGTGAGTTTTCGAAAAAAGTGCAAAAGCTATTCGAACCCTTTTTGCTGGGCAAGTAGGACCTGTAAATCTACACAATATATAGTTTAAAGTTTGAGTCTATCATATTAGGTTTTGGATTTATAGCTGTTTTTGTGTCTTTTGCTTCAAAAGCATTTTCAGATAATTTGTGTGTTCTGAAGAAACTACAAGAGATATATAACCCAAACTTTCTGTGCAAGAGGGGCTTGTACATCTGCACAACATGTATTTTAAAGTTTGAACTTATCTTATTGCATTTTTGAGTTATAACCGTTTTAACGTTTTTATTGCTCCAAAAGCCTTTTCAGCCCATGAACAGTTGTTTGTGAGTTTCGAAAAAAGTGCAAGAGCTATTCAAACCCTTTTTGCTGGGCAAGTAGGACCTGTAAATCTACACAATATATAGTTTAAAGTTTGAGTCTATCATATTAGGTTTTGGATTTATAGCTGTTTTTGTGTCTATTGCTTCAAAAGCATTTTCAGATAATTTGTGTGTTCTGAAGAAACTACAAGAGATATCTAACCCAAACTTTCTGTGCAAGAGGGGCTTGTACATCTGCACAACATGTCTTTTAAAGTTTGAACTTATCTTATTGAATTTTTGAGTTATAGCAGTTTTTACGTTTTTATTACTCCAAAAGTCTTTTCAGCCCATGAACAGTTGTGTGCGTTTCGAAAAAAGTGCAAGAGCTATTCAAACCCTTTTTGCTGGGCAAGTAGGACCTGTAAATCTACACAATACATAGTTTAAAGTTTGAGTCTATCATATTAGGTTTTGGATTTATAGCTGTTTTTGTGTCTATTGCTTCAAAAGCATTTTCAGATAATTTGTGTGTTCTGAAGAAACTACAAGAGATATCTAACCCAAACTTTCTGTGCAAGAGGGGCTTGTACATCTGCACAACATGTCTTTTAAAGTTTGAACTTATCTTATTGCATTTTTGAGTTATGGCAGTTTTAAGTTTTTATTGCTCCAAAAGCCTTTTCAGCCCATGAACAGTTGTGTGCGTTTCGAAAAAAAGTGAAAGAGCTATTCAAACCCTTTTTGCTAGGCAAGTAGGACCTGTAAATCTACACAATACATAGTTTAAAGTTTGAGTCTATCATATTAGGTTTTGGATTTATAGCTGTTTTTGTGTCTATTGCTTCAAAAACATTTTCAGATAATTTGTGTGTTCTGAAGAAACTACAAGAGATATCTAACCCAAACTTTCTGTGCAAGAGGGGCTTGTACATCTGCACAACATATTTTTTAAAGTTTGAACTTATCTTATTGCATTTTTGAGTTATAGCAGTTTTTAGGTTTTTATTGCTCCAAAAGCCTTTTCAGCCCATGAACAGTTGTTTGTGAGTTTTCGAAAAAAGTGC
The DNA here is from genome assembly GCF_026437365.1 of Eucyclogobius newberryi. Classification (NCBI taxonomy): domain Eukaryota; kingdom Metazoa; phylum Chordata; class Actinopteri; order Gobiiformes; family Gobiidae; genus Eucyclogobius; species Eucyclogobius newberryi. The sequence goes on from NW_027316001.1 coordinate 311,211, forward strand.
AAAAGCTATTCGAACCCTTTTTGCTGGGCAAGTAGGACCTGTAAATCTACACAATATATAGTTTAAAGTTGGAGTCTATCATATTAGGTTTTGGATTTATAGCTGTTTTTGTGTATATTGCTTCAAAAGCATTTTTAGATCATTTGTGTGTTCTGAAGAAACTACAAGAGATATCTAACCCAAACTTTCTGTGCAAGAGGGGCTTGTACATCTGCACAACATGTCTTTTAAAGTTTGAACTTATCTTATTGAATTTTTGAGTTATAGCAGTTTTTACGTTTTTATTGCTCCAAAAGCCTTTTCAGCCCATGAACAGTTGTGTGCGTTTCGAAAAAAGTGCAAGAGCTATTCAAACCCTTTTTGCAGGGCAAGTAGGACCTGTAAATCTACACAATACATAGTTTAAAGTTTGAGTCTATCATATTAGGTTTTGGATTTATAGCTGTTTTTGTGTCTATTGCTTCAAAAGCATTTTCAGATAATTTGTGTGTTCTGAAGAAACTAAAAGAGATATCTAACCCAAACTTTCTGTGCAAGAGGGGCTTGTACATCTGCAGAACATGTCTTTTAAAGTTTGAACTTATCTTATTGCATTTTTGAGTTATAGCAGTTTTTAAGTTTTTATTGCTCCAAAAGCCTTTTCAGCCCATGAACAGTTGTGTGCGTTTCGAAAAAAAGTGAAAGAGCTATTCAAACCCTTTTTGCTAGGCAAGTAGGACCTGTAAATCTACACAATACATAGTTCAAAGTTTGAGTCTATCATATTAGGTTTTGGATTTATAGCTGTTTTTGTGTCTATTGCTTCAAAAGCATTTTCAGATAATTTGTGTGTTCTGAAGAAACTACAAGAGATATCTAACCCAAACTTTCTGTGCAAGAGGGGCTTGTACATCTGCACAACATATTTTTTAAAGTTTGAACTTATCTTATTGCATTTTTGAGTTATAGCAGTTTTTAAGTTTTTATTGCTCCAAAAGCCTTTTCAGCCCATGAACAGTTGTTTGTGAGTTTTCGAAAAAAGTGCAAAAGCTATTCGAACCCTTTTTGCTGGGCAAGTAGGACCTGTAAATCTACACAATATATAGTTCAAAGTTGGAGTCTATCATATTAGGTTTTGGATTTATAGCTGTTTTTGTGTATATTGCTTCAAAAGCATTTTTAGATCATTTGTGTGTTCTGAAGAAACTACAAGAGATATCTAACCCAAACTTTCTGTGCAAGAGGGGCTTGTACATCTGCACAACATGTCTTTTAAAGTTTGAACTTATCTTATTGCATTTTTGAGTTATAGCAGTTTTAACGTTTTTATTGCTCCAAAAGCCTTTTCAGCCCATGAACAGTTGTTTGTGAGTTTTCGAAAAAAGTGCAAAAGCTATTCGAACCCTTTTTGCTGGGCAAGTAGGACCTGTAAATCTACACAATATATAGTTCAAAGTTGGAGTCTATCATATTAGGTTTTGGATTTATAGCTGTTTTTGTGTCTATTGCTTCAAAAGCATTTTTAGATAATTTGTGTGTTCTGAAGAAACTACAAGAGATATCTAACCCAAACTTTCTGTGCAAGAGGGGCTTGTACATCTGCACAACATGTCTTTTAAAGTTTGAACTTATCTTATTGAATTTTTGAGTTATAGCAGTTTTTACGTTTTTATTGCTCCAAAAGCCTTTTCAGCCCATGAACAGTTGTGTGCGTTTCGAAAAAAGTGCAAGAGCTATTCAAACCCTTTTTGCAGGGCAAGTAGGACCTGTAAATCTACACAATACATAGTTTAAAGTTTGAGTCTATCATATTAGGTTTTGGATTTATAGCTGTTTTTGTGTCTATTGCTTCAAAAACATTTTCAGATAATTTGTGTGTTCTGAAGAAACTACAAGAGATATCTAACCCAAACTTTCTGTGCAAGAGGGGCTTGTACATCTGCAGAACATGTCTTTTAAAGTTTGAACTTATCTTATTGCATTTTTGAGTTATGGCAGTTTTAAGTTTTTATTGCTCCAAAAGCCTTTTCAGCCCATGAACAGTTGTGTGCGTTTCGAAAAAAAGTGAAAGAGCTATTCAAACCCTTTTTGCTAGGCAAGTAGGACCTGTAAATCTACACAATACATAGTTTAAAGTTTGAGTCTATCATATTAGGTTTTGGATTTATAGCTGTTTTTGTGTCTATTGCTTCAAAAACATTTTCAGATAATTTGTGTGTTCTGAAGAAACTACAAGAGATATCTAACCCAAACTTTCTGTGCAAGAGGGGCTTGTACATCTGCACAACATATTTTTTAAAGTTTGAACTTATCTTATTGCATTTTTGAGTTATAGCAGTTTTTAAGTTTTTATTGCTCCAAAAGCCTTTTCAGCCCATGAACAGTTGTTTGTGAGTTTTCGAAAAAAGTGCAAAAGCTATTCGAACCCTTTTTGCTGGGCAAGTAGGACCTGTAAATCTACACAATATATAGTTTAAAGTTGGAGTCTATCATATTAGGTTTTGGATTTATAGCTGTTTTTGTGTCTATTGCTTCAAAAGCATTTTTAGATCATTTGTGTGTTCTGAAGAAACTACAAGAGATATCTAACCCAAACTTTCTGTGCAAGAGGGGCTTGTACATCTGCACAACATGTCTTTTAAAGTTTGAACTTATCTTATTGCATTTTTGAGTTATAGCAGTTTTAACGTTTTTATTGCTCCAAAAGCCTTTTCAGCCCATGAACAGTTGTTTGTGAGTTTCGAAAAAAGTGCAAGAGCTATTCAAACCCTTTTTGCTGGGCAAGTAGGACCTGTAAATCTACACAATATATAGTTTAAAGTTTGAGTCTATCATATTAGGTTTTGGATTTATAGCTGTTTTTGTATCTATTGCTTCAAAAGCATTTTCAGATAATTTGTGTGTTCTGAAGAAACTACAAGAGATATCTAACCCAAACTTTCTGTGCAAGAGGGGCTTGTACATCTGCACAACATGTCTTTTAAAGTTTGAACTTATCTTATTGCATTTTTGAGTTATAGCAGTTTTAAGTTTTTATTGCTCCAAAAGCCTTTTCAGCCCATGAACAGTTGTTTGTGAGTTTTCGAAAAAAGTGCAAAAGCTATTCGAACCCTTTTTGCTGGGCAAGTAGGTCCTGTAAATCTACACAATATATAGTTTAAAGTTTGAGTCTATCATATTAGGTTTTGGATTTATAGCTGTTTTTGTGTCTTTTGCTTCAAAAGCATTTTCAGATAATTTGTGTGTTCTGAAGAAACTACAAGAGATATATAACCCAAACTTTCTGTGCAAGAGGGGCTTGTACATCTGCACAATATGTATTTTAAAGTTTGAACTTATCTTATTGCATTTTTGAGTTATAACCGTTTTAACGTTTTTATTGCTCCAAAAGCCTTTTCAGCCCATGAACAGTTGTTTGTGAGTTTCGAAAAAAGTGCAAGAGCTATTCAAACCCTTTTTGCTGGGCAAGTAGGACCTGTAAATCTACACAATATATAGTTTAAAGTTTGAGTCTATCATATTAGGTTTTGGATTTATAGCTGTTTTTGTGTCTTTTGCTTCAAAAGCATTTTCAGATAATTTGTGTGTTCTGAAGAAACTACAAGAGATATCTAACCCAAACTTTCTGTGCAAGAGGGGCTTGTACATCTGCACAACATGTCTTTTAAAGTTTGAACTTATCTTATTGCATTTTTAAGTTATGGCAGTTTTAAGTTTTTATTGCTCCAAAAGCCTTTTCAGCCCATGAACAGTTGTGTGCGTTTCGAAAAAAAGTGAAAGAGCTATTCAAACCCTTTTTGCTAGGCAAGTAGGACCTGTAAATCTACACAATACATAGTTTAAAGTTTGAGTCTATCATATTAGGTTTTGGATTTATAGCTGTTTTTGTGTCTATTGCTTCAAAAACATTTTCAGATAATTTGTGTGTTCTGAAGAAACTACAAGAGATATCTAACCCAAACTTTCTGTGCAAGAGGGGCTTGTACATCTGCACAACATATTTTTTAAAGTTTGAACTTATCTTATTGCATTTTTGAGTTATAGCAGTTTTTAAGTTTTTATTGCTCCAAAAGCCTTTTCAGCCCATGAACAGTTGTTTGTGAGTTTTCGAAAAAAGTGCAAAAGCTATTCGAACCCTTTTTGCTGGGCAAGTAGGACCTGTAAATCTACACAATATATAGTTTAAAGTTGGAGTCTATCATATTAGGTTTTGGATTTATAGCTGTTTTTGTGTCTATTGCTTCAAAAGCATTTTTAGATCATTTGTGTGTTCTGAAGAAACTAGAAGAGATATCTAACCCAAACTTTCTGTGCAAGAGGGGCTTGTACATCTGCACAACATGTCTTTTAAAGTTTGAACTTATCTTATTGCATTTTTGAGTTATAGCAGTTTTAACGTTTTTATTGCTCCAAAAGCCTTTTCAGCCCATGAACAGTTGTTTGTGAGTTTCGAAAAAAGTGCAAGAGCTATTCAAACCCTTTTTGCTGGGCAAGTAGGACCTGTAAATCTACACAATATATAGTTTAAAGTTTGAGTCTATCATATTAGGTTTTGGATTTATAGCTGTTTTTGTGTCTATTGCTTCAAAAGCATTTTCAGATAATTTGTGTGTTCTGAAGAAACTACAAGAGATATCTAACCCAAACTTTCTGTGCAAGAGGGGCTTGTACATCTGCAGAACATGTCTTTTAAAGTTTGAACTTATCTTATTGCATTTTTGAGTTATGGCAGTTTTAAGTTTTTATTGCTCCAAAAGCCTTTTCAGCCCATGAACAGTTGTGTGCGTTTCGAAAAAAAGTGAAAGAGCTATTCAAACCCTTTTTGCTAGGCAAGTAGGACCTGTAAATCTACACAATAAATAGTTAAAAGTTTGAGTCTATCATATTAGGTTTTGGATTTATAGCTGTTTTTGTGTCTATTGCTTCAAAAACATTTTCAGATAATTTGTGTGTTCTGAAGAAACTACAAGAGATATCTAACCCAAACTTTCTGTGCAAGAGGGGCTTGTACATCTGCACAACATGTCTTTTAAAGTTTGAACTTATCTTATTGCATTTTTGAGTTATAACAGTTTTAACGTTTTTATTGCTCCAAAAGCCTTTTCAGCCCATGAACAGTTGTGTGCGTTTCGAAAAAAGTGCAAGAGCTATTCAAACCCTTTTTGCAGGGCAAGTAGGACCTGTAAATCTACACAATACATAGTTTAAAGTTTGAGTCTATCATATTAGGTTTTGGATTTATAGCTGTTTTTGTGTCTATTGCTTCAAAAGCATTTTCAGATAATTTGTGTGTTCTGAAGAAACTACAAGAGATATCTAACCCAAACTTTCTGTGCAAGAGGGGCTTGTACATCTGCAGAACATGTCTTTTAAAGTTTGAACTTATCTTATTGCATTTTTGAGTTATAGCAGTTTTTAAGTTTTTATTGCTCCAAAAGCCTTTTCAGCCCATGAACAGTTGTGTGCGTTTCGAAAAAAAGTGAAAGAGCTATTCAAACCCTTTTTGCTAGGCAAGTAGGACCTGTAAATCTACACAATACATAGTTTAAAGTTTGAGTCTATCATATTAGGTTTTGGATTTATAGCTGTTTTTGTGTCTATTGCTTCAAAAGCATTTTCAGATAATTTGTGTGTTCTGAAGAAACTACAAGAGATATCTAACCCAAACTTTCTGTGCAAGAGGGGCTTGTACATCTGCACAACATGTCTTTTAAAGTTTGAACTTATCTTATTGAATTTTTGAGTTATAGCAGTTTTTACGTTTTTATTGCTCCAAAAGCCTTTTCAGCCCATGAACAGTTGTGTGCGTTTCGAAAAAAGAGCAAGAGCTATTCAAACCCTTTTTGCTGGGCAAGTAGGACCTGTAAATCTACACAATACATAGTTTAAAGTTTGAGTCTATCATATTAGGTTTTTGATTTATAGCTGTTTTTGTGTCTATTGCTTCAAAAGCATTTTCAGATAATTTGTGTGTTCTGAAGAAACTACAAGAGATATCTAACCCAAACTTTCTGTGCAAGAGGGGTTTGTACATCTGCACAACATATTTTTTAAAGTTTGAACTTATCTTATTGCATTTTTGAGTTATAGCAGTTTTTAAGTTTTTATTGCTCCAAAAGCCTTTTCAGCCCATGAACAGTTGTTTGTGAGTTTTCGAAAAAAGTGCAAAAGCTATTCGAACCCTTTTTGCTGGGCAAGTAGGACCTGTAAATCTACACAATATATAGTTCAAAGTTGGAGTCTATCATATTAGGTTTTGGATTTATAGCTGTTTTTGTGTCTATTGCTTCAAAAGCATTTTTAGATCATTTGTGTGTTCTGAAGAAACTACAAGAGATATCTAACCCAAACTTTCTGTGCAAGAGGGGCTTGTACATCTGCACAACATGTCTTTTAAAGTTTGAACTTATCTTATTGCATTTTTGAGTTATAGCAGTTTTAACGTTTTTTTTGCTCCAAAAGCCTTTTCAGCCCATGAACAGTTGTTTGTGAGTTTCGAAAAAAGTGCAAGAGCTATTCAAACCCTTTTTGCTGGGCAAGTAGGACCTGTAAATCTACACAATATATAGTTTAAAGTTTGAGTCTATCATATTAGGTTTTGGATTTATAGCTGTTTTTGTGTCTATTGCTTCAAAAGCATTTTCAGATAATTTGTGTGTTCTGAAGAAACTACAAGAGATATCTAACCCAAACTTTCTGTGCAAGAGGGGCTTGTACATCTGCAGAACATGTCTTTTAAAGTTTGAACTTATCTTATTGCATTTTTGAGTTATGGCAGTTTTAAGTTTTTATTGCTCCAAAAGCCTTTTCAGCCCATGAACAGTTGTGTGCGTTTCGAAAAAAAGTGAAAGAGCTATTCAAACCCTTTTTGCTAGGCAAGTAGGACCTGTAAATCTACACAATATATAGTTTAAAGTTTGAGTCTATCATATTAGGTTTTGGATTTATAGCTGTTTTTGTGTCTATTGCTTCAAAAGCATTTTCAGATAATTTGTGTGTTCTGAAGAAACTACAAGAGATATCTAACCCAAATTTTCTGTGCAAGAGGGGCTTGTACATCTGCACAACATGTCTTTTAAAGTTTGAACTTATCTTATTGCATTTTTGAGTTATAACAGTTTTAACGTTTTTATTGCTCCAAAAGCCTTTTCAGCCCATGAACAGTTGTTTGTGAGTTTCGAAAAAAGTGCAAGAGCTATTCAAACCTTTTTTGCTGGGCAAGTAGGACCTGTAAATCTACACAATATATAGTTTAAAGTTTGAGTCTATCATATTAGGTTTTGGATTTATAGCTGTTTTTGTGTCTATTGCTTCAAAAGCATTTTCAGATAATTTGTGTGTTCTGAAGAAACTACAAGAGATATCTAACCCAAACTTTCTGTGCAAGAGGGGCTTGTACATCTGCACAACATGTCTTTTAAAGTTTGAACTTATCTTATTGAATTTTTGAGTTATAGCAGTTTTTACGTTTTTATTGCTCCAAAAGCCTTTTCAGCCCATGAACAGTTGTGTGCGTTTCGAAAAAAGTGCAAGAGCTATTCAAACACTTTTTGCAGGGCAAGTAGGACCTGTAAATCTACACAATACATAGTTTAAAGTTTGAGTCTATCATATTAGGTTTTGGATTTATAGCTGTTTTTGTGTCTATTGCTTCAAAAACATTTTCAGATATTTTGTGTGTTCTGAAGAAACTACAAGAGATATCTAACCCAAACTTTCTGTGCAAGAGGGGCTTGTACATCTGCACAACATGTCTTTTAAAGTTTGAACTTATCTTATTGAATTTTTGAGTTATAGCAGTTTTTACGTTTTTATTGCTCCAAAAGCCTTTTCAGCCCATGAACAGTTGTGTGCGTTTCGAAAAAAGAGCAAGAGCTATTCAAACCCTTTTTGCTGGGCAAGTAGGACCTGTAAATCTACACAATACATAGTTTAAAGTTTGAGTCTATCATATTAGGTTTTGGATTTATAGCTGTTTTTGTGTCTATTGCTTCAAAAACATTTTCAGATAATTTGTGTGTTCTGAAGAAACTACAAGAGATATCTAACCCAAACTTTCTGTGCAAGAGGGGCTTGTACATCTGCACAAAATGTCTTTTAAAGTTTGAACTTATCTTATTGCATTTTTGAGTTATAGCAGTTTTTAAATTTTTATTGCTCCAAAAGCCTTTTCAGCCCATGAACAGTTGTTTGTGAGTTTTCGAAAAAAGTGCAAAAGCTATTCGAACCATTTTTGCTGGGCAAGTAGGACCTGTAAATCTACACAATATATAGTTCAAAGTTGGAGTCTATCATATTAGGTTTTGGATTTATAGCTGTTTTTGTGTCTATTGCTTCAAAAGCATTTTTAGATCATTTGTGTGTTCTGAAGAAACTACAAGAGATATCTAACCCAAACTTTCTGTGCAAGAGGGGCTTGTACATCTGCACAACATGTCTTTTAAAGTTTGAACTTATCTTATTACATTTTTGAGTTATAGCAGTTTTAACGTTTTTATTGCTCCAAAAGCCTTTTCAGCCCATGAACAGTTGTTTGTGAGTTTTCGAAAAAAGTGCAAAAGCTATTCGAACCCTTTTTGCTGGGCAAGTAGGTCCTGTAAATCTACACAATATATAGTTTAAAGTTTGAGTCTATCATATTAGGTTTTGGATTTATAGCTGTTTTTGTGTCTTTTGCTTCAAAAGCATTTTCAGATAATTTGTGTGTTCTGAAGAAACTACAAGAGATATATAACCCAAACTTTCTGTGCAAGAGGGGCTTGTACATCTGCACAACATGTCTTTTAAAGTTTGAACTTATCTTATTGAATTTTTGAGTTATAGCAGTTTTTACGTTTTTATTACTCCAAAAGCCTTTTCAGCCCATGAACAGTTGTGTGCGTTTCGAAAAAAGTGCAAGAGCTATTCAAACCCTTTTTGCTGGGCAAGTAGGACCTGTAAATCTACACAATACATAGTTTAAAGTTTGAGTCTATCATATTAGGTTTTGGATTTATAGCTGTTTTTGTGTCTATTGCTTCAAAAGCATTTTCAGATAATTTGTGTGTTCTGAAGAAACTACAAGAGATATCTAACCCAAACTTTCTGTGCAAGAGGGGCTTGTACATCTGCACAACATGTCTTTTAAAGTTTGAACTTATCTTATTGCATTTTTGAGTTATGGCAGTTTTAAGTTTTTATTGCTCCAAAAGCCTTTTCAGCCCATGAACAGTTGTGTGCGTTTCGAAAAAAAGTGAAAGAGCTATTCAAACCCTTTTTGCTAGGCAAGTAGGACCTGTAAATCTACACAATACATAGTTTAAAGTTTGAGTCTATCATATTAGGTTTTGGATTTATAGCTGTTTTTGTGTCTATTGCTTCAAAAACATTTTCAGATAATTTGTGTGTTCTGAAGAAACTACAAGAGATATCTAACCCAAACTTTCTGTGCAAGAGGGGCTTGTACATCTGCACAACATATTTTTAAAGTTTGAACTTATCTTATTGCATTTTTGAGTTATAGCAGTTTTTAAGTTTTTATTGCTCCAAAAGACTTTTCAGCCCATGAACAGTTGTTTGTGAGTTTTCGAAAAAAGTGCAAAAGCTATTCGAACCCTTTTTGCTGGGCAAGTAGGACCTGTAAATCTACACAATATATAGTTTAAAGTTGGAGTCTATCATATTAGGTTTTGGATTTATAGCTGTTTTTGTGTCTATTGCTTCAAAAGCATTTTTAGATCATTTGTGTGTTCTGAAGAAACTACAAGAGATATCTAACCCAAACTTTCTGTGCAAGAGGGGCTTGTACATCTGCACAACATGTCTTTTAAAGTTTGAACTTATCTTATTGCATTTTTGAGTTATAGCAGTTTTAACGTTTTTATTGCTCCAAAAGCCTTTTCAGCCCATGAACAGTTGTTTGTGAGTTTCGAAAAAAGTGCAAGAGCTATTCAAACCCTTTTTGCTGGGCAAGTACGACCTGTAAATCTACACAATATATAGTTTAAAGTTTGAGTCTATCATATTAGGTTTTGGATTTATAGCTGTTTTTGTGTCTATTGCTTCAAAAGCATTTTCAGATAATTTGTGTGTTCTGAAGAAACTACAAGAGATATCTAACCCAAACTGTCTGTGCAAGAGGGGCTTGTACATCTGCACAACATGTCTTTTAAAGTTTGAACTTATCTTATTGCATTTTTGAGTTATAACAGTTTTAACGTTTTTATTGCTCCAAAAGCCTTTTCAGCCCATGAACAGTTGTGTGCGTTTCGAAAAAAGTGCAAGAGCTATTCAAACCCTTTTTGCAGGGCAAGTAGGACCTGTAAATCTACACAATACATAGTTTAAAGTTTGAGTCTATCATATTAGGTTTTGGATTTATAGCTGTTTTTGTGTCTATTGCTTCAAAAGCATTTTCAGATAATTTGTGTGTTCTGAAGAAACTACAAGAGATATCTAACCCAAACTTTCTGTGCAAGAGGGGCTTGTACATCTGCAGAACATGTCTTTTAAAGTTTGAACTTATCTTATTGCATTTTTGAGTTATAGCAGTTTTTAAGTTTTTATTGCTCCAAAAGCCTTTTCAGCCCATGAACAGTTGTGTGCGTTTCGAAAAAAAGTGAAAGAGCTATTCAAACCCTTTTTGCTAGGCAAGTAGGACCTGTAAATCTACACAATACATAGTTTAAAGTTTGAGTCTATCATATTAGGTTTTGGATTTATAGCTGTTTTTGTGTCTATTGCTTCAAAAGCATTTTCAGATAATTTGTGTGTTCTGAAGAAACTACAAGAGATATCTAACCCAAACTTTCTGTGCAAGAGGGGCTTGTACATCTGCAGAACATGTCTTTTAAAGTTTGAACTTATCTTATTGCATTTTTGAGTTATAGCAGTTTTTAAGTTTTTATTGCTCCAAAAGCCTTTTCAGCCCATGAACAGTTGTGTGCGTTTCGAAAAAAAGTGAAAGAGTTATTCAAACCCTTTTTGCTAGGCAAGTAGGACCTGTAAATCTACACAATACATAGTTTAAAGTTTGAGTCTATCATATTAGGTTTTGGATTTATAGCTGTTTTTGTGTCTATTGCTTCAAAAACATTTTCAGATATTTTGTGTGTTCTGAAGAAACTACAAGAGATATCTAACCCAAACTTTCTGTGCAAGAGGGGCTTGTACATCTGCACAACATGTCTTTTAAAGTTTGAACTTATCTTATTGAATTTTTGAGTTATAGCAGTTTTTACGTTTTTATTGCTCCAAAAGCCTTTTCAGCCCATGAACAGTTGTGTGCGTTTCGAAAAAAGAGCAAGAGCTATTCAAACCCTTTTTGCTGGGCAAGTAGGACCTGTAAATCTACACAATACATAGTTTAAAGTTTGAGTCTATCATATTAGGTTTTTGATTTATAGCTGTTTTTGTGTCTATTGCTTCAAAAGCATTTTCAGATAATTTGTGTGTTCTGAAGAAACTACAAGAGATATCTAACCCAAACTTTCTGTGCAAGAGGGGCTTGTACATCTGCACAACATATTTTTTAAAGTTTGAACTTATCTTATTGCATTTTTGAGTTATAGCAGTTTTTAAGTTTTTATTGCTCCAAAAGCCTTTTCAGCCCATGAACAGTTGTTTGTGAGTTTTCGAAAAAAGTGCAAAAGCTATTCGAACCCTTTTTGCTGGGCAAGTAGGACCTGTAAATCTACACAATATATAGTTCAAAGTTGGAGTCTATCATATTAGGTTTTGGATTTATAGCTGTTTTTGTGTCTATTGCTTCAAAAGCATTTTTAGATCATTTGTGTGTTCTGAAGAAACTACAAGAGATATCTAACCCAAACTTTCTGTGCAAGAGGGGCTTGTACATCTGCACAACATGTCTTTTAAAGTTTGAACTTATCTTATTGCATTTTTGAGTTATAACAGTTTTAACGTTTTTATTGCTCCAAAAGCCGTTTCAGCCCATGAACAGTTGTTTGTGAGTTTCGAAAAAAGTGCAAGAGCTATTCAAACCTTTTTTGCTGGGCAAGTAGGACCTGTAAATCTACACAATATATAGTTTAAAGTTGGAGTCTATCATATTAGGTTTTGGATTTATAGCTGTTTTTGTGTCTATTGCTTCAAAAGCATTTTCAGATAATTTGTGTGTTCTGAAGAAACTACAAGAGATATCTAACCCAAACTTTCTGTGCAAGAGGGGCTTGTACATCTGCACAACATGTCTTTTAAAGTTTGAACTTATCTTATTGAATTTTTGAGTTATAGCAGTTTTTACGTTTTTATTGCTCCAAAAGCCTTTTCAGCCCATGAACAGTTGTGTGCGTTTCGAAAAAAGTGCAAGAGCTATTCAAACCCTTTTTGCAGGGCAAGTAGGACCTGTAAATCTACACAATACATAGTTTAAATTTTGAGTCTATCATATTAGGTTTTGGATTTATAGCTGTTTTTGTGTCTATTGCTTCAAAAACATTTTCAGATATTTTGTGTGTTCTGAAGAAACTACAAGAGATATCTAACCCAAACTTTCTGTGCAAGAGGGGCTTGTACATCTGCACAACATGTCTTTTAAAGTTTGAACTTATCTTATTGAATTTTTGAGTTATAGCAGTTTTTACGTTTTTATTGCTCCAAAAGCCTTTTCAGCCCATGAACAGTTGTCTGCGTTTCGAAAAAAGATCAAGAGCTATTCAAACCCTTTTTGCTGGGCAAGTAGGACCTGTAAATCTACACAATACATAGTTTAAAGTTTGAGTCTATCATATTAGGTTTTTGATTTATAGCTGTTTTTGTGTCTATTGCTTCAAAAGCATTTTCAGATAATTTGTGTGTTCTGAAGAAACTACAAGAGATATCTAACCCAAACTTTCTGTGCAAGAGGGGCTTGTACATCTGCACAACATATTTCTTAAAGTTTGAACTTATCTTATTGCATTTTTGAGTTATAGCAGTTTTTAAGTTTTTATTGCTCCAAAAGCCTTTTCAGCCCATGAACAGTTGTTTGTGAGTTTTCGAAAAAAGTGCAAAAGCTATTCGAACCCTTTTTGCTGGGCAAGTAGGACCTGTAAATCTACACAATATATAGTTCAAAGTTGGAGTCTATCATATTAGGTTTTGGATTTATAGCTGTTTTTGTGTCTATTGCTTCAAAAGCATTTTCAGATAATTTGTGTGTTCTGAAGAAACTACAAGAGATATCTAACCCAAACTTTCTGTGCAAGAGGGGCTTGTACATCTGCACAACATGTCTTTTAAAGTTTGAACTTATCTTATTGCATTTTTGAGTTATAGCAGTTTTAACGTTTTTATTGCTCCAAAAGCCTTTTCAGCCCATGAACAGTTGTTTGTGAGTTTTCGAAAAAAGTGCAAAAGCTATTCGAACCCTTTTTGCTGGGCAAGTAGGTCCTGTAAATCTACACAATATATAGTTTAAAGTTTGAGTCTATCATATTAGGTTTTGGATTTATAGCTGTTTTTGTGTCTTTTGCTTCAAAAGCATTTTCAGATAATTTGTGTGTTCTGAAGAAACTACAAGAGATATATAACCCAAACTTTCTGTGCAAGAGGGGCTTGTACATCTGCACAACATGTATTTTAAAGTTTGAACTTATCTTATTGCATTTTTGAGTTATAACCGTTTTAACGTTTTTATTGCTCCAAAAGCCTTTTCAGCCCATGAACAGTTGTTTGTGAGTTTCGAAAAAAGTGCAAGAGCTATTCAAACCCTTTTTGCTGGGCAAGTAGGACCTGTAAATCTACACAATACATAGTTTAAAGTTTGAGTCTATCATATTAGGTTTTGGATTTATAGCTGTTTTTGTGTCTATTGCTTCAAAAACATTTTCAGATATTTTGTGTGTTCTGAAGAAACTACAAGAGATATCTAACCCAAACTTTCTGTGCAAGAGGGGCTTGTACATCTGCACAACATGTCTTTTAAAGTTTGAACTTATCTTATTGAATTTTTGAGTTATAGCAGTTTTTACGTTTTTATTGCTCCAAAAGCCTTTTCAGCCCATGAACAGTTGTCTGCGTTTCGAAAAAAGATCAAGAGCTATTCAAACCCTTTTTGCTGGGCAAGTAGGACCTGTAAATCTACACAATACATAGTTTAAAGTTTGAGTCTATCATATTAGGTTTTTGATTTATAGCTGTTTTTGTGTCTATTGCTTCAAAAGCATTTTCAGATAATTTGTGTGTTCTGAAGAAACTACAAGAGATATCTAACCCAAACTTTCTGTGCAAGAGGGGCTTGTACATCTGCACAACATATTTCTTAAAGTTTGAACTTATCTTATTGCATTTTTGAGTTATAGCAGTTTTTAAGTTTTTATTGCTCCAAAAGCCTTTTCAGCCCATGAACAGTTGTTTGTGAGTTTTCGAAAAAAGTGCAAAAGCTATTCGAACCCTTTTTGCTGGGCAAGTAGGACCTGTAAATCTACACAATATATAGTTCAAAGTTGGAGTCTATCATATTAGGTTTTGGATTTATAGCTGTTTTTGTGTCTATTGCTTCAAAAGCATTTTCAGATAATTTGTGTGTTCTGAAGAAACTACAAGAGATATCTAACCCAAACTTTCTGTGCAAGAGGGGCTTGTACATCTGCACAACATGTCTTTTAAAGTTTGAACTTATCTTATTGCATTTTTGAGTTATAGCAGTTTTAACGTTTTTATTGCTCCAAAAGCCTTTTCAGCCCATGAACAGTTGTTTGTGAGTTTTCGAAAAAAGTGCAAAAGCTATTCGAACCCTTTTTGCTGGGCAAGTAGGTCCTGTAAATCTACACAATATATAGTTTAAAGTTTGAGTCTATCATATTAGGTTTTGGATTTATAGCTGTTTTTGTGTCTTTTGCTTCAAAAGCATTTTCAGATAATTTGTGTGTTCTGAAGAAACTACAAGAGATATATAACCCAAACTTTCTGTGCAAGAGGGGCTTGTACATCTGCACAACATGTATTTTAAAGTTTGAACTTATCTTATTGCATTTTTGAGTTATAACCGTTTTAACGTTTTTATTGCTCCAAAAGCCTTTTCAGCCCATGAACAGTTGTTTGTGAGTTTCGAAAAAAGTGCAAGAGCTATTCAAACCCTTTTTGCTGGGCAAGTAGGACCTGTAAATCTACACAATATATAGTTTAAAGTTTGAGTCTATCATATTAGGTTTTGGATTTATAGCTGTTTTTGTGTCTATTGCTTCAAAAGCATTTTCAGATAATTTGTGTGTTCTGAAGAAACTACAAGAGATATCTAACCCAAACTTTCTGTGCAAGAGGGGCTTGTACATCTGCACAACATGTCTTTTAAAGTTTGAACTTATCTTATTGAATTTTTGAGTTATAGCAGTTTTTACGTTTTTATTACTCCAAAAGCCTTTTCAGCCCATGAACAGTTGTGTGCGTTTCGAAAAAAGTGCAAGAGCTATTCAAACCCTTTTTGCTGGGCAAGTAGGACCTGTAAATCTACACAATACATAGTTTAAAGTTTGAGTCTATCATATTAGGTTTTGGATTTATAGCTGTTTTTGTGTCTATTGCTTCAAAAGCATTTTCAGATAATTTGTGTGTTCTGAAGAAACTACAAGAGATATCTAACCCAAACTTTCTGTGCAAGAGGGGCTTGTACATCTGCACAACATGTCTTTTAAAGTTTGAACTTATCTTATTGCATTTTTGAGTTATGGCAGTTTTAAGTTTTTATTGCTCCAAAAGCCTTTTCAGCCCATGAACAGTTGTGTGCGTTTCGAAAAAAAGTGAAAGAGCTATTCAAACCCTTTTTGCTAGGCAAGTAGGACCTGTAAATCTACACAATACATAGTTTAAAGTTTGAGTCTATCATATTAGGTTTTGGATTTATAGCTGTTTTTGTGTCTATTGCTTCAAAAACATTTTCAGATAATTTGTGTGTTCTGAAGAAACTACAAGAGATATCTAACCCAAACTTTCTGTGCAAGAGGGGCTTGTACATCTGCACAACATATTTTTTAAAGTTTGAACTTATCTTATTGCATTTTTGAGTTATAGCAGTTTTTAAGTTTTTATTGCTCCAAAAGCCTTTTCAGCCCATGAACAGTTGTTTGTGAGTTTTCGAAAAAAGTGCAAAAGCTATTCGAACCCTTTTTGCTGGGCAAGTAGGACCTGTAAATCTACACAATATATAGTTTAAAGTTGGAGTCTATCATATTAGGTTTTGGATTTATAGCTGTTTTTGTGTCTATTGCTTCAAAAGCATTTTTAGATCATTTGTGTGTTCTGAAGAAACTACAAGAGATATCTAACCCAAACTTTCTGTGCAAGAGGGGCTTGTACATCTGCACAACATGTCTTTTAAAGTTTGAACTTATCTTATTGCATTTTTGAGTTATAGCAGTTTTAACGTTTTTATTGCTCCAAAAGCCTTTTCAGCCCATGAACAGTTGTTTGTGAGTTTCGAAAAAAGTGCAAGAGCTATTCAAACCCTTTTTGCTGGGCAAGTAGGACCTGTAAATCTACACAATATATAGTTTAAAGTTTGAGTCTATCATATTAGGTTTTGGATTTATAGCTGTTTTTGTGTCTATTGCTTCAAAAGCATTTTCAGATAATTTGTGTGTTCTGAAGAAACTACAAGAGATATCTAACCCAAACTTTCTGTGCAAGAGGGGCTTGTACATCTGCACAACATGTCTTTTAAAGTTTGAACTTATCTTATTGCATTTTTGAGTTATAACAGTTTTAACGTTTTTATTGCTCCAAAAGCCTTTTCAGCCCATGAACAGTTGTGTGCGTTTCGAAAAAAGTGCAAGAGCTATTCAAACCCTTTTTGCAGGGCAAGTAGGACCTGTAAATCTACACAATACATAGTTTAAAGTTTGAGTCTATCATATTAGGTTTTGGATTTATAGCTGTTTTTGTGTCTATTGCTTCAAAAGCATTTTCAGATAATTTGTGTGTTCTGAAGAAACTACAAGAGATATCTAACCCAAACTTTCTGTGCAAGAGGGGCTTGTACATCTGCAGAACATGTCTTTTAAAGTTTGAACTTATCTTATTGCATTTTTGAGTAATAGCAGTTTTTAAGTTTTTATTGCTCCAAAAGCCTTTTCAGCCCATGAACAGTTGTGTGCGTTTCGAAACAAAGTGAAAGAGCTATTCAAACCCTTTTTGCTAGGCAAGTAGGACCTGTAAATCTACACAATACATAGTTTAAAGTTTGAGTCTATCATATTAGGTTTTGGATTTATAGCTGTTTTTGTGTCTATTGCTTCAAAAGCATTTTCAGATAATTTGTGTGTTCTGAAGAAACTACAAGAGATATCTAACCCAAACTTTCTGTGCAAGAGGGGCTTGTACATCTGCAGAACATGTCTTTTAAAGTTTGAACTTATCTTATTGCATTTTTGAGTTATAGCAGTTTTTAAGTTTTTATTGCTCCAAAAGCCTTTTCAGCCCATGAACAGTTGTGTGCGTTTCGAAAAAAAGTGAAAGAGCTATTCAAACCCTTTTTGCTAGGCAAGTAGGACCTGTAAATCTACACAATACATAGTTTAAAGTTTGAGTCTATCATATTAGGTTTTGGATTTATAGCTGTTTTTGTGTCTATTGCTTCAAAAACATTTTCAGATATTTTGTGTGTTCTGAAGAAACTACAAGAGATATCTAACCCAAACTTTCTGTGCAAGAGGGGCTTGTACATCTGCACAACATGTCTTTTAAAGTTTGAACTTATCTTATTGAATTTTTGAGTTATAGCAGTTTTTACGTTTTTATTGCTCCAAAAGCCTTTTCAGCCCATGAACAGTTGTGTGCGTTTCGAAAAAAGAGCAAGAGCTATTCAAACCCTTTTTGCTGGGCAAGTAGGACCTGTAAATCTACACAATACATAGTTTAAAGTTGGAGTCTATCATATTAGGTTTTGGATTTATAGCTGTTTTTGTGTCTATTGCTTCAAAAGCATTTTTAGATCATTTGTGTGTTCTGAAGAAACTACAAGAGATATCTAACCCAAACTTTCTGTGCAAGAGGGGCTTGTACATCTGCACAACATGTCTTTTAAAGTTTGAACTTATCTTATTGCATTTTTGAGTTATAACAGTTTTAACGTTTTTATTGCTCCAAAAGCCGTTTCAGCCCATGAACAGTTGTTTGTGAGTTTCGAAAAAAGTGCAAGAGCTATTCAAACCTTTTTTGCTGGGCAAGTAGGACCTGTAAATCTACACAATATATAGTTTAAAGTTGGAGTCTATCATATTAGGTTTTGGATTTATAGCTGTTTTTGTGTCTATTGCTTCAAAAGCATTTTCAGATAATTTGTGTGTTCTGAAGAAACTACAAGAGATATCTAACCCAAACTTTCTGTGCAAGAGGGGCTTGTACATCTGCACAACATGTCTTTTAAAGTTTGAACTTATCTTATTGAATTTTTGAGTTATAGCAGTTTTTACGTTTTTATTGCTCCAAAAGCCTTTTCAGCCCATGAACAGTTGTGTGCGTTTCGAAAAAAGTGCAAGAGCTATTCAAACCCTTTTTGCAGGGCAAGTAGGACCTGTAAATCTACACAATACATAGTTTAAAGTTTGAGTCTATCATATTAGGTTTTGGATTTATAGCTGTTTTTGTGTCTATTGCTTCAAAAACATTTTCAGATATTTTGTGTGTTCTGAAGAAACTACAAGAGATATCTAACCCAAACTTTCTGTGCAAGAGGGGCTTGTACATCTGCACAACATGTCTTTTAAAGTTTGAACTTATCTTATTGAATTTTTGAGTTATAGCAGTTTTTACGTTTTTATTGCTCCAAAAGCCTTTTCAGCCCATGAACAGTTGTCTGCGTTTCGAAAAAAGATCAAGAGCTATTCAAACCCTTTTTGCTGGGCAAGTAGGACCTGTAAATCTACACAATACATAGTTTAAAGTTTGAGTCTATCATATTAGGTTTTTGATTTATAGCTGTTTTTGTGTCTATTGCTTCAAAAGCATTTTCAGATAATTTGTGTGTTCTGAAGAAACTACAAGAGATATCTAACCCAAACTTTCTGTGCAAGAGGGGCTTGTACATCTGCACAACATATTTCTTAAAGTTTGAACTTATCTTATTGCATTTTTGAGTTATAGCAGTTTTTAAGTTTTTATTGCTCCAAAAGCCTTTTCAGCCCATGAACAGTTGTTTGTGAGTTTTCGAAAAAAGTGCAAAAGCTATTCGAACCCTTTTTGCTGGGCAAGTAGGACCTGTAAATCTACACAATATATAGTTCAAAGTTGGAGTCTATCATATTAGGTTTTGGATTTATAGCTGTTTTTGTGTCTATTGCTTCAAAAGCATTTTCAGATAATTTGTGTGTTCTGAAGAAACTACAAGAGATATCTAACCCAAACTTTCTGTGCAAGAGGGGCTTGTACATCTGCACAACATATTTTTTAAAGTTTGAACTTATCTTATTGTTTTTTTGAGTTATAGCAGTTTTTAAGTTTTTATTGCTCCAAAAGCCTTTTCAGCCCATGAACAGTTGTTTGTGAGTTTTCGAAAAAAGTGCAAAAGCTATTCGAACCCTTTTTGCTGGGCAAGTAGGACCTGTAAATCTACACAATATATAGTTCAAAGTTGGAGTCTATCATATTAGGTTTTGGATTTATAGCTGTTTTTGTGTCTATTGCTTCAAAAGCATTTTTAGATCATTTGTGTGTTCTGAAGAAACTACAAGAGATATCTAACCCAAACTTTCTGTGCAAGAGGGGCTTGTACATCTGCACAACATGTCTTTTAAAGTTTGAACTTATCTTATTGCATTTTTGAGTTATAGCAGTTTTAACGTTTTTATTGCTCCAAAAGCCTTTTCAGCCCATGAACAGTTGTTTGTGAGTTTCGAAAAAAGTGCAAGAGCTATTCAAACCCTTTTTGCTGGGCAAGTAGGACCTGTAAATCTACACAATATATAGTTTGAAGTTTGAGTCTATCATATTAGGTTTTGGATTTATAGCTGTTTTTGTGTCTATTGCTTCAAAAGCATTTTCAGATAATTTGTGTGTTCTGAAGAAACTACAAGAGATATCTAACCCAAACTTTCTGTGCAAGAGGGGCTTGTACACCTGCACAACATGTCTTTTAAAGTTTGAACTTATCTTATTGCATTTTTGAGTTATGGCAGTTTTAAGTTTTTATTGCTCCAAAAGCCTTTTCAGCCCATGAACAGTTGTTTGTGAGTTTTCGAAAAAAGTGCAAAAGCTATTCGAACCCTTTTTGCTGGGCAAGTAGGACCTGTAAATCTACACAATATATAGTTTAAAGTTTGAGTCTATCATATTAGGTTTTGGATTTATAGCTGTTTTTGTGTCTTTTGCTTCAAAAGCATTTTCAGATAATTTGTGTGTTCTGAAGAAACTACAAGAGATATATAACCCAAACTTTCTGTGCAAGAGGGGCTTGTACATCTGCACAACATGTATTTTAAAGTTTGAACTTATCTTATTGCATTTTTGAGTTATAACCGTTTTAACGTTTTTATTGCTCCAAAAGCCTTTTCAGCCCATGAACAGTTGTTTGTGAGTTTCGAAAAAAGTGCATGAGCTATTCAAACCCTTTTTGCTGGGCAAGTAGGACCTGTAAATCTACACAATACATAGTTTAAAGTTTGAGTCTATCATATTAGGTTTTGGATTTATAGCTGTTTTTGTGTCTATTGCTTCAAAAAGCATTTTCAGATAATTTGTGTGTTCTGAAGAAACTACAAGAGATATCTAACCCAAACTTTCTGTGCAAGAGGGGCTTGTACATCTGCACAACATGTCTTTTAAAGTTTGAACTTATCTTATTGAATTTTTGAGTTATAGCAGTTTTTACGTTTTTATTACTCCAAAAGCCTTTTCAGCCCATGAACAGTTGTGTGCGTTTCGAAAAAAGTGCAAGAGCTATTCAAACCCTTTTTGCTGGGCAAGTAGGACCTGTAAATCTACACAATACATAGTTTAAAGTTTGAGTCTATCATATTAGGTTTTGGATTTATAGCTGTTTTTGTGTCTATTGCTTCAAAAGCATTTTCAGATAATTTGTGTGTTCTGAAGAAACTACAAGAGATATCTAACCCAAACTTTCTGTGCAAGAGGGGCTTGAACATCTGCACAACATGTCTTTTAAAGTTTGAACTTATCTTATTGCATTTTTGAGTTATGGCAGTTTTAAGTTTTTATTGCTCCAAAAGCCTTTTCAGCCCATGAACAGTTGTGTGCGTTTCGAAAAAAAGTGAAAGAGCTATTCAAACCCTTTTTGCTAGGCAAGTAGGACCTGTAAATCTACACAATACATAGTTTAAAGTTTGAGTCTATCATATTAGGTTTTGGATTTATAGCTGTTTTTGTGTCTATTGCTTCAAAAACATTTTCAGATAATTTGTGTGTTCTGAAGAAACTACAAGAGATATCTAACCCAAACTTTCTGTGCAAGAGGGGCTTGTACATCTGCACAACATATTTTTTAAAGTTTGAACTTATCTTATTGCATTTTTGAGTTATAGCAGTTGTTTAAGTTTTTATTGCTCCAAAAGCCTTTTCAGCCCATGAACAGTTGTTTGTGAGTTTTCGATAAAAGTGCAAAAGCTATTCGAACCCTTTTTGCTGGGCAAGTAGGACCTGTAAATCTACACAATATATAGTTTAAAGTTTGAGTCTATCATATTAGGTTTTGGATTTATAGCTGTTTTTGTGTCTATTGCTTCAAAAGCATTTTTAGATCATTTGTGTGTTCTGAAGAAACTACAAGAGATATCTAACCCAAACTTTCTGTGCAAGAGGGGCTTGTACATCTGCACAACATGTCTTTTAAAGTTTGAACTTATCTTATTGCATTTTTGAGTTATGGCAGTTTCAAGTTTTTATTGCTCCAAAAGCCTTTTCAGCCCATGAACAGTTGTGTGCGTTTCGAAAAAAAGTGAAAGAGCTATTCAAACCCTTTTTGCTAGGCAAGTAGGACCTGTAAATCTACACAATACATAGTTTAAAGTTTGAGTCTATCATATTAGGTTTTGGATTTATAGCTGTTTTTGTGTCTATTGCTTCAAAAACATTTTCAGATAATTTGTGTGTTCTGAAGAAACTACAAGAGATATCTAACCCAAACTTTCTGTGCAAGAGGGGCTTGTACATCTGCACAACATATTTTTTAAAGTTTGAACTTATCTTATTGCATTTTTGAGTTATAGCAGTTTTTAAGTTTTTATTGCTCCAAAAGCCTTTTCAGCCCATGAACAGTTGTTTGTGAGTTTTCGAAAAAAGTGCAAAAGCTATTCGAACCCTTTTTGCTGGGCAAGTAGGACCTGTAAATCTACACAATATATAGTTTAAAGTTGGAGTCTATCATATTAGGTTTTGGATTTATAGCTGTTTTTGTGTCTATTGCTTCAAAAGCATTTTTAGATCATTTGTGTGTTCTGAAGAAACTACAAGAGATATCTAACCCAAACTTTCTGTGCAAGAGGGGCTTGTACATCTGCACAACATGTCTTTTAAAGTTTTAACTTATCTTATTGCATTTTTGAGTTATAGCAGTTTTAACGTTTTTATTGCTCCAAAAGCCTTTTCAGCCCATGAACAGTTGTTTGTGAGTTTCGAAAAAAGTGCAAGAGCTATTCAAACCCTTTTTGCTGGGCAAGTAGGACCTGTAAATCTACACAATACATAGTTTAAAGTTTGAGTCTATCATATTAGGTTTTGGATTTATAGCTGTTTTTGTGTCTATTGCTTCAAAAGCATTTTCAGATAATTTGTGTGTTCTGAAGAAACTACAAGAGATATCTAACCCAAACTTTCTGTGCAAGAGGGGCTTGTACATCTGCACAACATGTCTTTTAAAGTTTGAACTTATCTTATTGCATTTTTGAGTTATAACAGTTTTAACGTTTTTATTGCTCCAAAAGCCTTTTCAGCCCATGAACAGTTGTGTGCGTTTCGAAAAAAGTGCAAGAGCTATTCAAACCCTTTTTGCAGGGCAAGTAGGACCTGTAAATCTACACAATACATAGTTTAAAGTTTGAGTCTATCATATTAGGTTTTGGATTTATAGCTGTTTTTGTGTCTATTGCTTCAAAAGCATTTTCAGATAATTTGTGTGTTCTGAAGAAACTACAAGAGATATCTAACCCAAACTTTCTGTGCAAGAGGGGCTTGTACATCTGCACAACATGTCTTTTAAAGTTTGAACTTATCTTATTGAATTTTTGAGTTATAGCAGTTTTTACGTTTTTATTGCTCCAAAAGCCTTTTCAGCCCATGAACAGTTGTGTGCGTTTCGAAAAAAGAGCAAGAGCTATTCAAACCCTTTTTGCTGGGCAAGTAGGACCTGTAAATCTACACAATACATAGTTTAAAGTTTGAGTCTATCATATTAGGTTTTTGATTTATAGCTGTTTTTGTGTCTATTGCTTCAAAAGCATTTTCAGATAATTTGTGTGTTCTGAAGAAACTACAAGAGATATCTAACCCAAACTTTCTGTGCAAGAGGGGCTTGTACATCTGCACAACATATTTCTTAAAGTTTGAACTTATCTTATTGCATTTTTGAGTTATAGCAGTTTTTAAGTTTTTATTGCTCCAAAAGCCTTTTCAGCCCATGAACAGTTGTTTGTGAGTTTTCGAAAAAAGTGCAAAAGCTATTCGAACCCTTTTTGCTGGGCAAGTAGGACCTGTAAATCTACACAATATATAGTTCAAAGTTGGTGTCTATCATATTAGGTTTTGGATTTATAGCTGTTTTTGTGTCTATTGCTTCAAAAGCATTTTTAGATCATTTGTGTGTTCTGAAGAAACTACAAGAGATATCTAACCCAAACTTTCTGTGCAAGAGGGGCTTGTACATCTGCACAACATGTCTTTTAAAGTTTGAACTTATCTTATTGCATTTTTGAGTTATAGCAGTTTTAACGTTTTTATTGCTCCAAAAGCCTTTTCAGCCCATGAACAGTTGTTTGTGAGTTTCGAAAAAAGTGCAAGAGCTATTCAAACCCTTTTTGCTGGGCAAGTAGGACCTGTAAATCTACACAATATATAGTTCAAAGTTGGAGTCTATCATATTAGGTTTTGGATTTATAGCTGTTTTTGTGTCTATTGCTTCAAAAGCATTTTTAGATCATTTGTGTGTTCTGAAGAAACTACAAGAGATATCTAACCCAAACTTTCTGTGCAAGAGGGGCTTGTACATCTGCACAACATGTCTTTTAAAGTTTGAACTTATCTTATTGCATTTTTGAGTTATAGCAGTTTTTAAGTTTTTATTGCTCCAAAAGCCTTTTCAGCCCATGAACAGTTGTGTGCGTTTCGAAAAAAAGTGCAAGAGCTATTCAAACCCTTTTTGCTGGGCAAGTAGGACCTGTAAATCTACACAATACATAGTTCAAAGTTTTAGTCTATCATATTAGGTTTTGGATTTATAGCTGTTTTTGTGTCTATTGCTTCAAAAGCATTTTCAGATAATTTGTGTGTTCTGAAGAAACTACAAGAGATATCTAACCCAAACTTTCTGTGCAAGAGGGGCTTGTACATCTGCACAACATGTCTTTTAAAGTTTGAACTTATCTTATTGCATTTTTGAGTTATAGCAGTTTTTAAGTTTTTATTGCTCCAAAAGCCTTTTCAGCCCATGAACAGTTGTGTGCGTTTCGAAAAAAAGTGCAAGAGCTATTCAAACCCTTTTTGCTGGGCAAGTAGGACCTGTAAATCTACACAATACATAGTTCAAAGTTTTAGTCTATCATATTAGGTTTTGGATTTATAGCTGTTTTTGTGTCTATTGCTTCAAAAGCATTTTCAGATAATTTGTGTGTTCTGAAGAAGCTACAAGAGATATCTAACCCAAACTTTCTGTGCAAGAGGGGCTTGTACATCTGCACAACATATTTTTTAAAGTTTGAACTTATCTTATTGCATTTTTGAGTTATAGCAGTTTTTAAGTTTTTATTGCTCCAAAAGCCTTTTCAGCCCATGAACAGTTGTTTGTGAGTTTTCGAAAAAAAGTGCAAAAGCTATTCGAACCCTTTTTGCTGGGCAAGTAGGACCTGTAAATCTACACAATATATAGTTCAAAGTTGGAGTCTATCATATTAGGTTTTGGATTTATAGCTGTTTTTGTGTCTATTGTTTCAAAAGCATTTTTAGATAATTTGTGTGTTCTGAAGAAACTACAAGAGATATCTAACCCAAACTTTCTGTGCAAGAGGGGCTTGTACATCTGCACAACATGTCTTTTAAAGTTTGAACTTATCTTATTGCATTTTTGAGTTATAGCAGTTTTTAAGTTTTTATTGCTCCAAAAGCCTTTTCAGCCCATGAACAGTTGTGTGCGTTTCGAAAAAAAGTGCAAGAGCTATTCAAACCCTTTTTGCTGGGCAAGTAGGACCTGTAAATCTACACAATACATAGTTCAAAGTTTGAGTCTATCATATTAGGTTTTGGATTTATAGCTGTTTTTGTGTCTATTGCTTCAAAAGCATTTTCAGATAATTTGTGTGTTCTGAAGAAACTACAAGAGATATCTAACCCAAACTTTCTGTGCAAGAGGGGCTTGTACATCTGCACAACATATTTTTAAAAGTTTGAACTTATCTTATTGTTTTTTTGAGTTATAGCAGTTTTTAAGTTTTTATTGCTCCAAAAGCCTTTTCAGCCCATGAACAGTTGTTTGTGAGTTTTCGAAAAAAGTGCAAAAGCTATTCGAACCCTTTTTGCTGGGCAAGTAGGACCTGTAAATCTACACAATATATAGTTCAAAGTTGGAGTCTATCATATTAGGTTTTGGATTTATAGCTGTTTTTGTGTCTATTGCTTCAAAAGCATTTTTAGATCATTTGTGTGTTCTGAAGAAACTACAAGAGATATCTAACCCAAACTTTCTGTGCAAGAGGGGCTTGTACATCTGCACAACATGTCTTTTAAAGTTTGAACTTATCTTATTGCATTTTTGAGTTATAGCAGTTTTAACGTTTTTATTGCTCCAAAAGCCTTTTCAGCCCATGAACAGTTGTTTGTGAGTTTCGAAAAAAGTGCAAGAGCTATTCAAACCCTTTTTGCTGGGCAAGTAGGACCTGTAAATCTACACAATATATAGTTTAAAGTTTGAGTCTATCATATTAGGTTTTGGATTTATAGCTGTTTTTGTGTCTATTGCTTCAAAAGCATTTTCAGATAATTTGTGTGTTCTGAAGAAACTACAAGAGATATCTAACCCAAACTTTCTGTGCAAGAGGGGCTTGTACATCTGCACAACATGTCTTTTAAAGTTTGAACTTATCTTATTGCATTTTTGAGTTATGGCAGTTTTAAGTTTTTATTGCTCCAAAAGCCTTTTCAGCCCATGAACAGTTGTTTGTGAGTTTTCGAAAAAAGTGCAAAAGCTATTCGAACCCTTTTTGCTGGGCAAGTAGGACCTGTAAATCTACACAATATATAGTTTAAAGTTTGAGTCTATCATATTAGGTTTTGGATTTATAGCTGTTTTTGTGTCTTTTGCTTCAAAAGCATTTTCAGATAATTTGTGTGTTCTGAAGAAACTACAAGAGATATCTAACCCAAACTTTCTGTGCAAGAGGGGCTTGTACATCTGCACAACATGTCTTTTAAAGTTTGAACTTATCTTATTGAATTTTTGAGTTATAGCAGTTTTTACGTTTTTATTACTCCAAAAGCCTTTTCAGCCCATGAACAGTTGTGTGCGTTTCGAAAAAAGTGCAAGAGCTATTCAAACCCTTTTTGCTGGGCAAGTAGGACCTGTAAATCTACACAATATATAGTTTAAAGTTTGAGTCTATCATATTAGGTTTTGGATTTATAGCTGTTTTTGTGTCTATTGCTTCAAAAGCATTTTTAGATCATTTGTGTGTTCTGAAGAAACTACAAGAGATATCTAACCCAAACTTTCTGTGCAAGAGGGGCTTGTACATCTGCACAACATGTCTTTTAAAGTTTGAACTTATCTTATTGAATTTTTGAGTTATAGCAGTTTTTACGTTTTTATTGCTCCAAAAGCCTTTTCAGCCCATGAACAGTTGTGTGCGTTTCGAAAAAAGTGCAAGAGCTATTCAAACCCTTTTTGCAGGGCAAGTAGGACCTGTAAATCTACACAATACATAGTTTAAAGTTTGAGTCTATCATATTAGGTTTTGGATTTATAGCTGTTTTTGTGTCTATTGCTTCAAAATCATTTTTAGATCATTTGTGTGTTCTGAAGAAACTACAAGAGATATCTAACCCAAACTTTCTGTGCAAGAGGGGGTTGTACATCTGCACAACATGTCTTTTAAAGTTTGAACTTATCTTATTGCATTTTTGAGTTATAGCAGTTTTTAAGTTTTTATTGCTCCAAAAGCCTTTTCAGCCCATGAACAGTTGTGTGCGTTTCGAAAAAAAAGTGCAAGAGCTATTCAAACCCTTTTTGCTGGGCAAGTAGGGCCTGTAAATCTACACAATACATAGTTCAAAGTTTGAGTCTATCATATTAGGTTTTTGATTTATAGCTGTTTTTGTGTCTATTGCTTCAAAAGCATTTTCAGATAATTTGTGTGTTCTGAAGAAACTACAAGAGATATCTAACCCAAACTTTCTGTGCAAGAGGGGCTTGTACATCTGCACAACATATTTTTTAAAGTTTGAACTTATCTTATTGCATTTTTGAGTTATAGCAGTTTTTAAGTTTTTATTGCTCCAAAAGCCTTTTCAGCCCATGAACAGTTGTTTGTGAGTTTTCGAAAAAAGTGCAAAAGCTATTCGAACCCTTTTTGCTGGGCAAGTAGGACCTGTAAATCTACACAATATATAGTTCAAAGTTGGAGTCTATCATATTAGGTTTTGGATTTATAGCTGTTTTTGTGTCTATTGCTTCAAAAGCATTTTTAGATAATTTGTGTGTTCTGAAGAAACTACAAGAGATATCTAACCCAAACTTTCTGTGCAAGAGGGGCTTGTACATCTGCACAACATGTCTTTTAAAGTTTGAACTTATCTTATTGAATTTTTGAGTTATAGCAGTTTTTACGTTTTTATTGCTCCAAAAGCCTTTTCAGCCCATGAACAGTTGTGTGCGTTTCGAAAAAAGTGCAAGAGCTATTCAAACCCTTTTTGCAGGGCAAGTAGGACCTGTAAATCTACACAATTAATAGTTTAAAGTTTGAGTCTATCATATTAGGTTTTGGATTTATAGCTGTTTTTGTGTCTATTGCTTCAAAAACATTTTCAGATAATTTGTGTGTTCTGAAGAAACTACAAGAGATATCTAACCCAAACTTTCTGTGCAAGAGGGGCTTGTACATCTGCAGAACATGTCTTTTAAAGTTTGAACTTATCTTATTGCATTTTTGAGTTATAGCAGTTTTTTAAGTTTTTATTGCTCCAAAAGCCTTTTCAGCCCATGAACAGTTGTGTGCGTTTCGAAAAAAAGTGAAAGAGCTATTCAAACCCTTTTTGCTAGGCAAGTAGGACCTGTAAATCTACACAATACATAGTTTAAAGTTTGAGTCTATCATATTAGGTTTTGGATTTATAGCTGTTTTTGTGTCTATTGCTTCAAAAACATTTTCAGATATTTTGTGTGTTCTGAAGAAACTACAAGAGATATCTAACCCAAACTTTCTGTGCAAGAGGGGCTTGTACATCTGCACAACATGTCTTTTAAAGTTTGAACTTATCTTATTGCATTTTTGAGTTATAGCAGTTTTTAAGTTTTTATTGCTCCAAAAGCCTTTTCAGCCCATGAACAGTTGTGTGCGTTTCGAAAAAAAATGCAAGAGCTATTCAAACCCTTTTTGCTGGGCAAGTAGGACCTGTAAATCTACACAATACATAGTTCAAAGTTTGAGTCTATCATATTAGGTTTTGGATTTATAGCTGTTTTTGTGTCTATTGCTTCAAAAGCATTTTCAGATAATTTGTGTGTTCTGAAGAAACTACAAGAGATATCTAACCCAAACTTTCTGTGCAAGAGGGGCTTGTACATCTGCACAACATATTTTTTAAAGTTTGAACTTATCTTATTGCATTTTTGAGTTATAGCAGTTTTTAAGTTTTTATTGCTCCAAAAGCCTTTTCAGCCCATGAACAGTTGTTTGTGAGTTTTCGAAAAAAGTGCAAAAGCTATTCGAACCCTTTTTGCTGGGCAAGTAGGACCTTTAAATCTACACAATATATAGTTCAAAGTTGGAGTCTATCATATTAGGTTTTGGATTTATAGCTGTTTTTGTGTCTATTGCTTCAAAAGCATTTTTAGATAATTTGTGTGTTCTGAAGAAACTACAAGAGATATCTAACCCAAACTTTCTGTGCAAGAGGGGCTTGTACATCTGCACAACATGTCTTTTAAAGTTTGAACTTATCTTATTGAATTTTTGAGTTATAGCAGTTTTTACGTTTTTATTGCTCCAAAAGCCTTTTCAGCCCATGAACAGTTGTGTGCGTTTCGAAAAAAGTGCAAGAGCTATTCAAACCCTTTTTGCTAGGCAAGTAGGACCTGTAAATCTACACAATACATAGTTTAAAGTTTGAGTCTATCATATTAGGTTTTGGATTTATAGCTGTTTTTGTGTCTATTGCTTCAAAAACATTTTCAGATATTTTGTGTGTTCTGAAGAAACTACAAGAGATATCTAACCCAAACTTTCTGTGCAAGAGGGGCTTGTACATCTGCACAACATGTCTTTTAAAGTTTGAACTTATCTTATTGCATTTTTGAGTTATAGCAGTTTTTAAGTTTTTATTGCTCCAAAAGCCTTTTCAGCCCATGAACAGTTGTGTGCGTTTCGAAAAAAGTGCAAGAGCTATTCAAACCCTTTTTGCTGGGCAAGTAGGACCTGTAAATCTACACAATACATAGTTCAAAGTTTGAGTCTATCATATTAGGTTTTTGATTTATAGCTGTTTTTGTGTCTATTGCTTCAAAAGCATTTTCAGATAATTTGTGTGTTCTGAAGAAACTACAAGAGATATCTAACCCAAACTTTCTGTGCAAGAGGGGCTTGTACATCTGCACAACATATTTTTTAAAGTTTGAACTTATCTTATTGCATTTTTGAGTTATAGCAGTTTTTAAGTTTTTATTGCTCCAAAAGCCTTTTCAGCCCATGAACAGTTGTTTGTGAGTTTTCGAAAAAAGTGCAAAAGCTATTCGAACCCTTTTTGCTGGGCAAGTAGGACCTGTAAATCTACACAATACATAGTTTAAAGTTTGAGTCTATCATATTAGGTTTTGGATTTATAGCTGTTTTTGTGTCTATTGCTTCAAAAACATTTTCAGATATTTTGTGTGTTCTGAAGAAACTACAAGAGATATCTAACCCAAACTTTCTGTGCAAGAGGGGCTTGTACATCTGCACAACATGTCTTTTAAAGTTTGAACTTATCTTATTGCATTTTTGAGTTATAGCAGTTTTTAAGTTTTTATTGCTCCAAAAGCCTTTTCAGCCCATGAACAGTTGTGTGCGTTTCGAAAAAAAATGCAAGAGCTATTCAAACCCTTTTTGCTGGGCAAGTAGGACCTGTAAATCTACACAATACATAGTTCAAAGTTTGAGTCTATCATATTAGGTTTTGGATTTATAGCTGTTTTTGTGTCTATTGCTTCAAAAGCATTTTCAGATAATTTGTGTGTTCTGAAGAAACTACAAGAGATATCTAACCCAAACTTTCTGTGCAAGAGGGGCTTGTACATCTGCACAACATATTTTTTAAAGTTTGAACTTATCTTATTGCATTTTTGAGTTATAGCAGTTTTTAAGTTTTTATTGCTCCAAAAGCCTTTTCAGCCCATGAACAGTTGTTTGTGAGTTTTCGAAAAAAGTGCAAAAGCTATTCGAACCCTTTTTGCTGGGCAAGTAGGACCTGTAAATCTACACAATATATAGTTCAAAGTTGGAGTCTATCATATTAGGTTTTGGATTTATAGCTGTTTTTGTGTCTATTGCTTCAAAAGCATTTTTAGATAATTTGTGTGTTCTGAAGAAACTACAAGAGATATCTAACCCAAACTTTCTGTGCAAGAGGGGCTTGTACATCTGCACAACATGTCTTTTAAAGTTTGAACTTATCTTATTGAATTTTTGAGTTATAGCAGTTTTTACGTTTTTATTGCTCCAAAAGCCTTTTCAGCCCATGAACAGTTGTGTGCGTTTCGAAAAAAGTGCAAGAGCTATTCAAACCCTTTTTGCTAGGCAAGTAGGACCTGTAAATCTACACAATACATAGTTTAAAGTTTGAGTCTATCATATTAGGTTTTGGATTTATAGCTGTTTTTGTGTCTATTGCTTCAAAAACATTTTCAGATATTTTGTGTGTTCTGAAGAAACTACAAGAGATATCTAACCCAAACTTTCTGTGCAAGAGGGGCTTGTACATCTGCACAACATGTCTTTTAAAGTTTGAACTTATCTTATTGCATTTTTGAGTTATAGCAGTTTTTAAGTTTTTATTGCTCCAAAAGCCTTTTCAGCCCATGAACAGTTGTGTGCGTTTCGAAAAAAGTGCAAGAGCTATTCAAACCCTTTTTGCTGGGCAAGTAGGACCTGTAAATCTACACAATACATAGTTCAAAGTTTGAGTCTATCATATTAGGTTTTTGATTTATAGCTGTTTTTGTGTCTATTGCTTCAAAAGCATTTTCAGATAATTTGTGTGTTCTGAAGAAACTACAAGAGATATCTAACCCAAACTTTCTGTGCAAGAGGGGCTTGTACATCTGTACAACATATTTTTTAAAGTTTGAACTTATCTTATTGCATTTTTGAGTTATAGCAGTTTTTAAGTTTTTATTGCTCCAAAAGCCTTTTCAGCCCATGAACAGTTGTTTGTGAGTTTTCGAAAAAAGTGCAAAAGCTATTCGAACCCTTTTTGCTGGGCAAGTAGGACCTGTAAATCTACACAATATATAGTTCAAAGTTGGAGTCTATCATATTAGGTTTTGGATTTATAGCTGTTTTTGTGTCTATTGCTTCAAAAGCATTTTTAGATAATTTGTGTGTTCTGAAGAAACTACAAGACATATCTAACCCAAACTTTCTGTGCAAGAGGGGCTTGTACATCTGCACAACATGTCTTTTAAAGTTTGAACTTATCTTATTGCATTTTTGAGTTATAGCAGTTTTTAAGTTTTTATTGCTCCAAAAGCCTTTTCAGCCCATGAACAGTTGTGTGCGTTTCGAAAAAAAGTGCAAGAGCTATTCAAACCCTTTTTGCTGGGCAAGTAGGACCTGTAAATCTACACAATACATAGTTCAAAGTTTGAGTCTATCATATTAGGTTTTGGATTTATAGCTGTTTTTGTGTCTATTGCTTCAAAAGCATTTTCAGATAATTTGTGTGTTCTGAAGAAACTACAAGAGATATCTAACCCAAACTTTCTGTGCAAGAGGGGCTTGTACATCTGCACAACATATTTTTTAAAGTTTGAACTTATCTTATTGCATTTTTGAGTTATAGCAGTTTTTAAGTTTTTATTGCTCCAAAAGCCTTTTCAGCCCATGAACAGTTGTTTGTGAGTTTTCGAAAAAAGTGCAAAAGCTATTCGAACCCTTTTTGCTGGGCAAGTAGGACCTGTAAATCTACACAATATATAGTTCAAAGTTGGAGTCTATCATATTAGGTTTTGGATTTATAGCTGTTTTTGTGTATATTGCTTCAAAAGCATTTTTAGATCATTTGTGTGTTCTGAAGAAACTACAAGAGATATCTAACCCAAACTTTCTGTGCAAGAGGGGCTTGTACATCTGCACAACATGTCTTTTAAAGTTTGAACTTATCTTATTGCATTTTTGAGTTATAGCAGTTTTAACGTTTTTATTGCTCCAAAAGCCTTTTCAGCCCATGAACAGTTGTTTGTGATTTTCGAAAAAAGTGCAAGAGCTATTCAAACCCTTTTTGCTGGGCAAGTAGGACCTGTAAATCTACACAATATATAGTTTAAAGTTTGAGTCTATCATATTAGGTTTTGGATTTATAGCTGTTTTTGTGTCTATTGCTTCAAAAGCATTTTCAGATAATTTGTGTGTTCTGAAGAAACTACAAGAGATATCTAACCCAAACTTTCTGTGCAAGAGGGGCTTGTACATCTGCACAACTTGTCTTTTAAAGTTTGAACTTATCTTATTGCATTTTTGAGTTATAGCAGTTTTTAAGTTTTTATTGCTCCAAAAGCCTTTTCAGCCCATGAACAGTTGTGTGCGTTTCGAAAAAAAGTGCAAGAGCTATTCAAACCCTTTTTGCTGGGCAAGTAGGGCCTGTAAATCTACACAATACATAGTTCAAAGTTTGAGTCTATCATATTAGGTTTTTGATTTATAGCTGTTTTTGTGTCTATTGCTTCAAAAGCATTTTCAGATAATTTGTGTGTTCTGAAGAAACTACAAGAGATATATAACCCAAACTTTCTGTGCAAGAGGGGCTTGTACATCTGCACAACATATTTTTTAAAGTTTGAACTTATCTTATTGCATTTTTGAGTTATAGCAGTTTTTAAGTTTTTATTGCTCCAAAAGCCTTTTCAGCCCATGAACAGTTGTTTGTGAGTTTTCGAAAAAAGTGCAAAAGCTATTCGAACCCTTTTTGCTGGGCAAGTAGGACCTGTAAATCTACACAATATATAGTTCAAAGTTTGAGTCTATCATATTAGGTTTTGGATTTATAGCTGTTTTTGTGTCTATTGCTTCAAAAACATTTTCAGATAATTTGTGTGTTCTGAAGAAACTACAAGAGATATCTAACCCAAACTTTCTGTGCAAGAGGGGCTTGTACATCTGCAGAACATGTCTTTTAAAGTTTGAACTTATCTTATTGCATTTTTGAGTTATAGCAGTTTTTTAAGTTTTTATTGCTCCAAAAGCCTTTTCAGCCCATGAACAGTTGTGTGCGTTTCGAAAAAAAGTGAAAGAGCTATTCAAACCCTTTTTGCTAGGCAAGTAGGACCTGTAAATCTACACAATACATAGTTTAAAGTTTGAGTCTATCATATTAGGTTTTGGATTTATAGCTGTTTTTGTGTCTATTGCTTCAAAAACATTTTCAGATATTTTGTGTGTTCTGAAGAAACTACAAGAGATATCTAACCCAAACTTTCTGTGCAAGAGGGGCTTGTACATCTGCACAACATGTCTTTTAAAGTTTGAACTTATCTTATTGCATTTTTGAGTTATAGCAGTTTTTAAGTTTTTATTGCTCCAAAAGCCTTTTCAGCCCATGAACAGTTGTTTGTGATTTTCGAAAAAAGTGCAAGAGCTATTCAAACCCTTTTTGCTGGGCAAGTAGGACCTGTAAATCTACACAATATATAGTTTAAAGTTTGAGTCTATCATATTAGGTTTTGGATTTATAGCTGTTTTTGTGTCTATTGCTTCAAAAGCATTTTCAGATAATTTGTGTGTTCTGAAGAAACTACAAGAGATATCTAACCCAAACTTTCTGTGCAAGAGGGGCTTGTACATCTGCACAACATGTCTTTTAAAATTTGAACTTATCTTATTGCATTTTTGAGTTATGGCAGTTTTAAGTTTTTATTGCTCCAAAAGCCTTTTCAGCCCATGAACAGTTGTTTGTGAGTTTTCGAAAAAAGTGCAAAAGCTATTCGAACCCTTTTTGCTGGGCAAGTAGGACCTGTAAATCTACACAATATATAGTTTAAAGTTTGAGTCTATCATATTAGGTTTTGGATTTATAGCTGTTTTTGTGTCTTTTGCTTCAAAAGCATTTTCAGATAATTTGTGTGTTCTGAAGAAACTACAAGAGATATCTAACCCAAAATTTCTGTGCAAGAGGGGCTTGTACATCTGCACAACATGTATTTTAAAGTTTGAACTTATCTTATTGCATTTTTGAGTTATAACCGTTTTAACGTTTTTATTGCTCCAAAAGCCTTTTCAGCCCATGAACAGTTGTTTGTGAGTTTCGAAAAAAGTGCAAGAGCTATTCAAACCCTTTTTGCTGGGCAAGTAGGACCTGTAAATCTACACAATATATAGTTTAAAGTTTGAGTCTATCATATTAGGTTTTGGATTTATAGCTGTTTTTGTGTCTATTGCTTCAAAAGCATTTTCAGATAATTTGTGTGTTCTGAAGAAACTACAAGAGATATCTAACCCAAACTTTCTGTGCAAGAGGGGCTTGTACATCTGCACAACATGTCTTTTAAAGTTTGAACTTATCTTATTGAATTTTTGAGTTATAGCAGTTTTTACGTTTTTATTACTCCAAAAGTCTTTTCAGCCCATGAA
Source organism: Eucyclogobius newberryi (assembly GCF_026437365.1). Classification (NCBI taxonomy): domain Eukaryota; kingdom Metazoa; phylum Chordata; class Actinopteri; order Gobiiformes; family Gobiidae; genus Eucyclogobius; species Eucyclogobius newberryi. Next base: position 346,355 of record NW_027316001.1, read on the forward strand.
CAGTTGTGTGCGTTTCGAAAAAAGTGCAAGAGCTATTCAAACCCTTTTTGCTGGGCAAGTAGGACCTGTAAATCTACACAATACATAGTTTAAAGTTTGAGTCTATCATATTAGGTTTTGGATTTATAGCTGTTTTTGTGTCTATTGCTTCAAAAGCATTTTCAGATAATTTGTGTGTTCTGAAGAAACTACAAGAGATATCTAACCCAAACTTTCTGTGCAAGAGGGGCTTGTACATCTGCACAACATGTCTTTTAAAGTTTGAACTTATCTTATTGCATTTTTGAGTTATGGCAGTTTTAAGTTTTTATTGCTCCAAAAGCCTTTTCAGCCCATGAACAGTTGTGTGCGTTTCGAAAAAAAGTGAAAGAGCTATTCAAACCCTTTTTGCTAGGCAAGTAGGACCTGTAAATCTACACAATACATAGTTTAAAGTTTGAGTCTATCATATTAGGTTTTGGATTTATAGCTGTTTTTGTGTCTATTGCTTCAAAAACATTTTCAGATAATTTGTGTGTTCTGAAGAAACTACAAGAGATATCTAACCCAAACTTTCTGTGCAAGAGGGGCTTGTACATCTGCACAACATATTTTTTAAAGTTTGAACTTATCTTATTGCATTTTTGAGTTATAGCAGTTTTTAGGTTTTTATTGCTCCAAAAGCCTTTTCAGCCCATGAACAGTTGTTTGTGAGTTTTCGAAAAAAGTGCAAAAGCTATTCGAACCCTTTTTGCTGGGCAAGTAGGACCTGTAAATCTACACAATATATAGTTTAAAGTTGGAGTCTATCATATTAGGTTTTGGATTTATAGCTGTTTTTGTGTATATTGCTTCAAAAGCATTTTTAGATCATTTGTGTGTTCTGAAGAAACTACAAGAGATATCTAACCCAAACTTTCTGTGCAAGAGGGGCTTGTACATCTGCACAACATGTCTTTTAAAGTTTGAACTTATCTTATTGAATTTTTGAGTTATAGCAGTTTTTACGTTTTTATTGCTCCAAAAGCCTTTTCAGCCCATGAACAGTTGTGTGCGTTTCGAAAAAAGTGCAAGAGCTATTCAAACCCTTTTTGCAGGGCAAGTAGGACCTGTAAATCTACACAATACATAGTTTAAAGTTTGAGTCTATCATATTAGGTTTTGGATTTATAGCTGTTTTTGTGTCTATTGCTTCAAAAGCATTTTCAGATAATTTGTGTGTTCTGAAGAAACTAAAAGAGATATCTAACCCAAACTTTCTGTGCAAGAGGGGCTTGTACATCTGCAGAACATGTCTTTTAAAGTTTGAACTTATCTTATTGCATTTTTGAGTTATAGCAGTTTTTAAGTTTTTATTGCTCCAAAAGCCTTTTCAGCCCATGAACAGTTGTGTGCGTTTCGAAAAAAAGTGAAAGAGCTATTCAAACCCTTTTTGCTAGGCAAGTAGGACCTGTAAATCTACACAATACATAGTTCAAAGTTTGAGTCTATCATATTAGGTTTTGGATTTATAGCTGTTTTTGTGTCTATTGCTTCAAAAGCATTTTCAGATAATTTGTGTGTTCTGAAGAAACTACAAGAGATATCTAACCCAAACTTTCTGTGCAAGAGGGGCTTGTACATCTGCACAACATATTTTTTAAAGTTTGAACTTATCTTATTGCATTTTTGAGTTATAGCAGTTTTTAAGTTTTTATTGCTCCAAAAGCCTTTTCAGCCCATGAACAGTTGTTTGTGAGTTTTCGAAAAAAGTGCAAAAGCTATTCGAACCCTTTTTGCTGGGCAAGTAGGACCTGTAAATCTACACAATATATAGTTCAAAGTTGGAGTCTATCATATTAGGTTTTGGATTTATAGCTGTTTTTGTGTATATTGCTTCAAAAGCATTTTTAGATCATTTGTGTGTTCTGAAGAAACTACAAGAGATATCTAACCCAAACTTTCTGTGCAAGAGGGGCTTGTACATCTGCACAACATGTCTTTTAAAGTTTGAACTTATCTTATTGCATTTTTGAGTTATAGCAGTTTTAACGTTTTTATTGCTCCAAAAGCCTTTTCAGCCCATGAACAGTTGTTTGTGAGTTTTCGAAAAAAGTGCAAAAGCTATTCGAACCCTTTTTGCTGGGCAAGTAGGACCTGTAAATCTACACAATATATAGTTCAAAGTTGGAGTCTATCATATTAGGTTTTGGATTTATAGCTGTTTTTGTGTCTATTGCTTCAAAAGCATTTTTAGATAATTTGTGTGTTCTGAAGAAACTACAAGAGATATCTAACCCAAACTTTCTGTGCAAGAGGGGCTTGTACATCTGCACAACATGTCTTTTAAAGTTTGAACTTATCTTATTGAATTTTTGAGTTATAGCAGTTTTTACGTTTTTATTGCTCCAAAAGCCTTTTCAGCCCATGAACAGTTGTGTGCGTTTCGAAAAAAGTGCAAGAGCTATTCAAACCCTTTTTGCAGGGCAAGTAGGACCTGTAAATCTACACAATACATAGTTTAAAGTTTGAGTCTATCATATTAGGTTTTGGATTTATAGCTGTTTTTGTGTCTATTGCTTCAAAAACATTTTCAGATAATTTGTGTGTTCTGAAGAAACTACAAGAGATATCTAACCCAAACTTTCTGTGCAAGAGGGGCTTGTACATCTGCAGAACATGTCTTTTAAAGTTTGAACTTATCTTATTGCATTTTTGAGTTATAGCAGTTTTTAAGTTTTTATTGCTCCAAAAGCCTTTTCAGCCCATGAACAGTTGTGTGCGTTTCGAAAAAAAGTGCAAGAGCTATTCAAACCCTTTTTGCTGGGCAAGTAGGACCTGTAAATCTACACAATACATAGTTCAAAGTTTGAGTCTATCATATTAGGTTTTGGATTTATAGCTGTTTTTGTGTCTATTGCTTCAAAAGCATTTTCAGATAATTTGTGTGTTCTGAAGAAACTACAAGAGATATCCAACCCAAACTTTCTGTGCAAGAGGGGCTTGTACATCTGCACAACATATTTTTTAAAGTTTGAACTTATCTTATTGCATTTTTGAGTTATAGCAGTTTTTAAGTTTTTATTGCTCCAAAAGCCTTTTCAGCCCATGAACAGTTGTTTGTGAGTTTTCGAAAAAAGTGCAAAAGCTATTCGAACCCTTTTTGCTGGGCAAGTAGGACCTGTAAATCTACACAATATATAGTTCAAAGTTGGAGTCTATCATATTAGGTTTTGGATTTATAGCTGTTTTTGTGTATATTGCTTCAAAAGCATTTTTAGATCATTTGTGTGTTCTGAAGAAACTACAAGAGATATCTAACCCAAACTTTCTGTGCAAGAGGGGCTTGTACATCTGCACAACATGTCTTTTAAAGTTTGAACTTATCTTATTGCATTTTTGAGTTATAGCATTTTTAACGTTTTTATTGCTCCAAAAGCCTTTTCAGCCCATGAACAGTTGTTTGTGATTTTCGAAAAAAGTGCAAGAGCTATTCAAACCCTTTTTGCTGGGCAAGTAGGACCTGTAAATCTACACAATATATAGTTTAAAGTTTGAGTCTATCATATTAGGTTTTGGATTTATAGCTGTTTTTGTGTCTATTGCTTCAAAAGCATTTTCAGATAATTTGTGTGTTCTGAAGAAACTACAAGAGATATCTAACCCAAACTTTCTGTGCAAGAGGGGCTTGTACATCTGCACAACATGTCTTTTAAAGTTTGAACTTATCTTATTGCATTTTTGAGTTATGGCAGTTTTAAGTTTTTATTGCTCCAAAAGCCTTTTCAGCCCATGAACAGTTGTTTGTGAGTTTTCGAAAAAAGTGCAAAAGCTATTCGAACCCTTTTTGCTGGGCAAGTAGGACCTGTAAATCTACACAATATATAGTTTAAAGTTTGAGTCTATCATATTAGGTTTTGGATTTATAGCTGTTTTTGTGTCTTTTGCTTCAAAAGCATTTTCAGATAATTTGTGTGTTCTGAAGAAACTACAAGAGATATCTAACCCAAAATTTCTGTGCAAGAGGGGCTTGTACATCTGCACAACATGTATTTTAAAGTTTGAACTTATCTTATTGCATTTTTGAGTTATAACCGTTTTAACGTTTTTATTGCTCCAAAAGCCTTTTCAGCCCATGAACAGTTGTTTGTGAGTTTCGAAAAAAGTGCAAGAGCTATTCAAACCCTTTTTGCTGGGCAAGTAGGACCTGTAAATCTACACAATATATAGTTTAAAGTTTGAGTCTATCATATTAGGTTTTGGATTTATAGCTGTTTTTGTGTCTATTGCTTCAAAAGCATTTTCAGATAATTTGTGTGTTCTGAAGAAACTACAAGAGATATCTAACCCAAACTTTCTGTGCAAGAGGGGCTTGTACATCTGCACAACATGTCTTTTAAAGTTTGAACTTATCTTATTGAATTTTTGAGTTATAGCAGTTTTTACGTTTTTATTACTCCAAAAGTCTTTTCAGCCCATGAACAGTTGTGTGCGTTTCGAAAAAAGTGCAAGAGCTATTCAAACCCTTTTTGCTGGGCAAGTAGGACCTGTAAATCTACACAATACATAGTTTAAAGTTTGAGTCTATCATATTAGGTTTTGGATTTATAGCTGTTTTTGTGTCTATTGCTTCAAAAGCATTTTCAGATAATTTGTGTGTTCTGAAGAAACTACAAGAGATATCTAACCCAAACTTTCTGTGCAAGAGGGGCTTGTACATCTGCACAACATGTCTTTTAAAGTTTGAACTTATCTTATTGCATTTTTGAGTTATGGCAGTTTTAAGTTTTTATTGCTCCAAAAGCCTTTTCAGCCCATGAACAGTTGTGTGCGTTTCGAAAAAAAGTGAAAGAGCTATTCAAACCCTTTTTGCTAGGCAAGTAGGACCTGTAAATCTACACAATACATAGTTTAAAGTTTGAGTCTATCATATTAGGTTTTGGATTTATAGCTGTTTTTGTGTCTATTGCTTCAAAAACATTTTCAGATAATTTGTGTGTTCTGAAGAAACTACAAGAGATATCTAACCCAAACTTTCTGTGCAAGAGGGGCTTGTACATCTGCACAACATATTTTTTAAAGTTTGAACTTATCTTATTGCATTTTTGAGTTATAGCAGTTTTTAGGTTTTTATTGCTCCAAAAGCCTTTTCAGCCCATGAACAGTTGTTTGTGAGTTTTCGAAAAAAGTGCAAAAGCTATTCGAACCCTTTTTGCTGGGCAAGTAGGACCTGTAAATCTACACAATATATAGTTTAAAGTTGGAGTCTATCATATTAGGTTTTGGATTTATAGCTGTTTTTGTGTCTATTGCTTCAAAAGCATTTTTAGATCATTTGTGTGTTCTGTAGAAACTACAAGAGATATCTAACCCAAACTTTCTGTGCAAGAGGGGCTTGTACATCTGCACAACATGTCTTTTAAAGTTTAAACTTATCTTATTGCATTTTTGAGTTATAGCAGTTTTAACGTTTTTATTGCTCCAAAAGCCTTTTCAGCCCATGAACAGTTGTTTGTGAGTTTCGAAAAAAGTGCAAGAACTATTCAAACCCTTTTTGCTGGGCAAGTAGGACCTGTAAATCTACACAATATATAGTTTAAAGTTTGAGTCTATCATATTAGGTTTTGGATTTATAGCTGTTTTTGTGTCTATTGCTTCAAAAGCATTTTCAGATAATTTGTGTGTTCTGAAGAAACTACAAGAGATATCTAACCCAAACTTTCTGTGCAAGAGGGGCTTGTACATCTGCACAACATATTTTTTAAAGTTTGAACTTATCTTATTGCATTTTTGAGTTATAGCAGTTTTTAAGTTTTTATTGCTCCAAAAGCCTTTTCAGCCCATGAACAGTTGTTTGTGAGTTTTCGAAAAAAGTGCAAAAGCTATTCGAACCCTTTTTGCTGGGCAAGTAGGACCTGTAAATCTACACAATATATAGTTCAAAGTTGGAGTCTATCATATTAGGTTTTGGATTTATAGCTGTTTTTGTGTCTATTGCTTCAAAAGCATTTTTAGATCATTTGTGTGTTCTGAAGAAACTACAAGAGATATCTAACCCAAACTTTCTGTGCAAGAGGGGCTTGTACATCTGCACAACATGTCTTTTAAAGTTTGAACTTATCTTATTGCATTTTTGAGTTATAGCAGTTTTTAAGTTTTTATTGCTCCAAAAGCCTTTTCAGCCCATGAACAGTTGTGTGCGTTTCGAAAAAAAGTGCAAGAGCTATTCAAACCCTTTTTGCTGAGCAAGTAGGGCCTGTAAATCTACACAATACATAGTTCAAAGTTTGAGTCTATCATATTAGGTTTTTGATTTATAGCTGTTTTTGTGTCTATTGCTTCAAAAGCATTTTCAGATAATTTGTGTGTTCTGAAGAAACTACAAGAGATATCTAACCCAAACTTTCTGTGCAAGAGGGGCTTGTACATCTGCACAACATATTTTTTAAAGTTTGAACTTGTCTTATTGCATTTTTGAGTTATAGCAGTTTTTAAGTTTTTATTGCTCCAAAAGCCTTTTCAGCCCATGAACAGTTGTTTGTGAGTTTTCGAAAAAAGTGCAAAAGCTATTCGAACCCTTTTTGCTGGGCAAGTAGGACCTGTAAATCTACACAATATATAGTTCAAAGTTGGAGTCTATCATATTAGGTTTTGGATTTATAGCTGTTTTTGTGTCTATTGCTTCAAAAGCATTTTTAGATAATTTGTGTGTTCTGAAGAAACTTCAAGAGATATCTAACCCAAACTTTCTGTGCAAGAGGGGCTTGTACATCTGCACAACATGTCTTTTAAAGTTTGAACTTATCTTATTGAATTTTTGAGTTATAGCAGTTTTTACGTTTTTATTGCTCCAAAAGCCTTTTCAGCCCATGAACAGTTGTGTGCGTTTCGAAAAAAGTGCAAGAGCTATTCAAACCCTTTTTGCAGGGCAAGTAGGACCTGTAAATCTACACAATACATAGTTTAAAGTTTGAGTCTATCATATTAGGTTTTGGATTTATAGCTGTTTTTGTGTCTATTGCTTCAAAAACATTTTCAGATAATTTGTGTGTTCTGAAGAAACTACAAGAGATATCTAACCCAAACTTTCTGTGCAAGAGGGGCTTGTACATCTGCACAACATGTCTTTTAAAGTTTGAACTTATCTTATTGCATTTTTGAGTTATAGCAGTTTTTAAGTTTTTATTGCTCCAAAAGCCTTTTCAGCCCATGAACAGTTGTGTGCGTTTCGAAAAAAAGTGCAAGAGCTATTCAAACCCTTTTTGCTGGGCAAGTAGGGCCTGTAAATCTACACAATACATAGTTCAAAGTTTGAGTCTATCATATTAGGTTTTTGATTTATAGCTGTTTTTGTGTCTATTGCTTCAAAAGCATTTTCAGATAATTTGTGTGTTCTGAAGAAACTACAAGAGATATCTAACCCAAACTTTCTGTGCAAGAGGGGCTTGTACATCTGCACAACATATTTTTTAAAGTTTGAACTTGTCTTATTGCATTTTTGAGTTATAGCAGTTTTTAAGTTTTTATTGCTCCAAAAGCCTTTTCAGCCCATGAACAGTTGTTTGTGAGTTTTCGAAAAAAGTGCAAAAGCTATTCGAACCCTTTTTGCTGGGCAAGTAGGACCTGTAAATCTACACAATATATAGTTCAAAGTTGGAGTCTATCATATTAGGTTTTGGATTTATAGCTGTTTTTGTGTCTATTGCTTCAAAAGCATTTTTAGATAATTTGTGTGTTCTGAAGAAACTTCAAGAGATATCTAACCCAAACTTTCTGTGCAAGAGGGGCTTGTACATCTGCACAACATGTCTTTTAAAGTTTGAACTTATCTTATTGAATTTTTGAGTTATAGCAGTTTTTACGTTTTTATTGCTCCAAAAGCCTTTTCAGCCCATGAACAGTTGTGTGCGTTTCGAAAAAAGTGCAAGAGCTATTCAAACCCTTTTTGCAGGGCAAGTAGGACCTGTAAATCTACACAATACATAGTTTAAAGTTTGAGTCTATCATATTAGGTTTTGGATTTATAGCTGTTTTTGTGTCTATTGCTTCAAAAACATTTTCAGATAATTTGTGTGTTCTGAAGAAACTACAAGAGATATCTAACCCAAACTTTCTGTGCAAGAGGGGCTTGTACATCTGCAGAACATGTCTTTTAAAGTTTGAACTTATCTTATTGCATTTTTGAGTTATAGCAGTTTTTAAGTTTTTATTGCTCCAAAAGCCTTTTCAGCCCATGAACAGTTGTGTGCGTTTCGAAAAAAAGTGAAAGAGCTATTCAAACCCTTTTTGCTAGGCAAGTATGACCTGTAAATCTACACAATACATAGTTTAAAGTTTGAGTCTATCATATTAGGTTTTGGATTTATAGCTGTTTTTGTGTCTATTGCTTCAAAAACATTTTCAGATATTTTGTATGTTCTGAAGAAACTACAACAGATATCTAACCCAAACTTTCTGTGCAAGAGGGGCTTGTACATCTGCACAACATGTCTTTTAAAGTTTGAACTTATCTTATTGAATTTTTGAGTTATAGCAGTTTTTACGTTTTTATTGCTCCAAAAGCCTTTTCAGCCCATGAACAGTTGTGTGCGTTTCGAAAAAAGAGCAAGAGCTATTCAAACCCTTTTTGCTGGGCAAGTAGGACCTGTAAATCTACACAATACATAGTTTAAAGTTTGAATCTATCATATTAGGTTTTTGATTTATAGCTGTTTTTGTGTCTATTGCTTCAAAAGCATTTTCAGATAATTTGTGTGTTCTGAAGAAACTACAAGAGATATCTAACCCAAACTTTCTGTGCAAGAGGGGCTTGTACATCTGCACAACATATTTTTTAAAGTTTGAACTTATCTTATTGCATTTTTGAGTTATAGCAGTTTTTAAGTTTTTATTGCTCCAAAAGCCTTTTCAGCCCATGAACAGTTGTTTGTGAGTTTTCGAAAAAAGTGCAAAAGCTATTCGAACCCTTTTTGCTGGGCAAGTAGGACCTGTAAATCTACACAATATATAGTTCAAAGTTGGAGTCTATCATATTAGGTTTTGGATTTATAGCTGTTTTTGTGTCTATTGCTTCAAAAGCATTTTTAGATCATTTGTGTGTTCTGAAGAAACTACAAGAGATATCTAACCCAAACTTTCTGTGCAAGAGGGGCTTGTACATCTGCACAACATGTCTTTTAAAGTTTGAACTTATCTTATTGCATTTTTGAGTTATAGCAGTTTTTAAGTTTTTATTGCTCCAAAAGCCTTTTCAGCCCATGAACAGTTGTGTGCGTTTCGAAAAAAAGGCAAGAGCTATTCAAACCCTTTTTGCTGGGCAAGTAGGACCTGTAAATCTACACAATACATAGTTCAAAGTTTGAGTCTATCATATTAGGTTTTGGATTTATAGCTGTTTTTGTGTCTATTGCTTCAAAAGCATTTTCAGATAATTTGTGTGTTCTGAAGAAACTACAAGAGATATCTAACCCAAACTTTCTGTGCAAGAGGGGCTTGTACATCTGCACAACATATTTTTTAAAGTTTGAACTTATCTTATTGCATTTTTGAGTTATAGCAGTTTTTAAGTTTGTATTGCTCCAAAAGCCTTTTCAGCCCATGAACAGTTGTTTGTGAGTTTTCCAAAAAAGTGCAAAAGCTATTCGAACCCTTTTTGCTGGGCAAGTAGGACCTGTAAATCTACACAATATATAGTTCAAAGTTGGAGTCTATCATATTAGGTTTTGGATTTATAGCTGTTTTTGTGTATATTGCTTCAAAAGCATTTTTAGATCATTTGTGTGTTCTGAAGAAACTACAAGAGATATCTAACCCAAACTTTCTGTGCAAGAGGGGCTTGTACATCTGCACAACATGTCTTTTAAAGTTTGAACTTATCTTATTGCATTTTTGAGTTATGGCAGTTTTAAGTTTTTATTGCTCCAAAAGCCTTTTCAGCCCATGAACAGTTGTTTGTGAGTTTTCGAAAAAAGTGCAAAAGCTATTCGAACCCTTTTTGCTGGGCAAGTAGGACCTGTAAATCTACACAATATATAGTTTAAAGTTTGAGTCTATCATATTAGGTTTTGGATTTATAGCTGTTTTTGTGTCTTTTGCTTCAAAAGCATTTTCAGATAATTTGTGTGTTCTGAAGAAACTACAAGAGATATATAACCCAAACTTTCTGTGCAAGAGGGGCTTGTACATCTGCACAACATGTATTTTAAAGTTTGAACTTATCTTATTGCATTTTTGAGTTATAACCGTTTTAACGTTTTTATTGCTCCAAAAGCCTTTTCAGCCCATGAACAGTTGTTTGTGAGTTTCGAAAAAAGTGCAAGAGCTATTCAAACCCTTTTTGCTGGGCAAGTAGGACCTGTAAATCTACACAATATATAGTTTAAAGTTTGAGTCTATCATATTAGGTTTTGGATTTATAGCTGTTTTTGTGTCTATTGCTTCAAAAGCATTTTCAGATAATTTGTGTGTTCTGAAGAAACTACAAGAGATATCTAACCCAAACTTTCTGTGCAAGAGGGGCTTGTACATCTGCACAACATGTCTTTTAAAGTTTGAACTTATCTTATTGAATTTTTGAGTTATAGCAGTTTTTACGTTTTTATTACTCCAAAAGTCTTTTCAGCCCATGAACAGTTGTGTGCGTTTCGAAAAAAGTGCAAGAGCTATTCAAACCCTTTTTGCTGGGCAAGTAGGACCTGTAAATCTACACAATACATAGTTTAAAGTTTGAGTCTATCATATTAGGTTTTGGATTTATAGCTGTTTTTGTGTCTATTGCTTCAAAAGCATTTTCAGATAATTTGTGTGTTCTGAAGAAACTACAAGAGATATCTAACCCAAACTTTCTGTGCAAGAGGGGCTTGTACATCTGCACAACATGTCTTTTAAAGTTTGAACTTATCTTATTGCATTTTTGAGTTATGGCAGTTTTAAGTTTTTATTGCTCCAAAAGCCTTTTCAGCCCATGAACAGTTGTGTGCGTTTCGAAAAAAAGTGAAAGAGCTATTCAAACCCTTTTTGCTAGGCAAGTAGGACCTGTAAATCTACACAATACATAGTTTAAAGTTTGAGTCTATCATATTAGGTTTTGGATTTATAGCTGTTTTTGTGTCTATTGCTTCAAAAACATTTTCAGATAATTTGTGTGTTCTGAAGAAACTACAAGAGATATCTAACCCAAACTTTCTGTGCAAGAGGGGCTTGTACATCTGCACAACATATTTTTTAAAGTTTGAACTTATCTTATTGCATTTTTGAGTTATAGCAGTTTTTAGGTTTTTATTGCTCCAAAAGCCTTTTCAGCCCATGAACAGTTGTTTGTGAGTTTTCGAAAAAAGTGCAAAAGCTATTCGAACCCTTTTTGCTGGGCAAGTAGGACCTGTAAATCTACACAATATATAGTTTAAAGTTGGAGTCTATCATATTAGGTTTTGGATTTATAGCTGTTTTTGTGTATATTGCTTCAAAAGCATTTTTAGATCATTTGTGTGTTCTGAAGAAACTACAAGAGATATCTAACCCAAACTTTCTGTGCAAGAGGGGCTTGTACATCTGCACAACATGTCTTTTAAAGTTTGAACTTATCTTATTGAATTTTTGAGTTATAGCAGTTTTTACGTTTTTATTGCTCCAAAAGCCTTTTCAGCCCATGAACAGTTGTGTGCGTTTCGAAAAAAGTGCAAGAGCTATTCAAACCCTTTTTGCAGGGCAAGTAGGACCTGTAAATCTACACAATACATAGTTTAAAGTTTGAGTCTATCATATTAGGTTTTGGATTTATAGCTGTTTTTGTGTCTATTGCTTCAAAAGCATTTTCAGATAATTTGTGTGTTCTGAAGAAACTAAAAGAGATATCTAACCCAAACTTTCTGTGCAAGAGGGGCTTGTACATCTGCAGAACATGTCTTTTAAAGTTTGAACTTATCTTATTGCATTTTTGAGTTATAGCAGTTTTTAAGTTTTTATTGCTCCAAAAGCCTTTTCAGCCCATGAACAGTTGTTTGTGAGTTTTCGAAAAAAGTGAAAGAGCTATTCGAACCCTTTTTGCTGGGCAAGTAGGACCTGTAAATCTACACAATATATAGTTTAAAGTTTGAGTCTATCATATTAGGTTTTGGATTTATAGCTGTTTTTGTGTCTATTGCTTCAAAAGCATTTTCAGATAATTTGTGTGTTCTGAAGAAACTAAAAGAGATATCTAACCCAAACTTTCTGTGCAAGAGGGGCTTGTACATCTGCAGAACATGTCTTTTAAAGTTTGAACTTATCTTATTGCATTTTTGAGTTATAGCAGTTTTTAAGTTTTTATTGCTCCAAAAGCCTTTTCAGCCCATGAACAGTTGTTTGTGAGTTTTCGAAAAAAGTGCAAAAGCTATTCGAACCCTTTTTGCTGGGCAAGTAGGACCTGTAAATCTACACAATATATAGTTCAAAGTTGGAGTCTATCATATTAGGTTTTGGATTTATAGCTGTTTTTGTGTCTATTGCTTCAAAAGCATTTTTAGATCATTTGTGTGTTCTGAAGAAACTACAAGAGATATCTAACCCAAACTTTCTGTGCAAGAGGGGCTTGTACATCTGCACAACATGTCTTTTAAAGTTTGAACTTATCTTATTGCATTTTTGAGTTATAGCAGTTTTTAAGATTTTATTGCTCCAAAAGCCTTTTCAGCCCATGAACAGTTGTGTGCGTTTCGAAAAAAAGTGCAAGAGCTATTCAAACCCTTTTTGCTCGGCAAGTAGGACCTGTAAATCTACACAATACATAGTTCAAAGTTTGAGTCTATCATATTAGGTTTTTGATTTATAGCTGTTTTTGTGTCTATTGCTTCAAAAGCATTTTCAGATAATTTGTGTGTTCTGAAGAAACTACAAGAGATATTTAACCCAAACTTTCTGTGCAAGAGGGGCTTGTACATCTGCACAACATATTTTTTAAAGTTTGAACTTATCTTATTGCATTTTTGAGTTATAGCAGTTTTTAAGTTTTTATTGCTCCAAAAGCCTTTTCAGCCCATGAACAGTTGTTTGTGAGTTTTCGAAAAAAAGTGCAAAAGCTATTCGAACCCTTTTTGCTGGGCAAGTAGGACCTGTAAATCTACACAATATATAGTTCAAAGTTGGAGTCTATCATATTAGGTTTTGGATTTATAGCTGTTTTTGTGTCTATTGCTTCAAAAGCATTTTTAGATAATTTGTGTGTTCTGAAGAAACTACAAGAGATATCTAACCCAAACTTTCTGTGCAAGAGGGGCTTGTACATCTGCACAACATGTCTTTTAAAGTTTGAACTTATCTTATTGCATTTTTGAGTTATAGCAGTTTTTAAGTTTTTATTGCTCCAAAAGCCTTTTCAGCCCATGAACAGTTGTGTGCGTTTCGAAAAAAAGTGCAAGAGCTATTCAAACCCTTTTTGCTGGGCAAGTAGGACCTGTAAATCTACACAATACATAGTTCAAAGTTTGAGTCTATCATATTAGGTTTTGGATTTATAGCTGTTTTTGTGTCTATTGCTTCAAAAGCATTTTCAGATAATTTGTGTGTTCTGAAGAAACTACAAGAGATATCTAACCCAAACTTTCTGTGCAAGAGGGGCTTGTACATCTGCACAACATATTTTTTAAAGTTTGAACTTATCTTATTGCATTTTTGAGTTATAGCAGTTTTTAAGTTTTTATTGCTCCAAAAGCCTTTTCAGCCCATGAACAGTTGTTTGTGAGTTTTCGAAAAAAGTGCAAAAGCTATTCGAACCCTTTTTGCTGGGCAAGTAGGACCTGTAAATCTACACAATATATAGTTCAAAGTTGGAGTCTATCATATTAGGTTTTGGATTTATAGCTGTTTTTGTGTCTATTGCTTCAAAAGCATTTTTAGATCATTTGTGTGTTCTGAAGAAACTACAAGAGATATCTAACCCAAACTTTCTGTGCAAGAGGGGCTTGTACATCTGCACAACATGTCTTTTAAAGTTTGAACTTATCTTATTGCATTTTTGAGTTATAGCAGTTTTTAAGTTTTTATTGCTCCAAAAGCCTTTTCAGCCCATGAACAGTTGTTTGTGAGTTTTCGAAAAAAGTGCAAAAGCTATTCGAACCCTTTTTGCTGGGCAAGTAGGACCTGTAAATCTACACAATATATAGTTCAAAGTTGGAGTCTATCATATTAGGTTTTGGATTTATAGCTGTTTTTGTGTCTATTGCTTCAAAAGCATTTTTAGATAATTTGTGTGTTCTGAAGAAACTACAAGAGATATCTAACCCAAACTTTCTGTGCAAGAGGGGCTTGTACATCTGCACAACATGTCTTTTAAAGTTTGAACTTATCTTATTGCATTTTTGAGTTATAGCAGTTTTTAAGTTTTTATTGCTCCAAAAGCCTTTTCAGCCCATGAACAGTTGTGTGCGTTTCGAAAAAAAGTGCAAGAGCTATTCAAACCCTTTTTGCTGGGCAAGTAGGACCTGTAAATCTACACAATACATAGTTCAAAGTTTGAATCTATCATATTAGGTTTTGGATTTATAGCTGTTTTTGTGTTTATTGCTTCAAAAGCATTTTCAGATAATTTGTGTGTTCTGAAGAAACTACAAGAGATATCTAACCCAAACTTTCTGTGCAAGAGGGGCTTGTACATCTGCACAACATATTTTTTAAAGTTTGAACTTATCTTATTGCATTTTTGTGTTATAGCAGTTTTTAAGTTTTTATTGCTCCAAAAGCCTTTTCAGCCCATGAACAGTTGTTTGTGAGTTTTCGAAAAAAGTGCAAAAGCTATTCGAACCCTTTTTGCTGGGCAAGTAGGACCTGTAAATCTACACAATATATAGTTTAAAGTTTGAGTCTATCATATTAGGTTTTGGATTTATAGCTGTTTTTGTGTCTATTGCTTCAAAAGCATTTTTAGATCATTTGTGTGTTCTGAAGAAACTACAAGAGATATCTAACCCAAACTTTCTGTGCAAGAGGGGCTTGTACATCTGCACAACATGTCTTTTAAAGTTTGAACTTATCTTATTGAATTTTTGAGTTATAGCAGTTTTTACGTTTTTATTGCTCCAAAAGCCTTTTCAGCCCATGAACAGTTGTGTGCGTTTCGAAAAAAGTGCAAGAGCTATTCAAACCCTTTTTGCAGGGCAAGTAGGACCTGTAAATCTACACAATACATAGTTTAAAGTTTGAGTCTATCATATTAGGTTTTGGATTTATAGCTGTTTTTGTGTCTATTGCTTCAAAAGCATTTTCAGATAATTTGTGTGTTCTGAAGAAACTAAAAGAGATATCTAACCCAAACTTTCTGTGCAAGAGGGGCTTGTACATCTGCAGAACATGTCTTTTAAAGTTTGAACTTATCTTATTGCATTTTTGAGTTATAGCAGTTTTTAAGTTTTTATTGCTCCAAAAGCCTTTTCAGCCCATGAACAGTTGTGTGCGTTTCGAAAAAAAGTGAAAGAGCTATTCAAACCCTTTTTGCTAGGCAAGTAGGACCTGTAAATCTACACAATACATAGTTTAAAGTTTGAGTCTATCATATTAGGTTTTGGATTTATAGCTGTTTTTGTGTCTATTGCTTCAAAAACATTTTCAGATATTTTGTGTGTTATGAAGAAACTACAAGAGATATCTAACCCAAACTTTCTGTGCAAGAGGGGCTTGTACATCTGCACAACATGTCTTTTAAAGTTTGAACTTATCTTATTGAATTTTTGAGTTATAGCAGTTTTTACGTTTTTATTGCTCCAAAAGCCTTTTCAGCCCATGAACAGTTGTGTGCGTTTCGAAAAAAGAGCAAGAGCTATTCAAACCCTTTTTGCTGGGCAAGTAGGACCTGTAAATCTACACAATACATAGTTTAAAGTTTGAGTCTATCATATTAGGTTTTTGATTTATAGCTGTTTTTGTGTCTATTGCTTCAAAAGCATTTTCAGATAATTTGTGTGTTCTGAAGAAACTACAAGAGATATCTAACCCAAACTTTCTGTGCAAGAGGGGCTTGTACATCTGCACAACATATTTTTTAAAGTTTGAACTTATCTTATTGCATTTTTGAGTTATAGCAGTTTTTAAGTTTTTATTGCTCCAAAAGCCTTTTCAGCCCATGAACAGTTGTTTGTGAGTTTTCGAAAAAAGTGCAAAAGCTATTCGAACCCTTTTTGCTGGGCAAGTAGGACCTGTAAATCTACACAATATATAGTTCAAAGTTGGAGTCTATCATATTAGGTTTTGGATTTATAGCTGTTTTTGTGTCTATTGCTTCAAAAGCATTTTTAGATCATTTGTGTGTTCTGAAGAAACTACAAGAGATATCTAACCCAAACTTTCTGTGCAAGAGGGGCTTGTACATCTGCACAACATGTCTTTTAAAGTTTGAACTTATCTTATTGCATTTTTGAGTTATAGCAGTTTTTAAGTTTTTATTGCTCCAAAAGCCTTTTCAGCCCATGAACAGTTGTGTGCGTTTCGAAAAAAAGTGCAAGAGCTATTCAAACCCTTTTTGCTGGGCAAGTAGGACCTGTAAATCTACACAATACATAGTTCAAAGTTTGAGTCTATCATATTAGGTTTTGGATTTATAGCTGTTTTTGTGTCTATTGCTTCAAAAGCATTTTCAGATAATTTGTGTGTTCTGAAGAAACTACAAGAGATATCTAACCCAAACTTTCTGTGCAAGAGGGGCTTGTACATCTGCACAACATATTTTTTAAAGTTTGAACTTATCTTATTGCATTTTTGAGTTATAGCAGTTTTTAAGTTTTTATTGCTCCAAAAGCCTTTTCAGCCCATGAACAGTTGTTTGTGAGTTTTCGAAAAAAGTGCAAAAGCTATTCGAACCCTTTTTGCTGGGCAAGTAGGACCTGTAAATCTACACAATATATAGTTCAAAGTTGGAGTCTATCATATTAGGTTTTGGATTTATAGCTGTTTTTGTGTCTATTGCTTCAAAAGCATTTTTAGATCATTTGTGTGTTCTGAAGAAACTACAAGAGATATCTAACCCAAACTTTCTGTGCAAGAGGGGCTTGTACATCTGCACAACATGTCTTTTAAAGTTTGAACTTATCTTATTGAATTTTTGAGTTATAGCAGTTTTTACGTTTTTATTACTCCAAAAGCCTTTTCAGCCCATGAACAGTTGTGTGCGTTTCGAAAAAAGTGCAAGAGCTATTCAAACCCTTTTTGCTGGGCAAGTAGGACCTGTAAATCTACACAATACATAGTTTAAAGTTTGAGTCTATCATATTAGGTTTTGGATTTATAGCTGTTTTTGTGTCTATTGCTTCAAAAGCATTTTCAGATAATTTGTGTGTTCTGAAGAAACTACAAGAGATATCTAACCCAAACTTTCTGTGCAAGAGGGGCTTGTACATCTGCACAACATGTCTTTTAAAGTTTGAACTTATCTTATTGCATTTTTGAGTTATGGCAGTTTTAAGTTTTTATTGCTCCAAAAGCCTTTTCAGCCCATGAACAGTTGTTTGTGAGTTTTCGAAAAAAGTGCAAAAGCTATTCGAACCCTTTTTGCTGGGCAAGTAGGACCTGTAAATCTACACAATATATAGTTCAAAGTTGGAGTCTATCATATTAGGTTTTGGATTTATAGCTGTTTTTGTGTCTATTGCTTCAAAAGCATTTTTAGATCATTTGTGTGTTCTGAAGAAACTACAAGAGATATCTAACCCAAACTTTCTGTGCAAGAGGGGCTTGTACATCTGCACAACATGTCTTTTAAAGTTTGAACTTATCTTATTGAATTTTTGAGTTATAGCAGTTTTTACGTTTTTATTACTCCAAAAGCCTTTTCAGCCCATGAACAGTTGTGTGCGTTTCGAAAAAAGTGCAAGAGCTATTCAAACCCTTTTTGCTGGGCAAGTAGGACCTGTAAATCTACACAATACATAGTTTAAAGTTTGAGTCTATCATATTAGGTTTTGGATTTATAGCTGTTTTTGTGTCTATTGCTTCAAAAGCATTTTCAGATAATTTGTGTGTTCTGAAGAAACTACAAGAGATATCTAACCCAAACTTTCTGTGCAAGAGGGGCTTGTACATCTGCACAACATGTCTTTTAAAGTTTGAACTTATCTTATTGCATTTTTGAGTTATGGCAGTTTTAAGTTTTTATTGCTCCAAAAGCCTTTTCAGCCCATGAACAGTTGTGTGCGTTTCGAAAAAAAGTGAAAGAGCTATTCAAACCCTTTTTGCTAGGCAAGTAGGACCTGTAAATCTACACAATACATAGTTTAAAGTTTGAGTCTATCATATTAGGTTTTGGATTTATAGCTGTTTTTGTGTCTATTGCTTCAAAAGCATTTTCAGATAATTTGTGTGTTCTGAAGAAACTACAAGAGATATCTAACCCAAACTTTCTGTGCAAGAGGGGCTTGTACATCTGCAGAACATGTCTTTTAAAGTTTGAACTTATCTTATTGCATTTTTGAGTTATGGCAGTTTTAAGTTTTTATTGCTCCAAAAGCCTTTTCAGCCCATGAACAGTTGTGTGCGTTTCGAAAAAAAGTGAAAGAGCTATTCAAACCCTTTTTGCTAGGCAAGTAGGACCTGTAAATCTACACAATAAATAGTTAAAAGTTTGAGTCTATCATATTAGGTTTTGGATTTATAGCTGTTTTTGTGTCTATTGCTTCAAAAACATTTTCAGATAATTTGTGTGTTCTGAAGAAACTACAAGAGATATCTAACCCAAACTTTCTGTGCAAGAGGGGCTTGTACATCTGCACAACATGTCTTTTAAAGTTTGAACTTATCTTATTGCATTTTTGAGTTATAGCAGTTTTTAAGTTTGTATTGCTCCAAAAGCCTTTTCAGCCCATGAACAGTTGTTTGTGAGTTTTCGAAAAAAGTGCAAAAGCTATTCGAACCCTTTTTGCTGGGCAAGTAGGACCTGTAAATCTACACAATATATAGTTCAAAGTTGGAGTCTATCATATTAGGTTTTGGATTTATAGCTGTTTTTGTGTCTATTGCTTCAAAAGCATTTTTAGATCATTTGTGTGTTCTGAAGAAACTACAAGAGATATCTAACCCAAACTTTCTGTGCAAGAGGGGCTTGTACATCTGCACAACATGTCTTTTAAAGTTTGAACTTATCTTATTGCATTTTTGAGTTATAGCAGTTTTAACGTTTTTATTGCTCCAAAAGCCTTTTCAGCCCATGAACAGTTGTTTGTGAGTTTCGAAAAAAGTGCAAGAGCTATTCAAACCCTTTTTGCTGGGCAAGTAGGACCTGTAAATCTACACAATATATAGTTTAAAGTTTGAGTCTATCATATTAGGTTTTGGATTTATAGCTGTTTTTGTGTCTATTGCTTCAAAAGCATTTTCATATAATTTGTGTGTTCTGAAGAAACTACAAGAGATATCTAACCCAAACTTTCTGTGCAAGAGGGGCTTGTACATCTGCACAACATGTCTTTTAAAGTTTGAACTTATCTTATTGCATTTTTGAGTTATAACAGTTTTAACGTTTTTATTGCTCCAAAAGCCTTTTCAGCCCATGAACAGTTGTGTGCGTTTCGAAAAAAGTGCAAGAGCTATTCAAACCCTTTTTGCAGGGCAAGTAGGACCTGTAAATCTACACAATACATAGTTTAAAGTTTGAGTCTATCATATTAGGTTTTGGATTTATAGCTGTTTTTGTGTCTATTGCTTCAAAAGCATTTTCAGATAATTTGTGTGTTCTGAAGAAACTACAAGAGATATCTAACCCAAACTTTCTGTGCAAGAGGGGCTTGTACATCTGCAGAACATGTCTTTTAAAGTTTGAACTTATCTTATTGAATTTTTGAGTTATAGCAGTTTTTACGTTTTTATTGCTCCAAAAGCCTTTTCAGCCCATGAACAGTTGTGTGCGTTTCGAAAAAAGAGCAAGAGCTATTCAAACCCTTTTTGCTGGGCAAGTAGGACCTGTAAATCTACACAATACATAGTTTAAAGTTTGAGTCTATCATATTAGGTTTTTGATTTATAGCTGTTTTTGTGTCTATTGCTTCAAAAGCATTTTCAGATAATTTGTGTGTTCTGAAGAAACTACAAGAGATATCTAACCCAAACTTTCTGTGCAAGAGGGGCTTGTACATCTGCACAACATATTTTTTAAAGTTTGAACTTATCTTATTGCATTTTTGAGTTATAGCAGTTTTTAAGTTTTTATTGCTCCAAAAGCCTTTTCAGCCCATGAACAGTTGTTTGTGAGTTTTCCAAAAAAGTGCAAAAGCTATTCGAACCCTTTTTGCTGGGCAAGTAGGACCTGTAAATCTACAAAATATATAGTTCAAAGTTGGAGTCTATCATATTAGGTTTTGGATTTATAGCTGTTTTTGTGTATATTGCTTCAAAAGCATTTTTAGATCATTTGTGTGTTCTGAAGAAACTACAAGAGATATCTAACCCAAACTTTCTGTGCAAGAGGGGCTTGTACATCTGCACAACATGTCTTTTAAAGTTTGAACTTATCTTATTGCATTTTTGAGTTATGGCAGTTTTAAGTTTTTATTGCTCCAAAAGCCTTTTCAGCCCATGAACAGTTGTTTGTGAGTTTTCGAAAAAAGTGCAAAAGCTATTCGAACCCTTTTTGCTGGGCAAGTAGGACCTGTAAATCTACACAATATATAGTTTAAAGTTTGAGTCTATCATATTAGGTTTTGGATTTATAGCTGTTTTTGTGTCTTTTGCTTCAAAAGCATTTTCAGATAATTTGTGTGTTCTGAAGAAACTACAAGAGATATATAACCCAAACTTTCTGTGCAAGAGGGGCTTGTACATCTGCACAACATGTATTTTAAAGTTTGAACTTATCTTATTGCATTTTTGAGTTATAACCGTTTTAACGTTTTTATTGCTCCAAAAGCCTTTTCAGCCCATGAACAGTTGTTTGTGAGTTTCGAAAAAAGTGCAAGAGCTATTCAAACCCTTTTTGCTGGGCAAGTAGGACCTGTAAATCTACACAATATATAGTTTAAAGTTTGAGTCTATCATATTAGGTTTTGGATTTAT
Source organism: Eucyclogobius newberryi (assembly GCF_026437365.1). NCBI lineage: Eukaryota > Metazoa > Chordata > Actinopteri > Gobiiformes > Gobiidae > Eucyclogobius > Eucyclogobius newberryi. The sequence goes on from NW_027316001.1 coordinate 367,316, forward strand.
AGCTGTTTTTGTGTCTATTGCTTCAAAAGCATTTTCAGATAATTTGTGTGTTCTGAAGAAACTACAAGAGATATCTAACCCAAACTTTCTGTGCAAGAGGGGCTTGTACATCTGCACAACATGTCTTTTAAAGTTTGAACTTATCTTATTGAATTTTTGAGTTATAGCAGTTTTTACGTTTTTATTACTCCAAAAGTCTTTTCAGCCCATGAACAGTTGTGTGCGTTTCGAAAAAAGTGCAAGAGCTATTCAAACCCTTTTTGCTGGGCAAGTAGGACCTGTAAATCTACACAATACATAGTTTAAAGTTTGAGTCTATCATATTAGGTTTTGGATTTATAGCTGTTTTTGTGTCTATTGCTTCAAAAGCATTTTCAGATAATTTGTGTGTTCTGAAGAAACTACAAGAGATATCTAACCCAAACTTTCTGTGCAAGAGGGGCTTGTACATCTGCACAACATGTCTTTTAAAGTTTGAACTTATCTTATTGCATTTTTGAGTTATGGCAGTTTTAAGTTTTTATTGCTCCAAAAGCCTTTTCAGCCCATGAACAGTTGTGTGCGTTTCGAAAAAAAGTGAAAGAGCTATTCAAACCCTTTTTGCTAGGCAAGTAGGACCTGTAAATCTACACAATACATAGTTTAAAGTTTGAGTCTATCATATTAGGTTTTGGATTTATAGCTGTTTTTGTGTCTATTGCTTCAAAAACATTTTCAGATAATTTGTGTGTTCTGAAGAAACTACAAGAGATATCTAACCCAAACTTTCTGTGCAAGAGGGGCTTGTACATCTGCACAACATATTTTTTAAAGTTTGAACTTATCTTATTGCATTTTTGAGTTATAGCAGTTTTTAGGTTTTTATTGCTCCAAAAGCCTTTTCAGCCCATGAACAGTTGTTTGTGAGTTTTCGAAAAAAGTGCAAAAGCTATTCGAACCCTTTTTGCTGGGCAAGTAGGACCTGTAAATCTACACAATATATAGTTTAAAGTTGGAGTCTATCATATTAGGTTTTGGATTTATAGCTGTTTTTGTGTATATTGCTTCAAAAGCATTTTTAGATCATTTGTGTGTTCTGAAGAAACTACAAGAGATATCTAACCCAAACTTTCTGTGCAAGAGGGGCTTGTACATCTGCACAACATGTCTTTTAAAGTTTGAACTTATCTTATTGAATTTTTGAGTTATAGCAGTTTTTACGTTTTTATTGCTCCAAAAGCCTTTTCAGCCCATGAACAGTTGTGTGCGTTTCGAAAAAAGTGCAAGAGCTATTCAAACCCTTTTTGCAGGGCAAGTAGGACCTGTAAATCTACACAATACATAGTTTAAAGTTTGAGTCTATCATATTAGGTTTTGGATTTATAGCTGTTTTTGTGTCTATTGCTTCAAAAGCATTTTCAGATAATTTGTGTGTTCTGAAGAAACTAAAAGAGATATCTAACCCAAACTTTCTGTGCAAGAGGGGCTTGTACATCTGCAGAACATGTCTTTTAAAGTTTGAACTTATCTTATTGCATTTTTGAGTTATAGCAGTTTTTAAGTTTTTATTGCTCCAAAAGCCTTTTCAGCCCATGAACAGTTGTGTGCGTTTCGAAAAAAAGTGAAAGAGCTATTCAAACCCTTTTTGCTAGGCAAGTAGGACCTGTAAATCTACACAATACATAGTTCAAAGTTTGAGTCTATCATATTAGGTTTTGGATTTATAGCTGTTTTTGTGTCTATTGCTTCAAAAGCATTTTCAGATAATTTGTGTGTTCTGAAGAAACTACAAGAGATATCTAACCCAAACTTTCTGTGCAAGAGGGGCTTGTACATCTGCACAACATATTTTTTAAAGTTTGAACTTATCTTATTGCATTTTTGAGTTATAGCAGTTTTTAAGTTTTTATTGCTCCAAAAGCCTTTTCAGCCCATGAACAGTTGTTTGTGAGTTTTCGAAAAAAGTGCAAAAGCTATTCGAACCCTTTTTGCTGGGCAAGTAGGACCTGTAAATCTACACAATATATAGTTCAAAGTTGGAGTCTATCATATTAGGTTTTGGATTTATAGCTGTTTTTGTGTATATTGCTTCAAAAGCATTTTTAGATCATTTGTGTGTTCTGAAGAAACTACAAGAGATATCTAACCCAAACTTTCTGTGCAAGAGGGGCTTGTACATCTGCACAACATGTCTTTTAAAGTTTGAACTTATCTTATTGCATTTTTGAGTTATAGCAGTTTTAACGTTTTTAGTGCTCCAAAAGCCTTTTCAGCCCATGAACAGTTGTTTGTGAGTTTTCGAAAAAAGTGCAAAAGCTATTCGAACCCTTTTTGCTGGGCAAGTAGGACCTGTAAATCTACACAATATATAGTTCAAAGTTGGAGTCTATCATATTAGGTTTTGGATTTATAGCTGTTTTTGTGTCTATTGCTTCAAAAGCATTTTTAGATAATTTGTGTGTTCTGAAGAAACTACAAGAGATATCTAACCCAAACTTTCTGTGCAAGAGGGGCTTGTACATCTGCACAACATGTCTTTTAAAGTTTGAACTTATCTTATTGAATTTTTGAGTTATAGCAGTTTTTACGTTTTTATTGCTCCAAAAGCCTTTTCAGCCCATGAACAGTTGTGTGCGTTTCGAAAAAAGTGCAAGAGCTATTCAAACCCTTTTTGCAGGGCAAGTAGGACCTGTAAATCTACACAATACATAGTTTAAAGTTTGAGTCTATCATATTAGGTTTTGGATTTATAGCTGTTTTTGTGTCTATTGCTTCAAAAACATTTTCAGATAATTTGTGTGTTCTGAAGAAACTACAAGAGATATCTAACCCAAACTTTCTGTGCAAGAGGGGCTTGTACATCTGCAGAACATGTCTTTTAAAGTTTGAACTTATCTTATTGCATTTTTGAGTTATAGCAGTTTTTAAGTTTTTATTGCTCCAAAAGCCTTTTCAGCCCATGAACAGTTGTGTGCGTTTCGAAAAAAAGTGCAAGAGCTATTCAAACCCTTTTTGCTGGGCAAGTAGGACCTGTAAATCTACACAATACATAGTTCAAAGTTTGAGTCTATCATATTAGGTTTTGGATTTATAGCTGTTTTTGTGTCTATTGCTTCAAAAGCATTTTCAGATAATTTGTGTGTTCTGAAGAAACTACAAGAGATATCCAACCCAAACTTTCTGTGCAAGAGGGGCTTGTACATCTGCACAACATATTTTTTAAAGTTTGAACTTATCTTATTGCATTTTTGAGTTATAGCAGTTTTTAAGTTTTTATTGCTCCAAAAGCCTTTTCAGCCCATGAACAGTTGTTTGTGAGTTTTCGAAAAAAGTGCAAAAGCTATTCGAACCCTTTTTGCTGGGCAAGTAGGACCTGTAAATCTACACAATATATAGTTCAAAGTTGGAGTCTATCATATTAGGTTTTGGATTTATAGCTGTTTTTGTGTATATTGCTTCAAAAGCATTTTTAGATCATTTGTGTGTTCTGAAGAAACTACAAGAGATATCTAACCCAAACTTTCTGTGCAAGAGGGGCTTGTACATCTGCACAACATGTCTTTTAAAGTTTGAACTTATCTTATTGCATTTTTGAGTTATAGCATTTTTAACGTTTTTATTGCTCCAAAAGCCTTTTCAGCCCATGAACAGTTGTTTGTGATTTTCGAAAAAAGTGCAAGAGCTATTCAAACCCTTTTTGCTGGGCAAGTAGGACCTGTAAATCTACACAATATATAGTTTAAAGTTTGAGTCTATCATATTAGGTTTTGGATTTATAGCTGTTTTTGTGTCTATTGCTTCAAAAGCATTTTCAGATAATTTGTGTGTTCTGAAGAAACTACAAGAGATATCTAACCCAAACTTTCTGTGCAAGAGGGGCTTGTACATCTGCACAACATGTCTTTTAAAGTTTGAACTTATCTTATTGCATTTTTGAGTTATGGCAGTTTTAAGTTTTTATTGCTCCAAAAGCCTTTTCAGCCCATGAACAGTTGTTTGTGAGTTTTCGAAAAAAGTGCAAAAGCTATTCGAACCCTTTTTGCTGGGCAAGTAGGACCTGTAAATCTACACAATATATAGTTTAAAGTTTGAGTCTATCATATTAGGTTTTGGATTTATAGCTGTTTTTGTGTCTTTTGCTTCAAAAGCATTTTCAGATAATTTGTGTGTTCTGAAGAAACTACAAGAGATATCTAACCCAAAATTTCTGTGCAAGAGGGGCTTGTACATCTGCACAACATGTATTTTAAAGTTTGAACTTATCTTATTGCATTTTTGAGTTATAACCGTTTTAACGTTTTTATTGCTCCAAAAGCCTTTTCAGCCCATGAACAGTTGTTTGTGAGTTTCGAAAAAAGTGCAAGAGCTATTCAAACCCTTTTTGCTGGGCAAGTAGGACCTGTAAATCTACACAATATATAGTTTAAAGTTTGAGTCTATCATATTAGGTTTTGGATTTATAGCTGTTTTTGTGTCTATTGCTTCAAAAGCATTTTCAGATAATTTGTGTGTTCTGAAGAAACTACAAGAGATATCTAACCCAAACTTTCTGTGCAAGAGGGGCTTGTACATCTGCACAACATGTCTTTTAAAGTTTGAACTTATCTTATTGAATTTTTGAGTTATAGCAGTTTTTACGTTTTTATTACTCCAAAAGTCTTTTCAGCCCATGAACAGTTGTGTGCGTTTCGAAAAAAGTGCAAGAGCTATTCAAACCCTTTTTGCTGGGCAAGTAGGACCTGTAAATCTACACAATACATAGTTTAAAGTTTGAGTCTATCATATTAGGTTTTGGATTTATAGCTGTTTTTGTGTCTATTGCTTCAAAAGCATTTTCAGATAATTTGTGTGTTCTGAAGAAACTACAAGAGATATCTAACCCAAACTTTCTGTGCAAGAGGGGCTTGTACATCTGCACAACATGTCTTTTAAAGTTTGAACTTATCTTATTGCATTTTTGAGTTATAGCAGTTTTTACGTTTTTATTGCTCCAAAAGCCTTTTCAGCCCATGAACAGTTGTGTGCGTTTCGAAAAAAGTGCAAGAGCTATTCAAACCCTTTTTGCAGGGCAAGTAGGACCTGTAAATCTACACAATACATAGTTTAAAGTTTGAGTCTATCATATTAGGTTTTGGATTTATAGCTGTTTTTGTGTCTATTGCTTCAAAAACATTTTCAGATAATTTGTGTGTTCTGAAGAAACTACAAGAGATATCTAACCCAAACTTTCTGTGCAAGAGGGGCTTGTACATCTGCACAACATGTCTTTTAAAGTTTGAACTTATCTTATTGCATTTTTGAGTTATAGCAGTTTTTAAGTTTTTATTGCTCCAAAAGCCTTTTCAGCCCATGAACAGTTGTGTGCGTTTCGAAAAAAAGTGCAAGAGCTATTCAAACCCTTTTTGCTGGGCAAGTAGGGCCTGTAAATCTACACAATACATAGTTCAAAGTTTGAGTCTATCATATTAGGTTTTTGATTTATAGCTGTTTTTGTGTCTATTGCTTCAAAAGCATTTTCAGATAATTTGTGTGTTCTGAAGAAACTACAAGAGATATCTAACCCAAACTTTCTGTGCAAGAGGGGCTTGTACATCTGCACAACATATTTTTTAAAGTTTGAACTTGTCTTATTGCATTTTTGAGTTATAGCAGTTTTTAAGTTTTTATTGCTCCAAAAGCCTTTTCAGCCCATGAACAGTTGTTTGTGAGTTTTCGAAAAAAGTGCAAAAGCTATTCGAACCCTTTTTGCTGGGCAAGTAGGACCTGTAAATCTACACAATATATAGTTCAAAGTTGGAGTCTATCATATTAGGTTTTGGATTTATAGCTGTTTTTGTGTCTATTGCTTCAAAAGCATTTTTAGATAATTTGTGTGTTCTGAAGAAACTTCAAGAGATATCTAACCCAAACTTTCTGTGCAAGAGGGGCTTGTACATCTGCACAACATGTCTTTTAAAGTTTGAACTTATCTTATTGAATTTTTGAGTTATAGCAGTTTTTACGTTTTTATTGCTCCAAAAGCCTTTTCAGCCCATGAACAGTTGTGTGCGTTTCGAAAAAAGTGCAAGAGCTATTCAAACCCTTTTTGCAGGGCAAGTAGGACCTGTAAATCTACACAATACATAGTTTAAAGTTTGAGTCTATCATATTAGGTTTTGGATTTATAGCTGTTTTTGTGTCTATTGCTTCAAAAACATTTTCAGATAATTTGTGTGTTCTGAAGAAACTACAAGAGATATCTAACCCAAACTTTCTGTGCAAGAGGGGCTTGTACATCTGCAGAACATGTCTTTTAAAGTTTGAACTTATCTTATTGCATTTTTGAGTTATAGCAGTTTTTAAGTTTTTATTGCTCCAAAAGCCTTTTCAGCCCATGAACAGTTGTGTGCGTTTCGAAAAAAAGTGAAAGAGCTATTCAAACCCTTTTTGCTAGGCAAGTATGACCTGTAAATCTACACAATACATAGTTTAAAGTTTGAGTCTATCATATTAGGTTTTGGATTTATAGCTGTTTTTGTGTCTATTGCTTCAAAAACATTTTCAGATATTTTGTATGTTCTGAAGAAACTACAACAGATATCTAACCCAAACTTTCTGTGCAAGAGGGGCTTGTACATCTGCACAACATGTCTTTTAAAGTTTGAACTTATCTTATTGAATTTTTGAGTTATAGCAGTTTTTACGTTTTTATTGCTCCAAAAGCCTTTTCAGCCCATGAACAGTTGTGTGCGTTTCGAAAAAAGAGCAAGAGCTATTCAAACCCTTTTTGCTGGGCAAGTAGGACCTGTAAATCTACACAATACATAGTTTAAAGTTTGAATCTATCATATTAGGTTTTTGATTTATAGCTGTTTTTGTGTCTATTGCTTCAAAAGCATTTTCAGATAATTTGTGTGTTCTGAAGAAACTACAAGAGATATCTAACCCAAACTTTCTGTGCAAGAGGGGCTTGTACATCTGCACAACATATTTTTTAAAGTTTGAACTTATCTTATTGCATTTTTGAGTTATAGCAGTTTTTAAGTTTTTATTGCTCCAAAAGCCTTTTCAGCCCATGAACAGTTGTTTGTGAGTTTTCGAAAAAAGTGCAAAAGCTATTCGAACCCTTTTTGCTGGGCAAGTAGGACCTGTAAATCTACACAATATATAGTTCAAAGTTGGAGTCTATCATATTAGGTTTTGGATTTATAGCTGTTTTTGTGTCTATTGCTTCAAAAGCATTTTTAGATCATTTGTGTGTTCTGAAGAAACTACAAGAGATATCTAACCCAAACTTTCTGTGCAAGAGGGGCTTGTACATCTGCACAACATGTCTTTTAAAGTTTGAACTTATCTTATTGCATTTTTGAGTTATAGCAGTTTTTAAGTTTTTATTGCTCCAAAAGCCTTTTCAGCCCATGAACAGTTGTGTGCGTTTCGAAAAAAAGGCAAGAGCTATTCAAACCCTTTTTGCTGGGCAAGTAGGACCTGTAAATCTACACAATACATAGTTCAAAGTTTGAGTCTATCATATTAGGTTTTGGATTTATAGCTGTTTTTGTGTCTATTGCTTCAAAAGCATTTTCAGATAATTTGTGTGTTCTGAAGAAACTACAAGAGATATCTAACCCAAACTTTCTGTGCAAGAGGGGCTTGTACATCTGCACAACATATTTTTTAAAGTTTGAACTTATCTTATTGCATTTTTGAGTTATAGCAGTTTTTAAGTTTGTATTGCTCCAAAAGCCTTTTCAGCCCATGAACAGTTGTTTGTGAGTTTTCCAAAAAAGTGCAAAAGCTATTCGAACCCTTTTTGCTGGGCAAGTAGGACCTGTAAATCTACACAATATATAGTTCAAAGTTGGAGTCTATCATATTAGGTTTTGGATTTATAGCTGTTTTTGTGTATATTGCTTCAAAAGCATTTTTAGATCATTTGTGTGTTCTGAAGAAACTACAAGAGATATCTAACCCAAACTTTCTGTGCAAGAGGGGCTTGTACATCTGCACAACATGTCTTTTAAAGTTTGAACTTATCTTATTGCATTTTTGAGTTATGGCAGTTTTAAGTTTTTATTGCTCCAAAAGCCTTTTCAGCCCATGAACAGTTGTTTGTGAGTTTTCGAAAAAAGTGCAAAAGCTATTCGAACCCTTTTTGCTGGGCAAGTAGGACCTGTAAATCTACACAATATATAGTTTAAAGTTTGAGTCTATCATATTAGGTTTTGGATTTATAGCTGTTTTTGTGTCTTTTGCTTCAAAAGCATTTTCAGATAATTTGTGTGTTCTGAAGAAACTACAAGAGATATATAACCCAAACTTTCTGTGCAAGAGGGGCTTGTACATCTGCACAACATGTATTTTAAAGTTTGAACTTATCTTATTGCATTTTTGAGTTATAACCGTTTTAACGTTTTTATTGCTCCAAAAGCCTTTTCAGCCCATGAACAGTTGTTTGTGAGTTTCGAAAAAAGTGCAAGAGCTATTCAAACCCTTTTTGCTGGGCAAGTAGGACCTGTAAATCTACACAATATATAGTTTAAAGTTTGAGTCTATCATATTAGGTTTTGGATTTATAGCTGTTTTTGTGTCTATTGCTTCAAAAGCATTTTCAGATAATTTGTGTGTTCTGAAGAAACTACAAGAGATATCTAACCCAAACTTTCTGTGCAAGAGGGGCTTGTACATCTGCACAACATGTCTTTTAAAGTTTGAACTTATCTTATTGAATTTTTGAGTTATAGCAGTTTTTACGTTTTTATTACTCCAAAAGTCTTTTCAGCCCATGAACAGTTGTGTGCGTTTCGAAAAAAGTGCAAGAGCTATTCAAACCCTTTTTGCTGGGCAAGTAGGACCTGTAAATCTACACAATACATAGTTTAAAGTTTGAGTCTATCATATTAGGTTTTGGATTTATAGCTGTTTTTGTGTCTATTGCTTCAAAAGCATTTTCAGATAATTTGTGTGTTCTGAAGAAACTACAAGAGATATCTAACCCAAACTTTCTGTGCAAGAGGGGCTTGTACATCTGCACAACATGTCTTTTAAAGTTTGAACTTATCTTATTGCATTTTTGAGTTATGGCAGTTTTAAGTTTTTATTGCTCCAAAAGCCTTTTCAGCCCATGAACAGTTGTGTGCGTTTCGAAAAAAAGTGAAAGAGCTATTCAAACCCTTTTTGCTAGGCAAGTAGGACCTGTAAATCTACACAATACATAGTTTAAAGTTTGAGTCTATCATATTAGGTTTTGGATTTATAGCTGTTTTTGTGTCTATTGCTTCAAAAACATTTTCAGATAATTTGTGTGTTCTGAAGAAACTACAAGAGATATCTAACCCAAACTTTCTGTGCAAGAGGGGCTTGTACATCTGCACAACATATTTTTTAAAGTTTGAACTTATCTTATTGCATTTTTGAGTTATAGCAGTTTTTAGGTTTTTATTGCTCCAAAAGCCTTTTCAGCCCATGAACAGTTGTTTGTGAGTTTTCGAAAAAAGTGCAAAAGCTATTCGAACCCTTTTTGCTGGGCAAGTAGGACCTGTAAATCTACACAATATATAGTTTAAAGTTGGAGTCTATCATATTAGGTTTTGGATTTATAGCTGTTTTTGTGTATATTGCTTCAAAAGCATTTTTAGATCATTTGTGTGTTCTGAAGAAACTACAAGAGATATCTAACCCAAACTTTCTGTGCAAGAGGGGCTTGTACATCTGCACAACATGTCTTTTAAAGTTTGAACTTATCTTATTGAATTTTTGAGTTATAGCAGTTTTTACGTTTTTATTGCTCCAAAAGCCTTTTCAGCCCATGAACAGTTGTGTGCGTTTCGAAAAAAGTGCAAGAGCTATTCAAACCCTTTTTGCAGGGCAAGTAGGACCTGTAAATCTACACAATACATAGTTTAAAGTTTGAGTCTATCATATTAGGTTTTGGATTTATAGCTGTTTTTGTGTCTATTGCTTCAAAAGCATTTTCAGATAATTTGTGTGTTCTGAAGAAACTAAAAGAGATATCTAACCCAAACTTTCTGTGCAAGAGGGGCTTGTACATCTGCAGAACATGTCTTTTAAAGTTTGAACTTATCTTATTGCATTTTTGAGTTATAGCAGTTTTTAAGTTTTTATTGCTCCAAAAGCCTTTTCAGCCCATGAACAGTTGTTTGTGAGTTTTCGAAAAAAGTGAAAGAGCTATTCGAACCCTTTTTGCTGGGCAAGTAGGACCTGTAAATCTACACAATATATAGTTTAAAGTTTGAGTCTATCATATTAGGTTTTGGATTTATAGCTGTTTTTGTGTCTATTGCTTCAAAAGCATTTTCAGATAATTTGTGTGTTCTGAAGAAACTAAAAGAGATATCTAACCCAAACTTTCTGTGCAAGAGGGGCTTGTACATCTGCAGAACATGTCTTTTAAAGTTTGAACTTATCTTATTGCATTTTTGAGTTATAGCAGTTTTTAAGTTTTTATTGCTCCAAAAGCCTTTTCAGCCCATGAACAGTTGTTTGTGAGTTTTCGAAAAAAGTGCAAAAGCTATTCGAACCCTTTTTGCTGGGCAAGTAGGACCTGTAAATCTACACAATATATAGTTCAAAGTTGGAGTCTATCATATTAGGTTTTGGATTTATAGCTGTTTTTGTGTCTATTGCTTCAAAAGCATTTTTAGATCATTTGTGTGTTCTGAAGAAACTACAAGAGATATCTAACCCAAACTTTCTGTGCAAGAGGGGCTTGTACATCTGCACAACATGTCTTTTAAAGTTTGAACTTATCTTATTGCATTTTTGAGTTATAGCAGTTTTTAAGATTTTATTGCTCCAAAAGCCTTTTCAGCCCATGAACAGTTGTGTGCGTTTCGAAAAAAAGTGCAAGAGCTATTCAAACCCTTTTTGCTCGGCAAGTAGGACCTGTAAATCTACACAATACATAGTTCAAAGTTTGAGTCTATCATATTAGGTTTTTGATTTATAGCTGTTTTTGTGTCTATTGCTTCAAAAGCATTTTCAGATAATTTGTGTGTTCTGAAGAAACTACAAGAGATATTTAACCCAAACTTTCTGTGCAAGAGGGGCTTGTACATCTGCACAACATATTTTTTAAAGTTTGAACTTATCTTATTGCATTTTTGAGTTATAGCAGTTTTTAAGTTTTTATTGCTCCAAAAGCCTTTTCAGCCCATGAACAGTTGTTTGTGAGTTTTCGAAAAAAAGTGCAAAAGCTATTCGAACCCTTTTTGCTGGGCAAGTAGGACCTGTAAATCTACACAATATATAGTTCAAAGTTGGAGTCTATCATATTAGGTTTTGGATTTATAGCTGTTTTTGTGTCTATTGCTTCAAAAGCATTTTTAGATAATTTGTGTGTTCTGAAGAAACTACAAGAGATATCTAACCCAAACTTTCTGTGCAAGAGGGGCTTGTACATCTGCACAACATGTCTTTTAAAGTTTGAACTTATCTTATTGCATTTTTGAGTTATAGCAGTTTTTAAGTTTTTATTGCTCCAAAAGCCTTTTCAGCCCATGAACAGTTGTGTGCGTTTCGAAAAAAAGTGCAAGAGCTATTCAAACCCTTTTTGCTGGGCAAGTAGGACCTGTAAATCTACACAATACATAGTTCAAAGTTTGAGTCTATCATATTAGGTTTTGGATTTATAGCTGTTTTTGTGTCTATTGCTTCAAAAGCATTTTCAGATAATTTGTGTGTTCTGAAGAAACTACAAGAGATATCTAACCCAAACTTTCTGTGCAAGAGGGGCTTGTACATCTGCACAACATATTTTTTAAAGTTTGAACTTATCTTATTGCATTTTTGAGTTATAGCAGTTTTTAAGTTTTTATTGCTCCAAAAGCCTTTTCAGCCCATGAACAGTTGTTTGTGAGTTTTCGAAAAAAGTGCAAAAGCTATTCGAACCCTTTTTGCTGGGCAAGTAGGACCTGTAAATCTACACAATATATAGTTCAAAGTTGGAGTCTATCATATTAGGTTTTGGATTTATAGCTGTTTTTGTGTCTATTGCTTCAAAAGCATTTTTAGATCATTTGTGTGTTCTGAAGAAACTACAAGAGATATCTAACCCAAACTTTCTGTGCAAGAGGGGCTTGTACATCTGCACAACATGTCTTTTAAAGTTTGAACTTATCTTATTGCATTTTTGAGTTATAGCAGTTTTTAAGTTTTTATTGCTCCAAAAGCCTTTTCAGCCCATGAACAGTTGTTTGTGAGTTTTCGAAAAAAGTGCAAAAGCTATTCGAACCCTTTTTGCTGGGCAAGTAGGACCTGTAAATCTACACAATATATAGTTCAAAGTTGGAGTCTATCATATTAGGTTTTGGATTTATAGCTGTTTTTGTGTCTATTGCTTCAAAAGCATTTTTAGATAATTTGTGTGTTCTGAAGAAACTACAAGAGATATCTAACCCAAACTTTCTGTGCAAGAGGGGCTTGTACATCTGCACAACATGTCTTTTAAAGTTTGAACTTATCTTATTGCATTTTTGAGTTATAGCAGTTTTTAAGTTTTTATTGCTCCAAAAGCCTTTTCAGCCCATGAACAGTTGTGTGCGTTTCGAAAAAAAGTGCAAGAGCTATTCAAACCCTTTTTGCTGGGCAAGTAGGACCTGTAAATCTACACAATACATAGTTCAAAGTTTGAATCTATCATATTAGGTTTTGGATTTATAGCTGTTTTTGTGTTTATTGCTTCAAAAGCATTTTCAGATAATTTGTGTGTTCTGAAGAAACTACAAGAGATATCTAACCCAAACTTTCTGTGCAAGAGGGGCTTGTACATCTGCACAACATATTTTTTAAAGTTTGAACTTATCTTATTGCATTTTTGTGTTATAGCAGTTTTTAAGTTTTTATTGCTCCAAAAGCCTTTTCAGCCCATGAACAGTTGTTTGTGAGTTTTCGAAAAAAGTGCAAAAGCTATTCGAACCCTTTTTGCTGGGCAAGTAGGACCTGTAAATCTACACAATATATAGTTTAAAGTTTGAGTCTATCATATTAGGTTTTGGATTTATAGCTGTTTTTGTGTCTATTGCTTCAAAAGCATTTTTAGATCATTTGTGTGTTCTGAAGAAACTACAAGAGATATCTAACCCAAACTTTCTGTGCAAGAGGGGCTTGTACATCTGCACAACATGTCTTTTAAAGTTTGAACTTATCTTATTGAATTTTTGAGTTATAGCAGTTTTTACGTTTTTATTGCTCCAAAAGCCTTTTCAGCCCATGAACAGTTGTGTGCGTTTCGAAAAAAGTGCAAGAGCTATTCAAACCCTTTTTGCAGGGCAAGTAGGACCTGTAAATCTACACAATACATAGTTTAAAGTTTGAGTCTATCATATTAGGTTTTGGATTTATAGCTGTTTTTGTGTCTATTGCTTCAAAAGCATTTTCAGATAATTTGTGTGTTCTGAAGAAACTAAAAGAGATATCTAACCCAAACTTTCTGTGCAAGAGGGGCTTGTACATCTGCAGAACATGTCTTTTAAAGTTTGAACTTATCTTATTGCATTTTTGAGTTATAGCAGTTTTTAAGTTTTTATTGCTCCAAAAGCCTTTTCAGCCCATGAACAGTTGTGTGCGTTTCGAAAAAAAGTGAAAGAGCTATTCAAACCCTTTTTGCTAGGCAAGTAGGACCTGTAAATCTACACAATACATAGTTTAAAGTTTGAGTCTATCATATTAGGTTTTGGATTTATAGCTGTTTTTGTGTCTATTGCTTCAAAAACATTTTCAGATATTTTGTGTGTTATGAAGAAACTACAAGAGATATCTAACCCAAACTTTCTGTGCAAGAGGGGCTTGTACATCTGCACAACATGTCTTTTAAAGTTTGAACTTATCTTATTGAATTTTTGAGTTATAGCAGTTTTTACGTTTTTATTGCTCCAAAAGCCTTTTCAGCCCATGAACAGTTGTGTGCGTTTCGAAAAAAGAGCAAGAGCTATTCAAACCCTTTTTGCTGGGCAAGTAGGACCTGTAAATCTACACAATACATAGTTTAAAGTTTGAGTCTATCATATTAGGTTTTTGATTTATAGCTGTTTTTGTGTCTATTGCTTCAAAAGCATTTTCAGATAATTTGTGTGTTCTGAAGAAACTACAAGAGATATCTAACCCAAACTTTCTGTGCAAGAGGGGCTTGTACATCTGCAGAACATGTCTTTTAAAGTTTGAACTTATCTTATTGCATTTTTGAGTTATGGCAGTTTTAAGTTTTTATTGCTCCAAAAGCCTTTTCAGCCCATGAACAGTTGTGTGCGTTTCGAAAAAAAGTGAAAGAGCTATTCAAACCCTTTTTGCTAGGCAAGTAGGACCTGTAAATCTACACAATAAATAGTTAAAAGTTTGAGTCTATCATATTAGGTTTTGGATTTATAGCTGTTTTTGTGTCTATTGCTTCAAAAACATTTTCAGATAATTTGTGTGTTCTGAAGAAACTACAAGAGATATCTAACCCAAACTTTCTGTGCAAGAGGGGCTTGTACATCTGCACAACATGTCTTTTAAAGTTTGAACTTATCTTATTGCATTTTTGAGTTATAGCAGTTTTTAAGTTTGTATTGCTCCAAAAGCCTTTTCAGCCCATGAACAGTTGTTTGTGAGTTTTCGAAAAAAGTGCAAAAGCTATTCGAACCCTTTTTGCTGGGCAAGTAGGACCTGTAAATCTACACAATATATAGTTCAAAGTTGGAGTCTATCATATTAGGTTTTGGATTTATAGCTGTTTTTGTGTCTATTGCTTCAAAAGCATTTTTAGATCATTTGTGTGTTCTGAAGAAACTACAAGAGATATCTAACCCAAACTTTCTGTGCAAGAGGGGCTTGTACATCTGCACAACATGTCTTTTAAAGTTTGAACTTATCTTATTGCATTTTTGAGTTATAGCAGTTTTAACGTTTTTATTGCTCCAAAAGCCTTTTCAGCCCATGAACAGTTGTTTGTGAGTTTCGAAAAAAGTGCAAGAGCTATTCAAACCCTTTTTGCTGGGCAAGTAGGACCTGTAAATCTACACAATATATAGTTTAAAGTTTGAGTCTATCATATTAGGTTTTGGATTTATAGCTGTTTTTGTGTCTATTGCTTCAAAAGCATTTTCATATAATTTGTGTGTTCTGAAGAAACTACAAGAGATATCTAACCCAAACTTTCTGTGCAAGAGGGGCTTGTACATCTGCACAACATGTCTTTTAAAGTTTGAACTTATCTTATTGCATTTTTGAGTTATAACAGTTTTAACGTTTTTATTGCTCCAAAAGCCTTTTCAGCCCATGAACAGTTGTGTGCGTTTCGAAAAAAGTGCAAGAGCTATTCAAACCCTTTTTGCAGGGCAAGTAGGACCTGTAAATCTACACAATACATAGTTTAAAGTTTGAGTCTATCATATTAGGTTTTGGATTTATAGCTGTTTTTGTGTCTATTGCTTCAAAAGCATTTTCAGATAATTTGTGTGTTCTGAAGAAACTACAAGAGATATCTAACCCAAACTTTCTGTGCAAGAGGGGCTTGTACATCTGCAGAACATGTCTTTTAAAGTTTGAACTTATCTTATTGAATTTTTGAGTTATAGCAGTTTTTACGTTTTTATTGCTCCAAAAGCCTTTTCAGCCCATGAACAGTTGTGTGCGTTTCGAAAAAAGAGCAAGAGCTATTCAAACCCTTTTTGCTGGGCAAGTAGGACCTGTAAATCTACACAATACATAGTTTAAAGTTTGAGTCTATCATATTAGGTTTTTGATTTATAGCTGTTTTTGTGTCTATTGCTTCAAAAGCATTTTCAGATAATTTGTGTGTTCTGAAGAAACTACAAGAGATATCTAACCCAAACTTTCTGTGCAAGAGGGGCTTGTACATCTGCACAACATATTTTTTAAAGTTTGAACTTATCTTATTGCATTTTTGAGTTATAGCAGTTTTTAAGTTTTTATTGCTCCAAAAGCCTTTTCAGCCCATGAACAGTTGTGTGCGTTTCGAAAAAAAGTGCAAGAGCTATTCAAACCCTTTTTGCTCGGCAAGTAGGACCTGTAAATCTACACAATACATAGTTCAAAGTTTGAGTCTATCATATTAGGTTTTTGATTTATAGCTGTTTTTGTGTCTATTGCTTCAAAAGCATTTTCAGATAATTTGTGTGTTCTGAAGAAACTACAAGAGATATCTAACCCAAACTTTCTGTGCAAGAGGGGCTTGTACATCTGCACAACATATTTTTTAAAGTTTGAACTTATCTTATTGCATTTTTGAGTTATAGCAGTTTTTAAGTTTTTATTGCTCCAAAAGCCTTTTCAGCCCATGAACAGTTGTTTGTGAGTTTTCGAAAAAAAGTGCAAAAGCTATTCGAACCCTTTTTGCTGGGCAAGTAGGACCTGTAAATCTACACAATATATAGTTCAAAGTTGGAGTCTATCATATTAGGTTTTGGATTTATAGCTGTTTTTGTGTCTATTGCTTCAAAAGCATTTTTAGATCATTTGTGTGTTCTGAAGAAACTACAAGAGATATCTAACCCAAACTTTCTGTGCAAGAGGGGCTTGTACATCTGCACAACATGTCTTTTAAAGTTTGAACTTATCTTATTGCATTTTTGAGTTATAGCAGTTTTTAAGTTTTTATTGCTCCAAAAGCCTTTTCAGCCCATGAACAGTTGTGTGCGTTTCGAAAAAAAGTGCAAGAGCTATTCAAACCCTTTTTGCTGGGCAAGTAGGACCTGTAAATCTACACAATACATAGTTCAAAGTTTGAGTCTATCATATTAGGTTTTGGATTTATAGCTGTTTTTGTGTCTATTGCTTCAAAAGCATTTTCAGATATTTTGTGTGTTCTGAAGAAACTACAAGAGATATCTAACCCAAACTTTCTGTGCAAGAGGGGCTTGTACATCTGCACAACATGTCTTTTAAAGTTTGAACTTATCTTATTGAATTTTTGAGTTATAGCAGTTTTTACGTTTTTATTGCTCCAAAAGCCTTTTCAGCCCATGAACAGTTGTGTGCGTTTCGAAAAAAGAGCAAGAGCTATTCAAACCCTTTTTGCTGGGCAAGTAGGACCTGTAAATCTACACAATACATAGTTTAAAGTTTGAGTCTATCATATTAGGTTTTGGATTTATAGCTGTTTTTGTGTCTATTGCTTCAAAAGCATTTTTAGATCATTTGTGTGTTCTGAAGAAACTACAAGAGATATCTAACCCAAACTTTCTGTGCAAGAGGGGCTTGTACATCTGCACAACATGTCTTTTAAAGTTTGAACTTATCTTATTGCATTTTTGAGTTATAGCAGTTTTAACGTTTTTATTGCTCCAAAAGCCTTTTCAGCCCATGAACAGTTGTTTGTGAGTTTCGAAAAAAGTGCAAGAGCTATTCAAACCCTTTTTGCTGGGCAAGTAGGACCTGTAAATCTACACAATATATAGTTTAAAGTTTGAGTCTATCGTATTAGGTTTTGGATTTATAGCTGTTTTTGTGTCTATTGCTTCAAAAGCATTTTCAGATAATTTGTGTGTTCTGAAGAAACTACAAGAGATATCTAACCCAAACTTTCTGTGCAAGAGGGGCTTGTACATCTGCACAACATATTTTTTAAAGTTTGAACTTATCTTATTGAATTTTTGAGTTATAGCAGTTTTTACGTTTTTATTGCTCCAAAAGCCTTTTCAGCCCATGAACAGTTGTGTGCGTTTCGAAAAAAGAGCAAGAGCTATTCAAACCCTTTTTGCTGGGCAAGTAGGACCTGTAAATCTACACAATACATAGTTTAAAGTTTGAGTCTATCATATTAGGTTTTTGATTTATAGCTGTTTTTGTGTCTATTGCTTCAAAAGCATTTTCAGATAATTTGTGTGTTCTGAAGAAACTACAAGAGATATCTAACCCAAACTTTCTGTGCAAGAGGGGCTTGTACATCTGCACAACATATTTTTTAAAGTTTGAACTTATCTTATTGCATTTTTGAGTTATAGCAGTTTTTAAGTTTTTATTGCTCCAAAAGCCTTTTCAGCCCATGAACAGTTGTGTGCGTTTCGAAAAAAAGTGCAAGAGCTATTCAAACCCTTTTTGCTCGGCAAGTAGGACCTGTAAATCTACACAATACATAGTTCAAAGTTTGAGTCTATCATATTAGGTTTTTGATTTATAGCTGTTTTTGTGTCTATTGCTTCAAAAGCATTTTCAGATAATTTGTGTGTTCTGAAGAAACTACAAGAGATATCTAACCCAAACTTTCTGTGCAAGAGGGGCTTGTACATCTGCACAACATATTTTTTAAAGTTTGAACTTATCTTATTGCATTTTTGAGTTATAGCAGTTTTTAAGTTTTTATTGCTCCAAAAGCCTTTTCAGCCCATGAACAGTTGTTTGTGAGTTTTCGAAAAAAAGTGCAAAAGCTATTCGAACCCTTTTTGCTGGGCAAGTAGGACCTGTAAATCTACACAATATATAGTTCAAAGTTGGAGTCTATCATATTAGGTTTTGGATTTATAGCTGTTTTTGTGTCTATTGCTTCAAAAGCATTTTTAGATCATTTGTGTGTTCTGAAGAAACTACAAGATATATCTAACCCAAACTTTCTGTGCAAGAGGGGCTTGTACATCTGCACAACATGTCTTTTAAAGTTTGAACTTATCTTATTGCATTTTTGAGTTATAGCAGTTTTTAAGTTTTTATTGCTCCAAAAGCCTTTTCAGCCCATGAACAGTTGTGTGCGTTTCGAAAAAAAGTGCAAGAGCTATTCAAACCCTTTTTGCTGGGCAAGTAGGACCTGTAAATCTACACAATACATAGTTCAAAGTTTGAGTCTATCATATTAGGTTTTGGATTTATAGCTGTTTTTGTGTCTATTGCTTCAAAAGCATTTTCAGATATTTTGTGTGTTCTGAAGAAACTACAAGAGATATCTAACCCAAACTTTCTGTGCAAGAGGGGCTTGTACATCTGCACAACATGTCTTTTAAAGTTTGAACTTATCTTATTGAATTTTTGAGTTATAGCAGTTTTTACGTTTTTATTGCTCCAAAAGCCTTTTCAGCCCATGAACAGTTGTGTGCGTTTCGAAAAAAGAGCAAGAGCTATTCAAACCCTTTTTGCTGGGCAAGTAGGACCTGTAAATCTACACAATACATAGTTTAAAGTTTGAGTCTATCATATTAGGTTTTGGATTTATAGCTGTTTTTGTGTCTATTGCTTCAAAAGCATTTTTAGATCATTTGTGTGTTCTGAAGAAACTACAAGAGATATCTAACCCAAACTTTCTGTGCAAGAGGGGCTTGTACATCTGCACAACATGTCTTTTAAAGTTTGAACTTATCTTATTGCATTTTTGAGTTATAGCAGTTTTAACGTTTTTATTGCTCCAAAAGCCTTTTCAGCCCATGAACAGTTGTTTGTGAGTTTCGAAAAAAGTGCAAGAGCTATTCAAACCCTTTTTGCTGGGCAAGTAGGACCTGTAAATCTACACAATATATAGTTTAAAGTTTGAGTCTATCGTATTAGGTTTTGGATTTATAGCTGTTTTTGTGTCTATTGCTTCAAAAGCATTTTCAGATAATTTGTGTGTTCTGAAGAAACTACAAGAGATATCTAACCCAAACTTTCTGTGCAAGAGGGGCTTGTACATCTGCACAACATATTTTTTAAAGTTTGAACTTATCTTATTGCATTTTTGAGTTATAGCAGTTTTTAAGTTTTTATTGCTCCAAAAGCCTTTTCAGCCCATGAACAGTTGTTTGTGAGTTTTCGAAAAAAAGTGCAAAAGCTATTCGAACCCTTTTTGCTGGGCAAGTAGGACCTGTAAATCTACACAATATATAGTTCAAAGTTGGAGTCTATCATATTAGGTTTTGGATTTATAGCTGTTTTTGTGTCTATTGCTTCAAAAGCATTTTTAGATAATTTGTGTGTTCTGAAGAAACTACAAGAGATATCTAACCCAAACTTTCTGTGCAAGAGGGGCTTGTACATCTGCACAACATGTATTTTAAAGTTTGAACTTATCTTATTGCATTTTTGAGTTATAGCAGTTTTTAAGTTTTTATTGCTCCAAAAGCCTTTTCAGCCCATGAACAGTTGTGTGCGTTTCGAAAAAAAGTGCAAGAGCTATTCAAACCCTTTTTGCTGGGCAAGTAGGACCTGTAAATCTACACAATACATAGTTCAAAGTTTGAGTCTATCATATTAGGTTTTTGATTTATAGCTGTTTTTGTGTCTATTCCTTCAAAAGCATTTTCAGATAATTTGTGTGTTCTGAAGAAACTACAAGAGATATCTAACCCAAACTTTCTGTGCAAGAGGGGCTTGTACATCTGCACAACATATTTTTTAAAGTTTGAACTTATCTTATTGCATTTTTGAGTTATATCAGTTTTTAAGTTTTTATTGCTCCAAAAGCCTTTTCAGCCCATGAACAGTTGTTTGTGAGTTTTCGAAAAAAGTGCAAAAGCTATTCGAACCCTTTTTGCTGGGCAAGTAGGACCTGTAAATCTACACAATATATAGTTCAAAGTTGGAGTCTATCATATTAGGTTTTGGATTTATAGCTGTTTTTGTGTCTATTGCTTCAAAAGCATTTTTAGATCATTTGTGTGTTCTGAAGAAACTACAAGAGATATCTAACCCAAACTTTCTGTGCAAGAGGGGCTTGTACATCTGCACAACATGTCTTTTAAAGTTTGAACTTATCTTATTGCATTTTTGAGTTATAGCAGTTTTTAAGTTTTTATTGCTTCAAAAGCCTTTTCAGCCCATGAACAGTTGTGTGCGTTTCGAAAAAAAGTGCAAGAGCTATTCAAACCCTTTTTGCTGGGCAAGTAGGACCTGTAAATCTACACAATACATAGTTCAAAGTTTGAGTCTATCATATTAGGTTTTTGATTTATAGCTGTTTTTGTGTCTATTGCTTCAAAAGCATTTTCAGATAATTTGTGTGTTCTGAAGAAACTACAAGAGATATTTAACCCAAACTTTCTGTGCAAGAGGGGCTTGTACATCTGCACAACATATTTTTTAAAGTTTGAACTTATCTTATTGCATTTTTGAGTTATAGCAGTTTTTAAGTTTTTATTGCTCCAAAAGCCTTTTCAGCCCATGAACAGTTGTTTGTGAGTTTTCGAAAAAAAGTGCAAAAGCTATTCGAACCCTTTTTGCTGGGCAAGTAGGACCTGTAAATCTACACAATATATAGTTCAAAGTTGGAGTCTATCATATTAGGTTTTGGATTTATAGCTGTTTTTGTGTCTATTGCTTCAAAAGCATTTTTAGATAATTTGTGTGTTCTGAAGAAACTACAAGAGATATCTAACCCAAACTTTCTGTGCAAGAGGGGCTTGTACATCTGCACAACATGTCTTTTAAAGTTTGAACTTATCTTATTGCATTTTTGAGTTATAGCAGTTTTTAAGTTTTTATTGCTCCAAAAGCCTTTTCAGCCCATGAACAGTTGTGTGCGTTTCGAAAAAAAGTGCAAGAGCTATTCAAACCCTTTTTGCTGGGCAAGTAGGACCTGTAAATCTACACAATACATAGTTCAAAGTTTGAGTCTATCATATTAGGTTTTGGATTTATAGCTGTTTTTGTGTCTATTGCTTCAAAAGCATTTTCAGATAATTTGTGTGTTCTGAAGAAACTACAAGAGATATCTAACCCAAACTTTCTGTGCAAGAGGGGCTTGTACATCTGCACAACATATTTTTTAAAGTTTGAACTTATCTTATTGCATTTTTGAGTTATAGCAGTTTTTAAGTTTTTATTGCTCCAAAAGCCTTTTCAGCCCATGAACAGTTGTTTGTGAGTTTTCGAAAAAAGTGCAAAAGCTATTCGAACCCTTTTTGCTGGGCAAGTAGGACCTGTAAATCTACACAATATATAGTTCAAAGTTGGAGTCTATCATATTAGGTTTTGGATTTATAGCTGTTTTTGTGTCTATTGCTTCAAAAGCATTTTTAGATCATTTGTGTGTTCTGAAGAAACTACAAGAGATATCTAACCCAAACTTTCTGTGCAAGAGGGGCTTGTACATCTGCACAACATGTCTTTTAAAGTTTGAACTTATCTTATTGAATTTTTGAGTTATAGCAGTTTTTACGTTTTTATTGCTCCAAAAGCCTTTTCAGCCCATGAACAGTTGTGTGCGTTTCGAAAAAAGAGCAAGAGCTATTCAAACCCTTTTTGCTGGGCAAGTAGGACCTGTAAATCTACACAATACATAGTTTAAAGTTTGAGTCTATCATATTAGGTTTTGGATTTATAGCTGTTTTTGTGTCTATTGCTTCAAAAGCATTTTTAGATCATTTGTGTGTTCTGAAGAAACTACAAGAGATATCTAACCCAAACTTTCTGTGCAAGAGGGGCTTGTACATCTGCACAACATGTCTTTTAAAGTTTGAACTTATCTTATTGCATTTTTGAGTTATAGCAGTTTTAACGTTTTTATTGCTCCAAAAGCCTTTTCAGCCCATGAACAGTTGTTTGTGAGTTTCGAAAAAAGTGCAAGAGCTATTCAAACCCTTTTTGCTGGGCAAGTAGGACCTGTAAATCTACACAATATATAGTTTAAAGTTTGAGTCTATCGTATTAGGTTTTGGATTTATAGCTGTTTTTGTGTCTATTGCTTCAAAAGCATTTTCAGATAATTTGTGTGTTCTGAAGAAACTACAAGAGATATCTAACCCAAACTTTCTGTGCAAGAGGGGCTTGTACATCTGCACAACATATTTTTTAAAGTTTGAACTTATCTTATTGCATTTTTGAGTTATAGCAGTTTTTAAGTTTTTATTGCTCCAAAAGCCTTTTCAGCCCATGAACAGTTGTTTGTGAGTTTTCGAAAAAAAGTGCAAAAGCTATTCGAACCCTTTTTGCTGGGCAAGTAGGACCTGTAAATCTACACAATATATAGTTCAAAGTTGGAGTCTATCATATTAGGTTTTGGATTTATAGCTGTTTTTGTGTCTATTGCTTCAAAAGCATTTTTAGATAATTTGTGTGTTCTGAAGAAACTACAAGAGATATCTAACCCAAACTTTCTGTGCAAGAGGGGCTTGTACATCTGCACAACATGTATTTTAAAGTTTGAACTTATCTTATTGCATTTTTGAGTTATAGCAGTTTTTAAGTTTTTATTGCTCCAAAAGCCTTTTCAGCCCATGAACAGTTGTGTGCGTTTCGAAAAAAAGTGCAAGAGCTATTCAAACCCTTTTTGCTGGGCAAGTAGGACCTGTAAATCTACACAATACATAGTTCAAAGTTTGAGTCTATCATATTAGGTTTTTGATTTATAGCTGTTTTTGTGTCTATTCCTTCAAAAGCATTTTCAGATAATTTGTGTGTTCTGAAGAAACTACAAGAGATATCTAACCCAAACTTTCTGTGCAAGAGGGGCTTGTACATCTGCACAACATATTTTTTAAAGTTTGAACTTATCTTATTGCATTTTTGAGTTATATCAGTTTTTAAGTTTTTATTGCTCCAAAAGCCTTTTCAGCCCATGAACAGTTGTGTGCGTTTCGAAAAAAAGTGCAAGAGCTATTCAAACCCTTTTTGCTGGGCAAGTAGGACCTGTAAATCTACACAATACATAGTTCAAAGTTTGAGTCTATCATATTAGGTTTTTGATTTATAGCTGTTTTTGTGTCTATTGCTTCAAAAGCATTTTCAGATAATTTGTGTGTTCTGAAGAAACTACAAGAGATATTTAACCCAAACTTTCTGTGCAAGAGGGGCTTGTACATCTGCACAACATATTTTTTAAAGTTTGAACTTATCTTATTGCATTTTTGAGTTATAGCAGTTTTTAAGTTTTTATTGCTCCAAAAGCCTTTTCAGCCCATGAACAGTTGTTTGTGAGTTTTCGAAAAAAAGTGCAAAAGCTATTCGAACCCTTTTTGCTGGGCAAGTAGGACCTGTAAATCTACACAATATATAGTTCAAAGTTGGAGTCTATCATATTAGGTTTTGGATTTATAGCTGTTTTTGTGTCTATTGCTTCAAAAGCATTTTTAGATAATTTGTGTGTTCTGAAGAAACTACAAGAGATATCTAACCCAAACTTTCTGTGCAAGAGGGGCTTGTACATCTGCACAACATGTCTTTTAAAGTTTGAACTTATCTTATTGCATTTTTGAGTTATAGCAGTTTTTAAGTTTTTATTGCTCCAAAAGCCTTTTCAGCCCATGAACAGTTGTGTGCGTTTCGAAAAAAAGTGCAAGAGCTATTCAAACCCTTTTTGCTGGGCAAGTAGGACCTGTAAATCTACACAATACATAGTTCAAAGTTTGAGTCTATCATATTAGGTTTTGGATTTATAGCTGTTTTTGTGTCTATTGCTTCAAAAGCATTTTCAGATAATTTGTGTGTTCTGAAGAAACTACAAGAGATATCTAACCCAAACTTTCTGTGCAAGAGGGGCTTGTACATCTGCACAACATATTTTTTAAAGTTTGAACTTATCTTATTGCATTTTTGAGTTATAGCAGTTTTTAAGTTTTTATTGCTCCAAAAGCCTTTTCAGCCCATGAACAGTTGTTTGTGAGTTTTCGAAAAAAGTGCAAAAGCTATTCGAACCCTTTTTGCTGGGCAAGTAGGACCTGTAAATCTACACAATATATAGTTCAAAGTTGGAGTCTATCATATTAGGTTTTGGATTTATAGCTGTTTTTGTGTCTATTGCTTCAAAAGCATTTTTAGATCATTTGTGTGTTCTGAAGAAACTACAAGAGATATCTAACCCAAACTTTCTGTGCAAGAGGGGCTTGTACATCTGCACAACATGTCTTTTAAAGTTTGAACTTATCTTATTGAATTTTTGAGTTATAGCAGTTTTTACGTTTTTATTACTCCAAAAGCCTTTTCAGCCCATGAACAGTTGTGTGCGTTTCGAAAAAAGTGCAAGAGCTATTCAAACCCTTTTTGCTGGGCAAGTAGGACCTGTAAATCTACACAATAAATAGTTCAAATTTTGAGTCTATCATATTAGGTTTTTGATTTATAGCTGTTTTTGTGTCTATTGCTTCAAAAGCATTTTCAGATAATTTGTGTGTTCTGAAGAAACTACAAGAGATATCTAACCCAAACTTTCTGTGCAAGAGGGGCTTGTACATCTGCACAACATGTCTTTTAAAGTTTGAACTTATCTTATTGCATTTTTGAGTTATGGCAGTTTTAAGTTTTTATTGCTCCAAAAGCCTTTTCAGCCCATGAACAGTTGTGTGCGTTTCGAAAAAAAGTGAAAGAGCTATTCAAACCCTTTTTGCTAGGCAAGTAGGACCTGTAAATCTACACAATACATAGTTTAAAGTTTGAGTCTATCATATTAGGTTTTGGATTTATAGCTGTTTTTGTGTCTATTGCTTCAAAAACATTTTCAGATAATTTGTGTGTTCTGAAGAAACTACAAGAGATATCTAACCCAAACTTTCTGTGCAAGAGGGGCTTGTACATCTGCACAACATATTTTTTAAAGTTTGAACTTATCTTATTGCATTTTTGAGTTATAGCAGTTTTTAAATTTGTATTGCTCCAAAAGCCTTTTCAGCCCATGAACAGTTGTTTGTGAGTTTTCGAAAAAAGTGCAAAAGCTATTCGAACCCTTTTTGCTGGGCAAGTACGACCTGTAAATCTACACAATATATAGTTTAAAGTTGGAGTCTATCATATTAGGTTTTGGATTTATAGCTGTTTTTGTGTCTATTGCTTCAAAAGCATTTTTAGATCATTTGTGTGTTCTGAAGAAACTACAAGAGATATCTAACCCAAACTTTCTGTGCAAGAGGGGCTTGTACATCTGCACAACATGTCTTTTAAAGTTTGAACTTATCTTATTGCATTTTTGAGTTATAGCAGTTTTAACGTTTTTATTGCTCCAAAAGCCTTTTCAGCCCATGAACAGTTGTTTGTGAGTTTCGAAAAAAGTGCAAGAGCTATTCAAACCCTTTTTGCTGGGCAAGTAGGACCTGTAAATCTACACAATATATAGTTTAAAGTTTGAGTCTATCATATTAGGTTTTGGATTTATAGCTGTTTTTGTGTCTATTGCTTCAAAAGCATTTTCAGATAATTTGTGTGTTCTGAAGAAACTACAAGAGATATCTAACCCAAACTTTCTGTGCAAGAGGGGCTTGTACATCTGCAGAACATGTCTTTTAAAGTTTGAACTTATCTTATTGCATTTTTGAGTTATGGCAGTTTTAAGTTTTTATTGCTCCAAAAGCCTTTTCAGCCCATGAACAGTTGTGTGCGTTTCGAAAAAAAGTGAAAGAGCTATTCAAACCCTTTTTGCTAGGCAAGTAGGACCTGTAAATCTACACAATAAATAGTTAAAAGTTTGAGTCTATCATATTAGGTTTTGGATTTATAGCTGTTTTTGTGTCTATTGCTTCAAAAACATTTTCAGATAATTTGTGTGTTC
This sequence comes from Eucyclogobius newberryi, assembly GCF_026437365.1. NCBI lineage: Eukaryota > Metazoa > Chordata > Actinopteri > Gobiiformes > Gobiidae > Eucyclogobius > Eucyclogobius newberryi. The sequence goes on from NW_027316001.1 coordinate 393,669, forward strand.
TGAAGAAACTACAAGAGATATCTAACCCAAACTTTCTGTGCAAGAGGGGCTTGTACATCTGCACAACATGTCTTTTAAAGTTTGAACTTATCTTATTGCATTTTTGAGTTATAACAGTTTTAACGTTTTTATTGCTCCAAAAGCCTTTTCAGCCCATGAACAGTTGTGTGCGTTTCGAAAAAAGTGCAAGAGCTATTCAAACCCTTTTTGCAGGGCAAGTAGGACCTGTAAATCTACACAATACATAGTTCAAAGTTGGAGTCTATCATATTAGGTTTTGGATTTATAGCTGTTTTTGTGTCTATTGCTTCAAAAGCATTTTCAGATAATTTGTGTGTTCTGAAGAAACTACAAGAGATATCTAACCCAAACTTTCTGTGCAAGAGGGGCTTGTACATCTGCACAACATGTCTTTTAAAGTTTGAACTTATCTTATTGCATTTTTGAGTTATAGCAGTTTTAACGTTTTTATTGCTCCAAAAGCCTTTTCAGCCCATGAACAGTTGTTTGTGAGTTTCGAAAAAAGTGCAAGAGCTATTCAAACCCTTTTTGCTGGGCAAGTAGGACCTGTAAATCTACACAATATATAGTTTAAAGTTTGAGTCTATCATATTAGGTTTTGGATTTATAGCTGTTTTTGTGTCTATTGCTTCAAAAGCATTTTCAGATAATTTGTGTGTTCTGAAGAAACTACAAGAGATATCTAACCCAAACTTTCTGTGCAAGAGGGGCTTGTACATCTGCACAACATGTCTTTTAAAGTTTGAACTTATCTTATTGCATTTTTGAGTTATAGCAGTTTTAACGTTTTTATTGCTCCAAAAGCCTTTTCAGCCCATGAACAGTTGTGTGCGTTTCGAAAAAAAGTGCAAGAGCTATTCAAACCCTTTTTGCTGGGCAAGTAGGACCTGTAAATCTACACAATACATAGTTCAAAGTTTGAGTCTATCATATTAGGTTTTGGATTTATAGCTGTTTTTGTGTCTATTGCTTCAAAAGCATTTTCAGATATTTTGTGTGTTCTGAAGAAACTACAAGAGATATCTAACCCAAACTTTCTGTGCAAGAGGGGCTTGTACATCTGCACAACATGTCTTTTAAAGTTTGAACTTATCTTATTGAATTTTTGAGTTATAGCAGTTTTTACGTTTTTATTGCTCCAAAAGCCTTTTCAGCCCATGAACAGTTGTGTGCGTTTCGAAAAAAGAGCAAGAGCTATTCAAACCCTTTTTGCTGGGCAAGTAGGACCTGTAAATCTACACAATACATAGTTTAAAGTTTGAGTCTATCATATTAGGTTTTTGATTTATAGCTGTTTTTGTGTCTATTGCTTCAAAAGCATTTTCAGATAATTTGTGTGTTCTGAAGAAACTACAAGAGATATCTAACCCAAACTTTCTGTGCAAGAGGGGCTTGTACATCTGCACAACATATTTCTTAAAGTTTGAACTTATCTTATTGCATTTTTGAGTTATAGCAGTTTTTAAGTTTTTATTGCTCCAAAAGCCTTTTCAGCCCATGAACAGTTGTTTGTGAGTTTTCGAAAAAAGTGCAAAAGCTATTCGAACCCTTTTTGCTGGGAAGGTAGGACCTGTAAATCTACACAATATATAGTTCAAAGTTGGAGTCTATCATATTAGGTTTTGGATTTATAGCTGTTTTTGTGTCTATTGCTTCAAAAGCATTTTTAGATCATTTGTGTGTTCTGAAGAAACTACAAGAGATATCTAACCCAAACTTTCTGTGCAAGAGGGGCTTGTACATCTGCACAACATGTCTTTTAAAGTTTGAACTTATCTTATTGCATTTTTGAGTTATAGCAGTTTTAACGTTTTTATTGCTCCAAAAGCCTTTTCAGCCCATGAACAGTTGTTTGTGAGTTTCGAAAAAAGTGCAAGAGCTATTCAAACCCTTTTTGCTGGGCAAGTAGGACCTGTAAATCTACACAATATATAGTTTAAAGTTTGAGTCTATCGTATTAGGTTTTGGATTTATAGCTGTTTTTGTGTCTATTGCTTCAAAAGCATTTTCAGATAATTTGTGTGTTCTGAAGAAACTACAAGAGATATCTAACCCAAACTTTCTGTGCAAGAGGGCTTGTACAAGCTTGTACATCTGCACAACATATTTTTTAAAGTTTGAACTTATCTTATTGCATTTTTGAGTTATAGCAGTTTTTAAGTTTTTATTGCTCCAAAAGCCTTTTCAGCCCATGAACAGTTGTTTGTGAGTTTTCGAAAAAAAGTGCAAAAGCTATTCGAACCCTTTTTGCTGGGCAAGTAGGACCTGTAAATCTACACAATATATAGTTCAAAGTTGGAGTCTATCATATTAGGTTTTGGATTTATAGCTGTTTTTGTGTCTATTGCTTCAAAAGCATTTTTAGATAATTTGTGTGTTCTGAAGAAACTACAAGAGATATCTAACCCAAACTTTCTGTGCAAGAGGGGCTTGTACATCTGCACAACATGTCTTTTAAAGTTTGAACTTATCTTATTGCATTTTTGAGTTATAGCAGTTTTTAAGTTTTTATTGCTCCAAAAGCCTTTTCAGCCCATGAACAGTTGTGTGCGTTTCGAAAAAAAGTGCAAGAGCTATTCAAACCCTTTTTGCTGGGCAAGTAGGACCTGTAAATCTACACAATACATAGTTCAAAGTTTGAGTCTATCATATTAGGTTTTGGATTTATAGCTGTTTTTGTGTCTATTCCTTCAAAAGCATTTTCAGATAATTTGTGTGTTCTGAAGAAACTACAAGAGATATCTAACCCAAACTTTCTGTGCAAGAGGGGCTTGTACATCTGCACAACATATTTTTTAAAGTTTGAACTTATCTTATTGTGTTTTTGAGTTATAGCAGTTTTTAAGTTTTTATTGCTCCAAAAGCCTTTTCAGCCCATGAACAGTTGTTTGTGAGTTTTCGAAAAAAGTGCAAAAGCTATTCGAACCCTTTTTGCTGGGCAAGTAGGACCTGTAAATCTACACAATATATAGTTCAAAGTTGGAGTCTATCATATTAGGTTTTGGATTTATAGCTGTTTTTGTGTCTATTGCTTCAAAAGCATTTTTAGATCATTTGTGTGTTCTGAAGAAACTACAAGAGATATCTAACCCAAACTTTCTGTGCAAGAGGGGCTTGTACATCTGCACAACATGTCTTTTAAAGTTTGAACTTATCTTATTGCATTTTTGAGTTATAGCAGTTTTAACGTTTTTATTGCTCCAAAAGCCTTTTCAGCCCATGAACAGTTGTTTGTGAGTTTCGAAAAAAGTGCAAGAGCTATTCAAACCCTTTTTGCTGGGCAAGTAGGACCTGTAAATCTACACAATATATAGTTTAAAGTTTGAGTCTATCATATTAGGTTTTGGATTTATAGCTGTTTTTGTGTCTATTGCTTCAAAAGCATTTTCAGATAATTTGTGTGTTCTGAAGAAACTACAAGAGATATCTAACCCAAACTTTCTGTGCAAGAGGGGCTTGTACATCTGCACAACATGTCTTTTAAAGTTTGAACTTATCTTATTGCATTTTTGAGTTATGGCAGTTTTAAGTTTTTATTGCTCCAAAAGCCTTTTCAGCCCATGAACAGTTGTTTGTGAGTTTTCGAAAAAAGTGCAAAAGCTATTCGAACCCTTTTTGCTGGGCAAGTAGGACCTGTAAATCTACACAATATATAGTTTAAAGTTTGAGTCTATCATATTAGGTTTTGGATTTATAGCTGTTTTTGTGTCTTTTGCTTCAAAAGCATTTTCAGATAATTTGTGTGTTCTGAAGAAACTACAAGAGATATCTAACCCAAACTTTCTGTGCAAGAGGGGCTTGTACATCTGCACAACATGTCTTTTAAAGTTTGAACTTATCTTATTGAATTTTTGAGTTATAGCAGTTTTTACGTTTTTATTACTCCAAAAGCCTTTTCAGCCCATGAACAGTTGTGTGCGTTTCGAAAAAAGTGCAAGAGCTATTCAAACCCTTTTTGCTGGGCAAGTAGGACCTGTAAATCTACACAATACATAGTTTAAAGTTTGAGTCTATCATATTAGGTTTTGGATTTATAGCTGTTTTTGTGTCTATTGCTTCAAAAGCATTTTCAGATAATTTGTGTGTTCTGAAGAAACTACAAGAGATATCTAACCCAAACTTTCTGTGCAAGAGGGGCTTGTATATCTGCACAACATGTCTTTTAAAGTTTGAACTTATCTTATTGCATTTTTGAGTTATGGCAGTTTTAAGTTTTTATTGCTCCAAAAGCCTTTTCAGCCCATGAACAGTTGTGTGCGTTTCGAAAAAAAGTGAAAGAGCTATTCAAACCCTTTTTGCTAGGCAAGTAGGACCTGTAAATCTACACAATACATAGTTTAAAGTTTGAGTCTATCATATTAGGTTTTTAATTTATAGCTGTTTTTGTGTCTATTGCTTCAAAAGCATTTTCAGATAATTTGTGTGTTCTGAAGAAACTACAAGAGATATCTAACCCAAACTTTCTGTGCAAGAGGGGCTTGTACATCTGCAGAACATGTCTTTTAAAGTTTGAACTTATCTTATTGCATTTTTGAGTTATAGCAGTTTTTAAGTTTTTATTGCTCCAAAAGCCTTTTCAGCCCATGAACAGTTGTGTGCGTTTCGAAAAAAAGTGAAAGAGCTATTCAAACCCTTTTTGCTAGGCAAGTAGGACCTGTAAATCTACACAATACATAGTTTAAAGTTTGAGTCTATCATATTAGGTTTTGGATTTATAGCTGTTTTTGTGTCTATTGCTTCAAAAACATTTTCAGATATTTTGTGTGTTCTGAAGAAACTACAAGAGATATCTAACCCAAACTTTCTGTGCAAGAGGGGCTTGTACATCTGCACAACATGTCTTTTAAAGTTTGAACTTATCTTATTGAATTTTTGAGTTATAGCAGTTTTTACGTTTTTATTGCTCCAAAAGCCTTTTCAGCCCATGAACAGTTGTGTGCGTTTCGAAAAAAGAGCAAGAGCTATTCAAACCCTTTTTGCTGGGCAAGTAGGACCTGTAAATCTACACAATACATAGTTTAAAGTTTGAGTCTATCATATTAGGTTTTTGATTTATAGCTGTTTTTGTGTCTATTGCTTCAAAAGCATTTTCAGATAATTTGTGTGTTCTGAAGAAACTACAAGAGATATCTAACCCAAACTTTCTGTGCAAGAGGGGCTTGTACATCTGCACAACATATTTTTTAAAGTTTGAACTTATCTTATTGCATTTTTGAGTTATAGCAGTTTTTAAGTTTTTATTGCTCCAAAAGCCTTTTCAGCCCATGAACAGTTGTTTGTGAGTTTTCGAAAAAAGTGCAAAAGCTATTCGAACCCTTTTTGCTGGGCAAGTAGGACCTGTAAATCTACACAATATATAGTTCAAAGTTGGAGTCTATCATATTAGGTTTTGGATTTATAGCTGTTTTTGTGTCTATTGCTTCAAAAGCATTTTTAGATCATTTGTGTGTTCTGAAGAAACTACAAGAGAAATCTAACCCAAACTTTCTGTGCAAGAGGGGCTTGTACATCTGCACAACATGTCTTTTAAAGTTTGAACTTATCTTATTGCATTTTTGAGTTATAGCAGTTTTTAAGTTTTTATTGCTCCTAAAGCCTTTTCAGCCCATGAACAGTTGTGTGCGTTTCGAAAAAAAGTGCAAGAGCTATTCAAACCCTTTTTGCTGGGCAAGTAGGACCTGTAAATCTACACAATACATAGTTCAAAGTTTGAGTCTATCATATTAGGTTTTTGATTTATAGCTGTTTTTGTGTCTATTGCTTCAAAAGCATTTTCAGATAATTTGTGTGTTCTGAAGAAACTACAAGAGATATCTAACCCAAACTTTCTCTGCAAGAGGGGCTTGTACATCTGCACAACATATTTTTTAAAGTTTGAACTTATCTTATTGCATTTTTGAGTTATAGCAGTTTTTAAGTTTTTATAGCTCCAAAAGCCTTTTTAGCCCATGAACAGTTGTTTGTGAGTTTTCGAAAAAATGCAAAAGCTATTCGAACCCTTTTTGCTGGGCAAGTAGGACCTGTAAATCTACACAATATATAGTTCAAAGTTGGAGTCTATCATATTAGGTTTTGGATTTATAGCTGTTTTTGTGTCTATTGCTTCAAAAGCATTTTTAGATAATTTGTGTGTTCTGAAGAAACTACAAGAGATATCTAACCCAAACTTTCTGTGCAAGAGGGGCTTGTACATCTGCACAACATGTCTTTTAAAGTTTGAACTTATCTTATTGCATTTTTGAGTTATAGCAGTTTTTAAGTTTTTATTGCTCCAAAAGCCTTTTCAGCCCATGAACAGTTGTGTGCGTTTCGAAAAAAAGTGCAAGAGCTATTCAAACCCTTTTTGCTGGGCAAGTAGGACCTGTAAATCTACACAATACATAGTTCAAAGTTTGAGTCTATCATATTAGGTTTTGGATTTATAGCTGTTTTTGTGTCTATTGCTTCAAAAGCATTTTCAGATAATTTGTGTGTTCTGAAGAAACTACAAGAGATATCTAACCCAAACTTTCTGTGCAAGAGGGGCTTGTACATCTGCACAACATATTTTTTAAAGTTTGAACTTATCTTATTGCATTTTTGTGTTATAGCAGTTTTTAAGTTTTTATTGCTCCAAAAGCCTTTTCAGCCCATGAACAGTTGTTTGTGAGTTTTCGAAAAAAGTGCAAAAGCTATTCGAACCCTTTTTGCTGGGCAAGTAGGACCTGTAAATCTACACAATATATAGTTTAAAGTTTGAGTCTATCATATTAGGTTTTGGATTTATAGCTGTTTTTGTGTCTATTGCTTCAAAAGCATTTTTAGATCATTTGTGTGTTCTGAAGAAACTACAAGAGATATCTAACCCAAACTTTCTGTGCAAGAGGGGCTTGTACATCTGCACAACATGTCTTTTAAAGTTTGAACTTATCTTATTGCATTTTTGAGTTATGGCAGTTTTAAGTTTGTATTGCTCCAAAAGCCTTTTCAGCCCATGAACAGTTGTGTGCGTTTCGAAAAAAAGTGAAAGAGCTATTCAAACCCTTTTTGCTAGACAAGTAGGACCTGTAAATCTACACAATACATAGTTTAAAGTTTGAGTCTATCATATTAGGTTTTGGATTTATAGCTGTTTTTGTGTCTATTGCTTCAAAAGCATTTTCAGATAATTTGTGTGTTCTGAAGAAACTACAAGAGATATCTAACCCAAACTTTCTGTGCAAGAGGGGCTTGTACATCTGCACAACATGTCTTTTAAAGTTTGAACTTATCTTATTGCATTTTTGAGTTATAGCAGTTTTTAAGTTTTTATTGCTCCAAAAGCCTTTTCAGCCCATGAACAGTTGTTTGTGAGTTTTCGAAAAAAGTGCAAAAGCTATTCGAACCCTTTTTGCTGGGCAAGTAGGACCTGTAAATCTACACAATATATAGTTTAAAGTTGGAGTCTATCATATTAGGTTTTGGATTTATAGCTGTTTTTGTGTCTATTGCTTCAAAAGCATTTTTAGATCATTTGTGTGTTCTGAAGAAACTACAAGAGATATCTAACCCAAACTTTCTGTGCAAGAGGGGCTTGTACATCTGCACAACATGTCTTTTAAAGTTTGAACTTATCTTATTGCATTTTTGAGTTATAGCAGTTTTAACGTTTTTATTGCTCCAAAAGCCTTTTCAGCCCATGAACAGTTGTTTGTGAGTTTCGAAAAAAGTGCAAGAGCTATTCAAACCCTTTTTGCTGGGCAAGTAGGACCTGTAAATCTACACAATATATAGTTTAAAGTTTGAGTCTATCATATTAGGTTTTGGATTTATAGCTGTTTTTGTGTCTATTGCTTCAAAAGCATTTTCAGATAATTTGTGTGTTCTGAAGAAACTACAAGAGATATCTAACCCAAACTTTCTGTGCAAGAGGGGCTTGTGCATCTGCAGAACATGTCTTTTAAAGTTTGAACTTATCTTATTGCATTTTTGAGTTATGGCAGTTTTAAGTTTTTATTGCTCCAAAAGCCTTTTCAGCCCATGAACAGTTGTGTGCGTTTCGAAAAAAAGTGAAAGAGCTATTCAAACCCTTTTTGCTAGGCAAGTAGGACCTGTAAATCTACACAATAAATAGTTAAAAGTTTGAGTCTATCATATTAGGTTTTGGATTTATAGCTGTTTTTGTGTCTATTGCTTCAAAAACATTTTCAGATAATTTGTGTGTTCTGAAGAAACTACAAGAGATATCTAACCCAAACTTTCTGTGCAAGAGGGGCTTGTACATCTGCACAACATGTCTTTTAAAGTTTGAACTTATCTTATTGCATTTTTGAGTTATAGCAGTTTTTAAGTTTGTATTGCTCCAATAGCCTTTTCAGCCCATGAACAGTTGTTTGTGAGTTTTCGAAAAAAGTGCAAAAGCTATTCAAACCCTTTTTGCTGGGCAAGTAGGACCTGTAAATCTACACAATATATAGTTTAAAGTTTGAGTCTATCATATTAGGTTTTGGATTTATAGCTGTTTTTGTGTCTATTGCTTCAAAAGCATTTTCAGATAATTTGTGTGTTCTGAAGAAACTACAAGAGATATCTAACCCAAACTTTCTGTGCAAGAGGGGCTTGTACATCTGCACAACATGTCTTTTAAAGTTTGAACTTATCTTATTGCATTTTTGAGTTATAACAGTTTTAACGTTTTTATTGCTCCAAAAGCCTTTTCAGCCCATGAACAGTTGTGTGCGTTTCGAAAAAAGTGCAAGAGCTATTCAAACCTTTTTTGCTGGGCAAGTAGGACCTGTAAATCTACACAATATATAGTTTAAAGTTTGAGTCTATCATATTAGGTTTTGGATTTATAGCTGTTTTTGTGTCTATTGCTTCAAAAGCATTTTCAGATAATTTGTGTGTTCTGAAGAAACTACAAGAGATATCTAACCCAAACTTTCTGTGCAAGAGGGGCTTGTACATCTGCACAACATCTCTTTTAAAGTTTGAACTTATCTTATTGAATTTTTGAGTTATAGCAGTTTTTACGTTTTTATTGCTCCAAAAGCCTTTTCAGCCCATGAACAGTTGTGTGCGTTTCGAAAAAAGTGCAAGAGCTATTCAAACCCTTTTTGCAGGGCAAGTAGGACCTGTAAATCTACACAATACATAGTTTAAAGTTTGAGTCTATCATATTAGGTTTTGGATTTATAGCTGTTTTTGTGTCTATTGCTTCAAAAACATTTTCAGATAATTTGTGTGTTCTGAAGAAACTACAAGAGATATCTAACCCAAACTTTCTGTGCAAGAGGGGCTTGTACATCTGCACAACATGTCTTTTAAAGTTTGAACTTATCTTATTGCATTTTTGAGTTATAGCAGTTTTTAAGTTTGTATTGCTCCAAAAGCCTTTTCAGCCCATGAACAGTTGTTTGTGAGTTTTCGAAAAAAGTGCAAAAGCTATTCGAACCCTTTTTGCTGGGCAAGTAGGACCTGTAAATCTACACAATATATAGTTCAAAGTTGGAGTCTATCATATTAGGTTTTGGATTTATAGCTGTTTTTGTGTCTATTGCTTCAAAAGCATTTTTAGATAATTTGTGTGTTCTGAAGAAACTACAAGAGATATCTAACCCAAACTTTCTGTGCAAGAGGGGCTTGTACATCTGCACAACATGTCTTTTAAAGTTTGAACTTATCTTATTGCATTTTTGAGTTATAGCAGTTTTTAAGTTTTTATTGCTCCAAAAGCCTTTTCAGCCCATGAACAGTTGTGTGCGTTTCGAAAAAAAGTGCAAGAGCTATTCAAACCCTTTTTGCTGGGCAAGTAGGACCTGTAAATCTACACAATACATAGTTCAAAGTTTGAGTCTATCATATTAGGTTTTTGATTTATAGCTGTTTTTGTGTCTATTGCTTCAAAAGCATTTTCAGATAATTTGTGTGTTCTGAAGAAACTACAAGAGATATCTAACCCAAACTTTCTGTGCAAGAGGGGCTTGTACATCTGCACAACATATTTTTTAAAGTTTGAACTTATCTTATTGCATTTTTGAGTTATAGCAGTTTTTAAGTTTTTATTGCTCAAAAAGCCTTTTCAGCCCATGAACAGTTGTTTGTGAGTTTTCGAAAAAAGTGCAAAAGCTATTCGAACCCTTTTTGCTGGGCAAGTAGGACCTGTAAATCTACACAATATATAGTTTAAAGTTGGAGTCTATCATATTAGGTTTTGGATTTATAGCTGTTTTTGTGTCTATTGCTTCAAAAGCATTTTTAGATCATTTGTGTGTTCTGAAGAAACTACAAGAGATATCTAACCCAAACTTTCTGTGCAAGAGGGGCTTGTACATCTGCACAACATGTCTTTTAAAGTTTGAACTTATCTTATTGCATTTTTGAGTTATAGCAGTTTTAACGTTTTTATTGCTCCAAAAGCCTTTTCAGCCCATGAACAGTTGTTTGTGAGTTTCGAAAAAAGTGCAAGAGCTATTCAAACCCTTTTTGCTGGGCAAGTAGGACCTGTAAATCTACACAATATATAGTTTAAAGTTTGAGTCTATCATATTAGGTTTTGGATTTATAGCTGTTTTTGTGTCTATTGCTTCAAAAGCATTTTCAGATAATTTGTGTGTTCTGAAGAAACTACAAGAGATATCTAACCCAAACTTTCTGTGCAAGAGGGGCTTGTACATCTGCACAACATGTCTTTTAAAGTTTGAACTTATCTTATTGCATTTTTGAGTTATGGCAGTTTTAAGTTTTTATTGCTCCAAAAGCCTTTTCAGCCCATGAACAGTTGTGTGCGTTTCGAAAAAAAGTGAAAGAGCTATTCAAACCCTTTTTGCTAGGCAAGTAGGACCTGTAAATCTACACAATACATAATTTAAAGTTTGAGTCTATCATATTAGGTTTTGGATTTATAGCTGTTTTTGTGTCTATTGCTTCAAAAACATTTTCAGATAATTTGTGTGTTCTGAAGAAACTACAAGAGATATCTAACCCAAACTTTCTGTGCAAGAGGGGCTTGTACATCTGCACAACATGTCTTTTAAAGTTTGAACTTATCTTATTGCATTTTTGAGTTATAGCAGTTTTTAAGTTTTTATTGCTCCAAAAGCCTTTTCAGCCCATGAACAGTTGTGTGCGTTTCGAAAAAAAGTGCAAGAGCTATTCAAACCCTTTTTGCTGGGCAAGTAGGACCTGTAAATCTACACAATACATAGTTCAAAGTTTGAGTCTATCATATTAGGTTTTGGATTTATAGCTGTTTTTGTGTCTATTGCTTCAAAAGCATTTTCAGATAATTTGTGTGTTCTGAAGAAACTACAAGAGATATCTAACCCAAACTTTCTGTGCAAGAGGGGCTTGTACATCTGCACAACATGTCTTTTAAAGTTTGAACTTATCTTATTGAATTTTTGAGTTATAGCAGTTTTTACGTTTTTATTGCTCCAAAAGCCTTTTCAGCCCATGAACAGTTGTGTGCGTTTCGAAAAAAGTGCAAGAGCTATTCAAACCCTTTTTGCAGGGCAAGTAGGACCTGTAAATCTACACAATACATAGTTTAAAGTTTGAGTCTATCATATTAGGTTTTGGATTTATAGCTGTTTTTGTGTCTATTGCTTCAAAAGCATTTTCAGATAATTTGTGTGTTCTGAAGAAACTACAAGAGATATCTAACCCAAACTTTCTGTGCAAGAGGGGCTTGTACATCTGCAGAACATGTCTTTTAAAGTTTGAACTTATCTTATTGCATTTTTGAGTTATAGCAGTTTTTAAGTTTTTATTGCTCCAAAAGCCTTTTCAGCCCATGAACAGTTGTGTGCGTTTCGAAAAAAAGTGCAAGAGCTATTCAAACCCTTTTTGCTGGGCAAGTAGGACCTGTAAATCTACACAATACATAGTTTAAAGTTTGAGTCTATCATATTAGGTTTTTGATTTATAGCTGTTTTTGTGTCTATTGCTTCAAAAGCATTTTCAGATAATTTGTGTGTTCTGAAGAAACTACAAGAGATATCTAACCCAAACTTTCTGTGCAAGAGGGGCTTGTACATCTGCACAACATATTTTTTAAAGTTTGAACTTATCTTATTGCATTTTTGAATTATAGCAGTTTTTAAGTTTTTATTGCTCCAAAAGCCTTTTCAGCCCATGAACAGTTGTGTGCGTTTCGAAAAAAAGTGAAAGAGCTATTCAAACCCTTTTTGCTAGGCAAGTAGGACCTGTAAATCTACACAATACATAGTTTAAAGTTTGAGTCTATCATATTAGGTTTTGGATTTATAGCTGTTTTTGTGTCTATTGCTTCAAAAACATTTTCAGATATTTTGTGTGTTCTGAAGAAACTACAAGAGATATCTAACCCAAACTTTCTGTGCAAGAGGGGCTTGTACATCTGCACAACATGTCTTTTAAAGTTTGAACTTATCTTATTGCATTTTTGAGTTATAGCAGTTTTAACGTTTTTATTGCTCCAAAAGCCTTTTCAGCCCATGAACAGTTGTTTGTGAGTTTCGAAAAAAGTGAAAGAGCTATTCAAACCCTTTTTGCTGGGCAAGTAGGACCTGTAAATCTACACAATATATAGTTTAAAGTTTGAGTCTATCATATTAGGTTTTGGATTTATAGCTGTTTTTGTGTCTATTGCTTCAAAAGCATTTTCAGATAATTTGTGTGTTCTGAAGAAACTACAAGAGATATCTAACCCAAACTTTCTGTGCAAGAGGGGCTTGTACATCTGCACAACATGTCTTTTAAAGTTTGAACTTATCTTATTGCATTTTTGAGTTATAACAGTTTTAACGTTTTTATTGCTCCAAAAGCCTTTTCAGCCCATGAACAGTTGTTTGTGAGTTTCGAAAAAAGTGCAAGAGCTATTCAAACCTTTTTTGCTGGGCAAGTAGGACCTGTAAATCTACACAATATATAGTTTAAAGTTTGAGTCTATCATATTAGGTTTTGGATTTATAGCTGTTTTTGTGTCTATTGCTTCAAAAGCATTTTCAGATAATTTGTGTGTTCTGAAGAAACTACAAGAGATATCTAACCCAAACTTTCTGTGCAAGAGGGGCTTGTACATCTGCACAACATGTATTTTAAAGTTTGAACTTATCTTATTGAATTTTTGAGTTATAGCAGTTTTTACGTTTTTATTGCTCCAAAAGCCTTTTCAGCCCATGAACAGTTGTGTGCGTTTCGAAAAAAGTGCAAGAGCTATTCAAACCCTTTTTGCAGGGCAAGTAGGACCTGTAAATCTACACAATACATAGTTTAAAGTTTGAGTCTATCATATTAGGTTTTGGATTTATAGCTGTTTTTGTGTCTATTGCTTCAAAAGCATTTTCAGATAATTTGTGTGTTCTGAAGAAACTACAAGAGATATCTAACCCAAACTTTCTGTGCAAGAGGGGCTTGTACATCTGCACAACATATTTTTTAAAGTTTGAACTTATCTTATTGCATTTTTGAGTTATAGCAGTTTTTAAGTTTGTATTGCTCCAAAAGCCTTTTCAGCCCATGAACAGTTGTGTGCGTTTCGAAAAAAAGTGAAAGAGCTATTCAAACCCTTTTTGCTAGGCAAGTAGGACCTGTAAATCTACACAATACATAGTTTAAAGTTTGAGTCTATCATATTAGGTTTTGGATTTATAGCTGTTTTTGTGTCTATTGCTTCAAAAACATTTTCAGATATTTTGTGTGTTCTGAAGAAACTACAAGAGATATCTAACCCAAACTTTCTGTGCAAGAGGGGCTTGTACATCTGCACAACATGTCTTTTAAAGTTTGAACTTATCTTATTGAATTTTTGAGTTATAGCAGTTTTTACGTTTTTATTGCTCCAAAAGCCTTTTCAGCCCATGAACAGTTGTGTGCGTTTCGAAAAAAGAGCAAGAGCTATTCAAACCCTTTTTGCTGGGCAAGTAGGACCTGTAAATCTACACAATACATAGTTTAAAGTTTGAGTCTATCATATTAGGTTTTTGATTTATAGCTGTTTTTGTGTCTATTGCTTCAAAAGCATTTTCAGATAATTTGTGTGTTCTGAAGAAACTACAAGAGATATCTAACCCAAACTTTCTGTGCAAGAGGGGCTTGTACATCTGCACAACATATTTTTTAAAGTTTGAACTTATCTTATTGCATTTTTGAGTTATAGCAGTTTTAACGTTTTTTATTGCTCCAAAAGCCTTTTCAGCCCATGAACAGTTGTTTGTGAGTTTCGAAAAAAGTGCAAGAGCTATTCAAACCCTTTTTGCTGGGCAAGTAGGACCTGTAAATCTACACAATATATAGTTTAAAGTTTGAGTCTATCATATTAGGTTTTGGATTTATAGCTGTTTTTGTGTCTATTGCTTCAAAAGCATTTTCAGATAATTTGTGTGTTCTGAAGAAACTACAAGAGATATCTAACCCAAACTTTCTGTGCAAGAGGGGCTTGTACATCTGCACAACATGTATTTTAAAGTTTGAACTTATCTTATTGAATTTTTGAGTTATAGCAGTTTTTACGTTTTTATTGCTCCAAAAGCCTTTTCAGCCCATGAACAGTTGTGTGCGTTTCGAAAAAAGTGCAAGAGCTATTCAAACCCTTTTTGCAGGGCAAGTAGGACCTGTAAATCTACACAATACATAGTTTAAAGTTTGAGTCTATCATATTAGGTTTTGGATTTATAGCTGTTTTTGTGTCTATTGCTTCAAAAGCATTTTCAGATAATTTGTGTGTTCTGAAGAAACTACAAGAGATATCTAACCCAAACTTTCTGTGCAAGAGGGGCTTGTACATCTGCACAACATGTCTTTTAAAGTTTGAACTTATCTTATTGCATTTTTGAGTTATAGCAGTTTTAACGTTTTTATTGCTCCAAAAGCCTTTTCAGCCCATGAACAGTTGTTTGTGAGTTTCGAAAAAAGTGCAAGAGCTATTCAAACCCTTTTTGCTGGGCAAGTAGGACCTGTAAATCTACACAATATATAGTTTAAAGTTTGAGTCTATCATATTAGGTTTTGGATTTATAGCTGTTTTTGTGTCTATTGCTTCAAAAGCATTTTCAGATAATTTGTGTGTTCTGAAGAAACTACAAGAGATATCTAACCCAAACTTTCTGTGCAAGAGGGGCTTGTACATCTGCACAACATGTCTTTTAAAGTTTGAACTTATCTTATTGCATTTTTGAGTTATAACAGTTTTAACGTTTTTATTGCTCCAAAAGCCTTTTCAGCCCATGAACAGTTGTTTGTGAGTTTCGAAAAAAGTGCAAGAGCTATTCAAACCTTTTTTGCTGGGCAAGTAGGACCTGTAAATCTACACAATATATAGTTTAAAGTTTGAGTCTATCATATTAGGTTTTGGATTTATAGCTGTTTTTGTGTCTATTGCTTCAAAAGCATTTTCAGATAATTTGTGTGTTCTGAAGAAACTACAAGAGATATCTAACCCAAACTTTCTGTGCAAGAGGGGCTTGTACATCTGCACAACATGTATTTTAAAGTTTGAACTTATCTTATTGCATTTTTGTGTTATAGCAGTTTTTAAGTTTTTATTGCTCCAAAAGCCTTTTCAGCCCATGAACAGTTGTTTGTGAGTTTTCGAAAAAAGTGCAAAAGCTATTCGAACCCTTTTTGCTGGGCAAGTAGGACCTGTAAATCTACACAATATATAGTTTAAAGTTTGAGTCTATCATATTAGGTTTTGGATTTATAGCTGTTTTTGTGTCTATTGCTTCAAAAGCATTTTTAGATCATTTGTGTGTTCTGAAGAAACTACAAGAGATATCTAACCCAAACTTTCTGTGCAAGAGGGGCTTGTACATCTGCACAACATGTCTTTTAAAGTTTGAACTTATCTTATTGCATTTTTGAGTTATGGCAGTTTTAAGTTTGTATTGCTCCAAAAGCCTTTTCAGCCCATGAACAGTTGTGTGCGTTTCGAAAAAAAGTGAAAGAGCTATTCAAACCCTTTTTGCTAGACAAGTAGGACCTGTAAATCTACACAATACATAGTTTAAAGTTTGAGTCTATCATATTAGGTTTTGGATTTATAGCTGTTTTTGTGTCTATTGCTTCAAAAGCATTTTCAGATAATTTGTGTGTTCTGAAGAAACTACAAGAGATATCTAACCCAAACTTTCTGTGCAAGAGGGGCTTGTACATCTGCACAACATGTCTTTTAAAGTTTGAACTTATCTTATTGCATTTTTGAGTTATAGCAGTTTTTAAGTTTTTATTGCTCCAAAAGCCTTTTCAGCCCATGAACAGTTGTTTGTGAGTTTTCGAAAAAAGTGCAAAAGCTATTCGAACCCTTTTTGCTGGGCAAGTAGGACCTGTAAATCTACACAATATATAGTTTAAAGTTGGAGTCTATCATATTAGGTTTTGGATTTATAGCTGTTTTTGTGTCTATTGCTTCAAAAGCATTTTTAGATCATTTGTGTGTTCTGAAGAAACTACAAGAGATATCTAACCCAAACTTTCTGTGCAAGAGGGGCTTGTACATCTGCACAACATGTCTTTTAAAGTTTGAACTTATCTTATTGCATTTTTGAGTTATAGCAGTTTTAACGTTTTTATTGCTCCAAAAGCCTTTTCAGCCCATGAACAGTTGTTTGTGAGTTTCGAAAAAAGTGCAAGAGCTATTCAAACCCTTTTTGCTGGGCAAGTAGGACCTGTAAATCTACACAATATATAGTTTAAAGTTTGAGTCTATCATATTAGGTTTTGGATTTATAGCTGTTTTTGTGTCTATTGCTTCAAAAGCATTTTCAGATAATTTGTGTGTTCTGAAGAAACTACAAGAGATATCTAACCCAAACTTTCTGTGCAAGAGGGGCTTGTGCATCTGCAGAACATGTCTTTTAAAGTTTGAACTTATCTTATTGCATTTTTGAGTTATGGCAGTTTTAAGTTTTTATTGCTCCAAAAGCCTTTTCAGCCCATGAACAGTTGTGTGCGTTTCGAAAAAAAGTGAAAGAGCTATTCAAACCCTTTTTGCTAGGCAAGTAGGACCTGTAAATCTACACAATAAATAGTTAAAAGTTTGAGTCTATCATATTAGGTTTTGGATTTATAGCTGTTTTTGTGTCTATTGCTTCAAAAACATTTTCAGATAATTTGTGTGTTCTGAAGAAACTACAAGAGATATCTAACCCAAACTTTCTGTGCAAGAGGGGCTTGTACATCTGCACAACATGTCTTTTAAAGTTTGAACTTATCTTATTGCATTTTTGAGTTATAGCAGTTTTTAAGTTTGTATTGCTCCAATAGCCTTTTCAGCCCATGAACAGTTGTTTGTGAGTTTTCGAAAAAAGTGCAAAAGCTATTCAAACCCTTTTTGCTGGGCAAGTAGGACCTGTAAATCTACACAATATATAGTTTAAAGTTTGAGTCTATCATATTAGGTTTTGGATTTATAGCTGTTTTTGTGTCTATTGCTTCAAAAGCATTTTCAGATAATTTGTGTGTTCTGAAGAAACTACAAGAGATATCTAACCCAAACTTTCTGTGCAAGAGGGGCTTGTACATCTGCACAACATGTCTTTTAAAGTTTGAACTTATCTTATTGCATTTTTGAGTTATAACAGTTTTAACGTTTTTATTGCTCCAAAAGCCTTTTCAGCCCATGAACAGTTGTGTGCGTTTCGAAAAAAGTGCAAGAGCTATTCAAACCTTTTTTGCTGGGCAAGTAGGACCTGTAAATCTACACAATATATAGTTTAAAGTTTGAGTCTATCATATTAGGTTTTGGATTTATAGCTGTTTTTGTGTCTATTGCTTCAAAAGCATTTTCAGATAATTTGTGTGTTCTGAAGAAACTACAAGAGATATCTAACCCAAACTTTCTGTGCAAGAGGGGCTTGTACATCTGCACAACATCTCTTTTAAAGTTTGAACTTATCTTATTGAATTTTTGAGTTATAGCAGTTTTTACGTTTTTATTGCTCCAAAAGCCTTTTCAGCCCATGAACAGTTGTGTGCGTTTCGAAAAAAGTGCAAGAGCTATTCAAACCCTTTTTGCAGGGCAAGTAGGACCTGTAAATCTACACAATACATAGTTTAAAGTTTGAGTCTATCATATTAGGTTTTGGATTTATAGCTGTTTTTGTGTCTATTGCTTCAAAAACATTTTCAGATAATTTGTGTGTTCTGAAGAAACTACAAGAGATATCTAACCCAAACTTTCTGTGCAAGAGGGGCTTGTACATCTGCACAACATGTCTTTTAAAGTTTGAACTTATCTTATTGCATTTTTGAGTTATAGCAGTTTTTAAGTTTGTATTGCTCCAAAAGCCTTTTCAGCCCATGAACAGTTGTTTGTGAGTTTTCGAAAAAAGTGCAAAAGCTATTCGAACCCTTTTTGCTGGGCAAGTAGGACCTGTAAATCTACACAATATATAGTTCAAAGTTGGAGTCTATCATATTAGGTTTTGGATTTATAGCTGTTTTTGTGTCTATTGCTTCAAAAGCATTTTTAGATAATTTGTGTGTTCTGAAGAAACTACAAGAGATATCTAACCCAAACTTTCTGTGCAAGAGGGGCTTGTACATCTGCACAACATGTCTTTTAAAGTTTGAACTTATCTTATTGCATTTTTGAGTTATAGCAGTTTTTAAGTTTTTATTGCTCCAAAAGCCTTTTCAGCCCATGAACAGTTGTGTGCGTTTCGAAAAAAAGTGCAAGAGCTATTCAAACCCTTTTTGCTGGGCAAGTAGGACCTGTAAATCTACACAATACATAGTTCAAAGTTTGAGTCTATCATATTAGGTTTTTGATTTATAGCTGTTTTTGTGTCTATTGCTTCAAAAGCATTTTCAGATAATTTGTGTGTTCTGAAGAAACTACAAGAGATATCTAACCCAAACTTTCTGTGCAAGAGGGGCTTGTACATCTGCACAACATATTTTTTAAAGTTTGAACTTATCTTATTGCATTTTTGAGTTATAGCAGTTTTTAAGTTTTTATTGCTCCAAAAGCCTTTTCAGCCCATGAACAGTTGTTTGTGAGTTTTCGAAAAAAGTGCAAAAGCTATTCGAACCCTTTTTGCTGGGCAAGTAGGACCTGTAAATCTACACAATATATAGTTTAAAGTTGGAGTCTATCATATTAGGTTTTGGATTTATAGCTGTTTTTGTGTCTATTGCTTCAAAAGCATTTTTAGATCATTTGTGTGTTCTGAAGAAACTACAAGAGATATCTAACCCAAACTTTCTGTGCAAGAGGGGCTTGTACATCTGCACAACATGTCTTTTAAAGTTTGAACTTATCTTATTGCATTTTTGAGTTATAGCAGTTTTAACGTTTTTATTGCTCCAAAAGCCTTTTCAGCCCATGAACAGTTGTTTGTGAGTTTCGAAAAAAGTGCAAGAGCTATTCAAACCCTTTTTGCTGGGCAAGTAGGACCTGTAAATCTACACAATATATAGTTTAAAGTTTGAGTCTATCATATTAGGTTTTGGATTTATAGCTGTTTTTGTGTCTATTGCTTCAAAAGCATTTTCAGATAATTTGTGTGTTCTGAAGAAACTACAAGAGATATCTAACCCAAACTTTCTGTGCAAGAGGGGCTTGTACATCTGCACAACATGTCTTTTAAAGTTTGAACTTATCTTATTGCATTTTTGAGTTATGGCAGTTTTAAGTTTTTATTGCTCCAAAAGCCTTTTCAGCCCATGAACAGTTGTGTGCGTTTCGAAAAAAAGTGAAAGAGCTATTCAAACCCTTTTTGCTAGGCAAGTAGGACCTGTAAATCTACACAATACATAATTTAAAGTTTGAGTCTATCATATTAGGTTTTGGATTTATAGCTGTTTTTGTGTCTATTGCTTCAAAAACATTTTCAGATAATTTGTGTGTTCTGAAGAAACTACAAGAGATATCTAACCCAAACTTTCTGTGCAAGAGGGGCTTGTACATCTGCACAACATGTCTTTTAAAGTTTGAACTTATCTTATTGCATTTTTGAGTTATAGCAGTTTTTAAGTTTTTATTGCTCCAAAAGCCTTTTCAGCCCATGAACAGTTGTGTGCGTTTCGAAAAAAAGTGCAAGAGCTATTCAAACCCTTTTTGCTGGGCAAGTAGGACCTGTAAATCTACACAATACATAGTTCAAAGTTTGAGTCTATCATATTAGGTTTTGGATTTATAGCTGTTTTTGTGTCTATTGCTTCAAAAGCATTTTCAGATAATTTGTGTGTTCTGAAGAAACTACAAGAGATATCTAACCCAAACTTTCTGTGCAAGAGGGGCTTGTACATCTGCACAACATGTCTTTTAAAGTTTGAACTTATCTTATTGAATTTTTGAGTTATAGCAGTTTTTACGTTTTTATTGCTCCAAAAGCCTTTTCAGCCCATGAACAGTTGTGTGCGTTTCGAAAAAAGTGCAAGAGCTATTCAAACCCTTTTTGCAGGGCAAGTAGGACCTGTAAATCTACACAATACATAGTTTAAAGTTTGAGTCTATCATATTAGGTTTTGGATTTATAGCTGTTTTTGTGTCTATTGCTTCAAAAGCATTTTCAGATAATTTGTGTGTTCTGAAGAAACTACAAGAGATATCTAACCCAAACTTTCTGTGCAAGAGGGGCTTGTACATCTGCAGAACATGTCTTTTAAAGTTTGAACTTATCTTATTGCATTTTTGAGTTATAGCAGTTTTTAAGTTTTTATTGCTCCAAAAGCCTTTTCAGCCCATGAACAGTTGTGTGCGTTTCGAAAAAAAGTGCAAGAGCTATTCAAACCCTTTTTGCTGGGCAAGTAGGACCTGTAAATCTACACAATACATAGTTTAAAGTTTGAGTCTATCATATTAGGTTTTTGATTTATAGCTGTTTTTGTGTCTATTGCTTCAAAAGCATTTTCAGATAATTTGTGTGTTCTGAAGAAACTACAAGAGATATCTAACCCAAACTTTCTGTGCAAGAGGGGCTTGTACATCTGCACAACATATTTTTTAAAGTTTGAACTTATCTTATTGCATTTTTGAATTATAGCAGTTTTTAAGTTTTTATTGCTCCAAAAGCCTTTTCAGCCCATGAACAGTTGTGTGCGTTTCGAAAAAAAGTGAAAGAGCTATTCAAACCCTTTTTGCTAGGCAAGTAGGACCTGTAAATCTACACAATACATAGTTTAAAGTTTGAGTCTATCATATTAGGTTTTGGATTTATAGCTGTTTTTGTGTCTATTGCTTCAAAAACATTTTCAGATATTTTGTGTGTTCTGAAGAAACTACAAGAGATATCTAACCCAAACTTTCTGTGCAAGAGGGGCTTGTACATCTGCACAACATGTCTTTTAAAGTTTGAACTTATCTTATTGCATTTTTGAGTTATAGCAGTTTTAACGTTTTTATTGCTCCAAAAGCCTTTTCAGCCCATGAACAGTTGTTTGTGAGTTTCGAAAAAAGTGCAAGAGCTATTCAAACCCTTTTTGCTGGGCAAGTAGGACCTGTAAATCTACACAATATATAGTTTAAAGTTTGAGTCTATCATATTAGGTTTTGGATTTATAGCTGTTTTTGTGTCTATTGCTTCAAAAGCATTTTCAGATAATTTGTGTGTTCTGAAGAAACTACAAGAGATATCTAACCCAAACTTTCTGTGCAAGAGGGGCTTGTACATCTGCACAACATGTCTTTTAAAGTTTGAACTTATCTTATTGCATTTTTGAGTTATAACAGTTTTAACGTTTTTATTGCTCCAAAAGCCTTTTCAGCCCATGAACAGTTGTTTGTGAGTTTCGAAAAAAGTGCAAGAGCTATTCAAACCTTTTTTGCTGGGCAAGTAGGACCTGTAAATCTACACAATATATAGTTTAAAGTTTGAGTCTATCATATTAGGTTTTGGATTTATAGCTGTTTTTGTGTCTATTGCTTCAAAAGCATTTTCAGATAATTTGTGTGTTCTGAAGAAACTACAAGAGATATCTAACCCAAACTTTCTGTGCAAGAGGGGCTTGTACATCTGCACAACATGTATTTTAAAGTTTGAACTTATCTTATTGAATTTTTGAGTTATAGCAGTTTTTACGTTTTTATTGCTCCAAAAGCCTTTTCAGCCCATGAACAGTTGTGTGCGTTTCGAAAAAAGTGCAAGAGCTATTCAAACCCTTTTTGCAGGGCAAGTAGGACCTGTAAATCTACACAATACATAGTTTAAAGTTTGAGTCTATCATATTAGGTTTTGGATTTATAGCTGTTTTTGTGTCTA
The DNA here is from genome assembly GCF_026437365.1 of Eucyclogobius newberryi. Lineage (NCBI taxonomy): Eukaryota > Metazoa > Chordata > Actinopteri > Gobiiformes > Gobiidae > Eucyclogobius > Eucyclogobius newberryi. The sequence goes on from NW_027316001.1 coordinate 415,832, forward strand.
TTGCTTCAAAAGCATTTTCAGATAATTTGTGTGTTCTGAAGAAACTACAAGAGATATCTAACCCAAACTTTCTGTGCAAGAGGGGCTTGTACATCTGCACAACATATTTTTTAAAGTTTGAACTTATCTTATTGCATTTTTGAGTTATAGCAGTTTTTAAGTTTGTATTGCTCCAAAAGCCTTTTCAGCCCATGAACAGTTGTGTGCGTTTCGAAAAAAAGTGAAAGAGCTATTCAAACCCTTTTTGCTAGGCAAGTAGGACCTGTAAATCTACACAATACATAGTTTAAAGTTTGAGTCTATCATATTAGGTTTTGGATTTATAGCTGTTTTTGTGTCTATTGCTTCAAAAACATTTTCAGATATTTTGTGTGTTCTGAAGAAACTACAAGAGATATCTAACCCAAACTTTCTGTGCAAGAGGGGCTTGTACATCTGCACAACATGTCTTTTAAAGTTTGAACTTATCTTATTGAATTTTTGAGTTATAGCAGTTTTTACGTTTTTATTGCTCCAAAAGCCTTTTCAGCCCATGAACAGTTGTGTGCGTTTCGAAAAAAGAGCAAGAGCTATTCAAACCCTTTTTGCTGGGCAAGTAGGACCTGTAAATCTACACAATACATAGTTTAAAGTTTGAGTCTATCATATTAGGTTTTTGATTTATAGCTGTTTTTGTGTCTATTGCTTCAAAAGCATTTTCAGATAATTTGTGTGTTCTGAAGAAACTACAAGAGATATCTAACCCAAACTTTCTGTGCAAGAGGGGCTTGTACATCTGCACAACATATTTTTTAAAGTTTGAACTTATCTTATTGCATTTTTGAGTTATAGCAGTTTTAACGTTTTTTATTGCTCCAAAAGCCTTTTCAGCCCATGAACAGTTGTTTGTGAGTTTCGAAAAAAGTGCAAGAGCTATTCAAACCCTTTTTGCTGGGCAAGTAGGACCTGTAAATCTACACAATATATAGTTTAAAGTTTGAGTCTATCATATTAGGTTTTGGATTTATAGCTGTTTTTGTGTCTATTGCTTCAAAAGCATTTTCAGATAATTTGTGTGTTCTGAAGAAACTACAAGAGATATCTAACCCAAACTTTCTGTGCAAGAGGGGCTTGTACATCTGCACAACATGTATTTTAAAGTTTGAACTTATCTTATTGAATTTTTGAGTTATAGCAGTTTTTACGTTTTTATTGCTCCAAAAGCCTTTTCAGCCCATGAACAGTTGTGTGCGTTTCGAAAAAAGTGCAAGAGCTATTCAAACCCTTTTTGCAGGGCAAGTAGGACCTGTAAATCTACACAATACATAGTTTAAAGTTTGAGTCTATCATATTAGGTTTTGGATTTATAGCTGTTTTTGTGTCTATTGCTTCAAAAGCATTTTCAGATAATTTGTGTGTTCTGAAGAAACTACAAGAGATATCTAACCCAAACTTTCTGTGCAAGAGGGGCTTGTACATCTGCACAACATGTCTTTTAAAGTTTGAACTTATCTTATTGCATTTTTGAGTTATAGCAGTTTTAACGTTTTTATTGCTCCAAAAGCCTTTTCAGCCCATGAACAGTTGTTTGTGAGTTTCGAAAAAAGTGCAAGAGCTATTCAAACCCTTTTTGCTGGGCAAGTAGGACCTGTAAATCTACACAATATATAGTTTAAAGTTTGAGTCTATCATATTAGGTTTTGGATTTATAGCTGTTTTTGTGTCTATTGCTTCAAAAGCATTTTCAGATAATTTGTGTGTTCTGAAGAAACTACAAGAGATATCTAACCCAAACTTTCTGTGCAAGAGGGGCTTGTACATCTGCACAACATGTCTTTTAAAGTTTGAACTTATCTTATTGCATTTTTGAGTTATAACAGTTTTAACGTTTTTATTGCTCCAAAAGCCTTTTCAGCCCATGAACAGTTGTTTGTGAGTTTCGAAAAAAGTGCAAGAGCTATTCAAACCTTTTTTGCTGGGCAAGTAGGACCTGTAAATCTACACAATATATAGTTTAAAGTTTGAGTCTATCATATTAGGTTTTGGATTTATAGCTGTTTTTGTGTCTATTGCTTCAAAAGCATTTTCAGATAATTTGTGTGTTCTGAAGAAACTACAAGAGATATCTAACCCAAACTTTCTGTGCAAGAGGGGCTTGTACATCTGCACAACATGTATTTTAAAGTTTGAACTTATCTTATTGAATTTTTGAGTTATAGCAGTTTTTACGTTTTTATTGCTCCAAAAGCCTTTTCAGCCCATGAACAGTTGTGTGCGTTTCGAAAAAAGTGCAAGAGCTATTCAAACCCTTTTTGCAGGGCAAGTAGGACCTGTAAATCTACACAATACATAGTTTAAAGTTTGAGTCTATCATATTAGGTTTTGGATTTATAGCTGTTTTTGTGTCTATTGCTTCAAAAGCATTTTCAGATAATTTGTGTGTTCTGAAGAAACTACAAGAGATATCTAACCCAAACTTTCTGTGCAAGAGGGGCTTGTACATCTGCACAACATGTCTTTTAAAGTTTGAACTTATCTTATTGAATTTTTGAGTTATAGCAGTTTTTACGTTTTTATTGCTCCAAAAGCCTTTTCAGCCCATGAACAGTTGTGTGCGTTTCGAAAAAAGAGCAAGAGCTATTCAAACCCTTTTTGCTAGGCAAGTAGGACCTGTAAATCTACACAATACATAGTTTAAAGTTTGAGTCTATCATATTAGGTTTTTGATTTATAGCTGTTTTTGTGTCTATTGCTTCAAAAGCATTTTCAGATAATTTGTGTGTTCTGAAGAAACTACAAGAGATATCTAACCCAAACTTTCTGTGCAAGAGGGGCTTGTACATCTGCACAACATATTTTTTAAAGTTTGAACTTATCTTATTGCATTTTTGAGTTATAGCAGTTTTAACGTTTTTTATTGCTCCAAAAGCCTTTTCAGCCCATGAACAGTTGTTTGTGAGTTTCGAAAAAAGTGCAAGAGCTATTCAAACCCTTTTTGCTGGGCAAGTAGGACCTGTAAATCTACACAATATATAGTTTAAAGTTTGAGTCTATCATATTAGGTTTTGGATTTATAGCTGTTTTTGTGTCTATTGCTTCAAAAGCATTTTCAGATAATTTGTGTGTTCTGAAGAAACTACAAGAGATATCTAACCCAAACTTTCTGTGCAAGAGGGGCTTGTACATCTGCACAACATGTATTTTAAAGTTTGAACTTATCTTATTGAATTTTTGAGTTATAGCAGTTTTTACGTTTTTATTGCTCCAAAAGCCTTTTCAGCCCATGAACAGTTGTGTGCGTTTCGAAAAAAGTGCAAGAGCTATTCAAACCCTTTTTGCAGGGCAAGTAGGACCTGTAAATCTACACAATACATAGTTTAAAGTTTGAGTCTATCATATTAGGTTTTGGATTTATAGCTGTTTTTGTGTCTATTGCTTCAAAAGCATTTTCAGATAATTTGTGTGTTCTGAAGAAACTACAAGAGATATCTAACCCAAACTTTCTGTGCAAGAGGGGCTTGTACATCTGCACAACATGTCTTTTAAAGTTTGAACTTATCTTATTGCATTTTTGAGTTATAGCAGTTTTAACGTTTTTATTGCTCCAAAAGCCTTTTCAGCCCATGAACAGTTGTTTGTGAGTTTCGAAAAAAGTGCAAGAGCTATTCAAACCCTTTTTGCTGGGCAAGTAGGACCTGTAAATCTACACAATATATAGTTTAAAGTTTGAGTCTATCATATTAGGTTTTGGATTTATAGCTGTTTTTGTGTCTATTGCTTCAAAAGCATTTTCAGATAATTTGTGTGTTCTGAAGAAACTACAAGAGATATCTAACCCAAACTTTCTGTGCAAGAGGGGCTTGTACATCTGCACAACATGTCTTTTAAAGTTTGAACTTATCTTATTGCATTTTTGAGTTATAACAGTTTTAACGTTTTTATTGCTCCAAAAGCCTTTTCAGCCCATGAACAGTTGTTTGTGAGTTTCGAAAAAAGTGCAAGAGCTATTCAAACCTTTTTTGCTGGGCAAGTAGGACCTGTAAATCTACACAATATATAGTTTAAAGTTTGAGTCTATCATATTAGGTTTTGGATTTATAGCTGTTTTTGTGTCTATTGCTTCAAAAGCATTTTCAGATAATTTGTGTGTTCTGAAGAAACTACAAGAGATATCTAACCCAAACTTTCTGTGCAAGAGGGGCTTTTACATCTGCACAACATGTCTTTTAAAGTTTGAACTTATCTTATTGAATTTTTGAGTTATAGCAGTTTTTACGTTTTTATTGCTCCAAAAGCCTTTTCAGCCCATGAACAGTTGTGTGCGTTTCGAAAAAAGTGCAAGAGCTATTCAAACCCTTTTTGCAGGGCAAGTAGGACCTGTAAATCTACACAATATATAGTTTAAAGTTTGAGTCTATCATATTAGGTTTTGGATTTATAGCTGTTTTTGTGTCTATTGCTTCAAAAGCATTTTCAGATAATTTGTGTGTTCTGAAGAAACTACAAGAGATATCTAACCCAAACTTTCTGTGCAAGAGGGGCTTGTACATCTGCACAACATATTTTTTAAAGTTTGAACTTATCTTATTGCATTTTTGAGTTATAGCAGTTTTTAAGTTTTTATTGCTCCAAAAGCCTTTTCAGCCCATGAACAGTTGTGTGCGTTTCGAAAAAAAGTGAAAGAGCTATTCAAACCCTTTTTGCTAGGCAAGTAGGACCTGTAAATCTACACAATACATAGTTTAAAGTTTGAGTCTATCATATTAGGTTTTGGATTTATAGCTGTTTTTGTGTCTATTGCTTCAAAAACATTTTCAGATATTTTGTGTGTTCTGAAGAAACTACAAGAGATATCTAACCCAAACTTTCTGTGCAAGAGGGGCTTGTACATCTGCACAACATGTCTTTTAAAGTTTGAACTTATCTTATTGCATTTTTGAGTTATAACAGTTTTAACGTTTTTATTGCTCCAAAAGCCTTTTCAGCCCATGAACAGTTGTTTGTGAGTTTCGAAAAAAGTGCAAGAGCTATTCAAACCTTTTTTGCTGGGTAAGTAGGACCTGTAAATCTACACAATATATAGTTTAAAGTTTGAGTCTATCATATTAGGTTTTGGATTTATAGCTGTTTTTGTGTCTATTGCTTCAAAAGCATTTTCAGATAATTTGTGTGTTCTGAAGAAACTACAAGAGATATCTAACCCAAACTTTCTGTGCAAGAGGGGCTTGTACATCTGCACAACATGTATTTTAAAGTTTGAACTTATCTTATTGAATTTTTGAGTTATAGCAGTTTTTACGTTTTTATTGCTCCAAAAGCCTTTTCAGCCCATGAACAGTTGTGTGCGTTTCGAAAAAAGTGCAAGAGCTATTCAAACCCTTTTTGCAGGGCAAGTAGGACCTGTAAATCTACACAATACATAGTTTAAAGTTTGAGTCTATCATATTAGGTTTTGGATTTATAGCTGTTTTTGTGTCTATTGCTTCAAAAGCATTTTCAGATAATTTGTGTGTTCTGAAGAAACTACAAGAGATATCTAACCCAAACTTTCTGTGCAAGAGGGGCTTGTACATCTGCACAACATGTCTTTTAAAGTTTGAACTTATCTTATTGCATTTTTGAGTTATAGCAGTTTTAACGTTTTTATTGCTCCAAAAGCCTTTTCAGCCCATGAACAGTTGTTTGTGAGTTTCGAAAAAAGTGCAAGAGCTATTCAAACCCTTTTTGCTGGGCAAGTAGGACCTGTAAATCTACACAATATATAGTTTAAAGTTTGAGTCTATCATATTAGGTTTTGGATTTATAGCTGTTTTTGTGTCTATTGCTTCAAAAGCATTTTCAGATAATTTGTGTGTTCTGAAGAAACTACAAGAGATATCTAACCCAAACTTTCTGTGCAAGAGGGGCTTGTACATCTGCACAACATGTCTTTTAAAGTTTGAACTTATCTTATTGCATTTTTGAGTTATAACAGTTTTAACGTTTTTATTGCTCCAAAAGCCTTTTCAGCCCATGAACAGTTGTTTGTGAGTTTCGAAAAAAGTGCAAGAGCTATTCAAACCTTTTTTGCTGGGCAAGTAGGACCTGTAAATCTACACAATATATAGTTTAAAGTTTGAGTCTATCATATTAGGTTTTGGATTTATAGCTGTTTTTGTGTCTATTGCTTCAAAAGCATTTTCAGATAATTTGTGTGTTCTGAAGAAACTACAAGAGATATCTAACCCAAACTTTCTGTGCAAGAGGGGCTTTTACATCTGCACAACATGTCTTTTAAAGTTTGAACTTATCTTATTGAATTTTTGAGTTATAGCAGTTTTTACGTTTTTATTGCTCCAAAAGCCTTTTCAGCCCATGAACAGTTGTGTGCGTTTCGAAAAAAGTGCAAGAGCTATTCAAACCCTTTTTGCAGGGCAAGTAGGACCTGTAAATCTACACAATACATAGTTTAAAGTTTGAGTCTATCATATTAGGTTTTGGATTTATAGCTGTTTTTGTGTCTATTGCTTCAAAAGCATTTTCAGATAATTTGTGTGTTCTGAAGAAACTACAAGAGATATCTAACCCAAACTTTCTGTGCAAGAGGGGCTTGTACATCTGCAGAACATGTCTTTTAAAGTTTGAACTTATCTTATTGCATTTTTGAGTTATAGCAGTTTTTAAGTTTTTATTGCTCCAAAAGCCTTTTCAGCCCATGAACAGTTGTGTGCGTTTCGAAAAAAAGTGAAAGAGCTATTCAAACCCTTTTTGCTAGGCAAGTAGGACCTGTAAATCTACACAATACATAGTTTAAAGTTTGAGTCTATCATATTAGGTTTTGGATTTATAGCTGTTTTTGTGTCTATTGCTTCAAAAACATTTTCAGATATTTTGTGTGTTCTGAAGAAACTACAAGAGATATCTAACCCAAACTTTCTGTGCAAGAGGGGCTTGTACATCTGCACAACATATTTTTTAAAGTTTGAACTTATCTTATTGCATTTTTGAGTTATAGCAGTTTTTAAGTTTTTATTGCTCCAAAAGCCTTTTCAGCCCATGAACAGTTGTGTGCGTTTCGAAAAAAAGTGAAAGAGCTATTCAAACCCTTTTTGCTAGGCAAGTAGGACCTGTAAATCTACACAATACATAGTTTAAAGTTTGAGTCTATCATATTAGGTTTTGGATTTATAGCTGTTTTTGTGTCTATTGCTTCAAAAACATTTTCAGATATTTTGTGTGTTCTGAAGAAACTACAAGAGATATCTAACCCAAACTTTCTGTGCAAGAGGGGCTTGTACATCTGCACAACATGTCTTTTAAAGTTTGAACTTATCTTATTGCATTTTTGAGTTATAGCAGTTTTAACGTTTTTATTGCTCCAAAAGCCTTTTCAGCCCATGAACAGTTGTTTGTGAGTTTCGAAAAAAGTGCAAGAGCTATTCAAACCCTTTTTGCTGGGCAAGTAGGACCTGTAAATCTACACAATATATAGTTTAAAGTTTGAGTCTATCATATTAGGTTTTGGATTTATAGCTGTTTTTGTGTCTATTGCTTCAAAAGCATTTTCAGATAATTTGTGTGTTCTGAAGAAACTACAAGAGATATCTAACCCAAACTTTCTGTGCAAGAGGGGCTTGTACATCTGCACAACATGTCTTTTAAAGTTTGAACTTATCTTATTGCATTTTTGAGTTATAACAGTTTTAACGTTTTTATTGCTCCAAAAGCCTTTTCAGCCCATGAACAGTTGTTTGTGAGTTTCGAAAAAAGTGCAAGAGCTATTCAAACCTTTTTTGCTGGGCAAGTAGGACCTGTAAATCTACACAATATATAGTTTAAAGTTTGAGTCTATCATATTAGGTTTTGGATTTATAGCTGTTTTTGTGTCTATTGCTTCAAAAGCATTTTCAGATAATTTGTGTGTTCTGAAGAAACTACAAGAGATATCTAACCCAAACTTTCTGTGCAAGAGGGGCTTGTACATCTGCACAACATGTATTTTAAAGTTTGAACTTATCTTATTGAATTTTTGAGTTATAGCAGTTTTTACGTTTTTATTGCTCCAAAAGCCTTTTCAGCCCATGAACAGTTGTGTGCGTTTCGAAAAAAGTGCAAGAGCTATTCAAACCTTTTTTGCTGGGCAAGTAGGACCTGTAAATCTACACAATATATAGTTTAAAGTTTGAGTCTATCATATTAGGTTTTGGATTTATAGCTGTTTTTGTGTCTATTGCTTCAAAAGCATTTTCAGATAATTTGTGTGTTCTGAAGAAACTACAAGAGATATCTAACCCAAACTTTCTGTGCAAGAGGGGCTTGTACATCTGCACAACATGTATTTTAAAGTTTGAACTTATCTTATTGAATTTTTGAGTTATAGCAGTTTTTACGTTTTTATTGCTCCAAAAGCCTTTTCAGCCCATGAACAGTTGTGTGCGTTTCGAAAAAAGTGCAAGAGCTATTCAAACCCTTTTTGCAGGGCAAGTAGGACCTGTAAATCTACACAATACATAGTTTAAAGTTTGAGTCTATCATATTAGGTTTTGGATTTATAGCTGTTTTTGTGTCTATTGCTTCAAAAGCATTTTCAGATAATTTGTGTGTTCTGAAGAAACTACAAGAGATATCTAACCCAAACTTTCTGTGCAAGAGGGGCTTGTACATCTGCACAACATATTTTTTTAAAGTTTGAACTTATCTTATTGCATTTTTGAGTTATAGCAGTTTTTAAGTTTTTATTGCTCCAAAAGCCTTTTCAGCCCATGAACAGTTGTGTGCGTTTCGAAAAAAAGTGAAAGAGCTATTCAAACCCTTTTTGCTAGGCAAGTAGGACCTGTAAATCTACACAATACATAGTTTAAAGTTTGAGTCTATCATATTAGGTTTTGGATTTATAGCTGTTTTTGTGTCTATTGCTTCAAAAACATTTTCAGATATTTTGTGTGTTCTGAAGAAACTACAAGAGATATCTAACCCAAACTTTCTGTGCAAGAGGGGCTTGTACATCTGCACAACATGTCTTTTAAAGTTTGAACTTATCTTATTGAATTTTTGAGTTATAGCAGTTTTTACGTTTTTATTGCTCCAAAAGCCTTTTCAGCCCATGAACAGTTGTGTGCGTTTCGAAAAAAGAGCAAGAGCTATTCAAACCTTTTTTGCTGGGCAAGTAGGACCTGTAAATCTACACAATATATAGTTTAAAGTTTGAGTCTATCATATTAGGTTTTGGATTTATAGCTGTTTTTGTGTCTATTGCTTCAAAAGCATTTTCAGATAATTTGTGTGTTCTGAAGAAACTACAAGAGATATCTAACCCAAACTTTCTGTGCAAGAGGGGCTTGTACATCTGCACAACATGTATTTTAAAGTTTGAACTTATCTTATTGAATTTTTGAGTTATAGCAGTTTTTACGTTTTTATTGCTCCAAAAGCCTTTTCAGCCCATGAACAGTTGTGTGCGTTTCGAAAAAAGTGCAAGAGCTATTCAAACCCTTTTTGCAGGGCAAGTAGGACCTGTAAATCTACACAATACATAGTTTAAAGTTTGAGTCTATCATATTAGGTTTTGGATTTATAGCTGTTTTTGTGTCTATTGCTTCAAAAGCATTTTCAGATAATTTGTGTGTTCTGAAGAAACTACAAGAGATATCTAACCCAAACTTTCTGTGCAAGAGGGGCTTGTACATCTGCACAACATATTTTTTTAAAGTTTGAACTTATCTTATTGCATTTTTGAGTTATAGCAGTTTTTAAGTTTTTATTGCTCCAAAAGCCTTTTCAGCCCATGAACAGTTGTGTGCGTTTCGAAAAAAAGTGAAAGAGCTATTCAAACCCTTTTTGCTAGGCAAGTAGGACCTGTAAATCTACACAATACATAGTTTAAAGTTTGAGTCTATCATATTAGGTTTTGGATTTATAGCTGTTTTTGTGTCTATTGCTTCAAAAACATTTTCAGATATTTTGTGTGTTCTGAAGAAACTACAAGAGATATCTAACCCAAACTTTCTGTGCAAGAGGGGCTTGTACATCTGCACAACATGTCTTTTAAAGTTTGAACTTATCTTATTGAATTTTTGAGTTATAGCAGTTTTTACGTTTTTATTGCTCCAAAAGCCTTTTCAGCCCATGAACAGTTGTGTGCGTTTCGAAAAAAGAGCAAGAGCTATTCAAACCCTTTTTGCTGGGCAAGTAGGACCTGTAAATCTACACAATACATAGTTTAAAGTTTGAGTCTATCATATTAGGTTTTTGATTTATAGCTGTTTTTGTGTCTATTGCTTCAAAAGCATTTTCAGATAATTTGTGTGTTCTGAAGAAACTACAAGAGATATCTAACCCAAACTTTCTGTGCAAGAGGGGCTTGTACATCTGCACAACATATTTTTTAAAGTTTGAACTTATCTTATTGCATTTTTGAGTTATAGCAGTTTTAACGTTTTTTATTGCTCCAAAAGCCTTTTCAGCCCATGAACAGTTGTTTGTGAGTTTCGAAAAAAGTGCAAGAGCTATTCAAACCCTTTTTGCTGGGCAAGTAGGACCTGTAAATCTACACAATATATAGTTTAAAGTTTGAGTCTATCATATTAGGTTTTGGATTTATAGCTGTTTTTGTGTCTATTGCTTCAAAAGCATTTTCAGATAATTTGTGTGTTCTGAACAAACTACAAGAGATATCTAACCCAAACTTTCTGTGCAAGAGGGGCTTGTACATCTGCACAACATGTCTTTTAAAGTTTGAACTTATCTTATTGCATTTTTGAGTTATAACAGTTTTAACGTTTTTATTGCTCCAAAAGCCTTTTCAGCCCATGAACAGTTGTTTGTGAGTTTCGAAAAAAGTGCAAGAGCTATTCAAACCTTTTTTGCTGGGCAAGTAGGACCTGTAATCTACACAATATATAGTTTAAAGTTTGAGTCTATCATATTAGGTTTTGGATTTATAGCTGTTTTTGTGTCTATTGCTTCAAAAGCATTTTCAGATAATTTGTGTGTTCTGAAGAAACTACAAGAGATATCTAACCCAAACTTTCTGTGCAAGAGGGGCTTGTACATCTGCACAACATGTATTTTAAAGTTTGAACTTATCTTATTGAATTTTTGAGTTATAGCAGTTTTTACGTTTTTATTGCTCCAAAAGCCTTTTCAGCCCATGAACAGTTGTGTGCGTTTCGAAAAAAGTGCAAGAGCTATTCAAACCCTTTTTGCAGGGCAAGTAGGACCTGTAAATCTACACAATACATAGTTTAAAGTTTGAGTCTATCATATTAGGTTTTGGATTTATAGCTGTTTTTGTGTCTATTGCTTCAAAAGCATTTTCAGATAATTTGTGTGTTCTGAAGAAACTACAAGAGATATCTAACCCAAACTTTCTGTGCAAGAGGGGCTTGTACATCTGCACAACATGTCTTTTAAAGTTTGAACTTATCTTATTGCATTTTTGAGTTATAGCAGTTTTAACGTTTTTATTGCTCCAAAAGCCTTTTCAGCCCATGAACAGTTGTTTGTGAGTTTCGAAAAAAGTGCAAGAGCTATTCAAACCCTTTTTGCTGGGCAAGTAGGACCTGTAAATCTACACAATATATAGTTTAAAGTTTGAGTCTATCATATTAGGTTTTGGATTTATAGCTGTTTTTGTGTCTATTGCTTCAAAAGCATTTTCAGATAATTTGTGTGTTCTGAAGAAACTACAAGAGATATCTAACCCAAACTTTCTGTGCAAGAGGGGCTTGTACATCTGCACAACATGTCTTTTAAAGTTTGAACTTATCTTATTGCATTTTTGAGTTATAACAGTTTTAACGTTTTTATTGCTCCAAAAGCCTTTTCAGCCCATGAACAGTTGTTTGTGAGTTTCGAAAAAAGTGCAAGAGCTATTCAAACCTTTTTTGCTGGGCAAGTAGGACCTGTAAATCTACACAATATATAGTTTAAAGTTTGAGTCTATCATATTAGGTTTTGGATTTATAGCTGTTTTTGTGTCTATTGCTTCAAAAGCATTTTCAGATAATTTGTGTGTTCTGAAGAAACTACAAGAGATATCTAACCCAAACTTTCTGTGCAAGAGGGGCTTTTACATCTGCACAACATGTCTTTTAAAGTTTGAACTTATCTTATTGAATTTTTGAGTTATAGCAGTTTTTACGTTTTTATTGCTCCAAAAGCCTTTTCAGCCCATGAACAGTTGTGTGCGTTTCGAAAAAAGTGCAAGAGCTATTCAAACCCTTTTTGCAGGGCAAGTAGGACCTGTAAATCTACACAATACATAGTTTAAAGTTTGAGTCTATCATATTAGGTTTTGGATTTATAGCTGTTTTTGTGTCTATTGCTTCAAAAGCATTTTCAGATAATTTGTGTGTTCTGAAGAAACTACAAGAGATATCTAACCCAAACTTTCTGTGCAAGAGGGGCTTGTACATCTGCAGAACATGTCTTTTAAAGTTTGAACTTATCTTATTGCATTTTTGAGTTATAGCAGTTTTTAAGTTTTTATTGCTCCAAAAGCCTTTTCAGCCCATGAACAGTTGTGTGCGTTTCGAAAAAAAGTGAAAGAGCTATTCAAACCCTTTTTGCTAGGCAAGTAGGACCTGTAAATCTACACAATACATAGTTTAAAGTTTGAGTCTATCATATTAGGTTTTGGATTTATAGCTGTTTTTGTGTCTATTGCTTCAAAAACATTTTCAGATATTTTGTGTGTTCTGAAGAAACTACAAGAGATATCTAACCCAAACTTTCTGTGCAAGAGGGGCTTGTACATCTGCACAACATGTCTTTTAAAGTTTGAACTTATCTTATTGAATTTTTGAGTTATAGCAGTTTTTACGTTTTTATTGCTCCAAAAGCCTTTTCAGCCCATGAACAGTTGTGTGCGTTTCGAAAAAAGAGCAAGAGCTATTCAAACCCTTTTTGCTGGGCAAGTAGGACCTGTAAATCTACACAATACATAGTTTAAAGTTTGAGTCTATCATATTAGGTTTTTGATTTATAGCTGTTTTTGTGTCTATTGCTTCAAAAGCATTTTCAGATAATTTGTGTGTTCTGAAGAAACTACAAGAGATATCTAACCCAAACTTTCTGTGCAAGAGGGGCTTGTACATCTGCACAACATATTTTTTAAAGTTTGAACTTATCTTATTGCATTTTTGAGTTATAGCAGTTTTAACGTTTTTATTGCTCCAAAAGCCTTTTCAGCCCATGAACAGTTGTTTGTGAGTTTTCGAAAAAAGTGCAAAAGCTATTCGAACCCTTTTTGCTGGGCAAGTAGGACCTGTAAATCTACACAATATATAGTTCAAAGTTGGAGTCTATCATATTAGGTTTTGGATTTATAGCTGTTTTTGTGTCTATTGCTTCAAAAGCATTTTTAGATCATTTGTGTGTTCTGAAGAAACTGCAAGAGATATCTAACCCAAACTTTCTGTGCAAGAGGGGCTTGTACATCTGCACAACATGTCTTTTAAAGTTTGAACTTATCTTATTGCATTTTTGAGTTATAGCAGTTTTAACGTTTTTATTGCTCCAAAAGCCTTTTCAGCCCATGAACAGTTGTTTGTGAGTTTCGAAAAAAGTGCAAGAGCTATTCAAACCCTTTTTGCTGGGCAAGTAGGACCTGTAAATCTACACAATATATAGTTTAAAGTTTGAGTCTATCATATTAGGTTTTGGATTTATAGCTGTTTTTGTGTCTATTGCTTCAAAAGCATTTTCAGATAATTTGTGTGTTCTGAAGAAACTACAAGAGATATCTAACCCAAACTTTCTGTGCAAGAGGGGCTTGTACATCTGCAGAACATGTCTTTTAAAGTTTGAACTTATCTTATTGCATTTTTGAGTTATGGCAGTTTTAAGTTTTTATTGCTCCAAAAGCCTTTTCAGCCCATGAACAGTTGTGTGCGTTTCGAAAAAAAGTGAAAGAGCTATTCAAACCCTTTTTGCTAGGCAAGTAGGACCTGTAAATCTACACAATAAATAGTTTAAAGTTTGAGTCTATCATATTAGGTTTTGGATTTATAGCTGTTTTTGTGTCTATTGCTTCAAAAACATTTTCAGATAATTTGTGTGTTCTGAAGAAACTACAAGAGATATCTAACCCAAACTTTCTGTGCAAGAGGGGCTTGTACATCTGCACAACATGTCTTTTAAAGTTTGAACTTATCTTATTGAATTTTTGAGTTATAGCAGTTTTTACGTTTTTATTGCTCCAAAAGCCTTTTCAGCCCATGAACAGTTGTGTGCGTTTCGAAAAAAGTGCAAGAGCTATTCAAACCCTTTTTGCAGGGCAAGTAGGACCTGTAAATCTACACAATACATAGTTTAAAGTTTGAGTCTATCATATTAGGTTTTGGATTTATAGCTGTTTTTGTGTCTATTGCTTCAAAAGCATTTTCAGATAATTTGTGTGTTCTGAAGAAACTACAAGAGATATCTAACCCAAACTTTCTGTGCAAGAGGGGCTTGTACATCTGCACAACATATTTTTTAAAGTTTGAACTTATCTTATTGCATTTTTGAGTTATAGCAGTTTTTAAGTTTTTATTGCTCCAAAAGCCTTTTCAGCCCATGAACAGTTGTGTGCGTTTCGAAAAAAAGTGAAAGAGCTATTCAAACCCTTTTTGCTAGGCAAGTAGGACCTGTAAATCTACACAATACATAGTTTAAAGTTTGAGTCTATCATATTAGGTTTTGGATTTATAGCTGTTTTTGTGTCTATTGCTTCAAAAACATTTTCAGATATTTTGTGTGTTCTGAAGAAACTACAAGAGATATCTAACCCAAACTTTCTGTGCAAGAGGGGCATGTACATCTGCACAACATATTTTTTAAAGTTTGAACTTATCTTATTGCATTTTTGAGTTATAGCAGTTTTTACGTTTTTATTGCTCCAAAAGCCTTTTCAGCCCATGAACAGTTGTGTGCGTTTCGAAAAAAGTGCAAGAGCTATTCAAACCCTTTTTGCAGGGCAAGTAGGAACTGTAAATCTACACAATACATAGTTTAAAGTTTGAGTCTATCATATTAGGTTTTGGATTTATAGCTGTTTTTGTGTCTATTGCTTCAAAAGCATTTTCAGATAATTTGTGTGTTCTGAAGAAACTACAAGAGATATCTAACCCAAACTTTCTGTGCAAGAGGGGCTTGTACATCTGCACAACATGTCTTTTAAAGTTTGAACTTATCTTATTGCATTTTTGAGTTATAGCAGTTTTAAAGTTTTTATTGCTCCAAAAGCCTTTTCAGCCCATGAACAGTTGTTTGTGAGTTTCGAAAAAAGTGCAAGAGCTATTCAAACCCTTTTTGCTGGGCAAGTAGGACCTGTAAATCTACACAATATATAGTTTAAAGTTTGAGTCTATCATATTAGGTTTTGGATTTATAGCTGTTTTTGTGTCTATTGCTTCAAAAGCATTTTCAGATAATTTGTGTGTTCTGAAGAAACTACAAGAGATATCTAACCCAAACTTTCTGTGCAAGAGGGGCTTGTACATCTGCACAACATGTCTTTTAAAGTTTGAACTTATCTTATTGCATTTTTGAGTTATAACAGTTTTAACGTTTTTATTGCTCCAAAAGCCTTTTCAGCCCATGAACAGTTGTTTGTGAGTTTCGAAAAAAGTGCAAGAGCTATTCAAACCTTTTTTGCTGGGCAAGTAGGACCTGTAAATCTACACAATACATAGTTTAAAGTTTGAGTCTATCATATTAGGTTTTGGATTTATAGCTGTTTTTGTGTCTATTGCTTCAAAAGCATTTTCAGATAATTTGTGTGTTCTGAAGAAACTACAAGAGATATCTAACCCAAACTTTCTGTGCAAGAGGGGCTTGTACATCTGCACAACATATTTTTTAAAGTTTGAACTTATCTTATTGCATTTTTGAGTTATAGCAGTTTTTAAGTTTTTATTGCTCCAAAAGCCTTTTCAGCCCATGAACAGTTGTGTGCGTTTCGAAAAAAAGTGAAAGAGCTATTCAAACCCTTTTTGCTAGGCAAGTAGGACCTGTAAATCTACACAATACATAGTTTAAAGTTTGAGTCTATCATATTAGGTTTTGGATTTATAGCTGTTTTTGTGTCTATTGCTTCAAAAACATTTTCAGATATTTTGTGTGTTCTGAAGAAACTACAAGAGATATCTAACCCAAACTTTCTGTGCAAGAGGGGCTTGTACATCTGCACAACATGTCTTTTAAAGTTTGAACTTATCTTATTGCATTTTTGAGTTATAGCAGTTTTAACGTTTTTATTGCTCCAAAAGCCTTTTCAGCCCATGAACAGTTGTTTGTGAGTTTCGAAAAAAGTGCAAGAGCTATTCAAACCCTTTTTGCTGGGCAAGTAGGACCTGTAAATCTACACAATATATAGTTTAAAGTTTGAGTCTATCATATTAGGTTTTGGATTTATAGCTGTTTTTGTGTCTATTGCTTCAAAAGCATTTTCAGATAATTTGTGTGTTCTGAAGAAACTACAAGAGATATCTAACCCAAACTTTCTGTGCAAGAGGGGCTTGTACATCTGCACAACATGTCTTTTAAAGTTTGAACTTATCTTATTGCATTTTTGAGTTATAGCAGTTTTTAAGTTTTTATTGCTCCAAAAGCCTTTTCAGCCCATGAACAGTTGTGTGCGTTTCGAAAAAAAGTGAAAGAGCTATTCAAACCCTTTTTGCTAGGCAAGTAGGACCTGTAAATCTACACAATACATAGTTTAAAGTTTGAGTCTATCATATTAGGTTTTGGATTTATAGCTGTTTTTGTGTCTATTGCTTCAAAAACATTTTCAGATATTTTGTGTGTTCTGAAGAAACTACAAGAGATATCTAACCCAAACTTTCTGTGCAAGAGGGGCTTGTACATCTGCACAACATGTCTTTTAAAGTTTGAACTTATCTTATTGAATTTTTGAGTTATAGCAGTTTTTACGTTTTTATTGCTCCAAAAGCCTTTTCAGCCCATGAACAGTTGTGTGCGTTTCGAAAAAAGTGCAAGAGCTATTCAAACCCTTTTTGCAGGGCAAGTAGGACCTGTAAATCTACACAATACATAGTTTAAAGTTTGAGTCTATCATATTAGGTTTTGGATTTATAGCTGTTTTTGTGTCTATTGCTTCAAAAGCATTTTCAGATAATTTGTGTGTTCTGAAGAAACTACAAGAGATATCTAACCCAAACTTTCTGTGCAAGAGGGGCTTGTACATCTGCAGAACATGTCTTTTAAAGTTTGAACTTATCTTATTGCATTTTTGAGTTATAGCAGTTTTTAAGTTTTTATTGCTCCAAAAGCCTTTTCAGCCCATGAACAGTTGTGTGCGTTTCGAAAAAAAGTGAAAGAGCTATTCAAACCCTTTTTGCTAGGCAAGTAGGACCTGTAAATCTACACAATACATAGTTTAAAGTTTGAGTCTATCATATTAGGTTTTGGATTTATAGCTGTTTTTGTGTCTATTGCTTCAAAAACATTTTCAGATATTTTGTGTGTTCTGAAGAAACTACAAGAGATATCTAACCCAAACTTTCTGTGCAAGAGGGGCTTGTACATATGCACAACATGTCTTTTAAAGTTTGAACTTATCTTATTGAATTTTTGAGTTATAGCAGTTTTTAAGTTTTTATTGCTCCAAAAGCCTTTTCAGCCCATGAACAGTTGTTTGTGAGTTTTCGAAAAAAGTGCAAAAGCTATTCGAACCCTTTTTGCTGGGCAAGTAGGACCTGTAAATCTACACAATATATAGTTCAAAGTTGGAGTCTATCATATTAGGTTTTGGATTTATAGCTGTTTTTGTGTCTATTGCTTCAAAAGCATTTTTAGATCATTTGTGTGTTCTGAAGAAACTACAAGAGATATCTAACCCAAACTTTCTGTGCAAGAGGGGCTTGTACATCTGCACAACATGTCTTTTAAAGTTTGAACTTATCTTATTGCATTTTTGAGTTATAGCAGTTTTAACGTTTTTATTGCTCCAAAAGCCTTTTCAGCCCATGAACAGTTGTTTGTGAGTTTCGAAAAAAGTGCAAGAGCTATTCAAACCCTTTTTGCTGGGCAAGTAGGACCTGTAAATCTACACAATATATAGTTTAAAGTTTGAGTCTATCATATTAGGTTTTGGATTTATAGCTGTTTTTGTGTCTATTGCTTCAAAAACATTTTCAGATAATTTGTGTGTTCTGAAGAAACTACAAGAGATATCTAACCCAAACTTTCTGTGCAAGAGGGGCTTGTACATCTGCACAACATGTCTTTTAAAGTTTGAACTTATCTTATTGAATTTTTGAGTTATAGCAGTTTTTACGTTTTTATTGCTCCAAAAGCCTTTTCAGCCCATGAACAGTTGTGTGCGTTTCGAAAAAAGTGCAAGAGCTATTCAAACCCTTTTTGCAGGGCAAGTAGGACCTGTAAATCTACACAATACATAGTTTAAAGTTTGAGTCTATCATATTAGGTTTTGGATTTATAGCTGTTTTTGTGTCTATTGCTTCAAAAGCATTTTCAGATAATTTGTGTGTTCTGAAGAAACTACAAGAGATATCTAACCCAAACTTTCTGTGCAAGAGGGGCTTGTACATCTGCACAACATATTTTTTAAAGTTTGAACTTATCTTATTGCATTTTTGAGTTATAGCAGTTTTTAAGTTTTTATTGCTCCAAAAGCCTTTTCAGCCCATGAACAGTTGTGTGCGTTTCGAAAAAAAGTGAAAGAGCTATTCAAACCCTTTTTGCTAGGCAAGTAGGACCTGTAAATCTACACAATACATAGTTTAAAGTTTGAGTCTATCATATTAGGTTTTGGATTTATAGCTGTTTTTGTGTCTATTGCTTCAAAAACATTTTCAGATATTTTGTGTGTTCTGAAGAAACTACAAGAGATATCTAACCCAAACTTTCTGTGCAAGAGGGGCTTGTACATCTGCACAACATATTTTTTAAAGTTTGAACTTATCTTATTGCATTTTTGAGTTATAGCAGTTTTTACGTTTTTATTGCTCCAAAAGCCTTTTCAGCCCATGAACAGTTGTGTGCGTTTCGAAAAAAGTGCAAGAGCTATTCAAACCCTTTTTGCAGGGCAAGTAGGACCTGTAAATCTACACAATACATAGTTTAAAGTTTGAGTCTATCATATTAGGTTTTGGATTTATAGCTGTTTTTGTGTCTATTGCTTCAAAAGCATTTTCAGATAATTTGTGTGTTCTGAAGAAACTACAAGAGATATCTAACCCAAACTTTCTGTGCAAGAGGGGCTTGTACATCTGCACAACATGTCTTTTAAAGTTTGAACTTATCTTATTGCATTTTTGAGTTATAGCAGTTTTAACGTTTTTATTTCTCCAAAAGCCTTTTCAGCCCATGAACAGTTGTTTGTGAGTTTCGAAAAAAGTGCAAGAGCTATTCAAACCCTTTTTGCTGGGCAAGTAGGACCTGTAAATCTACACAATATATAGTTTAAAGTTTGAGTCTATCATATTAGGTTTTGGATTTATAGCTGTTTTTGTGTCTATTGCTTCAAAAGCATTTTCAGATAATTTGTGTGTTCTGAAGAAACTACAAGAGATATCTAACCCAAACTTTCTGTGCAAGAGGGGCTTGTACATCTGCACAACATGTCTTTTAAAGTTTGAACTTATCTTATTGCATTTTTGAGTTATAACAGTTTTAACGTTTTTATTGCTCCAAAAGCCTTTTCAGCCCATGAACAGTTGTTTGTGAGTTTCGAAAAAAGTGCAAGAGCTATTCAAACCTTTTTTGCTGGGCAAGTAGGACCTGTAAATCTACACAATATATAGTTTAAAGTTTGAGTCTATCATATTAGGTTTTGGATTTATAGCTGTTTTTGTGTCTATTGCTTCAAAAGCATTTTCAGATAATTTGTGTGTTCTGAAGAAACTACAAGAGATATCTAACCCAAACTTTCTGTGCAAGAGGGGCTTGTACATCTGCACAACATGTCTTTTAAAGTTTGAACTTATCTTATTGCATTTTTGAGTTATAGCAGTTTTTAAGTTTTTATTGCTCCAAAAGCCTTTTCAGCCCATGAACAGTTGTGTGCGTTTCGAAAAAAAGTGAAAGAGGTATTCAAACCCTTTTTGCTAGGCAAGTAGGACCTGTAAATCTACACAATACATAGTTTAAAGTTTGAGTCTATCATATTAGGTTTTGGATTTATAGCTGTTTTTGTGTCTATTGCTTCAAAAACATTTTCAGATATTTTGTGTGTTCTGAAGAAACTACAAGAGATATCTAACCCAAACTTTCTGTGCAAGAGGGGCTTGTACATCTGCACAACATATTTTTTAAAGTTTGAACTTATCTTATTGCATTTTTGAGTTATAGCAGTTTTTACGTTTTTATTGCTCCAAAAGCCTTTTCAGCCCATGAACAGTTGTGTGCGTTTCGAAAAAAGTGCAAGAGCTATTCAAACCCTTTTTGCAGGGCAAGTAGGACCTGTAAATCTACACAATACATAGTTTAAAGTTTGAGTCTATCATATTAGGTTTTGGATTTATAGCTGTTTTTGTGTCTATTGCTTCAAAAGCATTTTCAGATAATTTGTGTGTTCTGAAGAAACTACAAGAGATATCTAACCCAAACTTTCTGTGCAAGAGGGGCTTGTACATCTGCACAACATGTCTTTTAAAGTTTGAACTTATCTTATTGCATTTTTGAGTTATAGCAGTTTTAACGTTTTTATTGCTCCAAAAGCCTTTTCAGCCCATGAACAGTTGTTTGTGAGTTTCGAAAAAAGTGCAAGAGCTATTCAAACCCTTTTTGCTGGGCAAGTAGGACCTGTAAATCTACACAATATATAGTTTAAAGTTTGAGTCTATCATATTAGGTTTTGGATTTATAGCTGTTTTTGTGTCTATTGCTTCAAAAGCATTTTCAGATAATTTGTGTGTTCTGAAGAAACTACAAGAGATATCTAACCCAAACTTTCTGTGCAAGAGGGGCTTGTACATCTGCACAACATGTCTTTTAAAGTTTGAACTTATCTTATTGCATTTTTGAGTTATAACAGTTTTAACGTTTTTATTGCTCCAAAAGCCTTTTCAGCCCATGAACAGTTGTTTGTGAGTTTCGAAAAAAGTGCAAGAGCTATTCAAACCTTTTTTGCTGGGCAAGTAGGACCTGTAAATCTACACAATATATAGTTTAAAGTTTGAGTCTATCATATTAGGTTTTGGATTTATAGCTGTTTTTGTGTCTATTGCTTCAAAAGCATTTTCAGATAATTTGTGTGTTCTGAAGAAACTACAAGAGATATCTAACCCAAACTTTCTGTGCAAGAGGGGCTTTTACATCTGCACAACATGTCTTTTAAAGTTTGAACTTATCTTATTGAATTTTTGAGTTATAGCAGTTTTTACGTTTTTATTGCTCCAAAAGCCTTTTCAGCCCATGAACAGTTGTGTGCGTTTCGAAAAAAGTGCAAGAGCTATTCAAACCCTTTTTGCAGGGCAAGTAGGACCTGTAAATCTACACAATACATAGTTTAAAGTTTGAGTCTATCATATTAGGTTTTGGATTTATAGCTGTTTTTGTGTCTATTGCTTCAAAAGCATTTTCAGATAATTTGTGTGTTCTGAAGAAACTACAAGAGATATCTAACCCAAACTTTCTGTGCAAGAGGGGCTTGTACATCTGCAGAACATGTCTTTTAAAGTTTGAACTTATCTTATTGCATTTTTGAGTTATAGCAGTTTTTAAATTTTTATTGCTCCAAAAGCCTTTTCAGCCCATGAACAGTTGTGTGCGTTTCGAAAAAAAGTGAAAGAGCTATTCAAACCCTTTTTGCTAGGCAAGTAGGACCTGTAAATCTACACAATACATAGTTTAAAGTTTGAGTCTATCATATTAGGTTTTGGATTTATAGCTGTTTTTGTGTCTATTGCTTCAAAAACATTTTCAGATATTTTGTGTGTTCTGAAGAAACTACAAGAGATATCTAACCCAAACTTTCTGTGCAAGAGGGGCTTGTACATCTGCACAACATATTTTTTAAAGTTTGAACTTATCTTATTGCATTTTTGAGTTATAGCAGTTTTTAAGTTTTTATTGCTCCAAAAGCCTTTTCAGCCCATGAACAGTTGTGTGCGTTTCGAAAAAAAGTGAAAGAGCTATTCAAACCCTTTTTGCTAGGCAAGTAGGACCTGTAAATCTACACAATACATAGTTTAAAGTTTGAGTCTATCATATTAGGTTTTGGATTTATAGCTGTTTTTGTGTCTATTGCTTCAAAAACATTTTCAGATATTTTGTGTGTTCTGAAGAAACTACAAGAGATATCTAACCCAAACTTTCTGTGCAAGAGGGGCTTGTACATCTGCACAACATGTCTTTTAAAGTTTGAACTTATCTTATTGCATTTTTGAGTTATAGCAGTTTTAACGTTTTTATTGCTCCAAAAGCCTTTTCAGCCCATGAACAGTTGTTTGTGAGTTTCGAAAAAAGTGCAAGAGCTATTCAAACCCTTTTTGCTGGGCAAGTAGGACCTGTAAATCTACACAATATATAGTTTAAAGTTTGAGTCTATCATATTAGGTTTTGGATTTATAGCTGTTTTTGTGTCTATTGCTTCAAAAGCATTTTCAGATAATTTGTGTGTTCTGAAGAAACTACAAGAGATATCTAACCCAAACTTTCTGTGCAAGAGGGGCTTGTACATCTGCAGAACATGTCTTTTAAAGTTTGAACTTATCTTATTGCATTTTTGAGTTATAGCAGTTTTTAAGTTTTTATTGCTCCAAAAGCCTTTTCAGCCCATGAACAGTTGTGTGCGTTTCGAAAAAAAGTGAAAGAGCTATTCAAACCCTTTTTGCTAGGCAAGTAGGACCTGTAAATCTACACAATACATAGTTTAAAGTTTGAGTCTATCATATTAGGTTTTGGATTTATAGCTGTTTTTGTGTCTATTGCTTCAAAAACATTTTCAGATATTTTGTGTGTTCTGAAGAAACTACAAGAGATATCTAACCCAAACTTTCTGTGCAAGAGGGGCTTGTACATCTGCACAACATGTATTTTAAAGTTTGAACTTATCTTATTGAATTTTTGAGTTATAGCAGTTTTTACGTTTTTATTGCTCCAAAAGCCTTTTCAGCCCATGAACAGTTGTGTGCGTTTCGAAAAAAGAGCAAGAGCTATTCAAACCCTTTTTGCTGGGCAAGTAGGACCTGTAAATCTACACAATACATAGTTTAAAGTTTGAGTCTATCATATTAGGTTTTTGATTTATAGCTGTTTTTGTGTCTATTGCTTCAAAAGCATTTTCAGATAATTTGTGTGTTCTGAAGAAACTACAAGAGATATCTAACCCAAACTTTCTGTGCAAGAGGGGCTTGTACATCTGCACAACATATTTTTTAAAGTTTGAACTTATCTTATTGCATTTTTGAGTTATAGCAGTTTTTAAGTTTTTATTGCTCCAAAAGCCTTTTCAGCCCATGAACAGTTGTTTGTGAGTTTTCGAAAAAAGTGCAAAAGCTATTCGAACCCTTTTTGCTGGGCAAGTAGGACCTGTAAATCTACACAATATATAGTTCAAAGTTGGAGTCTATCATATTAGGTTTTGGATTTATAGCTGTTTTTGTGTCTATTGCTTCAAAAGCATTTTTAGATCATTTGTGTGTTCTGAAGAAACTACAAGAGATATCTAACCCAAACTTTCTGTGCAAGAGGGGCTTGTACATCTGCACAACATGTCTTTTAAAGTTTGAACTTATCTTATTGCATTTTTGAGTTATAGCAGTTTTAACGTTTTTATTGCTCCAAAAGCCTTTTCAGCCCATGAACAGTTGTTTGTGAGTTTCGAAAAAAGTGCAAGAGCTATTCAAACCCTTTTTGCTGGGCAAGTAGGACCTGTAAATCTACACAATATATAGTTTAAAGTTTGAGTCTATCATATTAGGTTTTGGATTTATAGCTGTTTTTGTGTCTATTGCTTCAAAAGCATTTTCAGATAATTTGTGTGTTCTGAAGAAACTACAAGAGATATCTAACCCAAACTTTCTGTGCAAGAGGGGCTTGTACATCTGCAGAACATGTCTTTTAAAGTTTGAACTTATCTTATTGCATTTTTGAGTTATGGCAGTTTTAAGTTTTTATTGCTCCAAAAGCCTTTTCAGCCCATGAACAGTTGTGTGCGTTTCGAAAAAAAGTGAAAGAGCTATTCAAACCCTTTTTGCTAGGCAAGTAGGACCTGTAAATCTACACAATAAATAGTTTAAAGTTTGAGTCTATCATATTAGGTTTTGGATTTATAGCTGTTTTTGTGTCTATTGCTTCAAAAACATTTTCAGATAATTTGTGTGTTCTGAAGAAACTACAAGAGATATCTAACCCAAACTTTCTGTGCAAGAGGGGCTTGTACATCTGCACAACATGTCTTTTAAAGTTTGAACTTATCTTATTGAATTTTTGAGTTATAGCAGTTTTTACGTTTTATTGCTCCAAAAGCCTTTTCAGCCCATGAACAGTTGTGTGCGTTTCGAAAAAAGTGCAAGAGCTATTCAAACCCTTTTTGCAGGGCAAGTAGGACCTGTAAATCTACACAATACATAGTTTAAAGTTTGAGTCTATCATATTAGGTTTTGGATTTATAGCTGTTTTTGTGTCTATTGCTTCAAAAGCATTTTCAGATAATTTGTGTGTTCTGAAGAAACTACAAGAGATATCTAACCCAAACTTTCTGTGCAAGAGGGGCTTGTACATCTGCACAACATGTCTTTTAAAGTTTGAACTTATCTTATTGCATTTTTGAGTTATAGCAGTTTTTAAGTTTTTATTGCTCCAAAAGCCTTTTCAGCCCATGAACAGTTGTGTGCGTTTCGAAAAAAAGTGAAAGAGGTATTCAAACCCTTTTTGCTAGGCAAGTAGGACCTGTAAATCTACACAATACATAGTTTAAAGTTTGAGTCTATCATATTAGGTTTTGGATTTATAGCTGTTTTTGTGTCTATTGCTTCAAAAACATTTTCAGATATTTTGTGTGTTCTGAAGAAACTACAAGAGATATCTAACCCAAACTTTCTGTGCAAGAGGGGCTTGTACATCTGCACAACATATTTTTTAAAGTTTGAACTTATCTTATTGCATTTTTGAGTTATAGCAGTTTTTACGTTTTTATTGCTCCAAAAGCCTTTTCAGCCCATGAACAGTTGTGTGCGTTTCGAAAAAAGTGCAAGAGCTATTCAAACCCTTTTTGCAGGGCAAGTAGGACCTGTAAATCTACACAATACATAGTTTAAAGTTTGAGTCTATCATATTAGGTTTTGGATTTATAGCTGTTTTTGTGTCTATTGCTTCAAAAGCATTTTCAGATAATTTGTGTGTTCTGAAGAAACTACAAGAGATATCTAACCCAAACTTTCTGTGCAAGAGGGGCTTGTACATCTGCACAACATGTCTTTTAAAGTTTGAACTTATCTTATTGCATTTTTGAGTTATAGCAGTTTTAACGTTTTTATTGCTCCAAAAGCCTTTTCAGCCCATGAACAGTTGTTTGTGAGTTTCGAAAAAAGTGCAAGAGCTATTCAAACCCTTTTTGCTGGGCAAGTAGGACCTGTAAATCTACACAATATATAGTTTAAAGTTTGAGTCTATCATATTAGGTTTTGGATTTATAGCTGTTTTTGTGTCTATTGCTTCAAAAGCATTTTCAGATAATTTGTGTGTTCTGAAGAAACTACAAGAGATATCTAACCCAAACTTTCTGTGCAAGAGGGGCTTGTACATCTGCACAACATGTCTTTTAAAGTTTGAACTTATCTTATTGCATTTTTGAGTTATAACAGTTTTAACGTTTTTATTGCTCCAAAAGCCTTTTCAGCCCATGAACAGTTGTTTGTGAGTTTCGAAAAAAGTGCAAGAGCTATTCAAACCTTTTTTGCTGGGCAAGTAGGACCTGTAAATCTACACAATATATAGTTTAAAGTTTGAGTCTATCATATTAGGTTTTGGATTTATAGCTGTTTTTGTGTCTATTGCTTCAAAAGCATTTTCAGATAATTTGTGTGTTCTGAAGAAACTACAAGAGATATCTAACCCAAACTTTCTGTGCAAGAGGGGCTTTTACATCTGCACAACATGTCTTTTAAAGTTTGAACTTATCTTATTGAATTTTTGAGTTATAGCAGTTTTTACGTTTTTATTGCTCCAAAAGCCTTTTCAGCCCATGAACAGTTGTGTGCGTTTCGAAAAAAGTGCAAGAGCTATTCAAACCCTTTTTGCAGGGCAAGTAGGACCTGTAAATCTACACAATACATAGTTTAAAGTTTGAGTCTATCATATTAGGTTTTGGATTTATAGCTGTTTTTGTGTCTATTGCTTCAAAAGCATTTTCAGATAATTTGTGTGTTCTGAAGAAACTACAAGAGATATCTAACCCAAACTTTCTGTGCAAGAGGGGCTTGTACATCTGCAGAACATGTCTTTTAAAGTTTGAACTTATCTTATTGCATTTTTGAGTTATAGCAGTTTTTAAATTTTTATTGCTCCAAAAGCCTTTTCAGCCCATGAACAGTTGTGTGCGTTTCGAAAAAAAGTGAAAGAGCTATTCAAACCCTTTTTGCTAGGCAAGTAGGACCTGTAAATCTACACAATACATAGTTTAAAGTTTGAGTCTATCATATTAGGTTTTGGATTTATAGCTGTTTTTGTGTCTATTGCTTCAAAAACATTTTCAGATATTTTGTGTGTTCTGAAGAAACTACAAGAGATATCTAACCCAAACTTTCTGTGCAAGAGGGGCTTGTACATCTGCACAACATATTTTTTAAAGTTTGAACTTATCTTATTGCATTTTTGAGTTATAGCAGTTTTTAAGTTTTTATTGCTCCAAAAGCCTTTTCAGCCCATGAACAGTTGTGTGCGTTTCGAAAAAAAGTGAAAGAGCTATTCAAACCCTTTTTGCTAGGCAAGTAGGACCTGTAAATCTACACAATACATAGTTTAAAGTTTGAGTCTATCATATTAGGTTTTGGATTTATAGCTGTTTTTGTGTCTATTGCTTCAAAAACATTTTCAGATATTTTGTGTGTTCTGAAGAAACTACAAGAGATATCTAACCCAAACTTTCTGTGCAAGAGGGGCTTGTACATCTGCACAACATGTCTTTTAAAGTTTGAACTTATCTTATTGCATTTTTGAGTTATAGCAGTTTTAACGTTTTTATTGCTCCAAAAGCCTTTTCAGCCCATGAACAGTTGTTTGTGAGTTTCGAAAAAAGTGCAAGAGCTATTCAAACCCTTTTTGCTGGGCAAGTAGGACCTGTAAATCTACACAATATATAGTTTAAAGTTTGAGTCTATCATATTAGGTTTTGGATTTATAGCTGTTTTTGTGTCTATTGCTTCAAAAGCATTTTCAGATAATTTGTGTGTTCTGAAGAAACTACAAGAGATATCTAACCCAAACTTTCTGTGCAAGAGGGGCTTGTACATCTGCACAACATGTCTTTTAAAGTTTGAACTTATCTTATTGCATTTTTGAGTTATAACAGTTTTAACGTTTTTATTGCTCCAAAAGCCTTTTCAGCCCATGAACAGTTGTTTGTGAGTTTCGAAAAAAGTGCAAGAGCTATTCAAACCTTTTTTGCTGGGCAAGTAGGACCTGTAAATCTACACAATATATAGTTTAAAGTTTGAGTCTATCATATTAGGTTTTGGATTTATAGCTGTTTTTGTGTCTATTGCTTCAAAAGCATTTTCAGATAATTTGTGTGTTCTGAAGAAACTACAAGAGATATCTAACCCAAACTTTCTGTGCAAGAGGGGCTTGTACATCTGCACAACATGTATTTTAAAGTTTGAACTTATCTTATTGAATTTTTGAGTTATAGCAGTTTTTACGTTTTTATTGCTCCAAAAGCCTTTTCAGCCCATGAACAGTTGTGTGCGTTTCGAAAAAAGTGCAAGAGCTATTCAAACCCTTTTTGCAGGGCAAGTAGGACCTGTAAATCTACACAATACATAGTTTAAAGTTTGAGTCTATCATATTAGGTTTTGGATTTATAGCTGTTTTTGTGTCTATTGCTTCAAAAGCATTTTCAGATAATTTGTGTGTTCTGAAGAAACTACAAGAGATATCTAACCCAAACTTTCTGTGCAAGAGGGGCTTGTACATCTGCACAACATATTTTTTAAAGTTTGAACTTATCTTATTGCATTTTTGAGTTATAGCAGTTTTTAAGTTTTTATTGCTCCAAAAGCCTTTTCAGCCCATGAACAGTTGTGTGCGTTTCGAAAAAAATTGAAAGAGCTATTCAAACCCTTTTTGCTAGGCAAGTAGGACCTGTAAATCTACACAATACATAGTTTAAAGTTTGAGTCTATCATATTAGGTTTTGGATTTATAGCTGTTTTTGTGTCTATTGCTTCAAAAACATTTTCAGATATTTTGTGTGTTCTGAAGAAACTACAAGAGATATCTAACCCAAACTTTCTGTGCAAGAGGGGCTTGTACATCTGCACAACATGTCTTTTAAAGTTTGAACTTATCTTATTGAATTTTTGAGTTATAGCAGTTTTTACGTTTTTATTGCTCCAAAAGCCTTTTCAGCCCATGAACAGTTGTGTGCGTTTCGAAAAAAGTGCAAGAGCTATTCAAACCCTTTTTGCAGGGCAAGTAGGACCTGTAAATCTACACAATACATAGTTTAAAGTTTGAGTCTATCATATTAGGTTTTGGATTTATAGCTGTTTTTGTGTCTATTGCTTCAAAAGCATTTTCAGATAATTTGTGTGTTCTGAAGAAACTACAAGAGATATCTAACCCAAACTTTCTGTGCAAGAGGGGCTTGTACATCTGCAGAACATGTCTTTTAAAGTTTGAACTTATCTTATTGCATTTTTGAGTTATAGCAGTTTTTAAGTTTTTATTGCTCCAAAAGCCTTTTCAGCCCATGAACAGTTGTGTGCGTTTCGAAAAAAAGTGAAAGAGCTATTCAAACCCTTTTTGCTAGGCAAGTAGGACCTGTAAATCTACACAATACATAGTTTAAAGTTTGAGTCTATCATATTAGGTTTTGGATTTATAGCTGTTTTTGTGTCTATTGCTTCAAAAACATTTTCAGATATTTTGTGTGTTCTGAAGAAACTACAAGAGATATCTAACCCAAACTTTCTGTGCAAGAGGGGCTTGTACATCTGCACAACATGTCTTTTAAAGTTTGAACTTATCTTATTGAATTTTTGAGTTATAGCAGTTTTTACGTTTTTATTGCTCCAAAAGCCTTTTCAGCCCATGAACAGTTGTGTGCGTTTCGAAAAAAGAGCAAGAGCTATTCAAACCCTTTTTGCTGGGCAAGTAGGACCTGTAAATCTACACAATACATAGTTTAAAGTTTGAGTCTATCATATTAGGTTTTTGATTTATAGCTGTTTTTGTGTCTATTGCTTCAAAAGCATTTTCAGATAATTTGTGGGTTCTGAAGAAACTACAAGAGATATCTAACCCAAACTTTCTGTGCAAGAGGGGCTTGTACATCTGCACAACATATTTTTTAAAGTTTGAACTTATCTTATTGCATTTTTGAGTTATAGCAGTTTTTAAGTTTTTATTGCTCCAAAAGCCTTTTCAGCCCATGAACAGTTGTGTGCGTTTCGAAAAAAAGTGAAAGAGCTATTCAAACCCTTTTTGCTAGGCAAGTAGGACCTGTAAATCTACACAATACATAGTTTAAAGTTTGAGTCTATCATATTAGGTTTTGGATTTATAGCTGTTTTTGTGTCTATTGCTTCAAAAACATTTTCAGATATTTTGTGTGTTCTGAAGAAACTACAAGAGATATCTAACCCAAACTTTCTGTGCAAGAGGGGCTTGTACATCTGCACAACATGTCTTTTAAAGTTTGAACTTAT
The DNA here is from genome assembly GCF_026437365.1 of Eucyclogobius newberryi. Lineage (NCBI taxonomy): Eukaryota > Metazoa > Chordata > Actinopteri > Gobiiformes > Gobiidae > Eucyclogobius > Eucyclogobius newberryi. The sequence continues at coordinate 445,633 of NW_027316001.1, forward strand.
CTTATTGCATTTTTGAGTTATAGCAGTTTTAACGTTTTTATTGCTCCAAAAGCCTTTTCAGCCCATGAACAGTTGTGTGCGTTTCGAAAAAAGTGCAAGAGCTATTCAAACCCTTTTTGCAGGGCAAGTAGGACCTGTAAATCTACACAATATATAGTTTAAAGTTTGAGTCTATCATATTAGGTTTTGGATTTATAGCTGTTTTTGTGTCTATTGCTTCAAAAGCATTTTCAGATAATTTGTGTGTTCTGAAGAAACTACAAGAGATATCTAACCCAAACTTTCTGTGCAAGAGGGGCTTGTACATCTGCACAACATGTATTTTAAAGTTTGAACTTATCTTATTGAATTTTTGAGTTATAGCAGTTTTTACGTTTTTATTGCTCCAAAAGCCTTTTCAGCCCATGAACAGTTGTGTGCGTTTCGAAAAAAGTGCAAGAGCTATTCAAACCCTTTTTGCAGGGCAAGTAGGACCTGTAAATCTACACAATACATAGTTTAAAGTTTGAGTCTATCATATTAGGTTTTGGATTTATAGCTGTTTTTGTGTCTATTGCTTCAAAAGCATTTTCAGATAATTTGTGTGTTCTGAAGAAACTACAAGAGATATCTAGCCCAAACTTTCTGTGCAAGAGGGGCTTGTACATCTGCACAACATATTTTTTAAAGTTTGAACTTATCTTATTGCATTTTTGAGTTATAGCAGTTTTTAAGTTTTTATTGCTCCAAAAGCCTTTTCAGCCCATGAACAGTTGTGTGCGTTTCGAAAAAAAGTGAAAGAACTATTCAAACCCTTTTTGCTAGGCAAGTAGGACCTGTAAATCTACACAATACATAGTTTAAAGTTTGAGTCTATCATATTAGGTTTTGGATTTATAGCTGTTTTTGTGTCTATTGCTTCAAAAACATTTTCAGATATTTTGTGTGTTCTGAAGAAACTACAAGAGATATCTAACCCAAACTTTCTGTGCAAGAGGGGCTTGTACATCTGCACAACATGTCTTTTAAAGTTTGAACTTATCTTATTGAATTTTTGAGTTATAGCAGTTTTTACGTTTTTATTGCTCCAAAAGCCTTTTCAGCCCATGAACAGTTGTGTGCGTTTCGAAAAAAGAGCAAGAGCTATTCAAACCCTTTTTGCTGGGCAAGTAGGACCTGTAAATCTACACAATACATAGTTTAAAGTTTGAGTCTATCATATTAGGTTTTTGATTTATAGCTGTTTTTGTGTCTATTGCTTCAAAAGCATTTTCAGATAATTTGTGTGTTCTGAAGAAACTACAAGAGATATCTAACCCAAACTTTCTGTGCAAGAGGGGCTTGTACATCTGCACAACATATTTTTTAAAGTTTGAACTTATCTTATTGCATTTTTGAGTTATAGCAGTTTTAACGTTTTTTATTGCTCCAAAAGCCTTTTCAGCCCATGAACAGTTGTTTGTGAGTTTCGAAAAAAGTGCAAGAGCTATTCAAACCCTTTTTGCTGGGCAAGTAGGACCTGTAAATCTACACAATATATAGTTTAAAGTTTGAGTCTATCATATTAGGTTTTGGATTTATAGCTGTTTTTGTGTCTATTGCTTCAAAAGCATTTTCAGATAATTTGTGTGTTCTGAAGAAACTACAAGAGATATCTAACCCAAACTCTCTGTGCAAGAGGGGCTTGTACATCTGCACAACATATCTTTTAAAGTTTGAACTTATCTTATTGCATTTTTGAGTTATAACAGTTTTAACGTTTTTATTGCTCCAAAAGCCTTTTCAGCCCATGAACAGTTGTTTGTGAGTTTCGAAAAAAGTGCAAGAGCTATTCAAACCTTTTTTGCTGGGCAAGTAGGACCTGTAATCTACACAATATATAGTTTAAAGTTTGAGTCTATCATATTAGGTTTTGGATTTATAGCTGTTTTTGTGTCTATTGCTTCAAAAGCATTTTCAGATAATTTGTGTGTTCTGAAGAAACTACAAGAGATATCTAACCCAAACTTTCTGTGCAAGAGGGGCTTGTACATCTCACAACATGTCTTTTAAAGTTTGAACTTATCTTATTGAATTTTTGAGTTATAGCAGTTTTTACGTTTTTATTGCTCCAAAAGCCTTTTCAGCCCATGAACAGTTGTGTGCGTTTCGAAAAAAGTGCAAGAGCTATTCAAACCCTTTTTGCAGGGCAAGTAGGACCTGTAAATCTACACAATACATAGTTTAAAGTTTGAGTCTATCATATTAGGTTTTGGATTTATAGCTGTTTTTGTGTCTATTGCTTCAAAAGCATTTTCAGATAATTTGTGTGTTCTGAAGAAACTACAAGAGATATCTAACCCAAACTTTCTGTGCAAGAGGGGCTTGTACATCTGCACAACATATATTTTAAAGTTTGAACTTATCTTATTGCATTTTTGAGTTATAGCAGTTTTTAAGTTTTTATTGCTCCAAAAGCCTTTTCAGCCCATGAACAGTTGTGTGCGTTTCGAAAAAAAGTGAAAGAGCTATTCAAACCCTTTTTGCTAGGCAAGTAGGACCTGTAAATCTACACAATACATAGTTTAAAGTTTGAGTCTATCATATTAGGTTTTGGATTTATAGCTGTTTTTGTGTCTATTGCTTCAAAAACATTTTCAGATATTTTGTGTGTTCTGAAGAAACTACAAGAGATATCTAACCCAAACTTTCTGTGCAAGAGGGGCTTGTACATCTGCACAACATGTCTTTTAAAGTTTGAACTTATCTTATTGCATTTTTGAGTTATAGCAGTTTTAACGTTTTTATTGCTCCAAAAGCCTTTTCAGCCCATGAACAGTTGTTTGTGAGTTTCGAAAAAAGTGCAAGAGCTATTCAAACCCTTTTTGCTGGGCAAGTAGGACCTGTAAATCTACACAATATATAGTTTAAAGTTTGAGTCTATCATATTAGGTTTTGGATTTATAGCTGTTTTTGTGTCTATTGCTTCAAAAGCATTTTCAGATAATTTGTGTGTTCTGAAGAAACTACAAGAGATATCTAACCCAAACTTTCTGTGCAAGAGGGGCTTGTACATCTGCACAACATGTCTTTTAAAGTTTGAACTTATCTTATTGCATTTTTGAGTTATAACAGTTTTAACGTTTTTATTGCTCCAAAAGCCTTTTCAGCCCATGAACAGTTGTTTGTGAGTTTCGAAAAAAGTGCAAGAGCTATTCAAACCTTTTTTGCTGGGCAAGTAGGACCTGTAAATCTACACAATATATAGTTTAAAGTTTGAGTCTATCATATTAGGTTTTGGATTTATAGCTGTTTTTGTGTCTATTGCTTCAAAAGCATTTTCAGATAATTTGTGTGTTCTGAAGAAACTACAAGAGATATCTAACCCAAACTTTCTGTGCAAGAGGGGCTTTTACATCTGCACAACATGTCTTTTAAAGTTTGAACTTATCTTATTGAATTTTTGAGTTATAGCAGTTTTTACGTTTTTATTGCTCCAAAAGCCTTTTCAGCCCATGAACAGTTGTGTGCGTTTCGAAAAAAGTGCAAGAGCTATTCAAACCCTTTTTGCAGGGCAAGTAGGACCTGTAAATCTACACAATACATAGTTTAAAGTTTGAGTCTATCATATTAGGTTTTGGATTTATAGCTGTTTTTGTGTCTATTGCTTCAAAAGCATTTTCAGATAATTTGTGTGTTCTGAAGAAACTACAAGAGATATCTAACCCAAACTTTCTGTGCAAGAGGGGCTTGTACATCTGCAGAACATGTCTTTTAAAGTTTGAACTTATCTTATTGCATTTTTGAGTTATAGCAGTTTTTAAGTTTTTATTGCTCCAAAAGCCTTTTCAGCCCATGAACAGTTGTGTGCGTTTCGAAAAAAAGTGAAAGAGCTATTCAAACCCTTTTTGCTAGGCAAGTAGGACCTGTAAATCTACACAATACATAGTTTAAAGTTTGAGTCTATCATATTAGGTTTTGGATTTATAGCTGTTTTTGTGTCTATTGCTTCAAAAACATTTTCAGATATTTTGTGTGTTCTGAAGAAACTACAAGAGATATCTAACCCAAACTTTCTGTGCAAGAGGGGCTTGTACATCTGCACAACATATTTTTTAAAGTTTGAACTTATCTTATTGCATTTTTGAGTTATAGCAGTTTTTAAGTTTTTATTGCTCCAAAAGCCTTTTCAGCCCATGAACAGTTGTGTGCGTTTCGAAAAAAAGTGAAAGAGCTATTCAAACCCTTTTTGCTAGGCAAGTAGGACCTGTAAATCTACACAATACATAGTTTAAAGTTTGAGTCTATCATATTAGGTTTTGGATTTATAGCTGTTTTTGTGTCTATTGCTTCAAAAACATTTTCAGATATTTTGTGTGTTCTGAAGAAACTACAAGAGATATCTAACCCAAACTTTCTGTGCAAGAGGGGCTTGTACATCTGCACAACATGTCTTTTAAAGTTTGAACTTATCTTATTGCATTTTTGAGTTATAGCAGTTTTAACGTTTTTATTGCTCCAAAAGCCTTTTCAGCCCATGAACAGTTGTTTGTGAGTTTCGAAAAAAGTGCAAGAGCTATTCAAACCCTTTTTGCTGGGCAAGTAGGACCTGTAAATCTACACAATATATAGTTTAAAGTTTGAGTCTATCATATTAGGTTTTGGATTTATAGCTGTTTTTGTGTCTATTGCTTCAAAAGCATTTTCAGATAATTTGTGTGTTCTGAAGAAACTACAAGAGATATCTAACCCAAACTTTCTGTGCAAGAGGGGCTTGTACATCTGCACAACATGTCTTTTAAAGTTTGAACTTATCTTATTGCATTTTTGAGTTATAACAGTTTTAACGTTTTTATTGCTCCAAAAGCCTTTTCAGCCCATGAACAGTTGTTTGTGAGTTTCGAAAAAAGTGAAAGAGCTATTCAAACCCTTTTTGCTAGGCAAGTAGGACCTGTAAATCTACACAATACATAGTTTAAAGTTTGAGTCTATCATATTAGGTTTTGGATTTATAGCTGTTTTTGTGTCTATTGCTTCAAAAACATTTTCAGATATTTTGTGTGTTCTGAAGAAACTACAAGAGATATCTAACCCAAACTTTCTGTGCAAGAGGGGCTTGTACATCTGCACAACATGTCTTTTAAAGTTTGAACTTATCTTATTGAATTTTTGAGTTATAGCAGTTTTTACGTTTTTATTGCTCCAAAAGCCTTTTCAGCCCATGAACAGTTGTGTGCGTTTCGAAAAAAGTGCAAGAGCTATTCAAACCCTTTTTGCAGGGCAAGTAGGACCTGTAAATCTACACAATACATAGTTTAAAGTTTGAGTCTATCATATTAGGTTTTGGATTTATAGCTGTTTTTGTGTCTATTGCTTCAAAAGCATTTTCAGATAATTTGTGTGTTCTGAAGAAACTACAAGAGATATCTAACCCAAACTTTCTGTGCAAGAGGGGCTTGTACATCTGCACAACATGTCTTTTAAAGTTTGAACTTATCTTATTGCATTTTTGAGTTATAGCAGTTTTTAAGTTTTTATTGCTCCAAAAGCCTTTTCAGCCCATGAACAGTTGTGTGCGTTTCGAAAAAAAGTGAAAGAGCTATTCAAACCCTTTTTGCTAGGCAAGTAGGACCTGTAAATCTACACAATACATAGTTTAAAGTTTGAGTCTATCATATTAGGTTTTGGATTTATAGCTGTTTTTGTGTCTATTGCTTCAAAAACATTTTCAGATATTTTGTGTGTTCTGAAGAAACTACAAGAGATATCTAACCCAAACTTTCTGTGCAAGAGGGGCTTGTACATCTGCACAACATGTCTTTTAAAGTTTGAACTTATCTTATTGAATTTTTGAGTTATAGCAGTTTTTACGTTTTTATTGCTCCAAAAGCCTTTTCAGCCCATGAACAGTTGTGTGCGTTTCGAAAAAAGAGCAAGAGCTATTCAAACCCTTTTTGCTGGGCAAGTAGGACCTGTAAATCTACACAATACATAGTTTAAAGTTTGAGTCTATCATATTAGGTTTTTGATTTATAGCTGTTTTTGTGTCTATTGCTTCAAAAGCATTTTCAGATAATTTGTGTGTTCTGAAGAAACTACAAGAGATATCTAACCCAAACTTTCTGTGCAAGAGGGGCTTGTACATCTGCACAACATATTTTTTAAAGTTTGAACTTATCTTATTGCATTTTTGAGTTATAGCAGTTTTAACGTTTTTATTGCTCCAAAAGCCTTTTCAGCCCATGAACAGTTGTTTGTGAGTTTTCGAAAAAAGTGCAAAAGCTATTCGAACCCTTTTTGCTGGGCAAGTAGGACCTGTAAATCTACACAATATATAGTTCAAAGTTGGAGTCTATCATATTAGGTTTTGGATTTATAGCTGTTTTTGTGTCTATTGCTTCAAAAGCATTTTTAGATCATTTGTGTGTTCTGAAGAAACTACAAGAGATATCTAACCCAAACTTTCTGTGCAAGAGGGGCTTGTACATCTGCACAACATGTCTTTTAAAGTTTGAACTTATCTTATTGCATTTTTGAGTTATAGCAGTTTTAACGTTTTTATTGCTCCAAAAGCCTTTTCAGCCCATGAACAGTTGTTTGTGAGTTTCGAAAAAAGTGCAAGAGCTATTCAAACCCTTTTTGCTGGGCAAGTAGGACCTGTAAATCTACACAATATATAGTTTAAAGTTTGAGTCTATCATATTAGGTTTTGGATTTATAGCTGTTTTTGTGTCTATTGCTTCAAAAGCATTTTCAGATAATTTGTGTGTTCTGAAGAAACTACAAGAGATATCTAACCCAAACTTTCTGTGCAAGAGGGGCTTGTACATCTGCAGAACATGTCTTTTAAAGTTTGAACTTATCTTATTGCATTTTTGAGTTATGGCAGTTTTAAGTTTTTATTGCTCCAAAAGCCTTTTCAGCCCATGAACAGTTGTGTGCGTTTCGAAAAAAAGTGAAAGAGCTATTCAAACCCTTTTTGCTAGGCAAGTAGGACCTGTAAATCTACACAATAAATAGTTTAAAGTTTGAGTCTATCATATTAGGTTTTGGATTTATAGCTGTTTTTGTGTCTATTGCTTCAAAAACATTTTCAGATAATTTGTGTGTTCTGAAGAAACTACAAGAGATATCTAACCCAAACTTTCTGTGCAAGAGGGGCTTGTACATCTGCACAACATGTCTTTTAAAGTTTGAACTTATCTTATTGAATTTTTGAGTTATAGCAGTTTTTACGTTTTTATTGCTCCAAAAGCCTTTTCAGCCCATGAACAGTTGTGTGCGTTTCGAAAAAAAGTGAAAGAGCTATTCAAACCCTTTTTGCAGGGCAAGTAGGACCTGTAAATCTACACAATACATAGTTTAAAGTTTGAGTCTATCATATTAGGTTTTGGATTTATAGCTGTTTTTGTGTCTATTGCTTCAAAAACATTTTCAGATATTTTGTGTGTTCTGAAGAAACTACAAGAGATATCTAACCCAAACTTTCTGTGCAAGAGGGGCTTGTACATCTGCACAACATATTTTTTAAAGTTTGAACTTATCTTATTGCATTTTTGAGTTATAGCAGTTTTTACGTTTTTATTGCTCCAAAAGCCTTTTCAGCCCATGAACAGTTGTGTGCGTTTCGAAAAAAGAGCAAGAGCTATTCAAACCCTTTTTGCTGGGCAAGTAGGACCTGTAAATCTACACAATACATAGTTTAAAGTTTGAGTCTATCATATTAGGTTTTTGATTTATAGCTGTTTTTGTGTCTATTGCTTCAAAAGCATTTTCAGATAATTTGTGTGTTCTGAAGAAACTACAAGAGATATCTAACCCAAACTTTCTGTGCAAGAGGGGCTTGTACATCTGCACAACATATTTTTTAAAGTTTGAACTTATCTTATTGCATTTTTGAGTTATAGCAGTTTTTAAGTTTTTATTGCTCCAAAAGCCTTTTCAGCCCATGAACAGTTGTGTGCGTTTCGAAAAAAATTGAAAGAGCTATTCAAACCCTTTTTGCTAGGCAAGTAGGACCTGTAAATCTACACAATACATAGTTTAAAGTTTGAGTCTATCATATTAGGTTTTGGATTTATAGCTGTTTTTGTGTCTATTGCTTCAAAAACATTTTCAGATATTTTGTGTGTTCTGAAGAAACTACAAGAGATATCTAACCCAAACTTTCTGTGCAAGAGGGGCTTGTACATCTGCACAACATGTCTTTTAAAGTTTGAACTTATCTTATTGAATTTTTGAGTTATAGCAGTTTTTACGTTTTTATTGCTCCAAAAGCCTTTTCAGCCCATGAACAGTTGTGTGCGTTTCGAAAAAAGTGCAAGAGCTATTCAAACCCTTTTTGCAGGGCAAGTAGGACCTGTAAATCTACACAATACATAGTTTAAAGTTTGAGTCTATCATATTAGGTTTTGGATTTATAGCTGTTTTTGTGTCTATTGCTTCAAAAGCATTTTCAGATAATTTGTGTGTTCTGAAGAAACTACAAGAGATATCTAACCCAAACTTTCTGTGCAAGAGGGGCTTGTACATCTGCAGAACATGTCTTTTAAAGTTTGAACTTATCTTATTGCATTTTTGAGTTATAGCAGTTTTTAAGTTTTTATTGCTCCAAAAGCCTTTTCAGCCCATGAACAGTTGTGTGCGTTTCGAAAAAAAGTGAAAGAGCTATTCAAACCCTTTTTGCTAGGCAAGTAGGACCTGTAAATCTACACAATACATAGTTTAAAGTTTGAGTCTATCATATTAGGTTTTGGATTTATAGCTGTTTTTGTGTCTATTGCTTCAAAAACATTTTCAGATATTTTGTGTGTTTTGAAGAAACTACAAGAGATATCTAACCCAAACTTTCTGTGCAAGAGGGGCTTGTACATCTGCACAACATGTCTTTTAAAGTTTGAACTTATCTTATTGAATTTTTGAGTTATAGCAGTTTTTACGTTTTTATTGCTCCAAAAGCCTTTTCAGCCCATGAACAGTTGTGTGCGTTTCGAAAAAAGAGCAAGAGCTATTCAAACCCTTTTTGCTGGGCAAGTAGGACCTGTAAATCTACACAATACATAGTTTAAAGTTTGAGTCTATCATATTAGGTTTTTGATTTATAGCTGTTTTTGTGTCTATTGCTTCAAAAGCATTTTCAGATAATTTGTGGGTTCTGAAGAAACTACAAGAGATATCTAACCCAAACTTTCTGTGCAAGAGGGGCTTGTACATCTGCACAACATATTTTTTAAAGTTTGAACTTATCTTATTGCATTTTTGAGTTATAGCAGTTTTTAAGTTTTTATTGCTCCAAAAGCCTTTTCAGCCCATGAACAGTTGTTTGTGAGTTTTCGAAAAAAGTGCAAAAGCTATTCGAACCCTTTTTGCTGGGCAAGTAGGACCTGTAAATCTACACAATATATAGTTCAAAGTTGGAGTCTATCATATTAGGTTTTGGATTTATAGCTGTTTTTGTGTCTATTGCTTCAAAAGCATTTTTAGATCATTTGTGTGTTCTGAAGAAATTACAAGAGATATCTAACCCAAACTTTCTGTGCAAGAGGGGCTTGTACATCTGCACAACATGTCTTTTAAAGTTTGAACTTATCTTATTGCATTTTTGAGTTATAGCAGTTTTAACGTTTTTATTGCTCCAAAAGCCTTTTCAGCCCATGAACAGTTGTTTGTGAGTTTCGAAAAAAGTGCAAGAGCTATTCAAACCCTTTTTGCTGGGCAAGTAGGACCTGTAAATCTACACAATATATAGTTTAAAGTTTGAGTCTATCATATTAGGTTTTGGATTTATAGCTGTTTTTGTGTCTATTGCTTCAAAAGCATTTTCAGATAATTTGTGTGTTCTGAAGAAACTACAAGAGATATCTAACCCAAACTTTCTGTGCAAGAGGGGCTTGTACATCTGCAGAACATGTCTTTTAAAGTTTGAACTTATCTTATTGCATTTTTGAGTTATGGCAGTTTTAAGTTTTTATTGCTCCAAAAGCCTTTTCAGCCCATGAACAGTTGTGTGCGTTTCGAAAAAAAGTGAAAGAGCTATTCAAACCCTTTTTGCTAGGCAAGTAGGACCTGTAAATCTACACAATAAATAGTTTAAAGTTTGAGTCTATCATATTAGGTTTTGGATTTATAGCTGTTTTTGTGTCTATTGCTTCAAAAACATTTTCAGATAATTTGTGTGTTCTGAAGAAACTACAAGAGATATCTAACCCAAACTTTCTGTGCAAGAGGGGCTTGTACATCTGCACAACATGTCTTTTAAAGTTTGAACTTATCTTATTGAATTTTTGAGTTATAGCAGTTTTTACGTTTTTATTGCTCCAAAAGCCTTTTCAGCCCATGAACAGTTGTGTGCGTTTCGAAAAAAGTGCAAGAGCTATTCAAACCCTTTTTGCAGGGCAAGTAGGACCTGTAAATCTACACAATACATAGTTTAAAGTTTGAGTCTATCATATTAGGTTTTGGATTTATAGCTGTTTTTGTGTCTATTGCTTCAAAAGCATTTTCAGATAATTTGTGTGTTCTGAAGAAACTACAAGAGATATCTAACCCAAACTTTCTGTGCAAGAGGGGCTTGTACATCTGCACAACATATTTTTTAAAGTTTGAACTTATCTTATTGCATTTTTGAGTTATAGCAGTTTTTAAGTTTTTATTGCTCCAAAAGCCTTTTCAGCCCATGAACAGTTGTGTGCGTTTCGAAAAAAAGTGAAAGAGCTATTCAAACCCTTTTTGCTAGGCAAGTAGGACCTGTAAATCTACACAATACATAGTTTAAAGTTTGAGTCTATCATATTAGGTTTTGGATTTATAGCTGTTTTTGTGTCTATTGCTTCAAAAACATTTTCAGATATTTTGTGTGTTCTGAAGAAACTACAAGAGATATCTAACCCAAACTTTCTGTGCAAGAGGGGCTTGTACATCTGCACAACATGTCTTTTAAAGTTTGAACTTATCTTATTGCATTTTTGAGTTATAGCAGTTTTAACGTTTTTATTGCTCCAAAAGCCTTTTCAGCCCATGAACAGTTGTGTGCGTTTCGAAAAAAGTGCAAGAGCTATTCAAACCCTTTTTGCAGGGCAAGTAGGACCTGTAAATCTACACAATATATAGTTTAAAGTTTGAGTCTATCATATTAGGTTTTGGATTTATAGCTGTTTTTGTGTCTATTGCTTCAAAAGCATTTTCAGATAATTTGTGTGTTCTGAAGAAACTACAAGAGATATCTAACCCAAACTTTCTGTGCAAGAGGGGCTTGTACATCTGCACAACATGTATTTTAAAGTTTGAACTTATCTTATTGAATTTTTGAGTTATAGCAGTTTTTACGTTTTTATTGCTCCAAAAGCCTTTTCAGCCCATGAACAGTTGTGTGCGTTTCGAAAAAAGTGCAAGAGCTATTCAAACCCTTTTTGCAGGGCAAGTAGGACCTGTAAATCTACACAATACATAGTTTAAAGTTTGAGTCTATCATATTAGGTTTTGGATTTATAGCTGTTTTTGTGTCTATTGCTTCAAAAGCATTTTCAGATAATTTGTGTGTTCTGAAGAAACTACAAGAGATATCTAGCCCAAACTTTCTGTGCAAGAGGGGCTTGTACATCTGCACAACATATTTTTTAAAGTTTGAACTTATCTTATTGCATTTTTGAGTTATAGCAGTTTTTAAGTTTTTATTGCTCCAAAAGCCTTTTCAGCCCATGAACAGTTGTGTGCGTTTCGAAAAAAAGTGAAAGAACTATTCAAACCCTTTTTGCTAGGCAAGTAGGACCTGTAAATCTACACAATACATAGTTTAAAGTTTGAGTCTATCATATTAGGTTTTGGATTTATAGCTGTTTTTGTGTCTATTGCTTCAAAAACATTTTCAGATATTTTGTGTGTTCTGAAGAAACTACAAGAGATATCTAACCCAAACTTTCTGTGCAAGAGGGGCTTGTACATCTGCACAACATGTCTTTTAAAGTTTGAACTTATCTTATTGAATTTTTGAGTTATAGCAGTTTTTACGTTTTTATTGCTCCAAAAGCCTTTTCAGCCCATGAACAGTTGTGTGCGTTTCGAAAAAAGAGCAAGAGCTATTCAAACCCTTTTTGCTGGGCAAGTAGGACCTGTAAATCTACACAATATATAGTTTAAAGTTTGAGTCTATCATATTAGGTTTTTGATTTATAGCTGTTTTTGTGTCTATTGCTTCAAAAGCATTTTCAGATAATTTGTGTGTTCTGAAGAAACTACAAGAGATATCTAACCCAAACTTTCTGTGCAAGAGGGGCTTGTACATCTGCACAACATATTTTTTAAAGTTTGAACTTATCTTATTGCATTTTTGAGTTATAGCAGTTTTAACGTTTTTTATTGCTCCAAAAGCCTTTTCAGCCCATGAACAGTTGTTTGTGAGTTTCGAAAAAAGTGCAAGAGCTATTCAAACCCTTTTTGCTGGGCAAGTAGGACCTGTAAATCTACACAATATATAGTTTAAAGTTTGAGTCTATCATATTAGGTTTTGGATTTATAGCTGTTTTTGTGTCTATTGCTTCAAAAGCATTTTCAGATAATTTGTGTGTTCTGAAGAAACTACAAGAGATATCTAACCCAAACTTTCTGTGCAAGAGGGGCTTGTACATCTGCACAACATATATTTTAAAGTTTGAACTTATCTTATTGCATTTTTGAGTTATAGCAGTTTTTAAGTTTTTATTGCTCCAAAAGCCTTTTCAGCCCATGAACAGTTGTGTGCGTTTCGAAAAAAAGTGAAAGAGCTATTCAAACCCTTTTTGCTAGGCAAGTAGGACCTGTAAATCTACACAATACATAGTTTAAAGTTTGAGTCTATCATATTAGGTTTTGGATTTATAGCTGTTTTTGTGTCTATTGCTTCAAAAACATTTTCAGATATTTTGTGTGTTCTGAAGAAACTACAAGAGATATCTAACCCAAACTTTCTGTGCAAGAGGGGCTTGTACATCTGCACAACATATTTTTTAAAGTTTGAACTTATCTTATTGCATTTTTGAGTTATAGCAGTTTTTACGTTTTTATTGCTCCAAAAGCCTTTTCAGCCCATGAACAGTTGTGTGCGTTTCGAAAAAAGTGCAAGAGCTATTCAAACCCTTTTTGCAGGGCAAGTAGGACCTGTAAATCTACACAATACATAGTTTAAAGTTTGAGTCTATCATATTAGGTTTTGGATTTATAGCTGTTTTTGTGTCTATTGCTTCAAAAGCATTTTCAGATAATTTGTGTGTTCTGAAGAAACTACAAGAGATATCTAACCCAAACTTTCTGTGCAAGAGGGGCTTGTACATCTGCACAACATGTCTTTTAAAGTTTGAACTTATCTTATTGCATTTTTGAGTTATAGCAGTTTTAACGTTTTTATTGCTCCAAAAGCCTTTTCAGCCCATGAACAGTTGTTTGTGAGTTTCGAAAAAAGTGCAAGAGCTATTCAAACCCTTTTTGCTGGGCAAGTAGGACCTGTAAATCTACACAATATATAGTTTAAAGTTTGAGTCTATCATATTAGGTTTTGGATTTATAGCTGTTTTTGTGTCTATTGCTTCAAAAGCATTTTCAGATAATTTGTGTGTTCTGAAGAAACTACAAGAGATATCTAACCCAAACTTTCTGTGCAAGAGGGGCTTGTACATCTGCACAACATGTCTTTTAAAGTTTGAACTTATCTTATTGCATTTTTGAGTTATAACAGTTTTAACGTTTTTATTGCTCCAAAAGCCTTTTCAGCCCATGAACAGTTGTTTGTGAGTTTCGAAAAAAGTGCAAGAGCTATTCAAACCTTTTTTGCTGGGCAAGTAGGACCTGTAAATCTACACAATATATAGTTTAAAGTTTGAGTCTATCATATTAGGTTTTGGATTTATAGCTGTTTTTGTGTCTATTGCTTCAAAAGCATTTTCAGATAATTTGTGTGTTCTGAAGAAACTACAAGAGATATCTAACCCAAACTTTCTGTGCAAGAGGGGCTTTTACATCTGCACAACATGTCTTTTAAAGTTTGAACTTATCTTATTGAATTTTTGAGTTATAGCAGTTTTTACGTTTTTATTGCTCCAAAAGCCTTTTCAGCCCATGAACAGTTGTGTGCGTTTCGAAAAAAGTGCAAGAGCTATTCAAACCCTTTTTGCAGGGCAAGTAGGACCTGTAAATCTACACAATACATAGTTTAAAGTTTGAGTCTATCATATTAGGTTTTGGATTTATAGCTGTTTTTGTGTCTATTGCTTCAAAAGCATTTTCAGATAATTTGTGTGTTCTGAAGAAACTACAAGAGATATCTAACCCAAACTTTCTGTGCAAGAGGGGCTTGTACATCTGCAGAACATGTCTTTTAAAGTTTGAACTTATCTTATTGCATTTTTGAGTTATAGCAGTTTTTAAGTTTTTATTGCTCCAAAAGCCTTTTCAGCCCATGAACAGTTGTGTGCGTTTCGAAAAAAAGTGAAAGAGCTATTCAAACCCTTTTTGCTAGGCAAGTAGGACCTGTAAATCTACACAATACATAGTTTAAAGTTTGAGTCTATCATATTAGGTTTTGGATTTATAGCTGTTTTTGTGTCTATTGCTTCAAAAACATTTTCAGATATTTTGTGTGTTCTGAAGAAACTACAAGAGATATCTAACCCAAACTTTCTGTGCAAGAGGGGCTTGTACATCTGCACAACATATTTTTTAAAGTTTGAACTTATCTTATTGCATTTTTGAGTTATAGCAGTTTTTAAGTTTTTATTGCTCCAAAAGCCTTTTCAGCCCATGAACAGTTGTGTGCGTTTCGAAAAAAAGTGAAAGAGCTATTCAAACCCTTTTTGCTAGGCAAGTAGGACCTGTAAATCTACACAATACATAGTTTAAAGTTTGAGTCTATCATATTAGGTTTTGGATTTATAGCTGTTTTTGTGTCTATTGCTTCAAAAACATTTTCAGATATTTTGTGTGTTCTGAAGAAACTACAAGAGATATCTAACCCAAACTTTCTGTGCAAGAGGGGCTTGTACATCTGCACAACATGTCTTTTAAAGTTTGAACTTATCTTATTGCATTTTTGAGTTATAGCAGTTTTAACGTTTTTATTGCTCCAAAAGCCTTTTCAGCCCATGAACAGTTGTTTGTGAGTTTCGAAAAAAGTGAAAGAGCTATTCAAACCCTTTTTGCTAGGCAAGTAGGACCTGTAAATCTACACAATACATAGTTTAAAGTTTGAGTCTATCATATTAGGTTTTGGATTTATAGCTGTTTTTGTGTCTATTGCTTCAAAAACATTTTCAGATATTTTGTGTGTTCTGAAGAAACTACAAGAGATATCTAACCCAAACTTTCTGTGCAAGAGGGGCTTGTACATCTGCACAACATGTCTTTTAAAGTTTGAACTTATCTTATTGAATTTTTGAGTTATAGCAGTTTTTACGTTTTTATTGCTCCAAAAGCCTTTTCAGCCCATGAACAGTTGTGTGCGTTTCGAAAAAAGTGCAAGAGCTATTCAAACCCTTTTTGCAGGGCAAGTAGGACCTGTAAATCTACACAATACATAGTTTAAAGTTTGAGTCTATCATATTAGGTTTTGGATTTATAGCTGTTTTTGTGTCTATTGCTTCAAAAGCATTTTCAGATAATTTGTGTGTTCTGAAGAAACTACAAGAGATATCTAACCCAAACTTTCTGTGCAAGAGGGGCTTGTACATCTGCACAACATGTCTTTTAAAGTTTGAACTTATCTTATTGCATTTTTGAGTTATAGCAGTTTTTAAGTTTTTATTGCTCCAAAAGCCTTTTCAGCCCATGAACAGTTGTGTGCGTTTCGAAAAAAAGTGAAAGAGCTATTCAAACCCTTTTTGCTAGGCAAGTAGGACCTGTAAATCTACACAATACATAGTTTAAAGTTTGAGTCTATCATATTAGGTTTTGGATTTATAGCTGTTTTTGTGTCTATTGCTTCAAAAACATTTTCAGATATTTTGTGTGTTCTGAAGAAACTACAAGAGATATCTAACCCAAACTTTCTGTGCAAGAGGGGCTTGTACATCTGCACAACATGTCTTTTAAAGTTTGAACTTATCTTATTGAATTTTTGAGTTATAGCAGTTTTTACGTTTTTATTGCTCCAAAAGCCTTTTCAGCCCATGAACAGTTGTGTGCGTTTCGAAAAAAGAGCAAGAGCTATTCAAACCCTTTTTGCTGGGCAAGTAGGACCTGTAAATCTACACAATACATAGTTTAAAGTTTGAGTCTATCATATTAGGTTTTGGATTTATAGCTGTTTTTGTGTCTATTGCTTCAAAAGCATTTTCAGATAATTTGTGTGTTCTGAAGAAACTACAAGAGATATCTAACCCAAACTTTCTGTGCAAGAGGGGCTTGTACATCTGCACAACATATTTTTTAAAGTTTGAACTTATCTTATTGCATTTTTGAGTTATAGCAGTTTTAACGTTTTTATTGCTCCAAAAGCCTTTTCAGCCCATGAACAGTTGTTTGTGAGTTTTCGAAAAAAGTGCAAAAGCTATTCGAACCCTTTTTGCTGGGCAAGTAGGACCTGTAAATCTACACAATATATAGTTCAAAGTTGGAGTCTATCATATTAGGTTTTGGATTTATAGCTGTTTTTGTGTCTATTGCTTCAAAAGCATTTTTAGATCATTTGTGTGTTCTGAAGAAACTACAAGAGATATCTAACCCAAACTTTCTGTGCAAGAGGGGCTTGTACATCTGCACAACATGTCTTTTAAAGTTTGAACTTATCTTATTGCATTTTTGAGTTATAGCAGTTTTAACGTTTTTATTGCTCCAAAAGCCTTTTCAGCCCATGAACAGTTGTTTGTGAGTTTCGAAAAAAGTGCAAGAGCTATTCAAACCCTTTTTGCTGGGCAAGTAGGACCTGTAAATCTACACAATATATAGTTTAAAGTTTGAGTCTATCATATTAGGTTTTGGATTTATAGCTGTTTTTGTGTCTATTGCTTCAAAAGCATTTTCAGATAATTTGTGTGTTCTGAAGAAACTACAAGAGATATCTAACCCAAACTTTCTGTGCAAGAGGGGCTTGTACATCTGCAGAACATGTCTTTTAAAGTTTGAACTTATCTTATTGCATTTTTGAGTTATGGCAGTTTTAAGTTTTTATTGCTCCAAAAGCCTTTTCAGCCCATGAACAGTTGTGTGCGTTTCGAAAAAAAGTGAAAGAGCTATTCAAACCCTTTTTGCTAGGCAAGTAGGACCTGTAAATCTACACAATAAATAGTTTAAAGTTTGAGTCTATCATATTAGGTTTTGGATTTATAGCTGTTTTTGTGTCTATTGCTTCAAAAACATTTTCAGATAATTTGTGTGTTCTGAAGAAACTACAAGAGATATCTAACCCAAACTTTCTGTGCAAGAGGGGCTTGTACATCTGCACAACATGTCTTTTAAAGTTTGAACTTATCTTATTGAATTTTTGAGTTATAGCAGTTTTTACGTTTTTATTGCTCCAAAAGCCTTTTCAGCCCATGAACAGTTGTGTGCGTTTCGAAAAAAAGTGAAAGAGCTATTCAAACCCTTTTTGCAGGGCAAGTAGGACCTGTAAATCTACACAATACATAGTTTAAAGTTTGAGTCTATCATATTAGGTTTTGGATTTATAGCTGTTTTTGTGTCTATTGCTTCAAAAACATTTTCAGATATTTTGTGTGTTCTGAAGAAACTACAAGAGATATCTAACCCAAACTTTCTGTGCAAGAGGGGCTTGTACATCTGCACAACATATTTTTTAAAGTTTGAACTTATCTTATTGCATTTTTGAGTTATAGCAGTTTTTACGTTTTTATTGCTCCAAAAGCCTTTTCAGCCCATGAACAGTTGTGTGCGTTTCGAAAAAAGAGCAAGAGCTATTCAAACCCTTTTTGCTGGGCAAGTAGGACCTGTAAATCTACACAATACATAGTTTAAAGTTTGAGTCTATCATATTAGGTTTTTGATTTATAGCTGTTTTTGTGTCTATTGCTTCAAAAGCATTTTCAGATAATTTGTGTGTTCTGAAGAAACTACAAGAGATATCTAACCCAAACTTTCTGTGCAAGAGGGGCTTGTACATCTGCACAACATGTCTTTTAAAGTTTGAACTTATCTTATTGCATTTTTGAGTTATAGCAGTTTTAACGTTTTTATTGCTCCAAAAGCCTTTTCAGCCCATGAACAGTTGTTTGTGAGTTTCGAAAAAAGTGCAAGAGCTATTCAAACCCTTTTTGCTGGGCAAGTAGGACCTGTAAATCTACACAATATATAGTTTAAAGTTTGAGTCTATCATATTAGGTTTTGGATTTATAGCTGTTTTTGTGTCTATTGCTTCAAAAGCATTTTCAGATAATTTGTGTGTTCTGAAGAAACTACAAGAGATATCTAACCCAAACTTTCTGTGCAAGAGGGGCTTGTACATCTGCACAACATGTCTTTTAAAGTTTGAACTTATCTTATTGCATTTTTGAGTTATAACAGTTTTAACGTTTTTATTGCTCCAAAAGCCTTTTCAGCCCATGAACAGTTGTTTGTGAGTTTCGAAAAAAGTGCAAGAGCTATTCAAACCTTTTTTGCTGGGCAAGTAGGACCTGTAAATCTACACAATATATAGTTTAAAGTTTGAGTCTATCATATTAGGTTTTGGATTTATAGCTGTTTTTGTGTCTATTTCTTCAAAAGCATTTTCAGATAATTTGTGTGTTCTGAAGAAACTACAAGAGATATCTAACCCAAACTTTCTGTGCAAGAGGGGCTTTTACATCTGCACAACATGTCTTTTAAAGTTTGAACTTATCTTATTGAATTTTTGAGTTATAGCAGTTTTTACGTTTTTATTGCTCCAAAAGCCTTTTCAGCCCATGAACAGTTGTGTGCGTTTCGAAAAAAGTGCAAGAGCTATTCAAACCCTTTTTGCAGGGCAAGTAGGACCTGTAAATCTACACAATACATAGTTTAAAGTTTGAGTCTATCATATTAGGTTTTGGATTTATAGCTGTTTTTGTGTCTATTGCTTCAAAAGCATTTTCAGATAATTTGTGTGTTCTGAAGAAACTACAAGAGATATCTAACCCAAACTTTCTGTGCAAGAGGGGCTTGTACATCTGCAGAACATGTCTTTTAAAGTTTGAACTTATCTTATTGCATTTTTGAGTTATAGCAGTTTTTAAATTTTTATTGCTCCAAAAGCCTTTTCAGCCCATGAACAGTTGTGTGCGTTTCGAAAAAAAGTGAAAGAGCTATTCAAACCCTTTTTGCTAGGCAAGTAGGACCTGTAAATCTACACAATACATAGTTTAAAGTTTGAGTCTATCATATTAGGTTTTGGATTTATAGCTGTTTTTGTGTCTATTGCTTCAAAAACATTTTCAGATATTTTGTGTGTTCTGAAGAAACTACAAGAGATATCTAACCCAAACTTTCTGTGCAAGAGGGGCTTGTACATCTGCACAACATGTCTTTTAAAGTTTGAACTTATCTTATTGCATTTTTGAGTTATAGCAGTTTTAACGTTTTTATTGCTCCAAAAGCCTTTTCAGCCCATGAACAGTTGTTTGTGAGTTTCGAAAAAAGTGCAAGAGCTATTCAAACCCTTTTTGCTGGGCAAGTAGGACCTGTAAATCTACACAATATATAGTTTAAAGTTTGAGTCTATCATATTAGGTTTTGGATTTATAGCTGTTTTTGTGTCTATTGCTTCAAAAGCATTTTCAGATAATTTGTGTGTTCTGAAGAAACTACAAGAGATATCTAACCCAAACTTTCTGTGCAAGAGGGGCTTGTACATCTGCACAACATGTCTTTTAAAGTTTGAACTTATCTTATTGCATTTTTGAGTTATAACAGTTTTAACGTTTTTATTGCTCCAAAAGCCTTTTCAGCCCATGAACAGTTGTTTGTGAGTTTCGAAAAAAGTGCAAGAGCTATTCAAACCTTTTTTGCTGGGCAAGTAGGACCTGTAAATCTACACAATATATAGTTTAAAGTTTGAGTCTATCATATTAGGTTTTGGATTTATAGCTGTTTTTGTGTCTATTGCTTCAAAAGCATTTTCAGATAATTTGTGTGTTCTGAAGAAACTACAAGAGATATCTAACCCAAACTTTCTGTGCAAGAGGGGCTTGTACATCTGCACAACATGTATTTTAAAGTTTGAACTTATCTTATTGAATTTTTGAGTTATAGCAGTTTTTACGTTTTTATTGCTCCAAAAGCCTTTTCAGCCCATGAACAGTTGTGTGCGTTTCGAAAAAAGTGCAAGAGCTATTCAAACCCTTTTTGCAGGGCAAGTAGGACCTGTAAATCTACACAATACATAGTTTAAAGTTTGAGTCTATCATATTAGGTTTTGGATTTATAGCTGTTTTTGTGTCTATTGCTTCAAAAGCATTTTCAGATAATTTGTGTGTTCTGAAGAAACTACAAGAGATATCTAACCCAAACTTTCTGTGCAAGAGGGGCTTGTACATCTGCACAACATGTCTTTTAAAGTTTGAACTTATCTTATTGAATTTTTGAGTTATAGCAGTTTTTACGTTTTTATTGCTCCAAAAGCCTTTTCAGCCCATGAACAGTTGTGTGCGTTTCGAAAAAAGTGCAAGAGCTATTCAAACCCTTTTTGCAGGGCAAGTAGGACCTGTAAATCTACACAATACATAGTTTAAAGTTTGAGTCTATCATATTAGGTTTTGGATTTATAGCTGTTTTTGTGTCTATTGCTTCAAAAGCATTTTCAGATAATTTGTGTGTTCTGAAGAAACTACAAGAGATATCTAACCCAAACTTTCTGTGCAAGAGGGGCTTGTACATCTGCAGAACATGTCTTTTAAAGTTTGAACTTATCTTATTGCATTTTTGAGTTATAGCAGTTTTTAAGTTTTTATTGCTCCAAAAGCCTTTTCAG
Source organism: Eucyclogobius newberryi (assembly GCF_026437365.1). Taxonomy (NCBI): domain Eukaryota; kingdom Metazoa; phylum Chordata; class Actinopteri; order Gobiiformes; family Gobiidae; genus Eucyclogobius; species Eucyclogobius newberryi. The sequence continues at coordinate 466,493 of NW_027316001.1, forward strand.
CCCATGAACAGTTGTGTGCGTTTCGAAAAAAAGTGAAAGAGCTATTCAAACCCTTTTTGCTAGGCAAGTAGGACCTGTAAATCTACACAATACATAGTTTAAAGTTTGAGTCTATCATATTAGGTTTTGGATTTATAGCTGTTTTTGTGTCTATTGCTTCAAAAACATTTTCAGATATTTTGTGTGTTCTGAAGAAACTACAAGAGATATCTAACCCAAACTTTCTGTGCAAGAGGGGCTTGTACATCTGCACAACATGTCTTTTAAAGTTTGAACTTATCTTATTGAATTTTTGAGTTATAGCAGTTTTTACGTTTTTATTGCTCCAAAAGCCTTTTCAGCCCATGAACAGTTGTGTGCGTTTCGAAAAAAGAGCAAGAGCTATTCAAACCCTTTTTGCTGGGCAAGTAGGACCTGTAAATCTACACAATACATAGTTTAAAGTTTGAGTCTATCATATTAGGTTTTTGATTTATAGCTGTTTTTGTGTCTATTGCTTCAAAAGCATTTTCAGATAATTTGTGTGTTCTGAAGAAACTACAAGAGATATCTAACCCAAACTTTCTGTGCAAGAGGGGCTTGTACATCTGCACAACATATTTTTTAAAGTTTGAACTTATCTTATTGCATTTTTGAGTTATAGCAGTTTTTAAGTTTTTATTGCTCCAAAAGCCTTTTCAGCCCATGAAGAGTTGTTTGTGAGTTTTCGAAAAAAGTGCAAAAGCTATTCGAACCCTTTTTGCTGGGCAAGTAGGACCTGTAAATCTACACAATATATAGTTCAAAGTTGGAGTCTATCATATTAGGTTTTGGATTTATAGCTGTTTTTGTGTCTATTGCTTCAAAAGCATTTTTAGATCATTTGTGTGTTCTGAAGAAACTACAAGAGATATCTAACCCAAACTTTCTGTGCAAGAGGGGCTTGTACATCTGCACAACATGTCTTTTAAAGTTTGAACTTATCTTATTGCATTTTTGAGTTATAGCAGTTTTAACGTTTTTATTGCTCCAAAAGCCTTTTCAGCCCATGAACAGTTGTTTGTGAGTTTCGAAAAAAGTGCAAGAGCTATTCAAACCCTTTTTGCTGGGCAAGTAGGACCTGTAAATCTACACAATATATAGTTTAAAGTTTGAGTCTATCATATTAGGTTTTGGATTTATAGCTGTTTTTGTGTCTATTGCTTCAAAAGCATTTTCAGATAATTTGTGTGTTCTGAAGAAACTACAAGAGATATCTAACCCAAACTTTCTGTGCAAGAGGGGCTTGTACATCTGCAGAACATGTCTTTTAAAGTTTGAACTTATCTTATTGCATTTTTGAGTTATGGCAGTTTTAAGTTTTTATTGCTCCAAAAGCCTTTTCAGCCCATGAACAGTTGTGTGCGTTTCGAAAAAAAGTGAAAGAGCTATTCAAACCCTTTTTGCTAGGCAAGTAGGACCTGTAAATCTACACAATAAATAGTTTAAAGTTTGAGTCTATCATATTAGGTTTTGGATTTATAGCTGTTTTTGTGTCTATTGCTTCAAAAACATTTTCAGATAATTTGTGTGTTCTGAAGAAACTACAAGAGATATCTAACCCAAACTTTCTGTGCAAGAGGGGCTTGTACATCTGCACAACATGTCTTTTAAAGTTTGAACTTATCTTATTGAATTTTTGAGTTATAGCAGTTTTTACGTTTTTATTGCTCCAAAAGCCTTTTCAGCCCATGAACAGTTGTGTGCGTTTCGAAAAAAGTGCAAGAGCTATTCAAACCCTTTTTGCAGGGCAAGTAGGACCTGTAAATCTACACAATACATAGTTTAAAGTTTGAGTCTATCATATTAGGTTTTGGATTTATAGCTGTTTTTGTGTCTATTGCTTCAAAAGCATTTTCAGATAATTTGTGTGTTCTGAAGAAACTACAAGAGATATCTAACCCAAACTTTCTGTGCAAGAGGGGCTTGTACATCTGCACAACATATTTTTTAAAGTTTGAACTTATCTTATTGCATTTTTGAGTTATAGCAGTTTTTAAGTTTTTATTGCTCCAAAAGCCTTTTCAGCCCATGAACAGTTGTGTGCGTTTCGAAAAAAAGTGAAAGAGCTATTCAAACCCTTTTTGCTAGGCAAGTAGGACCTGTAAATCTACACAATACATAGTTTAAAGTTTGAGTCTATCATATTAGGTTTTGGATTTATAGCTGTTTTTGTGTCTATTGCTTCAAAAACATTTTCAGATATTTTGTGTGTTCTGAAGAAACTACAAGAGATATCTAACCCAAACTTTCTGTGCAAGAGGGGCTTGTACATCTGCACAACATATTTTTTAAAGTTTGAACTTATCTTATTGCATTTTTGAGTTATAGCAGTTTTTACGTTTTTATTGCTCCAAAAGCCTTTTCAGCCCATGAACATTTGTGTGCGTTTCGAAAAAAGTGCAAGAGCTATTCAAACCCTTTTTGCAGGGCAAGTAGGACCTGTAAATCTACACAATATATAGTTTAAAGTTTGAGTCTATCATATTAGGTTTTGGATTTATAGCTGTTTTTGTGTCTATTGCTTCAAAAGCATTTTCAAATAATTTGTGTGTTCTGAAGAAACTACAAGAGATATCTAACCCAAACTTTCTGTGCAAGAGGGGCTTGTACATCTGCACAACATGTATTTTAAAGTTTGAACTTATCTTATTGAATTTTTGAGTTATAGCAGTTTTTACGTTTTTATTGCTCCAAAAGCCTTTTCAGCCCATGAACAGTTGTGTGCGTTTCGAAAAAAGTGCAAGAGCTATTCAAACCCTTTTTGCAGGGCAAGTAGGACCTGTAAATCTACACAATACATAGTTTAAAGTTTGAGTCTATCATATTAGGTTTTGGATTTATAGCTGTTTTTGTGTCTATTGCTTCAAAAACATTTTCAGATATTTTGTGTGTTCTGAAGAAACTACAAGAGATATCTAACCCAAACTTTCTGTGCAAGAGGGGCTTGTACATCTGCACAACATGTCTTTTAAAGTTTGAACTTATCTTATTGAATTTTTGAGTTATAGCAGTTTTTACGTTTTTATTGCTCCAAAAGCCTTTTCAGCCCATGAACAGTTGTGTGCGTTTCGAAAAAAGAGCAAGAGCTATTCAAACCCTTTTTGCTGGGCAAGTAGGACCTGTAAATCTACACAATACATAGTTTAAAGTTTGAGTCTATCATATTAGGTTTTTGATTTATAGCTGTTTTTGTGTCTATTGCTTCAAAAGCATTTTCAGATAATTTGTGTGTTCTGAAGAAACTACAAGAGATATCTAACCCAAACTTTCTGTGCAAGAGGGGCTTGTACATCTGCACAACATATTTTTTAAAGTTTGAACTTATCTTATTGCATTTTTGAGTTATAGCAGTTTTAACGTTTTTTATTGCTCCAAAAGCCTTTTCAGCCCATGAACAGTTGTTTGTGAGTTTCGAAAAAAGTGCAAGAGCTATTCAAACCCTTTTTGCTGGGCAAGTAGGACCTGTAAATCTACACAATATATAGTTTAAAGTTTGAGTCTATCATATTAGGTTTTGGATTTATAGCTGTTTTTGTGTCTATTGCTTCAAAAGCATTTTCAGATAATTTGTGTGTTCTGAAGAAACTACAAGAGATATCTAACCCAAACTTTCTGTGCAAGAGGGGCTTGTACATCTGCACAACATGTCTTTTAAAGTTTGAACTTATCTTATTGCATTTTTGAGTTATAACAGTTTTAACGTTTTTATTGCTCCAAAAGCCTTTTCAGCCCATGAACAGTTGTTTGTGAGTTTCGAAAAAAGTGCAAGAGCTATTCAAACCTTTTTTGCTGGGCAAGTAGGACCTGTAATCTACACAATATATAGTTTAAAGTTTGAGTCTATCATATTAGGTTTTGGATTTATAGCTGTTTTTGTGTCTATTGCTTCAAAAGCATTTTCAGATAATTTGTGTGTTCTGAAGAAACTACAAGAGATATCTAACCCAAACTTTCTGTGCAAGAGGGGCTTGTACATCTGCACAACATGTATTTTAAAGTTTGAACTTATCTTATTGAATTTTTGAGTTATAGCAGTTTTTACGTTTTTATTGCTCCAAAAGCCTTTTCAGCCCATGAACAGTTGTGTGCGTTTCGAAAAAAGTGCAAGAGCTATTCAAACCCTTTTTGCTGGGCAAGTAGGACCTGTAAATCTACACAATATATAGTTTAAAGTTTGAGTCTATCATATTAGGTTTTGGATTTATAGCTGTTTTTGTGTCTATTGCTTCAAAAGCATTTTCAGATAATTTGTGTGTTCTGAAGAAACTACAAGAGATATCTAACCCAAACTTTCTGTGCAAGAGGGGCTTGTACATCTGCAGAACATGTCTTTTAAAGTTTGAACTTATCTTATTGCATTTTTGAGTTATGACAGTTTTAAGTTTTTATTGCTCCAAAAGCCTTTTCAGCCCATGAACAGTTGTGTGCGTTTCGAAAAAAAGTGAAAGAGCTATTCAAACCCTTTTTGCTAGGCAAGTAGGACCTGTAAATCTACACAATAAATAGTTTAAAGTTTGAGTCTATCATATTAGGTTTTGGATTTATAGCTGTTTTTGTGTCTATTGCTTCAAAAACATTTTCAGATAATTTGTGTGTTCTGAAGAAACTACAAGAGATATCTAACCCAAACTTTCTGTGCAAGAGGGGCTTGTACATCTGCACAACATGTCTTTTAAAGTTTGAACTTATCTTATTGAATTTTTGAGTAATAGCAGTTTTTACGTTTTTATTGCTCCAAAAGCCTTTTCAGCCCATGAACAGTTGTGTGCGTTTCGAAAAAAGTGCAAGAGCTATTCAAACCCTTTTTGCAGGGCAAGTAGGACCTGTAAATCTACACAATACATAGTTTAAAGTTTGAGTCTATCATATTAGGTTTTGGATTTATAGCTGTTTTTGTGTCTATTGCTTCAAAAGCATTTTCAGATAATTTGTGTGTTCTGAAGAAACTACAAGAGATATCTAACCCAAACTTTCTGTGCAAGAGGGGCTTGTACATCTGCACAACATATTTTTTAAAGTTTGAACTTATCTTATTGCATTTTTGAGTTATAGCAGTTTTTAAGTTTTTATTGCTCCAAAAGCCTTTTCAGCCCATGAACAGTTGTGTGCGTTTCGAAAAAAAGTGAAAGAGCTATTCAAACCCTTTTTGCTAGGCAAGTAGGACCTGTAAATCTACACAATACATAGTTTAAAGTTTGAGTCTATCATATTAGGTTTTGGATTTATAGCTGTTTTTGTGTCTATTGCTTCAAAAACATTTTCAGATATTTTGTGTGTTCTGAAGAAACTACAAGAGATATCTAACCCAAACTTTCTGTGCAAGAGGGGCTTGTACATCTGCACAACATATTTTTTAAAGTTTGAACTTATCTTATTGCATTTTTGAGTTATAGCAGTTTTTACGTTTTTATTGCTCCAAAAGCCTTTTCAGCCCATGAACAGTTGTGTGCGTTTCGAAAAAAGTGCAAGAGCTATTCAAACCCTTTTTGCAGGGCAAGTAGGACCTGTAAATCTACACAATATATAGTTTAAAGTTTGAGTCTATCATATTAGGTTTTGGATTTATAGCTGTTTTTGTGTCTATTGCTTCAAAAGCATTTTCAGATAATTTGTGTGTTCTGAAGAAACTACAAGAGATATCTAACCCAAACTTTCTGTGCAAGAGGGGCTTGTACATCTGCACAACATGTATTTTAAAGTTTGAACTTATCTTATTGAATTTTTGAGTTATAGCAGTTTTTACGTTTTTATTGCTCCAAAAGCCTTTTCAGCCCATGAACAGTTGTGTGCGTTTCGAAAAAAGTGCAAGAGCTATTCAAACCCTTTTTGCAGGGCAAGTAGGACCTGTAAATCTACACAATACATAGTTTAAAGTTTGAGTCTATCATATTAGGTTTTGGATTTATAGCTGTTTTTGTGTCTATTGCTTCAAAAGCATTTTCAGATAATTTGTGTGTTCTGAAGAAACTACAAGAGATATCTAACCCAAACTTTCTGTGCAAGAGGGGCTTGTACATCTGCACAACATATTTTTTAAAGTTTGAACTTATCTTATTGCATTTTTGAGTTATAGCAGTTTTTAAGTTTTTATTGCTCCAAAAGCCTTTTCAGCCCATGAACAGTTGTGTGCGTTTCGAAAAAAAGTGAAAGAGCTATTCAAACCCTTTTTGCTAGGCAAGTAGGACCTGTAAATCTACACAATACATAGTTTAAAGTTTGAGTCTATCATATTAGGTTTTGGATTTATAGCTGTTTTTGTGTCTATTGCTTCAAAAACATTTTCAGATATTTTGTGTGTTCTGAAGAAACTACAAGAGATATCTAACCCAAACTTTCTGTGCAAGAGGGGCTTGTACATCTGCACAACATGTCTTTTAAAGTTTGAACTTATCTTATTGAATTTTTGAGTTATAGCAGTTTTTACGTTTTTATTGCTCCAAAAGCCTTTTCAGCCCATGAACAGTTGTGTGCGTTTCGAAAAAAGAGCAAGAGCTATTCAAACCCTTTTTGCTGGGCAAGTAGGACCTGTAAATCTACACAATACATAGTTTAAAGTTTGAGTCTATCATATTAGGTTTTTGATTTATAGCTGTTTTTGTGTCTATTGCTTCAAAAGCATTTTCAGATAATTTGTGTGTTCTGAAGAAACTACAAGAGATATCTAACCCAAACTTTCTGTGCAAGAGGGGCTTGTACATCTGCACAACATATTTTTTAAAGTTTGAACTTATCTTATTGCATTTTTGAGTTATAGCAGTTTTAACGTTTTTTATTGCTCCAAAAGCCTTTTCAGCCCATGAACAGTTGTTTGTGAGTTTCGAAAAAAGTGCAAGAGCTATTCAAACCCTTTTTGCTGGGCAAGTAGGACCTGTAAATCTACACAATATATAGTTTAAAGTTTGAGTCTATCATATTAGGTTTTGGATTTATAGCTGTTTTTGTGTCTATTGCTTCAAAAGCATTTTCAGATAATTTGTGTGTTCTGAAGAAACTACAAGAGATATCTAACCCAAACTTTCTGTGCAAGAGGGGCTTGTACATCTGCACAACATGTCTTTTAAAGTTTGAACTTATCTTATTGCATTTTTGAGTTATAACAGTTTTAACGTTTTTATTGCTCCAAAAGCCTTTTCAGCCCATGAACAGTTGTTTGTGAGTTTCGAAAAAAGTGCAAGAGCTATTCAAACCTTTTTTGCTGGGCAAGTAGGACCTGTAATCTACACAATATATAGTTTAAAGTTTGAGTCTATCATATTAGGTTTTGGATTTATAGCTGTTTTTGTGTCTATTGCTTCAAAAGCATTTTCAGATCATTTGTGTGTTCTGAAGAAACTACAAGAGATATCTAACCCAAACTTTCTGTGCAAGAGGGGCTTGTACATCTGCAGAACATGTCTTTTAAAGTTTGAACTTATCTTATTGCATTTTTGAGTTATAGCAGTTTTTAAGTTTTTATTGCTCCAAAAGCCTTTTCAGCCCATGAACAGTTGTGTGCGTTTCGAAAAAAAGTGAAAGAGCTATTCAAACCCTTTTTGCTAGGCAAGTAGGACCTGTAAATCTACACAATACATAGTTTAAAGTTTGAGTCTATCATATTAGGTTTTGGATTTATAGCTGTTTTTGTGTCTATTGCTTCAAAAACATTTTCAGATATTTTGTGTGTTCTGAAGAAACTACAAGAGATATCTAACCCAAACTTTCTGTGCAAGAGGGGCTTGTACATCTGCACAACATGTCTTTTAAAGTTTGAACTTATCTTATTGAATTTTTGAGTTATAGCAGTTTTTACGTTTTTATTGCTCCAAAAGCCTTTTCAGCCCATGAACAGTTGTGTGCGTTTCGAAAAAAGAGCAAGAGCTATTCAAACCCTTTTTGCTGGGCAAGTAGGACCTGTAAATCTACACAATACATAGTTTAAAGTTTGAGTCTATCATATTAGGTTTTTGATTTATAGCTGTTTTTGTGTCTATTGCTTCAAAAGCATTTTCAGATAATTTGTGTGTTCTGAAGAAACTACAAGAGATATCTAACCCAAACTTTCTGTGCAAGAGGGGCTTGTACATCTGCACAACATATTTTTTAAAGTTTGAACTTATCTTATTGCATTTTTGAGTTATAGCAGTTTTTAAGTTTTTATTGCTCCAAAAGCCTTTTCAGCCCATGAACAGTTGTTTGTGAGTTTTCGAAAAAAGTGCAAAAGCTATTCGAACCCTTTTTGCTGGGCAAGTAGGACCTGTAAATCTACACAATATATAGTTCAAAGTTGGAGTCTATCATATTAGGTTTTGGATTTATAGCTGTTTTTGTGTCTATTGCTTCAAAAGCATTTTTAGATCATTTGTGTGTTCTGAAGAAACTACAAGAGATATCTAACCCAAACTTTCTGTGCAAGAGGGGCTTGTACATCTGCACAACATGTCTTTTAAAGTTTGAACTTATCTTATTGCATTTTTGAGTTATAGCAGTTTTAACGTTTTTATTGCTCCAAAAGCCTTTTCAGCCCATGAACAGTTGTTTGTGAGTTTCGAAAAAAGTGCAAGAGCTATTCAAACCCTTTTTGCTGGGCAAGTAGGACCTGTAAATCTACACAATATATAGTTTAAAGTTTGAGTCTATCATATTAGGTTTTGGATTTATAGCTGTTTTTGTGTCTATTGCTTCAAAAGCATTTTCAGATAATTTGTGTGTTCTGAAGAAACTACAAGAGATATCTAACCCAAACTTTCTGTGCAAGAGGGGCTTGTACATCTGCAGAACATGTCTTTTAAAGTTTGAACTTATCTTATTGCATTTTTGAGTTATGGCAGTTTTAAGTTTTTATTGCTCCAAAAGCCTTTTCAGCCCATGAACAGTTGTGTGCGTTTCGAAAAAAAGTGAAAGAGCTATTCAAACCCTTTTTGCTAGGCAAGTAGGACCTGTAAATCTACACAATAAATAGTTTAAAGTTTGAGTCTATCATATTAGGTTTTGGATTTATAGCTGTTTTTGTGTCTATTGCTTCAAAAACATTTTCAGATAATTTGTGTGTTCTGAAGAAACTACAAGAGATATCTAACCCAAACTTTCTGTGCAAGAGGGGCTTGTACATCTGCACAACATGTCTTTTAAAGTTTGAACTTATCTTATTGAATTTTTGAGTTATAGCAGTTTTTACGTTTTTATTGCTCCAAAAGCCTTTTCAGCCCATGAACAGTTGTGTGCGTTTCGAAAAAAGTGCAAGAGCTATTCAAACCCTTTTTGCAGGGCAAGTAGGACCTGTAAATCTACACAATACATAGTTCAAAGTTGGAGTCTATCATATTAGGTTTTGGATTTATAGCTGTTTTTGTGTCTATTGCTTCAAAAGCATTTTTAGATCATTTGTGTGTTCTGAAGAAACTACAAGAGATATCTAACCCAAACTTTCTGTGCAAGAGGGGCTTGTACATCTGCACAACATATTTTTTAAAGTTTGAACTTATCTTATTGCATTTTTGAGTTATAGCAGTTTTAACGTTTTTATTGCTCCAAAAGCCTTTTCAGCCCATGAACAGTTGTTTGTGAGTTTTCGAAAAAAGTGCAAAAGCTATTCGAACCCTTTTTGCTGGGCAAGTAGGACCTGTAAATCTACACAATATATAGTTCAAAGTTGGAGTCTATCATATTAGGTTTTGGATTTATAGCTGTTTTTGTGTCTATTGCTTCAAAAGCATTTTCAGATAATTTGTGTGTTCTGAAGAAACTACAAGAGATATCTAACCCAAACTTTCTGTGCAAGAGGGGCTTGTACATCTGCAGAACATGTCTTTTAAAGTTTGAACTTATCTTATTGCATTTTTGAGTTATAGCAGTTTTTAAGTTTTTATTGCTCCAAAAGCCTTTTCAGCCCATGAACAGTTGTGTGCGTTTCGAAAAAAAGTGAAAGAGCTATTCAAACCCTTTTTGCTAGGCAAGTAGGACCTGTAAATCTACACAATACATAGTTTAAAGTTTGAGTCTATCATATTAGGTTTTGGATTTATAGCTGTTTTTGTGTCTATTGCTTCAAAAACATTTTCAGATATTTTGTGTGTTCTGAAGAAACTACAAGAGATATCTAACCCAAACTTTCTGTGCAAGAGGGGCTTGTACATCTGCACAACATGTCTTTTAAAGTTTGAACTTATCTTATTGAATTTTTGAGTTATAGCAGTTTTTACGTTTTTATTGCTCCAAAAGCCTTTTCAGCCCATGAACAGTTGTGTGCGTTTCGAAAAAAGTGCAAGAGCTATTCAAACCCTTTTTGCAGGGCAAGTAGGACCTGTAAATCTACACAATACATAGTTCAAAGTTGGAGTCTATCATATTAGGTTTTGGATTTATAGCTGTTTTTGTGTCTATTGCTTCAAAAGCATTTTTAGATCATTTGTGTGTTCTGAAGAAACTACAAGAGATATCTAACCCAAACTTTCTGTGCAAGAGGGGCTTGTACATCTGCACAACATATTTTTTAAAGTTTGAACTTATCTTATTGCATTTTTGAGTTATAGCAGTTTTAACGTTTTTATTGCTCCAAAAGCCTTTTCAGCCCATGAACAGTTGTTTGTGAGTTTTCGAAAAAAGTGCAAAAGCTATTCGAACCCTTTTTGCTGGGCAAGTAGGACCTGTAAATCTACACAATATATAGTTCAAAGTTGGAGTCTATCATATTAGGTTTTGGATTTATAGCTGTTTTTGTGTCTATTGCTTCAAAAGCATTTTCAGATAATTTGTGTGTTCTGAAGAAACTACAAGAGATATCTAACCCAAACTTTCTGTGCAAGAGGGGCTTGTACATCTGCAGAACATGTCTTTTAAAGTTTGAACTTATCTTATTGCATTTTTGAGTTATAGCAGTTTTTAAGTTTTTATTGCTCCAAAAGCCTTTTCAGCCCATGAACAGTTGTGTGCGTTTCGAAAAAAAGTGAAAGAGCTATTCAAACCCTTTTTGCTAGGCAAGTAGGACCTGTAAATCTACACAATACATAGTTTAAAGTTTGAGTCTATCATATTAGGTTTTGGATTTATAGCTGTTTTTGTGTCTATTGCTTCAAAAACATTTTCAGATATTTTGTGTGTTCTGAAGAAACTACAAGAGATATCTAACCCAAACTTTCTGTGCAAGAGGGGCTTGTACATCTGCACAACATGTCTTTTAAAGTTTGAACTTATCTTATTGAATTTTTGAGTTATAGCAGTTTTTACGTTTTTATTGCTCCAAAAGCCTTTTCAGCCCATGAACAGTTGTGTGCGTTTCGAAAAAAGTGCAAGAGCTATTCAAACCCTTTTTGCAGGGCAAGTAGGACCTGTAAATCTACACAATACATAGTTCAAAGTTGGAGTCTATCATATTAGGTTTTGGATTTATAGCTGTTTTTGTGTCTATTGCTTCAAAAGTATTTTTAGATCATTTGTGTGTTCTGAAGAAACTACAAGAGATATCTAACCCAAACTTTTTGTGCAAGAGGGGCTTGTACATCTGCACAACATATTTTTTAAAGTTTGAACTTATCTTATTGCATTTTTGAGTTATAGCAGTTTTAACGTTTTTATTGCTCCAAAAGCCTTTTCAGCCCATGAACAGTTGTTTGTGAGTTTTCGAAAAAAGTGCAAAAGCTATTCGAACCCTTTTTGCTGGGCAAGTAGGACCTGTAAATCTACACAATATATAGTTCAAAGTTGGAGTCTATCATATTAGGTTTTGGATTTATAGCTGTTTTTGTGTCTATTGCTTCAAAAGCATTTTCAGATAATTTGTGTGTTCTGAAGAAACTACAAGAGATATCTAACCCAAACTTTCTGTGCAAGAGGGGCTTGTACATCTGCAGAACATGTCTTTTAAAGTTTGAACTTATCTTATTGCATTTTTGAGTTATAGCAGTTTTTAAGTTTTTATTGCTCCAAAGGCCTTTTCAGCCCATGAACAGTTGTGTGCGTTTCGAAAAAAAGTGAAAGAGCTATTCAAACCCTTTTTGCTAGGCAAGTAGGACCTGTAAATCTACACAATACATAGTTTAAAGTTTGAGTCTATCATATTAGGTTTTGGATTTATAGCTGTTTTTGTGTCTATTGCTTCAAAAACATTTTCAGATATTTTGTGTGTTCTGAAGAAACTACAAGAGATATCTAACCCAAACTTTCTGTGCAAGAGGGGCTTGTACATCTGCACAACATGTCTTTTAAAGTTTGAACTTATCTTATTGAATTTTTGAGTTATAGCAGTTTTTACGTTTTTATTGCTCCAAAAGCCTTTTCAGCCCATGAACAGTTGTGTGCGTTTCGAAAAAAGAGCAAGAGCTATTCAAACCCTTTTTGCTGGGCAAGTAGGACCTGTAAATCTACACAATACATAGTTTAAAGTTTGAGTCTATCATATTAGGTTTTTGATTTATAGCTGTTTTTGTGTCTATTGCTTCAAAAGCATTTTCAGATAATTTGTGTGTTCTGAAGAAACTACAAGAGATATCTAACCCAAACTTTCTGTGCAAGAGGGGCTTGTACATCTGCACAACATGTATTTTAAAGTTTGAACTTATCTTATTGCATTTTTGAGTTATAGCAGTTTTTAAGTTTTTATTGCTCCAAAAGCCTTTTCAGCCCATGAACAGTTGTTTGTGAGTTTTCGAAAAAAGTGCAAAAGCTATTCGAACCCTTTTTGCTGGGCAAGTAGGACCTGTAAATCTACACAATATATAGTTCAAAGTTGGAGTCTATCATATTAGGTTTTGGATTTATAGCTGTTTTTGTGTCTATTGCTTCAAAAGCATTTTTAGATCATTTGTGTGTTCTGAAGAAACTACAAGAGATATCTAACCCAAACTTTCTGTGCAAGAGGGGCTTGTACATCTGCACAACATGTCTTTTAAAGTTTGAACTTATCTTATTGCATTTTTGAGTTATAGCAGTTTTAACGTTTTTATTGCTCCAAAAGCCTTTTCAGCCCATGAACAGTTGTTTGTGAGTTTCGAAAAAAGTGCAAGAGCTATTCAAACCCTTTTTGCTGGGCAAGTAGGACCTGTAAATCTACACAATATATAGTTTAAAGTTTGAGTCTATCATATTAGGTTTTGGATTTATAGCTGTTTTTGTGTCTATTGCTTCAAAAGTATTTTTAGATAATTTGTGTGTTCTGAAGAAACTACAAGAGATATCTAACCCAAACTTTCTGTGCAAGAGGGGCTTGTACATCTGCAGAACATGTCTTTTAAAGTTTGAACTTATCTTATTGCATTTTTGAGTTATGGCAGTTTTAAGTTTTTATTGCTCCAAAAGCCTTTTCAGCCCATGAACAGTTGTGTGCGTTTCGAAAAAAAGTGAAAGAGCTATTCAAACCCTTTTTGCTAGGCAAGTAGGACCTGTAAATCTACACAATAAATAGTTTAAAGTTTGAGTCTATCATATTAGGTTTTGGATTTATAGCTGTTTTTGTGTCTATTGCTTCAAAACATTTTCAGATAATTTGTGTGTTCTGAAGAAACTACAAGAGATATCTAACCCAAACTTTCTGTGCAAGAGGGGCTTGTACATCTGCACAACATGTCTTTTAAAGTTTGAACTTATCTTATTGAATTTTTGAGTTATAGCAGTTTTTACGTTTTTATTGCTCCAAAAGCCTTTTCAGCCCATGAACAGTTGTGTGCGTTTCGAAAAAAGTGCAAGAGCTATTCAAACCCTTTTTGCAGGGCAAGTAGGACCTGTAAATCTACACAATACATAGTTTAAAGTTTGAGTCTATCATATTAGGTTTTTGATTTATAGCTGTTTTTGTGTCTATTGCTTCAAAAGCATTTTCAGATAATTTGTGTGTTCTGAAGAAACTACAAGAGATATCTAACCCAAACTTTCTGTGCAAGAGGGGCTTGTACATCTGCACAACATATTTTTTAAAGTTTTAACTTATCTTATTGCATTTTTGAGTTATAGCAGTTTTAACGTTTTTATTGCTCCAAAAGCCTTTTCAGCCCATGAACAGTTGTTTGTGAGTTTTCGAAAAAAGTGCAAAAGCTATTCGAACCCTTTTTGCTGGGCAAGTAGGACCTGTAAATCTACACAATATATAGTTCAAAGTTGGAGTCTATCATATTAGGTTTTGGATTTATAGCTGTTTTTGTGTCTATTGCTTCAAAAGCATTTTTAGATCATTTGTGTGTTCTGAAGAAACTACAAGAGATATCTAACCCAAACGTTCTGTGCAAGAGGGGCTTGTACATCTGCACAACATGTCTTTTAAAGTTTGAACTTATCTTATTGCATTTTTGAGTTATAGCAGTTTTAACGTTTTTATTGCTCCAAAAGCCTTTTCAGCCCATGAACAGTTGTTTGTGAGTTTCGAAAAAAGTGCAAGAGCTATTCAAACCCTTTTTGCTGGGCAAGTAGGACCTGTAAATCTGCACAATATATAGTTTAAAGTTTAAGTCTATCATATTAGGTTTTGGATTTATAGCTGTTTTTGTGTCTATTGCTTCAAAAGCATTTTCAGATAATTTGTGTGTTCTGAAGAAACTACAAGAGATATCTAACCCAAACTTTCTGTGCAAGAGGGGCTTGTACATCTGCAGAACATGTCTTTTAAAGTTTGAACTTATCTTATTGCATTTTTGAGTTATGGCAGTTTTAAGTTTTTATTGCTCCAAAAGCCTTTTCAGCCCATGAACAGTTGTGTGCGTTTCGAAAAAAAGTGAAAGAGCTATTCAAACCCTTTTTGCTAGGCAAGTAGGACCTGTAAATCTACACAATAAATAGTTTAAAGTTTGAGTCTATCATATTAGGTTTTGGATTTATAGCTGTTTTTGTGTCTATTGCTTCAAAAACATTTTCAGATAATTTGTGTGTTCTGAAGAAACTACAAGAGATATCTAACCCAAACTTTCTGTGCAAGAGGGGCTTGTACATCTGCACAACATGTCTTTTAAAGTTTGAACTTATCTTATTGAATTTTTGAGTTATAGCAGTTTTTACGTTTTTATTGCTCCAAAAGCCTTTTCAGCCCATGAACAGTTGTGTGCGTTTCGAAAAAAGTGCAAGAGCTATTCAAACCCTTTTTGCAGGGCAAGTAGGACCTGTAAATCTACACAATACATAGTTTAAAGTTTGAGTCTATCATATTAGGTTTTGGATTTATAGCTGTTTTTGTGTCTATTGCTTCAAAAGCATTTTCAGATAATTTGTGTGTTCTGAAGAAACTACAAGAGATATCTAACCCAAACTTTCTGTGCAAGAGGGGCTTGTACATCTGCAGAACATGTCTTTTAAAGTTTGAACTTATCTTATTGCATTTTTGAGTTATAGCAGTTTTTAAGTTTTTATTGCTCCAAAAGCCTTTTCAGCCCATGAACAGTTGTGTGCGTTTCGAAAAAAAGTGAAAGAGCTATTCAAACCCTTTTTGCTAGGCAAGTAGGACCTGTAAATCTACACAATACATAGTTTAAAGTTTGAGTCTATCATATTAGGTTTTTGATTTATAGCTGTTTTTGTGTCTATTGCTTCAAAAGCATTTTCAGATAATTTGTGTGTTCTGAAGAAACTACAAGAGATATCTAACCCAAACTTTCTGTGCAAGAGGGGCTTGTACATCTGCACAACATATTTTTTAAAGTTTGAACTTATCTTATTGCATTTTTGAGTTATAGCAGTTTTAACGTTTTTATTGCTCCAAAAGCCTTTTCAGCCCATGAACAGTTGTTTGTGAGTTTCGAAAAAAGTGCAAGAGCTATTCAAACCCTTTTTGCTGGGCAAGTAGGACCTGTAAATCTACACAATATATAGTTTAAAGTTTGAGTCTATCATATTAGGTTTTGGATTTATAGCTGTTTTTGTGTCTATTGCTTCAAAAGCATTTTCAGATAATTTGTGTGTTCTGAAGAAACTACAAGAGATATCTAACCCAAACTTTCTGTGCAAGAGGGGCTTGTACATCTGCACAACATGTCTTTTAAAGTTTGAACTTATCTTATTGCATTTTTGAGTTATAACAGTTTTAACGTTTTTATTGCTCCAAAAGCCTTTTCAGCCCATGAACAGTTGTTTGTGAGTTTCGAAAAAAGTGCAAGAGCTATTCAAACCCTTTTTGCTGGGCAAGTAGGACCTGTAAATCTACACAATATATAGTTTAAAGTTTGAGTCTATCATATTAGGTTTTGGATTTATAGCTGTTTTTGTGTCTATTGCTTCAAAAGCATTTTCAGATAATTTGTGTGTTCTGAAGAAACTACAAGAGATATCTAACCCAAACTTTCTGTGCAAGAGGGGCTTGTACATCTGCACAACATGTCTTTTAAAGTTTGAACTTATCTTATTGCATTTTTGAGTTATAACAGTTTTAACGTTTTTATTGCTCCAAAAGCCTTTTCAGCCCATGAACAGTTGTTTGTGAGTTTCGAAAAAAGTGCAAGAGCTATTCAAACCCTTTTTGCTGGGCAAGTAGGACCTGTAAATCTACACAATATATAGTTTAAAGTTTGAGTCTATCATATTAGGTTTTGGATTTATAGCTGTTTTTGTGTCTATTGCTTCAAAAGCATTTTCAGATAATTTGTGTGTTCTGAAGAAACTACAAGAGATATCTAACCCAAACTTGCTGTGCAAGAGGGGCTTGTACATCTGCACAACATGTCTTTTAAAGTTTGAACTTATCTTATTGAATTTTTGAGTTATAGCAGTTTTTACGTTTTTATTGCTCCAAAAGCCTTTTCAGCCCATGAACAGTTGTGTGCGTTTCGAAAAAAGTGCAAGAGCTATTCAAACCCTTTTTGCTAGGCAAGTAGGACCTGTAAATCTACACAATACATAGTTTAAAGTTTGAGTCTATCATATTAGGTTTTGGATTTATAGCTGTTTTTGTGTCTATTGCTTCAAAAACATTTTCAGATATTTTGTGTGTTCTGAAGAAACTACAAGAGATATCTAACCCAAACTTTCTGTGCAAGAGGGGCTTGTACATCTGCACAACATGTATTTTAAAGTTTGAACTTAATCTTATTGAATTTTTGAGTTATAGCAGTTTTTACGTTTTTATTGCTCCAAAAGCCTTTTCAGCCCATGAACAGTTGTGTGCGTTTCGAAAAAAGAGCAAGAGCTATTCAAACCCTTTTTGCTGGGCAAGTAGGACCTGTAAATCTACACAATACATAGTTTAAAGTTTGAGTCTATCATATTAGGTTTTTGATTTATAGCTGTTTTTGTGTCTATTGCTTCAAAAGCATTTTCAGATAATTTGTGTGTTCTGAAGAAACTACAAGAGATATCTAACCCAAACTTTCTGTGCAAGAGGGGCTTGTACATCTGCACAACATATTTTTTAAAGTTTGAACTTATCTTATTGCATTTTTGAGTTATAGCAGTTTTTAAGTTTTTATTGCTCCAAAAGCCTTTTCAGCCCATGAACAGTTGTTTGTGAGTTTTCGAAAAAAGTGCAAAAGCTATTCGAACCCTTTTTGCTGGGCAAGTAGGACCTGTAAATCTACACAATATATAGTTCAAAGTTGGAGTCTATCATATTAGGTTTTGGATTTATAGCTGTTTTTGTGTCTATTGCTTCAAAAGCATTTTTAGATCATTTGTGTGTTCTGAAGAAACTACAAGAGATATCTAACCCAAACTTTCTGTGCAAGAGGGGCTTGTACATCTGCACAACATGTCTTTTAAAGTTTGAACTTATCTTATTGCATTTTTGAGTTATAGCAGTTTTAACGTTTTTATTGCTCCAAAAGCCTTTTCAGCCCATGAACAGTTGTTTGTGAGTTTCGAAAAAAGTGCAAGAGCTATTCAAACCCTTTTTGCTGGGCAAGTAGGACCTGTAAATCTACACAATATATAGTTTAAAGTTTGAGTCTATCATATTAGGTTTTGGATTTATAGCTGTTTTTGTGTCTATTGCTTCAAAAGCATTTTCAGATAATTTGTGTGTTCTGAAGAAACTACAAGAGATATCTAACCCAAACTTTCTGTGCAAGAGGGGCTTGTACATCTGCACAACATGTCTTTTAAAGTTTGAACTTATCTTATTGAATTTTTGAGTTATAGCAGTTTTTACGTTTTTATTGCTCCAAAAGCCTTTTCAGCCCATGAACAGTTGTGTGCGTTTCGAAAAAAGTGCAAGAGCTATTCAAACCCTTTTTGCTAGGCAAGTAGGACCTGTAAATCTACACAATACATAGTTTAAAGTTTGAGTCTATCATATTAGGTTTTGGATTTATAGCTGTTTTTTTGTCTATTGCTTCAAAAGCATTTTCAGATAATTTGTGTGTTCTGAAGAAACTACAAGAGATATCTAACCCAAACTTTCCGTGCAAGAGGGGCTTGTACATCTGCACAACATATTTTTTAAAGTTTGAACTTATCTTATTGCATTTTTGAGTTATAGCAGTTTTTAAGTTTTTATTGCTCCAAAAGCCTTTTCAGCCCATGAACAGTTGTGTGCGTTTCGAAAAAAGAGCAAGAGCTATTCAAACCCTTTTTGCTGGGCAAGTAGGACCTGTAAATCTACACAATACATAGTTTAAAGTTTGAGTCTATCATATTAGGTTTTTGATTTATAGCTGTTTTTGTGTCTATTGCTTCAAAAGCATTTTCAGATAATTTGTGTGTTCTGAAGAAACTACAAGAGATATCTAACCCAAACTTTCTGTGCAAGAGGGGCTTGTACATCTGCACAACATATTTTTTAAAGTTTGAACTTATCTTATTGCATTTTTGAGTTATAGCAGTTTTAACGTTTTTATTGCTCCAAAAGCCTTTTCAGCCCATGAACAGTTGTTTGTGAGTTTTCGAAAAAAGTGCAAAAGCTATTCGAACCCTTTTTGCTGGGCAAGTAGGACCTGTAAATCTACACAATATATAGTTCAAAGTTGGAGTCTATCATATTAGGTTTTGGATTTATAGCTGTTTTTGTGTCTATTGCTTCAAAAGCATTTTTAGATCATTTGTGTGTTCTGAAGAAACTACAAGAGATATCTAACCCAAACTTTCTGTGCAAGAGGGGCTTGTACATCTGCACAACATGTCTTTTAAAGTTTGAACTTATCTTATTGCATTTTTGAGTTATAGCAGTTTTAACGTTTTTATTGCTCCAAAAGCCTTTTCAGCCCATGAACAGTTGTTTGTGAGTTTCGAAAAAAGTGCAAGAGCTATTCAAACCCTTTTTGCTGGGCAAGTAGGACCTGTAAATCTACACAATATATAGTTTAAAGTTTGAGTCTATCATATTAGGTTTTGGATTTATAGCTGTTTTTGTGTCTATTGCTTCAAAAGCATTTTCAGATAATTTGTGTGTTCTGAAGAAACTACAAGAGATATCTAACCCAAACTTTCTGTGCAAGAGGGGCTTGTACATCTGCACAACATGTCTTTTAAAGTTTGAACTTATCTTATTGCATTTTTGAGTTATAGCAGTTTTAACGTTTTTATTGCTCCAAAAGCCTTTTCAGCCCATGAACAGTTGTTTGTGAGTTTCGAAAAAAGTGCAAGAGCTATTCAAACCCTTTTTGCTGGGCAAGTAGGACCTGTAAATCTACACAATATATAGTTTAAAGTTTGAGTCTATCATATTAGGTTTTGGATTTATAGCTGTTTTTGTGTCTATTGCTTCAAAAGCATTTTCAGATAATTTGTGTGTTCTGAAGAAACTACAAGAGATATCTAACCCAAACTTTCTGTGCAAGAGGGGCTTGTACATCTGCACAACATGTCTTTTAAAGTTTGAACTTATCTTATTGAATTTTTGAGTTATAGCAGTTTTTACGTTTTTATTGCTCCAAAAGCCTTTTCAGCCCATGAACAGTTGTGTGCGTTTCGAAAAAAGTGCAAGAGCTATTCAAACCCTTTTTGCTAGGCAAGTAGGACCTGTAAATCTACACAATACATAGTTTAAAGTTTGAGTCTATCATATTAGGTTTTGGATTTATAGCTGTTTTTTTGTCTATTGCTTCAAAAGCATTTTCAGATAATTTGTGTGTTCTGAAGAAACTACAAGAGATATCTAACCCAAACTTTCTGTGCAAGAGGGGCTTGTACATCTGCACAACATATTTTTTAAAGTTTGAACTTATCTTATTGCATTTTTGAGTTATAGCAGTTTTTAAGTTTTTATTGCTCCAAAAGCCTTTTCAGCCCATGAACAGTTGTGTGCGTTTCGAAAAAAGAGCAAGAGCTATTCAAACCCTTTTTGCTGGGCAAGTAGGACCTGTAAATCTACACAATACATAGTTTAAAGTTTGAGTCTATCATATTAGGTTTTTGATTTATAGCTGTTTTTGTGTCTATTGCTTCAAAAGCATTTTCAGATAATTTGTGTGTTCTGAAGAAACTACAAGAGATATCTAACCCAAACTTTCTGTGCAAGAGGGGCTTGTACATCTGCACAACATATTTTTTAAAGTTTGAACTTATCTTATTGCATTTTTGAGTTATAGCAGTTTTAACGTTTTTATTGCTCCAAAAGCCTTTTCAGCCCATGAACAGTTGTTTGTGAGTTTTCGAAAAAAGTGCAAGAGCTATTCGAACCCTTTTTGCTGGGCAAGTAGGACCTGTAAATCTACACAATATATAGTTCAAAGTTGGAGTCTATCATATTAGGTTTTGGATTTATAGCTGTTTTTGTGTCTATTGCTTCAAAAGCATTTTTAGATCATTTGTGTGTTCTGAAGAAACTACAAGAGATATCTAACCCAAACTTTCTGTGCAAGAGGGGCTTGTACATCTGCACAACATGTCTTTTAAAGTTTGAACTTATCTTATTGCATTTTTGAGTTATAGCAGTTTTAACGTTTTTATTGCTCCAAAAGCCTTTTCAGCCCATGAACAGTTGTTTGTGAGTTTCGAAAAAAGTGCAAGAGCTATTCAAACCCTTTTTGCTGGGCAAGTAGGACCTGTAAATCTACACAATATATAGTTTAAAGTTTGAGTCTATCATATTAGGTTTTGGATTTATAGCTGTTTTTGTGTCTATTGCTTCAAAAGCATTTTCAGATAATTTGTGTGTTCTGAAGAAACTACAAGAGATATCTAACCCAAACTTTCTGTGCAAGAGGGGCTTGTACATCTGCAGAACATGTCTTTTAAAGTTTGAACTTATCTTATTGCATTTTTGAGTTATGGCAGTTTTAAGTTTTTATTGCTCCAAAAGCCTTTTCAGCCCATGAACAGTTGTGTGCGTTTCGAAAAAAAGTGAAAGAGCTATTCAAACCCTTTTTGCTAGGCAAGTAGGACCTGTAAATCTACACAATAAATAGTTTAAAGTTTGAGTCTATCATATTAGGTTTTGGATTTATAGCTGTTTTTGTGTCTATTGCTTCAAAAACATTTTCAGATAATTTGTGTGTTCTGAAGAAACTACAAGAGATATCTAACCCAAACTTTCTGTGCAAGAGGGGCTTGTACATCTGCACAACATGTCTTTTAAAGTTTGAACTTATCTTATTGAATTTTTGAGTTATAGCAGTTTTTACGTTTTTATTGCTCCAAAAGCCTTTTCAGCCCATGAACAGTTGTGTGCGTTTCGAAAAAAGTGCAAGAGCTATTCAAACCCTTTTTGCAGGGCAAGTAGGACCTGTAAATCTACACAATACATAGTTTAAAGTTTGAGTCTATCATATTAGGTTTTTGATTTATAGCTGTTTTTGTGTCTATTGCTTCAAAAGCATTTTCAGATAATTTGTGTGTTCTGAAGAAACTACAAGAGATATCTAACCCAAACTTTCTGTGCAAGAGGGGCTTGTACATCTGCACAACATATTTTTTAAAGTTTGAACTTATCTTATTGCATTTTTGAGTTATAGCAGTTTTTAAGTTTTTATTGCTCCAAAAGCCTTTTCAGCCCATGAACAGTTGTGTGCGTTTCGAAAAAAAGTGAAAGAGCTATTCAAACCCTTTTTGCAGGGCAAGTAGGACCTGTAAATCTACACAATACATAGTTTAAAGTTTGAGTCTATCATATTAGGTTTTGGATTTATAGCTGTTTTTGTGTCTATTGCTTCAAAAGCATTTTCAGATAATTTGTGTGTTCTGAAGAAACTACAAGAGATATCTAACCCAAACTTTCTGTGCAAGAGGGGCTTGTACATCTGCACAACATGTCTTTTAAAGTTTGAACTTATCTTATTGCATTTTTGAGTTATAGCAGTTTTAACGTTTTTATTGCTCCAAAAGCCTTTTCAGCCCATGAACAGTTGTTTGTGAGTTTCGAAAAAAGTGCAAGAGCTATTCAAACCCTTTTTGCTGGGCAAGTAGGACCTGTAAATCTACACAATATATAGTTTAAAGTTTGAGTCTATCATATTAGGTTTTGGATTTATAGCTGTTTTTGTGTCTATTGCTTCAAAAGCATTTTCAGATAATTTGTGTGTTCTGAAGAAACTACAAGAGATATCTAACCCAAACTTTCTGTGCAAGAGGGGCTTGTACATCTGCACAACATGTCTTTTAAAGTTTGAACTTATCTTATTGCATTTTTGAGTTATAACAGTTTTAACGTTTTTATTGCTCCAAAAGCCTTTTCAGCCCATGAACAGTTGTTTGTGAGTTTCGAAAAAAGTGCAAGAGCTATTCAAACCTTTTTTGCTGGGCAAGTAGGACCTGTAACTCTACACAATATATAGTTTAAAGTTTGAGTCTATCATATTAGGTTTTGGATTTATAGCTGTTTTTGTGTCTATTGCTTCAAAAGCATTTTCAGATAATTTGTGTGTTCTGAAGAAACTACAAGAGATATCTAACCCAAACTTTCTGTGCAAGAGGGGCTTGTACATCTGCACAACATGTCTTTTAAAGTTTGAACTTATCTTATTGAATTTTTGAGTTATAGCAGTTTTTACGTTTTTATTGCTCCAAAAGCCTTTTCAGCCCATGAACAGTTGTGTGCGTTTCGAAAAAAGTGCAAGAGCTATTCAAACCCTTTTTGCAGGGCAAGTAGGACCTGTAAATCTACACAATACATAGTTTAAAGTTTGAGTCTATCATATTAGGTTTTGGATTTATAGCTGTTTTTGTGTCTATTGCTTCAAAAGCATTTTCAGATAATTTGTGTGTTCTGAAGAAACTACAAGAGATATCTAACCCAAACTTTCTGTGCAAGAGGGGCTTGTACATCTGCACAACATATTTTTTAAAGTTTGAACTTATCTTATTGCATTTTTGAGTTATAGCAGTTTTTAAGTTTTTATTGCTCCAAAAGCCTTTTCAGCCCATGAACAGTTGTGTGCGTTTCGAAAAAAAGTGAAAGAGCTATTCAAACCCTTTTTGCTAGGCAAGTAGGACCTGTAAATCTACACAATACATAGTTTAAAGTTTGAGTCTATCATATTAGGTTTTGGATTTATAGCTGTTTTTGTGTCTATTGCTTCAAAAACATTTTCAGATATTTTGTGTGTTCTGAAGAAACTACAAGAGATATCTAACCCAAACTTTCTGTGCAAGAGGGGCTTGTACATCTGCACAACATGTCTTTTAAAGTTTGAACTTATCTTATTGAATTTTTGAGTTATAGCAGTTTTTACGTTTTTATTGCTCCAAAAGCCTTTTCAGCCCATGAACAGTTGTGTGCGTTTCGAAAAAAGAGCAAGAGCTATTCAAACCCTTTTTGCTGGGCAAGTAGGACCTGTAAATCTACACAATACATAGTTTAAAGTTTGAGTCTATCATATTAGGTTTTTGATTTATAGCTGTTTTTGTGTCTATTGCTTCAAAAACATTTTCAGATAATTTGTGTGTTCTGAAGAAACTACAAGAGATATCTAACCCAAACTTTCTGTGCAAGAGGGGCTTGTACATCTGCACAACATGTCTTTTAAAGTTTGAACTTATCTTATTGCATTTTTGAGTTATAGCAGTTTTAACGTTTTTATTGCTCCAAAAGCCTTTTCAGCCCATGAACAGTTGTTTGTGAGTTTCGAAAAAAGTGCAAGAGCTATTCAAACCCTTTTTGCTGGGCAAGTAGGACCTGTAAATCTACACAATATATAGTTTAAAGTTTGAGTCTATCATATTAGGTTTTGGATTTATAGCTGTTTTTGTGTCTATTGCTTCAAAAGCATTTTCAGATAATTTGTGTGTTCTGAAGAAACTACAAGAGATATCTAACCCAAACTTTCTGTGCAAGAGGGGCTTGTACATCTGCACAACATGTCTTTTAAAGTTTGAACTTATCTTATTGCATTTTTGAGTTATAACAGTTTTAACGTTTTTATTGCTCCAAAAGCCTTTTCAGCCCATGAACAGTTGTTTGTGAGTTTCGAAAAAAGTGCAAGAGCTATTCAAACCTTTTTTGCTGGGCAAGTAGGACCTGTAAATCTACACAATATATAGTTTAAAGTTTGAGTCTATCATATTAGGTTTTGGATTTATAGCTGTTTTTGTGTCTATTGCTTCAAAAGCATTTTCAGATAATTTGTGTGTTCTGAAGAAACTACAAGAGATATCTAACCCAAACTTTCTGTGCAAGAGGGGCTTGTACATCTGCACAACATGTCTTTTAAAGTTTGAACTTATCTTATTGAATTTTTGAGTTATAGCAGTTTTTACGTTTTTATTGCTCCAAAAGCCTTTTCAGCCCATGAACAGTTGTGTGCGTTTCGAAAAAAGTGCAAGAGCTATTCAAACCCTTTTTGCAGGGCAAGTAGGACCTGTAAATCTACACAATACATAGTTTAAAGTTTGAGTCTATCATATTAGTTTTTGGATTTATAGCTGTTTTTGTGTCTATTGCTTCAAAAGCATTTTCAGATAATTTGTGTGTTCTGAAGAAACTACAAGAGATATCTAACCCAAACTTTCTGTGCAAGAGGGGCTTGTACATCTGCAGAACATGTCTTTTAAAGTTTGAACTTATCTTATTGCATTTTTGAGTTATAGCAGTTTTTAAGTTTTTATTGCTCCAAAAGCCTTTTCAGCCCATGAACAGTTGTGTGCGTTTCGAAAAAAGAGCAAGAGCTATTCAAACCCTTTTTGCTGGGCAAGTAGGACCTGTAAATCTACACAATACATAGTTTAAAGTTTGAGTCTATCATATTAGGTTTTTGATTTATAGCTGTTTTTGTGTCTATTGCTTCAAAAGCATTTTCAGATAATTTGTGTGTTCTGAAGAAACTACAAGAGATATCTAACCCAAACTTTCTGTGCAAGAGGGGCTTGTACATCTGCAGAACATGTCTTTTAAAGTTTGAACTTATCTTATTGCATTTTTGAGTTATAGCAGTTTTTAAGTTTTTATTGCTCCAAAAGCCTTTTCAGCCCATGAACAGTTGTGTGCGTTTCGAAAAAAAGTGAAAGAGCTATTCAAACCCTTTTTGCTAGGCAAGTAGGACCTGTAAATCTACACAATACATAGTTTAAAGTTTGAGTCTATCATATTAGGTTTTGGATTTATAGCTGTTTTTGTGTCTATTGCTTCAAAAACATTTTCAGATATTTTGTGTGTTCTGAAGAAACTACAAGAGATATCTAACCCAAACTTTCTGTGCAAGAGGGGCTTGTACATCTGCACAACATGTCTTTTAAAGTTTGAACTTATCTTATTGCATTTTTGAGTTATAACAGTTTTAACGTTTTTATTGCTCCAAAAGCCTTTTCAGCCCATGAACAGTTGTTTGTGAGTTTCGAAAAAAGTGCAAGAGCTATTCAAACCTTTTTTGCTGGGCAAGTAGGACCTGTAAATCTACACAATATATAGTTTAAAGTTTGAGTCTATCATATTAGGTTTTGGATTTATAGCTGTTTTTGTGTCTATTGCTTCAAAAGCATTTTCAGATAATTTGTGTGTTCTGAAGAAACTACAAGAGATATCTAACCCAAACTTTCTGTGCAAGAGGGGCTTGTACATCTGCACAACATGTCTTTTAAAGTTTGAACTTATCTTATTGAATTTTTGAGTTATAGCAGTTTTTACGTTTTTATTGCTCCAAAAGCCTTTTCAGCCCATGAACAGTTGTGTGCGTTTCGAAAAAAGTGCAAGAGCTATTCAAACCCTTTTTGCAGGGCAAGTAGGACCTGTAAATCTACACAATACATAGTTTAAAGTTTGAGTCTATCATATTAGTTTTTGGATTTATAGCTGTTTTTGTGTCTATTGCTTCAAAAGCATTTTCAGATAATTTGTGTGTTCTGAAGAAACTACAAGAGATATCTAACCCAAACTTTCTGTGCAAGAGGGGCTTGTACATCTGCAGAACATGTCTTTTAAAGTTTGAACTTATCTTATTGCATTTTTGAGTTATAGCAGTTTTTAAGTTTTTATTGCTCCAAAAGCCTTTTCAGCCCATGAACAGTTGTGTGCGTTTCGAAAAAAGAGCAAGAGCTATTCAAACCCTTTTTGCTGGGCAAGTAGGACCTGTAAATCTACACAATACATAGTTTAAAGTTTGAGTCTATCATATTAGGTTTTTGATTTATAGCTGTTTTTGTGTCTATTGCTTCAAAAGCATTTTCAGATAATTTGTGTGTTCTGAAGAAACTACAAGAGATATCTAACCCAAACTTTCTGTGCAAGAGGGGCTTGTACATCTGCAGAACATGTCTTTTAAAGTTTGAACTTATCTTATTGCATTTTTGAGTTATAGCAGTTTTTAAGTTTTTATTGCTCCAAAAGCCTTTTCAGCCCATGAACAGTTGTGTGCGTTTCGAAAAAAAGTGAAAGAGCTATTCAAACCCTTTTTGCTAGGCAAGTAGGACCTGTAAATCTACACAATACATAGTTTAAAGTTTGAGTCTATCATATTAGGTTTTGGATTTATAGCTGTTTTTGTGTCTATTGCTTCAAAAACATTTTCAGATATTTTGTGTGTTCTGAAGAAACTACAAGAGATATCTAACCCAAACTTTCTGTGCAAGAGGGGCTTGTACATCTGCACAACATGTCTTTTAAAGTTTGAACTTATCTTATTGAATTTTTGAGTTATAGCAGTTTTTACGTTTTTATTGCTCCAAAAGCCTTTTCAGCCCATGAACAGTTGTGTGCGTTTCGAAAAAAGAGCAAGAGCTATTCAAACCCTTTTTGCTGGGCAAGTAGGACCTGTAAATCTACACAATACATAGTTTAAAGTTTGAGTCTATCATATTAGGTTTTTGATTTATAGCTGTTTTTGTGTCTATTGCTTCAAAAGCATTTTCAGATAATTTGTGTGTTCTGAAGAAACTACAAGAGATATCTAACCCAAACTTTCTGTGCAAGAGGGGCTTGTACATCTGCACAACATATTTTTTAAAGTTTGAACTTATCTTATTGCATTTTTGAGTTATAGCAGTTTTTAAGTTTTTATTGCTCCAAAAGCCTTTTCAGCCCATGAACAGTTGTTTGTGAGTTTTCGAAAAAAGTGCAAAAGCTATTCGAACCCTTTTTGCTGGGCAAGTAGGACCTGTAAATCTACACAATATATAGTTCAAAGTTGGAGTCTATCATATTAGGTTTTGGATTTATAGCTGTTTTTGTGTCTATTGCTTCAAAAGCATTTTTAGATCATTTGTGTGTTCTGAAGAAACTACAAGAGATATCTAACCCAAACTTTCTGTGCAAGAGGGGCTTGTACATCTGCACAACATGTCTTTTAAAGTTTGAACTTATCTTATTGCATTTTTGAGTTATAGCAGTTTTAACGTTTTTATTGCTCCAAAAGCCTTTTCAGCCCATGAACAGTTGTTTGTGAGTTTCGAAAAAAGTGCAAGAGCTATTCAAACCCTTTTTGCTGGGCAAGTAGGACCTGTAAATCTACACAATATATAGTTTAAAGTTTGAGTCTATCATATTAGGTTTTGGATTTATAGCTGTTTTTGTGTCTATTGCTTCAAAAGCATTTTCAGATAATTTGTGTGTTCTGAAGAAACTACAAGAGATATCTAACCCAAACTTTCTGTGCAAGAGGGGCTTGTACATCTGCAGAACATGTCTTTTAAAGTTTGAACTTATCTTATTGCATTTTTGAGTTATGGCAGTTTTAAGTTTTTATTGCTCCAAAAGCCTTTTCAGCCCATGAACAGTTGTGTGCGTTTCGAAAAAAAGTGAAAGAGCTATTCAAACCCTTTTTGCTAGGCAAGTAGGACCTGTAAATCTACACAATAAATAGTTTAAAGTTTGAGTCTATCATATTAGGTTTTGGATTTATAGCTGTTTTTGTGTCTATTGCTTCAAAAACATTTTCAGATAATTTGTGTGTTCTGAAGAAACTACAAGAGATATCTAACCCAAACTTTCTGTGCAAGAGGGGCTTGTACATCTGCACAACATGTCTTTTAAAGTTTGAACTTATCTTATTGAATTTTTGAGTTATAGCAGTTTTTACGTTTTTATTGCTCCAAAAGCCTTTTCAGCCCATGAACAGTTGTGTGCGTTTCGAAAAAAGTGCAAGAGCTATTCAAACCCTTTTTGCAGGGCAAGTAGGACCTGTAAATCTACACAATACATAGTTTAAAGTTTGAGTCTATCATATTAGGTTTTGGATTTATAGCTGTTTTTGTGTCTATTGCTTCAAAAGCATTTTCAGATAATTTGTGTGTTCTGAAGAAACTACAAGAGATATCTAACCCAAACTTTCTGTGCAAGAGGGGCTTGTACATCTGCACAACATATTTTTTAAAGTTTGAACTTATCTTATTGCATTTTTGAGTTATAGCAGTTTTTAAGTTTTTATTGCTCCAAAAGCCTTTTCAGCCCATGAACAGTTGTGTGCGTTTCGAAAAAAAGTGAAAGAGCTATTCAAACCCTTTTTGCTAGGCAAGTAGGACCTGTAAATCTACACAATACATAGTTTAAAGTTTGAGTCTATCATATTAGGTTTTGGATTTATAGCTGTTTTTGTGTCTATTGCTTCAAAAACATTTTCAGATATTTTGTGTGTTCTGAAGAAACTACAAGAGATATCTAACCCAAACTTTCTGTGCAAGAGGGGCTTGTACATCTGCACAACATGTCTTTTAAAGTTTGAACTTATCTTATTGAATTTTTGAGTTATAGCAGTTTTTACGTTTTTATTGCTCCAAAAGCCTTTTCAGCCCATGAACAGTTGTGTGCGTTTCGAAAAAAGAGCAAGAGCTATTCAAACCCTTTTTGCTGGGCAAGTAGGACCTGTAAATCTACACAATACATAGTTTAAAGTTTGAGTCTATCATATTAGGTTTTTGATTTATAGCTGTTTTTGTGTCTATTGCTTCAAAAGCATTTTCAGATAATTTGTGTGTTCTGAAGAAACTACAAGAGATATCTAACCCAAACTTTCTGTGCAAGAGGGGCTTGTACATCTGCACAACATATTTTTTAAAGTTTGAACTTATCTTATTGCATTTTTGAGTTATAGCAGTTTTAACGTTTTTATTGCTCCAAAAGCCTTTTCAGCCCATGAACAGTTGTTTGTGAGTTTTCGAAAAAAGTGCAAAAGCTATTCGAACCCTTTTTGCTGGGCAAGTAGGACCTTTAAATCTACACAATATATAGTTCAAAGTTGGAGTCTATCATATTAGGTTTTGGATTTATAGCTGTTTTTGTGTCTATTGCTTCAAAAGCATTTTTAGATCATTTGTGTGTTCTGAAGAAACTACAAGAGATATCTAACCCAAACTTTCTGTGCAAGAGGGGCTTGTACATCTGCACAACATGTCTTTTAAAGTTTGAACTTATCTTATTGCATTTTTGAGTTATAGCAGTTTTAACGTTTTTATTGCTCCAAAAGCCTTTTCAGCCCATGAACAGTTGTTTGTGAGTTTCGAAAAAAGTGCAAGAGCTATTCAAACCCTTTTTGCTGGGCAAGTAGGACCTGTAAATCTACACAATAAATAGTTTAAAGTTTGAGTCTATCATATTAGGTTTTGGATTTATAGCTGTTTTTGTGTCTATTGCTTCAAAAACATTTTCAGATAATTTGTGTGTTCTGAAGAAACTACAAGAGATATCTAACCCAAACTTTCTGTGCAAGAGGGGCTTGTACATCTGCACAACATGTCTTTTAAAGTTTGAACTTATCTTATTGAATTTTTGAGTTATAGCAGTTTTTACGTTTTTATTGCTCCAAAAGCCTTTTCAGCCCATGAACAGTTGTGTGCGTTTCGAAAAAAGTGCAAGAGCTATTCAAACCCTTTTTGCAGGGCAAGTAGGACCTGTAAATCTACACAATACATAGTTTAAAGTTTGAGTCTATCATATTAGGTTTTTGATTTATAGCTGTTTTTGTGTCTATTGCTTCAAAAGCATTTTCAGATAATTTGTGTGTTCTGAAGAAACTACAAGAGATATCTAACCCAAACTTTCTGTGCAAGAGGGGCTTGTACATCTGCACAACATATTTTTTAAAGTTTGAACTTATCTTATTGCATTTTTGAGTTATAGCAGTTTTTAAGTTTTTATTGCTCCAAAAGCCTTTTCAGCCCATGAACAGTTGTGTGCGTTTCGAAAAAAAGTGAAAGAGCTATTCAAACCCTTTTTGCTAGGCAAGTAGGACCTGTAAATCTACACAATACATAGTTTAAAGTTTGAGTCTATCATATTAGGTTTTGGATTTATAGCTGTTTTTGTGTCTATTGCTTCAAAAGCATTTTCAGATAATTTGTGTGTTCTGAAGAAACTACAAGAGATATCTAACCCAAACTTTCTGTGCAAGAGGGGCTTGTACATCTGCACAACATGTCTTTTAAAGTTTGAACTTATCTTATTGCATTTTTGAGTTATAGCAGTTTTAACGTTTTTATTGCTCCAAAAGCCTTTTCAGCCCATGAACAGTTGTTTGTGAGTTTCGAAAAAAGTGCAAGAGCTATTCAAACCCTTTTTGCTGGGCAAGTAGGACCTGTAAATCTACACAATATATAGTTTAAAGTTTGAGTCTATCATATTAGGTTTTGGATTTATAGCTGTTTTTGTGTCTATTGCTTCAAAAGCATTTTCAGATAATTTGTGTGTTCTGAAGAAACTACAAGAGATATCTAACCCAAACTTTCTGTGCAAGAGGGGCTTGTACATCTGCACAACATGTCTTTTAAAGTTTGAACTTATCTTATTGCATTTTTGAGTTATAACAGTTTTAACGTTTTTATTGCTCCAAAAGCCTTTTCAGCCCATGAACAGTTGTTTGTGAGTTTCGAAAAAAGTGCAAGAGCTATTCAAACCTTTTTTGCTGGGCAAGTAGGACCTGTAAATCTACACAATATATAGTTTAAAGTTTGAGTCTATCATATTAGGTTTTGGATTTATAGCTGTTTTTGTGTCTATTGCTTCAAAAGCATTTTCAGATAATTTGTGTGTTCTGAAGAAACTACAAGAGATATCTAACCCAAACTTTCTGTGCAAGAGGGGCTTGTACATCTGCACAACATGTCTTTTAAAGTTTGAACTTATCTTATTGAATTTTTGAGTTATAGCAGTTTTTACGTTTTTATTGCTCCAAAAGCCTTTTCAGCCCATGAACAGTTGTGTGCGTTTCGAAAAAAGTGCAAGAGCTATTCAAACCCTTTTTGCAGGGCAAGTAGGACCTGTAAATCTACACAATACATAGTTTAAAGTTTGAGTCTATCATATTAGGTTTTGGATTTATAGCTGTTTTTGTGTCTATTGCTTCAAAAACATTTTCAGATATTTTGTGTGTTCTGAAGAAACTACAAGAGATATCTAACCCAAACTTTCTGTGCAAGAGGGGCTTGTACATCTGCACAACATGTCTTTTAAAGTTTGAACTTATCTTATTGAATTTTTGAGTTATAGCAGTTTTTACGTTTTTATTGCTCCAAAAGCCTTTTCAGCCCATGAACAGTTGTGTGCGTTTCGAAAAAAGTGCAAGAGCTATTCAAACCCTTTTTGCAGGGCAAGTAGGACCTGTAAATCTACACAATACATAGTTTAAAGTTTGAGTCTATCATATTAGGTTTTTGATTTATAGCTGTTTTTGTGTCTATTGCTTCAAAAGCATTTTCAGATAATTTGTGTGTTCTGAAGAAACTACAAGAGATATCTAACCCAAACTTTCTGTGCAAGAGGGGCTTGTACATCTGCACAACATATTTTTTAAAGTTTGAACTTATCTTATTGCATTTTTGAGTTATAGCAGTTTTTAAGTTTTTATTGCTCCAAAAGCCTTTTCAGCCCATGAACAGTTGTGTGCGTTTCGAAAAAAAGTGAAAGAGCTATTCAAACCCTTTTTGCAGGGCAAGTAGGACCTGTAAATCTACACAATACATAGTTTAAAGTTTGAGTCTATCATATTAGGTTTTTGATTTATAGCTGTTTTTGTGTCTATTGCTTCAAAAGCATTTTCAGATAATTTGTGTGTTCTGAAGAAACTACAAGAGATATCTAACCCAAACTTTCTGTGCAAGAGGGGCTTGTACATCTGCACAACATATTTTTTAAAGTTTGAACTTATCTTATTGCATTTTTGAGTTATAGCAGTTTTAACGTTTTTATTGCTCCAAAAGCCTTTTCAGCCCATGAACAGTTGTTTGTGAGTTTCGAAAAAAGTGCAAGAGCTATTCAAACCCTTTTTGCTGGGCAAGTAGGACCTGTAAATCTACACAATATATAGTTTAAAGTTTGAGTCTATCATATTAGGTTTTGGATTTATAGCTGTTTTTGTGTCTATTGCTTCAAAAGCATTTTCAGATAATTTGTGTGTTCTGAAGAAACTACAAGAGATATCTAACCCAAACTTTCTGTGCAAGAGGGGCTTGTACATCTGCACAACATGTATTTTAAAGTTTGAACTTATCTTATTGCATTTTTGAGTTATAGCAGTTTTTAAGTTTTTATTGCTCCAAAAGCCTTTTCAGCCCATGAACAGTTGTGTGCGTTTCGAAAAAAAGTGAAAGAGCTATTCAAACCCTTTTTGCTAGGCAAGTAGGACCTGTAAATCTACACAATACATAGTTTAAAGTTTGAGTCTATCATATTAGGTTTTGGATTTATAGCTGTTTTTGTGTCTATTGCTTCAAAAACATTTTCAGATATTTTGTGTGTTCTGAAGAAACTACAAGAGATATCTAACCCAAACTTTCTGTGCAAGAGGGGCTTGTACATCTGCACAACATGTCTTTTAAAGTTTGAACTTATCTTATTGAATTTTTGAGTTATAGCAGTTTTTACGTTTTTATTGCTCCAAAAGCCTTTTCAGCCCATGAACAGTTGTGTGCGTTTCGAAAAAAGAGCAAGAGCTATTCAAACCCTTTTTGCTGGGCAAGTAGGACCTGTAAATCTACACAATACATAGTTTAAAGTTTGAGTCTATCATATTAGGTTTTTGATTTATAGCTGTTTTTGTGTCTATTGCTTCAAAAACATTTTCAGATATTTTGTGTGTTCTGAAGAAACTACAAGAGATATCTAACCCAAACTTTCTGTGCAAGAGGGGCTTGTACATCTGCACAACATGTCTTTTAAAGTTTGAACTTATCTTATTGAATTTTTGAGTTATAGCAGTTTTTACGTTTTTATTGCTCCAAAAGCCTTTTCAGCCCATGAACAGTTGTGTGCGTTTCGAAAAAAGAGCAAGAGCTATTCAAACCCTTTTTGCTGGGCAAGTAGGACCTGTAAATCTACACAATACATAGTTTAAAGTTTGAGTCTATCATATTAGGTTTTTGATTTATAGCTGTTTTTGTGTCTATTGCTTCAAAAGCATTTTCAGATAATTTGTGTGTTCTGAAGAAACTACAAGAGATATCTAACCCAAACTTTCTGTGCAAGAGGGGCTTGTACATCTGCACAACATATTTTTTAAAGTTTGAACTTATCTTATTGCATTTTTGAGTTATAGCAGTTTTTAAGTTTTTATTGCTCCAAAAGCCTTTTCAGCCCATGAACAGTTGTGTGCGTTTCGAAAAAAAGTGAAAGAGCTATTCAAACCCTTTTTGCTAGGCAAGTAGGACCTGTAAATCTACACAATACATAGTTTAAAGTTTGAGTCTATCATATTAGGTTTTGGATTTATAGCTGTTTTTGTGTCTATTGCTTCAAAAGCATTTTCAGATAATTTGTGTGTTCTGAAGAAACTACAAGAGATATCTAACCCAAACTTTCTGTGCAAGAGGGGCTTGTACATCTGCACAACATGTCTTTTAAAGTTTGAACTTATCTTATTGCATTTTTGAGTTATAGCAGTTTTAACGTTTTTATTGCTCCAAAAGCCTTTTCAGCCCATGAACAGTTGTTTGTGAGTTTCGAAAAAAGTGCAAGAGCTATTCAAACCCTTTTTGCTGGGCAAGTAGGACCTGTAAATCTACACAATATATAGTTTAAAGTTTGAGTCTATCATATTAGGTTTTGGATTTATAGCTGTTTTTGTGTCTATTGCTTCAAAAGCATTTTCAGATAATTTGTGTGTTCTGAAGAAACTACAAGAGATATCTAACCCAAACTTTCTGTGCAAGAGGGGCTTGTACATCTGCACAACATGTCTTTTAAAGTTTGAACTTATCTTATTGCATTTTTGAGTTATAACAGTTTTAACGTTTTTATTGCTCCAAAAGCCTTTTCAGCCCATGAACAGTTGTTTGTGAGTTTCGAAAAAAGTGCAAGAGCTATTCAAACCTTTTTTGCTGGGCAAGTAGGACCTGTAAATCTACACAATATATAGTTTAAAGTTTGAGTCTATCATATTAGGTTTTGGATTTATAGCTGTTTTTGTGTCTATTGCTTCAAAAGCATTTTCAGATAATTTGTGTGTTCTGAAGAAACTACAAGAGATATCTAACCCAAACTTTCTGTGCAAGAGGGGCTTGTACATCTGCACAACATGTCTTTTAAAGTTTGAACTTATCTTATTGAATTTTTGAGTTATAGCAGTTTTTACGTTTTTATTGCTCCAAAAGCCTTTTCAGCCCATGAACAGTTGTGTGCGTTTCGAAAAAAGTGCAAGAGCTATTCAAACCCTTTTTGCAGGGCAAGTAGGACCTGTAAATCTACACAATACATAGTTTAAAGTTTGAGTCTATCATATTAGGTTTTGGATTTATAGCTGTTTTTGTGTCTATTGCTTCAAAAACATTTTCAGATATTTTGTGTGTTCTGAAGAAACTACAAGAGATATCTAACCCAAACTTTCTGTGCAAGAGGGGCTTGTACATCTGCACAACATGTCTTTTAAAGTTTGAACTTATCTTATTGAATTTTTGAGTTATAGCAGTTTTTACGTTTTTATTGCTCCAAAAGCCTTTTCAGCCCATGAACAGTTGTGTGCGTTTCGAAAAAAGTGCAAGAGCTATTCAAACCCTTTTTGCAGGGCAAGTAGGACCTGTAAATCTACACAATACATAGTTTAAAGTTTGAGTCTATCATATTAGGTTTTTGATTTATAGCTGTTTTTGTGTCTATTGCTTCAAAAGCATTTTCAGATAATTTGTGTGTTCTGAAGAAACTACAAGAGATATCTAACCCAAACTTTCTGTGCAAGAGGGGCTTGTACATCTGCACAACATATTTTTTAAAGTTTGAACTTATCTTATTGCATTTTTGAGTTATAGCAGTTTTTAAGTTTTTATTGCTCCAAAAGCCTTTTCAGCCCATGAACAGTTGTGTGCGTTTCGAAAAAAAGTGAAAGAGCTATTCAAACCCTTTTTGCAGGGCAAGTAGGACCTGTAAATCTACACAATACATAGTTTAAAGTTTGAGTCTATCATATTAGGTTTTTGATTTATAGCTGTTTTTGTGTCTATTGCTTCAAAAGCATTTTCAGATAATTTGTGTGTTCTGAAGAAACTACAAGAGATATCTAACCCAAACTTTCTGTGCAAGAGGGGCTTGTACATCTGCACAACATATTTTTTAAAGTTTGAACTTATCTTATTGCATTTTTGAGTTATAGCAGTTTTAACGTTTTTATTGCTCCAAAAGCCTTTTCAGCCCATGAACAGTTGTTTGTGAGTTTCGAAAAAAGTGCAAGAGCTATTCAAACCCTTTTTGCTGGGCAAGTAGGACCTGTAAATCTACACAATATATAGTTTAAAGTTTGAGTCTATCATATTAGGTTTTGGATTTATAGCTGTTTTTGTGTCTATTGCTTCAAAAGCATTTTCAGATAATTTGTGTGTTCTGAAGAAACTACAAGAGATATCTAACCCAAACTTTCTGTGCAAGAGGGGCTTGTACATCTGCACAACATGTATTTTAAAGTTTGAACTTATCTTATTGCATTTTTGAGTTATAGCAGTTTTTAAGTTTTTATTGCTCCAAAAGCCTTTTCAGCCCATGAACAGTTGTGTGCGTTTCGAAAAAAAGTGAAAGAGCTATTCAAACCCTTTTTGCTAGGCAAGTAGGACCTGTAAATCTACACAATACATAGTTTAAAGTTTGAGTCTATCATATTAGGTTTTGGATTTATAGCTGTTTTTGTGTCTATTGCTTCAAAAACATTTTCAGATATTTTGTGTGTTCTGAAGAAACTACAAGAGATATCTAACCCAAACTTTCTGTGCAAGAGGGGCTTGTACATCTGCACAACATGTCTTTTAAAGTTTGAACTTATCTTATTGAATTTTTGAGTTATAGCAGTTTTTACGTTTTTATTGCTCCAAAAGCCTTTTCAGCCCATGAACAGTTGTGTGCGTTTCGAAAAAAGAGCAAGAGCTATTCAAACCCTTTTTGCTGGGCAAGTAGGACCTGTAAATCTACACAATACATAGTTTAAAGTTTGAGTCTATCATATTAGGTTTTTGATTTATAGCTGTTTTTGTGTCTATTGCTTCAAAAACATTTTCAGATATTTTGTGTGTTCTGAAGAAACTACAAGAGATATCTAACCCAAACTTTCTGTGCAAGAGGGGCTTGTACATCTGCACAACATGTCTTTTAAAGTTTGAACTTATCTTATTGAATTTTTGAGTTATAGCAGTTTTTACGTTTTTATTGCTCCAAAAGCCTTTTCAGCCCATGAACAGTTGTGTGCGTTTCGAAAAAAGAGCAAGAGCTATTCAAACCCTTTTTGCTGGGCAAGTAGGACCTGTAAATCTACACAATACATAGTTTAAAGTTTGAGTCTATCATATTAGGTTTTTGATTTATAGCTGTTTTTGTGTCTATTGCTTCAAAAGCATTTTCAGATAATTTGTGTGTTCTGAAGAAACTACAAGAGATATCTAACCCAAACTTTCTGTGCAAGAGGGGCTTGTACATCTGCACAACATGTCTTTTAAAGTTTGAACTTATCTTATTGCATTTTTGAGTTATAGCAGTTTTAACGTTTTTATTGCTCCAAAAGCCTTTTCAGCCCATGAACAGTTGTTTGTGAGTTTCGAAAAAAGTGCAAGAGCTATTCAAACCCTTTTTGCTGGGCAAGTAGGACCTGTAAATCTACACAATATATAGTTTAAAGTTTGAGTCTATCATATTAGGTTTTGGATTTATAGCTGTTTTTGTGTCTATTGCTTCAAAAGCATTTTCAGATAATTTGTGTGTTCTGAAGAAACTACAAGAGATATCTAACCCAAACTTTCTGTGCAAGAGGGGCTTGTACATCTGCACAACATGTCTTTTAAAGTTTGAACTTATCTTATTGCATTTTTGAGTTATAACAGTTTTAACGTTTTTATTGCTCCAAAAGCCTTTTCAGCCCATGAACAGTTGTTTGTGAGTTTCGAAAAAAGTGCAAGAGCTATTCAAACCTTTTTTGCTGGGCAAGTAGGACCTGTAAATCTACACAATATATAGTTTAAAGTTTGAGTCTATCATATTAGGTTTTGGATTTATAGCTGTTTTTGTGTCTATTGCTTCAAAAGCATTTTCAGATAATTTGTGTGTTCTGAAGAAACTACAAGAGATATCTAACCCAAACTTTCTGTGCAAGAGGGGCTTGTACATCTGCACAACATGTCTTTTAAAGTTTGAACTTATCTTATTGAATTTTTGAGTTATAGCAGTTTTTACGTTTTTATTGCTCCAAAAGCCTTTTCAGCCCATGAACAGTTGTGTGCGTTTCGAAAAAAGTGCAAGAGCTATTCAAACCCTTTTTGCAGGGCAAGTAGGACCTGTAAATCTACACAATACATAGTTTAAAGTTTGAGTCTATCATATTAGTTTTTGGATTTATAGCTGTTTTTGTGTCTATTGCTTCAAAAGCATTTTCAGATAATTTGTGTGTTCTGAAGAAACTACAAGAGATATCTAACCCAAACTTTCTGTGCAAGAGGGGCTTGTACATCTGCAGAACATGTCTTTTAAAGTTTGAACTTATCTTATTGCATTTTTGAGTTATAGCAGTTTTTAAGTTTTTATTGCTCCAAAAGCCTTTTCAGCCCATGAACAGTTGTGTGCGTTTCGAAAAAAGAGCAAGAGCTATTCAAACCCTTTTTGCTGGGCAAGTAGGACCTGTAAATCTACACAATACATAGTTTAAAGTTTGAGTCTATCATATTAGGTTTTTGATTTATAGCTGTTTTTGTGTCTATTGCTTCAAAAGCATTTTCAGATAATTTGTGTGTTCTGAAGAAACTACAAGAGATATCTAACCCAAACTTTCTGTGCAAGAGGGGCTTGTACATCTGCAGAACATGTCTTTTAAAGTTTGAACTTATCTTATTGCATTTTTGAGTTATAGCAGTTTTTAAGTTTTTATTGCTCCAAAAGCCTTTTCAGCCCATGAACAGTTGTGTGCGTTTCGAAAAAAAGTGAAAGAGCTATTCAAACCCTTTTTGCTAGGCAAGTAGGACCTGTAAATCTACACAATACATAGTTTAAAGTTTGAGTCTATCATATTAGGTTTTGGATTTATAGCTGTTTTTGTGTCTATTGCTTCAAAAACATTTTCAGATATTTTGTGTGTTCTGAAGAAACTACAAGAGATATCTAACCCAAACTTTCTGTGCAAGAGGGGCTTGTACATCTGCACAACATGTCTTTTAAAGTTTGAACTTATCTTATTGAATTTTTGAGTTATAGCAGTTTTTACGTTTTTATTGCTCCAAAAGCCTTTTCAGCCCATGAACAGTTGTGTGCGTTTCGAAAAAAGAGCAAGAGCTATTCAAACCCTTTTTGCTGGGCAAGTAGGACCTGTAAATCTACACAATACATAGTTTAAAGTTTGAGTCTATCATATTAGGTTTTTGATTTATAGCTGTTTTTGTGTCTATTGCTTCAAAAGCATTTTCAGATAATTTGTGTGTTCTGAAGAAACTACAAGAGATATCTAACCCAAACTTTCTGTGCAAGAGGGGCTTGTACATCTGCACAACATATTTTTTAAAGTTTGAACTTATCTTATTGCATTTTTGAGTTATAGCAGTTTTTAAGTTTTTATTGCTCCAAAAGCCTTTTCAGCCCATGAACAGTTGTTTGTGAGTTTTCGAAAAAAGTGCAAAAGCTATTCGAACCCTTTTTGCTGGGCAAGTAGGACCTGTAAATCTACACAATACATAGTTTAAAGTTTGAGTCTATCATATTAGGTTTTGGATTTATAGCTGTTTTTGTGTCTATTGCTTCAAAAACATTTTCAGATATTTTGTGTGTTCTGAAGAAACTACAAGAGATATCTAACCCAAACTTTCTGTGCAAGAGGGGCTTGTACATCTGCACAACATGTCTTTTAAAGTTTGAACTTATCTTATTGAATTTTTGAGTTATAGCAGTTTTTACGTTTTTATTGCTCCAAAAGCCTTTTCAGCCCATGAACAGTTGTGTGCGTTTCGAAAAAAGAGCAAGAGCTATTCAAACCCTTTTTGCTGAGCAAGTAGGACCTGTAAATCTACACAATACATAGTTTAAAGTTTGAGTCTATCATATTAGGTTTTTGATTTATAGCTGTTTTTGTGTCTATTGCTTCAAAAGCATTTTCAGATAATTTGTGTGTTCTGAAGAAACTACAAGAGATATCTAACCCAAACTTTCTGTGCAAGAGGGGCTTGTACATCTGCACAACATATTTTTTAAAGTTTGAACTTATCTTATTGCATTTTTGAGTTATAGCAGTTTTAACGTTTTTATTGCTCCAAAAGCCTTTTCAGCCCATGAACAGTTGTTTGTGAGTTTTCGAAAAAAGTGCAAAAGCTATTCGAACCCTTTTTGCTGGGCAAGTAGGACCTGTAAATCTACACAATACATAGTTTAAAGTTTGAGTCTATCATATTAGGTTTTGGATTTATAGCTGTTTTTGTGTCTATTGCTTCAAAAGCATTTTCAGATAATTTGTGTGTTCTGAAGAAACTACAAGAGATATCTAACCCAAACTTTCTGTGCAAGAGGGGCTTGTACATCTGCACAACATGTCTTTTAAAGTTTGAACTTATCTTATTGAATTTTTGAGTTATAGCAGTTTTTACGTTTTTATTGCTCCAAAAGCCTTTTCAGCCCATGAACAGTTGTGTGCGTTTCGAAAAAAGTGCAAGAGCTATTCAAACCCTTTTTGCAGGGCAAGTAGGACCTGTAAATCTACACAATACATAGTTTAAAGTTTGAGTCTATCATATTAGTTTTTGGATTTATAGCTGTTTTTGTGTCTATTGCTTCAAAAGCATTTTCAGATAATTTGTGTGTTCTGAAGAAACTACAAGAGATATCTAACCCAAACTTTCTGTGCAAGAGGGGCTTGTACATCTGCAGAACATGTCTTTTAAAGTTTGAACTTATCTTATTGCATTTTTGAGTTATAGCAGTTTTTAAGTTTTTATTGCTCCAAAAGCCTTTTCAGCCCATGAACAGTTGTGTGCGTTTCGAAAAAAGAGCAAGAGCTATTCAAACCCTTTTTGCTGGGCAAGTAGGACCTGTAAATCTACACAATACATAGTTTAAAGTTTGAGTCTATCATATTAGGTTTTTGATTTATAGCTGTTTTTGTGTCTATTGCTTCAAAAGCATTTTCAGATAATTTGTGTGTTCTGAAGAAACTACAAGAGATATCTAACCCAAACTTTCTGTGCAAGAGGGGCTTGTACATCTGCAGAACATGTCTTTTAAAGTTTGAACTTATCTTATTGCATTTTTGAGTTATAGCAGTTTTTAAGTTTTTATTGCTCCAAAAGCCTTTTCAGCCCATGAACAGTTGTGTGCGTTTCGAAAAAAAGTGAAAGAGCTATTCAAACCCTTTTTGCTAGGCAAGTAGGACCTGTAAATCTACACAATACATAGTTTAAAGTTTGAGTCTATCATATTAGGTTTTGGATTTATAGCTGTTTTTGTGTCTATTGCTTCAAAAACATTTTCAGATATTTTGTGTGTTCTGAAGAAACTACAAGAGATATCTAACCCAAACTTTCTGTGCAAGAGGGGCTTGTACATCTGCACAACATGTCTTTTAAAGTTTGAACTTATCTTATTGAATTTTTGAGTTATAGCAGTTTTTACGTTTTTATTGCTCCAAAAGCCTTTTCAGCCCATGAACAGTTGTGTGCGTTTCGAAAAAAGAGCAAGAGCTATTCAAACCCTTTTTGCTGGGCAAGTAGGACCTGTAAATCTACACAATACATAGTTTAAAGTTTGAGTCTATCATATTAGGTTTTTGATTTATAGCTGTTTTTGTGTCTATTGCTTCAAAAGCATTTTCAGATAATTTGTGTGTTCTGAAGAAACTACAAGAGATATCTAACCCAAACTTTCTGTGCAAGAGGGGCTTGTACATCTGCACAACATATTTTTTAAAGTTTGAACTTATCTTATTGCATTTTTGAGTTATAGCAGTTTTTAAGTTTTTATTGCTCCAAAAGCCTTTTCAGCCCATGAACAGTTGTTTGTGAGTTTTCGAAAAAAGTGCAAAAGCTATTCGAACCCTTTTTGCTGGGCAAGTAGGACCTGTAAATCTACACAATACATAGTTTAAAGTTTGAGTCTATCATATTAGGTTTTGGATTTATAGCTGTTTTTGTGTCTATTGCTTCAAAAACATTTTCAGATATTTTGTGTGTTCTGAAGAAACTACAAGAGATATCTAACCCAAACTTTCTGTGCAAGAGGGGCTTGTACATCTGCACAACATGTCTTTTAAAGTTTGAACTTATCTTATTGAATTTTTGAGTTATAGCAGTTTTTACGTTTTTATTGCTCCAAAAGCCTTTTCAGCCCATGAACAGTTGTGTGCGTTTCGAAAAAAGAGCAAGAGCTATTCAAACCCTTTTTGCTGAGCAAGTAGGACCTGTAAATCTACACAATACATAGTTTAAAGTTTGAGTCTATCATATTAGGTTTTTGATTTATAGCTGTTTTTGTGTCTATTGCTTCAAAAGCATTTTCAGATAATTTGTGTGTTCTGAAGAAACTACAAGAGATATCTAACCCAAACTTTCTGTGCAAGAGGGGCTTGTACATCTGCACAACATATTTTTTAAAGTTTGAACTTATCTTATTGCATTTTTGAGTTATAGCAGTTTTAACGTTTTTATTGCTCCAAAAGCCTTTTCAGCCCATGAACAGTTGTTTGTGAGTTTTCGAAAAAAGTGCAAAAGCTATTCGAACCCTTTTTGCTGGGCAAGTAGGACCTGTAAATCTACACAATACATAGTTTAAAGTTTGAGTCTATCATATTAGGTTTTGGATTTATAGCTGTTTTTGTGTCTATTGCTTCAAAAACATTTTCAGATATTTTGTGTGTTCTGAAGAAACTACAAGAGATATCTAACCCAAACTTTCTGTGCAAGAGGGGCTTGTACATCTGCACAACATGTCTTTTAAAGTTTGAACTTATCTTATTGAATTTTTGAGTTATAGCAGTTTTTACGTTTTTATTGCTCCAAAAGCCTTTTCAGCCCATGAACAGTTGTGTGCGTTTCGAAAAAAGAGCAAGAGCTATTCAAACCCTTTTTGCTGAGCAAGTAGGACCTGTAAATCTACACAATACATAGTTTAAAGTTTGAGTCTATCATATTAGGTTTTTGATTTATAGCTGTTTTTGTGTCTATTGCTTCAAAAGCATTTTCAGATAATTTGTGTGTTCTGAAGAAACTACAAGAGATATCTAACCCAAACTTTCTGTGCAAGAGGGGCTTGTACATCTGCACAACATATTTTTTAAAGTTTGAACTTATCTTATTGCATTTTTGAGTTATAGCAGTTTTAACGTTTTTATTGCTCCAAAAGCCTTTTCAGCCCATGATAAGTTGTTTGTGAGTTTTCGAAAAAAGTGCAAAAGCTATTCGAACCCTTTTTGCTGGGCAAGTAGGACCTGTAAATCTACACAATATATAGTTCAAAGTTGGAGTCTATCATATTAGGTTTTGGATTTATAGCTGTTTTTGTGTCTATTGCTTCAAAAGCATTTTTAGATCATTTGTGTGTTCTGAAGAAACTACAAGAGATATCTAACCCAAACTTTCTGTGCAAGAGGGGCTTGTACATCTGCACAACATGTCTTTTAAAGTTTGAACTTATCTTATTGAATTTTTGAGTTATAGCAGTTTTTACGTTTTTATTGCTCCAAAAGCCTTTTCAGCCCATGAACAGTTGTGTGCGTTTCGAAAAAAGTGCAAGAGCTATTCAAACCCTTTTTGCAGGGCAAGTAGGACCTGTAAATCTACACAATACATAGTTTAAAGTTTGAGTCTATCATATTAGTTTTTGGATTTATAGCTGTTTTTGTGTCTATTGCTTCAAAAGCATTTTCAGATAATTTGTGTGTTCTGAAGAAACTACAAGAGATATCTAACCCAAACTTTCTGTGCAAGAGGGGCTTGTACATCTGCAGAACATGTCTTTTAAAGTTTGAACTTATCTTATTGCATTTTTGAGTTATAGCAGTTTTTAAGTTTTTATTGCTCCAAAAGCCTTTTCAGCCCATGAACAGTTGTGTGCGTTTCGAAAAAAGAGCAAGAGCTATTCAAACCCTTTTTGCTGGGCAAGTAGGACCTGTAAATCTACACAATACATAGTTTAAAGTTTGAGTCTATCATATTAGGTTTTTGATTTATAGCTGTTTTTGTGTATATTGCTTCAAAAGCATTTTCAGATAATTTGTGTGTTCTGAAGAAACTACAAGAGATATCTAACCCAAACTTTCTGTGCAAGAGGGGCTTGTACATCTGCAGAACATGTCTTTTAAAGTTTGAACTTATCTTATTGCATTTTTGAGTTATAGCAGTTTTTAAGTTTGTATTGCTCCAAAAGCCTTTTCAGCCCATGAACAGTTGTGTGCGTTTCGAAAAAAAGTGAAAGAGCTATTCAAACCCTTTTTGCTAGGCAAGTAGGACCTGTAAATCTACACAATACATAGTTTAAA
This sequence comes from Eucyclogobius newberryi, assembly GCF_026437365.1. Classification (NCBI taxonomy): domain Eukaryota; kingdom Metazoa; phylum Chordata; class Actinopteri; order Gobiiformes; family Gobiidae; genus Eucyclogobius; species Eucyclogobius newberryi. The sequence continues at coordinate 510,589 of NW_027316001.1, forward strand.
GTTTGAGTCTATCATATTAGGTTTTGGATTTATAGCTGTTTTTGTGTCTATTGCTTCAAAAACATTTTCAGATATTTTGTGTGTTCTGAAGAAACTACAAGAGATATCTAACCCAAACTTTCTGTGCAAGAGGGGCTTGTACATCTGCACAACATGTCTTTTAAAGTTTGAACTTATCTTATTGAATTTTTGAGTTATAGCAGTTTTTACGTTTTTATTGCTCCAAAAGCCTTTTCAGCCCATGAACAGTTGTGTGCGTTTCGAAAAAAGAGCAAGAGCTATTCAAACCCTTTTTGCTGGGCAAGTAGGACCTGTAAATCTACACAATACATAGTTTAAAGTTTGAGTCTATCATATTAGGTTTTTGATTTATAGCTGTTTTTGTGTCTATTGCTTCAAAAGCATTTTCAGATAATTTGTGTGTTCTGAAGAAACTACAAGAGATATCTAACCCAAACTTTCTGTGCAAGAGGGGCTTGTACATCTGCACAACATATTTTTTAAAGTTTGAACTTATCTTATTGCATTTTTGAGTTATAGCAGTTTTTAAGTTTTTATTGCTCCAAAAGCCTTTTCAGCCCATGAACAGTTGTTTGTGAGTTTTCGAAAAAAGTGCAAAAGCTATTCGAACCCTTTTTGCTGGGCAAGTAGGACCTGTAAATCTACACAATACATAGTTTAAAGTTTGAGTCTATCATATTAGGTTTTGGATTTATAGCTGTTTTTGTGTCTATTGCTTCAAAAACATTTTCAGATAATTTGTGTGTTCTGAAGAAACTACAAGAGATATCTAACCCAAACTTTCTGTGCAAGAGGGGCTTGTACATCTGCACAACATGTCTTTTAAAGTTTGAACTTATCTTATTGAATTTTTGAGTTATAGCAGTTTTTACGTTTTTATTGCTCCAAAAGCCTTTTCAGCCCATGAACAGTTGTGTGCGTTTCGAAAAAAGTGCAAGAGCTATTCAAACCCTTTTTGCAGGGCAAGTAGGACCTGTAAATCTACACAATATATAGTTTAAAGTTTGAGTCTATCATATTAGGTTTTTGATTTATAGCTGTTTTTGTGTCTATTGCTTCAAAAGCATTTTCAGATAATTTGTGTGTTCTGAAGAAACTACAAGAGATATCTAACCCAAACTTTCTGTGCAAGAGGGGCTTGTACATCTGCAGAACATGTCTTTTAAAGTTTGAACTTATCTTATTGCATTTTTGAGTTATAGCAGTTTTTAAGTTTTTATTGCTCCAAAAGCCTTTTCAGCCCATGAACAGTTGTGTGCGTTTCGAAAAAAGAGCAAGAGCTATTCAAACCCTTTTTGGTGGGCAAGTAGGACCTGTAAATCTACACAATACATAGTTTAAAGTTTGAGTCTATCATATTAGGTTTTTGATTTATAGCTGTTTTTGTGTCTATTGCTTCAAAAGCATTTTCAGATAATTTGTGTGTTCTGAAGAAACTACAAGAGATATCTAACCCAAACTTTCTGTGCAAGAGGGGCTTGTACATCTGCAGAACATGTCTTTTAAAGTTTGAACTTATCTTATTGCATTTTTGAGTTATAGCAGTTTTTAAGTTTTTATTGCTCCAAAAGCCTTTTCAGCCCATGAACAGTTGTGTGCGTTTCGAAAAAAAGTGAAAGAGCTATTCAAACCCTTTTTGCTAGGCAAGTAGGACCTGTAAATCTACACAATACATAGTTTAAAGTTTGAGTCTATCATATTAGGTTTTGGATTTATAGCTGTTTTTGTGTCTATTGCTTCAAAAACATTTTCAGATATTTTGTGTGTTCTGAAGAAACTACAAGAGATATCTAACCCAAACTTTCTGTGCAAGAGGGGCTTGTACATCTGCACAACATGTCTTTTAAAGTTTGAACTTATCTTATTGAATTTTTGAGTTATAGCAGTTTTTACGTTTTTATTGCTCCAAAAGCCTTTTCAGCCCATGAACAGTTGTGTGCGTTTCGAAAAAAGAGCAAGAGCTATTCAAACCCTTTTTGCTGGGCAAGTAGGACCTGTAAATCTACACAATACATAGTTTAAAGTTTGAGTCTATCATATTAGGTTTTTGATTTATAGCTGTTTTTGTGTCTATTGCTTCAAAAGCATTTTCAGATAATTTGTGTGTTCTGAAGAAACTACAAGAGATATCTAACCCAAACTTTCTGTGCAAGAGGGGCTTGTACATCTGCACAACATATTTTTTAAAGTTTGAACTTATCTTATTGCATTTTTGAGTTATAGCAGTTTTTAAGTTTTTATTGCTCCAAAAGCCTTTTCAGCCCATGAACAGTTGTTTGTGAGTTTTCGAAAAAAGTGCAAAAGCTATTCGAACCCTTTTTGCTGGGCAAGTAGGACCTGTAAATCTACACAATACATAGTTTAAAGTTTGAGTCTATCATATTAGGTTTTGGATTTATAGCTGTTTTTGTGTCTATTGCTTCAAAAACATTTTCAGATATTTTGTGTGTTCTGAAGAAACTACAAGAGATATCTAACCCAAACTTTCTGTGCAAGAGGGGCTTGTACATCTGCACAACATGTCTTTTAAAGTTTGAACTTATCTTATTGAATTTTTGAGTTATAGCAGTTTTTACGTTTTTATTGCTCCAAAAGCCTTTTCAGCCCATGAACAGTTGTGTGCGTTTCGAAAAAAGAGCAAGAGCTATTCAAACCCTTTTTGCTGAGCAAGTAGGACCTGTAAATCTACACAATACATAGTTTAAAGTTTGAGTCTATCATATTAGGTTTTTGATTTATAGCTGTTTTTGTGTCTATTGCTTCAAAAGCATTTTCAGATAATTTGTGTGTTCTGAAGAAACTACAAGAGATATCTAACCCAAACTTTCTGTGCAAGAGGGGCTTGTACATCTGCACAACATATTTTTTAAAGTTTGAACTTATCTTATTGAATTTTTGAGTTATAGCAGTTTTTACGTTTTTATTGCTCCAAAAGCCTTTTCAGCCCATGAACAGTTGTGTGCGTTTCGAAAAAAGAGCAAGAGCTATTCAAACCCTTTTTGCTGAGCAAGTAGGACCTGTAAATCTACACAATACATAGTTTAAAGTTTGAGTCTATCATATTAGGTTTTTGATTTATAGCTGTTTTTGTGTCTATTGCTTCAAAAGCATTTTCAGATAATTTGTGTGTTCTGAAGAAACTACAAGAGATATCTAACCCAAACTTTCTGTGCAAGAGGGGCTTGTACATCTGCACAACATATTTTTTAAAGTTTGAACTTATCTTATTGCATTTTTGAGTTATAGCAGTTTTAACGTTTTTATTGCTCCAAAAGCCTTTTCAGCCCATGATAAGTTGTTTGTGAGTTTTCGAAAAAAGTGCAAAAGCTATTCGAACCCTTTTTGCTGGGCAAGTAGGACCTGTAAATCTACACAATATATAGTTCAAAGTTGGAGTCTATCATATTAGGTTTTGGATTTATAGCTGTTTTTGTGTCTATTGCTTCAAAAGCATTTTTAGATCATTTGTGTTTTCTGAAGAAACTACAAGAGATATCTAACCCAAACTTTCTGTGCAAGAGGGGCTTGTACATCTGCACAACATGTCTTTTAAAGTTTGAACTTATCTTATTGAATTTTTGAGTTATAGCAGTTTTTACGTTTTTATTGCTCCAAAAGCCTTTTCAGCCCATGAACAGTTGTGTGCGTTTCGAAAAAAGTGCAAGAGCTATTCAAACCCTTTTTGCAGGGCAAGTAGGACCTGTAAATCTACACAATACATAGTTTAAAGTTTGAGTCTATCATATTAGTTTTTGGATTTATAGCTGTTTTTGTGTCTATTGCTTCAAAAGCATTTTCAGATAATTTGTGTGTTCTGAAGAAACTACAAGAGATATCTAACCCAAACTTTCTGTGCAAGAGGGGCTTGTACATCTGCAGAACATGTCTTTTAAAGTTTGAACTTATCTTATTGCATTTTTGAGTTATAGCAGTTTTTAAGTTTTTATTGCTCCAAAAGCCTTTTCAGCCCATGAACAGTTGTGTGCGTTTCGAAAAAAGAGCAAGAGCTATTCAAACCCTTTTTGCTGGGCAAGTAGGACCTGTAAATCTACACAATACATAGTTTAAAGTTTGAGTCTATCATATTAGGTTTTTGATTTATAGCTGTTTTTGTGTATATTGCTTCAAAAGCATTTTCAGATAATTTGTGTGTTCTGAAGAAACTACAAGAGATATCTAACCCAAACTTTCTGTGCAAGAGGGGCTTGTACATCTGCAGAACATGTCTTTTAAAGTTTGAACTTATCTTATTGCATTTTTGAGTTATAGCAGTTTTTAAGTTTTTATTGCTCCAAAAGCCTTTTCAGCCCATGAACAGTTGTGTGCGTTTCGAAAAAAAGTGAAAGAGCTATTCAAACCCTTTTTGCTAGGCAAGTAGGACCTGTAAATCTACACAATACATAGTTTAAAGTTTGAGTCTATCATATTAGGTTTTGGATTTATAGCTGTTTTTGTGTCTATTGCTTCAAAAACATTTTCAGATATTTTGTGTGTTCTGAAGAAACTACAAGAGATATCTAACCCAAACTTTCTGTGCAAGAGGGGCTTGTACATCTGCACAACATGTCTTTTAAAGTTTGAACTTATCTTATTGAATTTTTGAGTTATAGCAGTTTTTACGTTTTTATTGCTCCAAAAGCCTTTTCAGCCCATGAACAGTTGTGTGCGTTTCGAAAAAAGAGCAAGAGCTATTCAAACCCTTTTTGCTGGGCAAGTAGGACCTGTAAATCTACACAATACATAGTTTAAAGTTTGAGTCTATCATATTAGGTTTTTGATTTATAGCTGTTTTTGTGTCTATTGCTTCAAAAGCATTTTCAGATAATTTGTGTGTTCTGAAGAAACTACAAGAGATATCTAACCCAAACTTTCTGTGCAAGAGGGGCTTGTACATCTGCACAACATATTTTTTAAAGTTTGAACTTATCTTATTGCATTTTTGAGTTATAGCAGTTTTTAAGTTTTTATTGCTCCAAAAGCCTTTTCAGCCCATGAACAGTTGTTTGTGAGTTTTCGAAAAAAGTGCAAAAGCTATTCGAACCCTTTTTGCTGGGCAAGTAGGACCTGTAAATCTACACAATACATAGTTTAAAGTTTGAGTCTATCATATTAGGTTTTGGATTTATAGCTGTTTTTGTGTCTATTGCTTCAAAAACATTTTCAGATAATTTGTGTGTTCTGAAGAAACTACAAGAGATATCTAACCCAAACTTTCTGTGCAAGAGGGGCTTGTACATCTGCACAACATGTCTTTTAAAGTTTGAACTTATCTTATTGAATTTTTGAGTTATAGCAGTTTTTACGTTTTTATTGCTCCAAAAGCCTTTTCAGCCCATGAACAGTTGTGTGCGTTTCGAAAAAAGTGCAAGAGCTATTCAAACCCTTTTTGCAGGGCAAGTAGGACCTGTAAATCTACACAATACATAGTTTAAAGTTTGAGTCTATCATATTAGGTTTTTGATTTATAGCCGTTTTTGTGTCTATTGCTTCAAAAGCATTTTCAGATAATTTGTGTGTTCTGAAGAAACTACAAGAGATATCTAACCCAAACTTTCTGTGCAAGAGGGGCTTGTACATCTGCACAACATATTTTTTAAAGTTTGAACTTATCTTATTGCATTTTTGAGTTATAGCAGTTTTTAAGTTTTTATTGCTCCAAAAGCCTTTTCAGCCCATGAACAGTTGTGTGCGTTTCGAAAAAAAGTGAAAGAGCTATTCAAACCCTTTTTGCTAGGCAAGTAGGACCTGTAAATCTACACAATACATAGTTTAAAGTTTGAGTCTATCATATTAGGTTTTGGATTTATAGCTGTTTTTGTGTCTATTGCTTCAAAAGCATTTTCAGATAATTTGTGTGTTCTGAAGAAACTACAAGAGATATCTAACCCAAACTTTCTGTGCAAGAGGGGCTTGTACATCTGCACAACATGTCTTTTAAAGTTTGAACTTATCTTATTGCATTTTTGAGTTATAGCAGTTTTAACGTTTTTATTGCTCCAAAAGCCTTTTCAGCCCATGAACAGTTGTTTGTGAGTTTCGAAAAAAGTGCAAGAGCTATTCAAACCCTTTTTGCTGGGCAAGTAGGACCTGTAAATCTACACAATATATAGTTTAAAGTTTGAGTCTATCATATTAGGTTTTGGATTTATAGCTGTTTTTGTGTCTATTGCTTCAAAAGCATTTTCAGATAATTTGTGTGTTCTGAAGAAACTACAAGAGATATCTAACCCAAACTTTCTGTGCAAGAGGGGCTTGTACATCTGCACAACATGTCTTTTAAAGTTTGAACTTATCTTATTGCATTTTTGAGTTATAACAGTTTTAACGTTTTTATTGCTCCAAAAGCCTTTTCAGCCCATGAACAGTTGTTTGTGAGTTTCGAAAAAAGTGCAAGAGCTATTCAAACCTTTTTTGCTGGGCAAGTAGGACCTGTAAATCTACACAATATATAGTTTAAAGTTTGAGTCTATCATATTAGGTTTTGGATTTATAGCTGTTTTTGTGTCTATTGCTTCAAAAGCATTTTCAGATAATTTGTGTGTTCTGAAGAAACTACAAGAGATATCTAACCCAAACTTTCTGTGCAAGAGGGGCTTGTACATCTGCACAACATGTCTTTTAAAGTTTGAACTTATCTTATTGAATTTTTGAGTTATAGCAGTTTTTACGTTTTTATTGCTCCAAAAGCCTTTTCAGCCCATGAACAGTTGTGTGCGTTTCGAAAAAAGTGCAAGAGCTATTCAAACCCTTTTTGCAGGGCAAGTAGGACCTGTAAATCTACACAATACATAGTTTAAAGTTTGAGTCTATCATATTAGGTTTTGGATTTATAGCTGTTTTTGTGTCTATTGCTTCAAAAACATTTTCAGATATTTTGTGTGTTCTGAAGAAACTACAAGAGATATCTAACCCAAACTTTCTGTGCAAGAGGGGCTTGTACATCTGCACAACATGTCTTTTAAAGTTTGAACTTATCTTATTGAATTTTTGAGTTATAGCAGTTTTTACGTTTTTATTGCTCCAAAAGCCTTTTCAGCCCATGAACAGTTGTGTGCGTTTCGAAAAAAGTGCAAGAGCTATTCAAACCCTTTTTGCAGGGCAAGTAGGACCTGTAAATCTACACAATACATAGTTTAAAGTTTGAGTCTATCATATTAGGTTTTTGATTTATAGCTGTTTTTGTGTCTATTGCTTCAAAAGCATTTTCAGATAATTTGTGTGTTCTGAAGAAACTACAAGAGATATCTAACCCAAACTTTCTGTGCAAGAGGGGCTTGTACATCTGCAGAACATGTCTTTTAAAGTTTGAACTTATCTTATTGCATTTTTGAGTTATAGCAGTTTTTAAGTTTTTATTGCTCCAAAAGCCTTTTCAGCCCATGAACAGTTGTGTGCGTTTCGAAAAAAAGTGAAAGAGCTATTCAAACCCTTTTTGCTAGGCAAGTAGGACCTGTAAATCTACACAATACATAGTTTAAAGTTTGAGTCTATCATATTAGGTTTTGGATTTATAGCTGTTTTTGTGTCTATTGCTTCAAAAACATTTTCAGATATTTTGTGTGTTCTGAAGAAACTACAAGAGATATCTAACCCAAACTTTCTGTGCAAGAGGGGCTTGTACATCTGCACAACATGTCTTTTAAAGTTTGAACTTATCTTATTGAATTTTTGAGTTATAGCAGTTTTTACGTTTTTATTGCTCCAAAAGCCTTTTCAGCCCATGAACAGTTGTGTGCGTTTCGAAAAAAGAGCAAGAGCTATTCAAACCCTTTTTGCTGGGCAAGTAGGACCTGTAAATCTACACAATACATAGTTTAAAGTTTGAGTCTATCATATTAGGTTTTTGATTTATAGCTGTTTTTGTGTCTATTGCTTCAAAAGCATTTTCAGATAATTTGTGTGTTCTGAAGAAACTACAAGAGATATCTAACCCAAACTTTCTGTGCAAGAGGGGCTTGTACATCTGCACAACATATTTTTTAAAGTTTGAACTTATCTTATTGCATTTTTGAGTTATAGCAGTTTTTAAGTTTTTATTGCTCCAAAAGCCTTTTCAGCCCATGAACAGTTGTTTGTGAGTTTTCGAAAAAAGTGCAAAAGCTATTCGAACCCTTTTTGCTGGGCAAGTAGGACCTGTAAATCTACACAATACATAGTTTAAAGTTTGAGTCTATCATATTAGGTTTTGGATTTATAGCTGTTTTTGTGTCTATTGCTTCAAAAACATTTTCAGATAATTTGTGTGTTCTGAAGAAACTACAAGAGATATCTAACCCAAACTTTCTGTGCAAGAGGGGCTTGTACATCTGCACAACATGTCTTTTAAAGTTTGAACTTATCTTATTGAATTTTTGAGTTATAGCAGTTTTTACGTTTTTATTGCTCCAAAAGCCTTTTCAGCCCATGAACAGTTGTGTGCGTTTCGAAAAAAGTGCAAGAGCTATTCAAACCCTTTTTGCAGGGCAAGTAGGACCTGTAAATCTACACAATACATAGTTTAAAGTTTGAGTCTATCATATTAGGTTTTTGATTTATAGCCGTTTTTGTGTCTATTGCTTCAAAAGCATTTTCAGATAATTTGTGTGTTCTGAAGAAACTACAAGAGATATCTAACCCAAACTTTCTGTGCAAGAGGGGCTTGTACATCTGCACAACATATTTTTTAAAGTTTGAACTTATCTTATTGCATTTTTGAGTTATAGCAGTTTTTAAGTTTTTATTGCTCCAAAAGCCTTTTCAGCCCATGAACAGTTGTGTGCGTTTCGAAAAAAAGTGAAAGAGCTATTCAAACCCTTTTTGCTAGGCAAGTAGGACCTGTAAATCTACACAATACATAGTTTAAAGTTTGAGTCTATCATATTAGGTTTTGGATTTATAGCTGTTTTTGTGTCTATTGCTTCAAAAGCATTTTCAGATAATTTGTGTGTTCTGAAGAAACTACAAGAGATATCTAACCCAAACTTTCTGTGCAAGAGGGGCTTGTACATCTGCACAACATGTCTTTTAAAGTTTGAACTTATCTTATTGCATTTTTGAGTTATAGCAGTTTTAACGTTTTTATTGCTCCAAAAGCCTTTTCAGCCCATGAACAGTTGTTTGTGAGTTTCGAAAAAAGTGCAAGAGCTATTCAAACCCTTTTTGCTGGGCAAGTAGGACCTGTAAATCTACACAATATATAGTTTAAAGTTTGAGTCTATCATATTAGGTTTTGGATTTATAGCTGTTTTTGTGTCTATTGCTTCAAAAGCATTTTCAGATAATTTGTGTGTTCTGAAGAAACTACAAGAGATATCTAACCCAAACTTTCTGTGCAAGAGGGGCTTGTACATCTGCACAACATGTCTTTTAAAGTTTGAACTTATCTTATTGCATTTTTGAGTTATAACAGTTTTAACGTTTTTATTGCTCCAAAAGCCTTTTCAGCCCATGAACAGTTGTTTGTGAGTTTCGAAAAAAGTGCAAGAGCTATTCAAATCTTTTTTGCTGGGCAAGTAGGACCTGTAAATCTACACAATATATAGTTTAAAGTTTGAGTCTATCATATTAGGTTTTGGATTTATAGCTGTTTTTGTGTCTATTGCTTCAAAAGCATTTTCAGATAATTTGTGTGTTCTGAAGAAACTACAAGAGATATCTAACCCAAACTTTCTGTGCAAGAGGGGCTTGTACATCTGCACAACATGTCTTTTAAAGTTTGAACTTATCTTATTGAATTTTTGAGTTATAGCAGTTTTTACGTTTTTATTGCTCCAAAAGCCTTTTCAGCCCATGAACAGTTGTGTGCGTTTCGAAAAAAGTGCAAGAGCTATTCAAACCCTTTTTGCAGGGCAAGTAGGACCTGTAAATCTACACAATACATAGTTTAAAGTTTGAGTCTATCATATTAGGTTTTGGATTTATAGCTGTTTTTGTGTCTATTGCTTCAAAAACATTTTCAGATATTTTGTGTGTTCTGAAGAAACTACAAGAGATATCTAACCCAAACTTTCTGTGCAAGAGGGGCTTGTACATCTGCACAACATGTCTTTTAAAGTTTGAACTTATCTTATTGAATTTTTGAGTTATAGCAGTTTTTACGTTTTTATTGCTCCAAAAGCCTTTTCAGCCCATGAACAGTTGTGTGCGTTTCGAAAAAAGTGCAAGAGCTATTCAAACCCTTTTTGCAGGGCAAGTAGGACCTGTAAATCTACACAATACATAGTTTAAAGTTTGAGTCTATCATATTAGGTTTTTGATTTATAGCTGTTTTTGTGTCTATTGCTTCAAAAGCATTTTCAGATAATTTGTGTGTTCTGAAGAAACTACAAGAGATATCTAACCCAAACTTTCTGTGCAAGAGGGGCTTGTACATCTGCACAACATATTTTTTAAAGTTTGAACTTATCTTATTGCATTTTTGAGTTATAGCAGTTTTTAAGTTTTTATTGCTCCAAAAGCCTTTTCAGCCCATGAACAGTTGTGTGCGTTTCGAAAAAAAGTGAAAGAGCTATTCAAACCCTTTTTGCAGGGCAAGTAGGACCTGTAAATCTACACAATACATAGTTTAAAGTTTGAGTCTATCATATTAGGTTTTTGATTTATAGCTGTTTTTGTGTCTATTGCTTCAAAAGCATTTTCAGATAATTTGTGTGTTCTGAAGAAACTACAAGAGATATCTAACCCAAACTTTCTGTGCAAGAGGGGCTTGTACATCTGCACAACATATTTTTTAAAGTTTGAACTTATCTTATTGCATTTTTGAGTTATAGCAGTTTTAACGTTTTTATTGCTCCAAAAGCCTTTTCAGCCCATGAACAGTTGTTTGTGAGTTTCGAAAAAAGTGCAAGAGCTATTCAAACCCTTTTTGCTGGGCAAGTAGGACCTGTAAATCTACACAATATATAGTTTAAAGTTTGAGTCTATCATATTAGGTTTTGGATTTATAGCTGTTTTTGTGTCTATTGCTTCAAAAGCATTTTCAGATAATTTGTGTGTTCTGAAGAAACTACAAGAGATATCTAACCCAAACTTTCTGTGCAAGAGGGGCTTGTACATCTGCACAACATGTATTTTAAAGTTTGAACTTATCTTATTGAATTTTTGAGTTATAGCAGTTTTTACGTTTTTATTGCTCCAAAAGCCTTTTCAGCCCATGAACAGTTGTGTGCGTTTCGAAAAAAGTGCAAGAGCTATTCAAACCCTTTTTGCAGGGCAAGTAGGACCTGTAAATCTACACAATACATAGTTTAAAGTTTGAGTCTATCATATTAGGTTTTGGATTTATAGCTGTTTTTGTGTCTATTGCTTCAAAAGCATTTTCAGATAATTTGTGTGTTCTGAAGAAACTACAAGAGATATCTAACCCAAACTTTCTGTGCAAGAGGGGCTTGTACATCTGCACAACATGTCTTTTAAAGTTTGAACTTATCTTATTGCATTTTTGAGTTATAGCAGTTTTTACGTTTTTATTGCTCCAAAAGCCTTTTCAGCCCATGAACAGTTGTTTGTGAGTTTCGAAAAAAGTGCAAGAGCTATTCAAACCCTTTTTGCTGGGCAAGTAGGACCTGTAAATCTACACAATATATAGTTTAAAGTTTGAGTCTATCATATTAGGTTTTGGATTTATAGCTGTTTTTGTGTCTATTGCTTCAAAAGCATTTTCAGATAATTTGTGTGTTCTGAAGAAACTACAAGAGATATCTAACCCAAACTTTCTGTGCAAGAGGGGCTTGTACATCTGCACAACATGTCTTTTAAAGTTTGAACTTATCTTATTGCATTTTTGAGTTATAACAGTTTTAACGTTTTTATTGCTCCAAAAGCCTTTTCAGCCCATGAACAGTTGTTTGTGAGTTTCGAAAAAAGTGCAAGAGCTATTCAAACCTTTTTTGCTGGGCAAGTAGGACCTGTAAATCTACACAATATATAGTTTAAAGTTTGAGTCTATCATATTAGGTTTTGGATTTATAGCTGTTTTTGTGTCTATTGCTTCAAAAGCATTTTCAGATAATTTGTGTGTTCTGAAGAAACTACAAGAGATATCTAACCCAAACTTTCTGTGCAAGAGGGGCTTGTACATCTGCACAACATGTCTTTTAAAGTTTGAACTTATCTTATTGAATTTTTGAGTTATAGCAGTTTTTACGTTTTTATTGCTCCAAAAGCCTTTTCAGCCCATGAACAGTTGTGTGCGTTTCGAAAAAAGTGCAAGAGCTATTCAAACCCTTTTTGCAGGGCAAGTAGGACCTGTAAATCTACACAATACATAGTTTAAAGTTTGAGTCTATCATATTAGGTTTTGGATTTATAGCTGTTTTTGTGTCTATTGCTTCAAAAGCATTTTCAGATAATTTGTGTGTTCTGAAGAAACTACAAGAGATATCTAACCCAAACTTTCTGTGCAAGAGGGGCTTGTACATCTGCAGAACATGTCTTTTAAAGTTTGAACTTATCTTATTGCATTTTTGAGTTATAGCAGTTTTTAAGTTTTTATTGCTCCAAAAGCCTTTTCAGCCCATGAACAGTTGTGTGCGTTTCGAAAAAAAGAGAAAGAGCTATTCAAACCCTTTTTGCTAGGCAAGTAGGACCTGTAAATCTACACAATACATAGTTTAAAGTTTGAGTCTATCATATTAGGTTTTGGATTTATAGCTGTTTTTGTGTCTATTGCTTCAAAAACATTTTCAGATATTTTGTGTGTTCTGAAGAAACTACAAGAGATATCTAACCCAAACTTTCTGTGCAAGAGGGGCTTGTACATCTGCACAACATGTCTTTTAAAGTTTGAACTTATCTTATTGAATTTTTGAGTTATAGCAGTTTTTACGTTTTTATTGCTCCAAAAGCCTTTTCAGCCCATGAACAGTTGTGTGCGTTTCGAAAAAAGTGCAAGAGCTATTCAAACCCTTTTTGCAGGGCAAGTAGGACCTGTAAATCTACACAATACATAGTTTAAAGTTTGAGTCTATCATATTAGGTTTTGGATTTATAGCTGTTTTTGTGTCTATTGCTTCAAAAGCATTTTCAGATAATTTGTGTGTTCTGAAGAAACTACAAGAGATATCTAACCCAAACTTTCTGTGCAAGAGGGGCTTGTACATCTGCAGAACATGTCTTTTAAAGTTTGAACTTATCTTATTGCATTTTTGAGTTATAGCAGTTTTTAAGTTTTTATTGCTCCAAAAGCCTTTTCAGCCCATGAACAGTTGTGTGCGTTTCGAAAAAAAGAGAAAGAGCTATTCAAACCCTTTTTGCTAGGCAAGTAGGACCTGTAAATCTACACAATACATAGTTTAAAGTTTGAGTCTATCATATTAGGTTTTGGATTTATAGCTGTTTTTGTGTCTATTGCTTCAAAAACATTTTCAGATATTTTGTGTGTTCTGAAGAAACTACAAGAGATATCTAACCCAAACTTTCTGTGCAAGAGGGGCTTGTACATCTGCACAACATGTCTTTTAAAGTTTGAACTTATCTTATTGCATTTTTGAGTTATAGCAGTTTTAACGTTTTTATTGCTCCAAAAGCCTTTTCAGCCCATGAACAGTTGTTTGTGAGTTTCGAAAAAAGTGCAAGAGCTATTCAAACCCTTTTTGCTGGGCAAGTAGGACCTGTAAATCTACACAATATATAGTTTAAAGTTTGAGTCTATCATATTAGGTTTTGGATTTATAGCTGTTTTTGTGTCTATTGCTTCAAAAGCATTTTCAGATAATTTGTGTGTTCTGAAGAAACTACAAGAGATATCTAACCCAAACTTTCTGTGCAAGAGGGGCTTGTACATCTGCACAACATGTCTTTTAAAGTTTGAACTTATCTTATTGCATTTTTGAGTTATAACAGTTTTAACGTTTTTATTGCTCCAAAAGCCTTTTCAGCCCATGAACAGTTGTTTGTGAGTTTCGAAAAAAGTGCAAGAGCTATTCAAACCCTTTTTGCTGGGCAAGTAGGACCTGTAAATCTACACAATATATAGTTTAAAGTTTGAGTCTATCATATTAGGTTTTGGATTTATAGCTGTTTTTGTGTCTATTGCTTCAAAAGCATTTTCAGATAATTTGTGTGTTCTGAAGAAACTACAAGAGATATCTAACCCAAACTTTCTGTGCAAGAGGGGCTTGTACATCTGCACAACATGTCTTTTAAAGTTTGAACTTATCTTATTGCATTTTTGAGTTATAACAGTTTTAACGTTTTTATTGCTCCAAAAGCCTTTTCAGCCCATGAACAGTTGTTTGTGAGTTTCGAAAAAAGTGCAAGAGCTATTCAAACCTTTTTTGCTGGGCAAGTAGGACCTGTAAATCTACACAATATATAGTTTAAAGTTTGAGTCTATCATATTAGGTTTTGGATTTATAGCTGTTTTTGTGTCTATTGCTTCAAAAGCATTTTCAGATAATTTGTGTGTTCTGAAGAAACTACAAGAGATATCTAACCCAAACTTTCTGTGCAAGAGGGGCTTGTACATCTGCACAACATGTCTTTTAAAGTTTGAACTTATCTTATTGAATTTTTGAGTTATAGCAGTTTTTACGTTTTTATTGCTCCAAAAGCCTTTTCAGCCCATGAACAGTTGTGTGCGTTTCGAAAAAAGTGCAAGAGCTATTCAAACCCTTTTTGCAGGGCAAGTAGGACCTGTAAATCTACACAATACATAGTTTAAAGTTTGAGTCTATCATATTAGGTTTTGGATTTATAGCTGTTTTTGTGTCTATTGCTTCAAAAGCATTTTCAGATAATTTGTGTGTTCTGAAGAAACTACAAGAGATATCTAACCCAAACTTTCTGTGCAAGAGGGGCTTGTACATCTGCAGAACATGTCTTTTAAAGTTTGAACTTATCTTATTGCATTTTTGAGTTATAGCAGTTTTTAAGTTTTTATTGCTCCAAAAGCCTTTTCAGCCCATGAACAGTTGTGTGCGTTTCGAAAAAAAGAGAAAGAGCTATTCAAACCCTTTTTGCTAGGCAAGTAGGACCTGTAAATCTACACAATACATAGTTTAAAGTTTGAGTCTATCATATTAGGTTTTGGATTTATAGCTGTTTTTGTGTCTATTGCTTCAAAAACATTTTCAGATATTTTGTGTGTTCTGAAGAAACTACAAGAGATATCTAACCCAAACTTTCTGTGCAAGAGGGGCTTGTACATCTGCACAACATGTCTTTTAAAGTTTGAACTTATCTTATTGCATTTTTGAGTTATAGCAGTTTTAACGTTTTTATTGCTCCAAAAGCCTTTTCAGCCCATGAACAGTTGTTTGTGAGTTTCGAAAAAAGTGCAAGAGCTATTCAAACCCTTTTTGCTGGGCAAGTAGGACCTGTAAATCTACACAATATATAGTTTAAAGTTTGAGTCTATCATATTAGGTTTTGGATTTATAGCTGTTTTTGTGTCTATTGCTTCAAAAGCATTTTCAGATAATTTGTGTGTTCTGAAGAAACTACAAGAGATATCTAACCCAAACTTTCTGTGCAAGAGGGGCTTGTACATCTGCACAACATGTCTTTTAAAGTTTGAACTTATCTTATTGCATTTTTGAGTTATAACAGTTTTAACGTTTTTATTGCTCCAAAAGCCTTTTCAGCCCATGAACAGTTGTGTGCGTTTCGAAAAAAGTGCAAGAGCTATTCAAACCCTTTTTGCAGGGCAAGTAGGACCTGTAAATCTACACAATACATAGTTTAAAGTTTGAGTCTATCATATTAGGTTTTGGATTTATAGCTGTTTTTGTGTCTATTGCTTCAAAAGAATTTTCAGATAATTTGTGTGTTCTGAAGAAACTACAAGAGATATCTAACCCAAACTTTCTGTGCAAGAGGGGCTTGTACATCTGCAGAACATGTCTTTTAAAGTTTGAACTTATCTTATTGCATTTTTGAGTTATAGCAGTTTTTAATTTTTTATTGCTCCAAAAGCCTTTTCAGCCCATGAACAGTTGTGTGCGTTTCGAAAAAAAGTGAAAGAGCTATTCAAACCCTTTTTGCTAGGCAAGTAGGACCTGTAAATCTACACAATACATAGTTTAAAGTTTGAGTCTATCATATTAGGTTTTGGATTTATAGCTGTTTTTGTGTCTATTGCTTCAAAAACATTTTCAGATATTTTGTGTGTTCTGAAGAAACTACAAGAGATATCTAACCCAAACTTTCTGTGCAAGAGGGGCTTGTACATCTGCACAACATGTCTTTTAAAGTTTGAACTTATCTTATTGAATTTTTGAGTTATAGCAGTTTTTACGTTTTTATTGCTCCAAAAGCCTTTTCAGCCCATGAACAGTTGTGTGCGTTTCGAAAAAAGAGCAAGAGCTATTCAAACCCTTTTTGCTGGGCAAGTAGGACCTGTAAATCTACACAATACATAGTTTAAAGTTTGAGTCTATCATATTAGGTTTTTGATTTATAGCTGTTTTTGTGTCTATTGCTTCAAAAGCATTTTCAGATAATTTGTGTGTTCTGAAGAAACTACAAGAGATATCTAACCCAAACTTTCTGTGCAAGAGGGGCTTGTACATCTGCACAACATATTTTTTAAAGTTTGAACTTATCTTATTGCATTTTTGAGTTATAGCAGTTTTAACGTTTTTATTGCTCCAAAAGCCTTTTCAGCCCATGAACAGTTGTTTGTGAGTTTTCGAAAAAAGTGCAAAAGCTATTCGAACCCTTTTTGCTGGGCAAGTAGGACCTGTAAATCTACACAATATATAGTTCAAAGTTGGAGTCTATCATATTAGGTTTTGGATTTATAGCTGTTTTTGTGTCTATTGCTTCAAAAGCATTTTTAGATCATTTGTGTGTTCTGAAGAAACTACAAGAGATATCTAACCCAAACTTTCTGTGCAAGAGGGGCTTGTACATCTGCACAACATGTCTTTTAAAGTTTGAACTTATCTTATTGCATTTTTTAGTTATAGCAGTTTTTAAGTTTTTATTGCTCCAAAAGCCTTTTCAGCCCATGAACAGTTGTGTGCGTTTCGAAAAAAAGTGCAAGAGCTATTCAAACCCTTTTTGCTGGGCAAGTAGGACCTGTAAATCTACACAATACATAGTTCAAAGTTTTAGTCTATCATATTAGGTTTTGGATTTATAGCTGTTTTTGTGTCTATTGCTTCAAAAGCATTTTCAGATAATTTGTGTGTTCTGAAGAAACTACAAGAGATATCTAACCCAAACTTTCTGTGCAAGAGGGGCTTGTACATCTGCACAACATGTCTTTTAAAGTTTGAACTTATCTTATTGCATTTTTGAGTTATGGCAGTTTTAAGTTTTTATTGCTCCAAAAGCCTTTTCAGCCCATGAACAGTTGTGTGCGTTTCGAAAAAAAGTGAAAGAGCTATTCAAACCCTTTTTGCTAGGCAAGTAGGACCTGTAAATCTACACAATACATAATTTAAAGTTTGAGTCTATCATATTAGGTTTTGGATTTATAGCTGTTTTTGTGTCTATTGCTTAAAAAACATTTTCAGATAATTTGTGTGTTCTGAAGAAACTACAAGAGATATCTAACCCAAACTTTCTGTGCATGAGGGGCTTGTACATCTGCAGAACATGTCTTTTAAAGTTTGAACTTATCTTATTGCATTTTTGAGTTATAGCAGTTTTTAAGTTTTTATTGCTCCAAAAGCCTTTTCAGCCCATGAACAGTTGTGTGCGTTTCGAAAAAAAGTGCAAGAGCTATTCAAACCCTTTTTGCTGGGCAAGTAGGACCTGTAAATCTACACAATACATAGTTCAAAGTTTGAGTCTATCATATTAGGTTTTGGATTTATAGCTGTTTTTGTGTCTATTGCTTCAAAAGCATTTTCAGATAATTTGTGTGTTCTGAAGAAACTACAAGAGATATCTAACCCAAACTTTCTGTGCAAGAGGGGCTTGTACATCTGCACAACATGTCTTTTAAAGTTTGAACTTATCTTATTGAATTTTTGAGTTATAGCAGTTTTTACGTTTTTATTGCTCCAAAAGCCTTTTCAGCCCATGAACAGTTGTGTGCGTTTCGAAAAAAGTGCAAGAGCTATTCAAACCCTTTTTGCAGGGCAAGTAGGACCTGTAAATCTACACAATACATAGTTTAAAGTTTGAGTCTATCATATTAGGTTTTGGATTTATAGCTGTTTTTGTGTCTATTGCTTCAAAAGCATTTTCAGATAATTTGTGTGTTCTGAAGAAACTACAAGAGATATCTAACCCAAACTTTCTGTGCAAGAGGGGCTTGTACATCTGCAGAACATGTCTTTTAAAGTTTGAACTTATCTTATTGCATTTTTGAGTTATAGCAGTTTTTAAGTTTTTATTGCTCCAAAAGCCTTTTCAGCCCATGAACAGTTGTGTGCGTTTCGAAAAAAAGTGCAAGAGCTATTCAAACCCTTTTTGCTGGGCAAGTAGGACCTGTAAATCTACACAATACATAGTTTAAAGTTTGAGTCTATCATATTAGGTTTTTGATTTATAGCTGTTTTTGTGTCTATTGCTTCAAAAGCATTTTCAGATAATTTGTGTGTTCTGAAGAAACTACAAGAGATATCTAACCCAAACTTTCTGTGCAAGAGGGGCTTGTACATCTGCACAACATATTTTTTAAAGTTTGAACTTATCTTATTGCATTTTTGAGTTATAGCAGTTTTTAAGTTTTTATTGCTCCAAAAGCCTTTTCAGCCCATGAACAGTTGAGTGCGTTTCGAAAAAAAGTGAAAGAGCTATTCAAACCCTTTTTGCTAGGCAAGTAGGACCTGTAAATCTACACAATACATAGTTTAAAGTTTGAGTCTATCATATTAGGTTTTGGATTTATAGCTGTTTTTGTGTCTATTGCTTCAAAAACATTTTCAGATATTTTGTGTGTTCTGAAGAAACTACAAGAGATATCTAACCCAAACTTTCTGTGCAAGAGGGGCTTGTACATCTGCACAACATGTCTTTTAAAGTTTGAACTTATCTTATTGCATTTTTGAGTTATAGCAGTTTTAACGTTTTTATTGCTCCAAAAGCCTTTTCAGCCCATGAACAGTTGTTTGTGAGTTTCGAAAAAAGTGCAAGAGCTATTCAAACCCTTTTTGCTAGGCAAGTAGGACCTGTAAATCTACACAATACATAGTTTAAAGTTTGAGTCTATCATATTAGGTTCTGGATTTATAGCTGTTTTTGTGTCTATTGCTTCAAAAACATTTTCAGATATTTTGTGTGTTCTGAAGAAACTACAAGAGATATCTAACCCAAACTTTCTGTGCAAGAGGGGCTTGTACATCTGCACAACATGTCTTTTAAAGTTTGAACTTATCTTATTGCATTTTTGAGTTATAGCAGTTTTAACGTTTTTATTGCTCCAAAAGCCTTTTCAGCCCATGAACAGTTGTTTGTGAGTTTCGAAAAAAGTGCAAGAGCTATTCAAACCCTTTTTGCTGGGCAAGTAGGACCTGTAAATCTACACAATACATAGTTCAAAGTTTTAGTCTATCATATTAGGTTTTGGATTTATAGCTGTTTTTGTGTCTATTGCTTCAAAAGCATTTTCAGATAATTTGTGTGTTCTGAAGAAACTACAAGAGATATCTAACCCAAACTTTCTGTGCAAGAGGGGCTTGTACATCTGCACAACATATTTTTTAAAGTTTGAACTTATCTTATTGCATTTTTGAGTTATAGCAGTTTTTAAGTTTTTATTGCTCCAAAAGCCTTTTCAGCCCATGAACAGTTGTTTGTGAGTTTCGAAAAAAGTGCAAGAGCTATTCAAACCCTTTTTGCTGGGCAAGTAGGACCTGTAAATCTACACAATATATAGTTTAAAGTTTGAGTCTATCATATTAGGTTTTGGATTTATAGCTGTTTTTGTGTCTATTGCTTCAAAAGCATTTTCAGATAATTTGTGTGTTCTGAAGAAACTACAAGAGATATCTAACCCAAACTTTCTGTGCAAGAGGGGCTTGTACATTTGCACAACATGTCTTTTAAAGTTTGAACTTATCTTATTGCATTTTTGAGTTATGGCAGTTTTAAGTTTTTATTGCTCCAAAAGCCTTTTCAGCCCATGAACAGTTGTGTGCGTTTCGAAAAAAAGTGAAAGAGCTATTCAAACCCTTTTTGCTAGGCAAGTAGGACCTGTAAATCTACACAATACATAATTTAAAGTTTGAGTCTATCATATTAGGTTTTGGATTTATAGCTGTTTTTGTGTCTATTGCTTAAAAAACATTTTCAGATAATTTGTGTGTTCTGAAGAAACTACAAGAGATATCTAACCCAAACTTTCTGTGCATGAGGGGCTTGTACATCTGCAGAACATGTCTTTTAAAGTTTGAACTTATCTTATTGCATTTTTGAGTTATAGCAGTTTTTAAGTTTTTATTGCTCCAAAAGCCTTTTCAGCCCATGAACAGTTGTGTGCGTTTCGAAAAAAAGTGCAAGAGCTATTCAAACCCTTTTTGCTGGGCAAGTAGGACCTGTAAATCTACACAATACATAGTTTAAAGTTTGAGTCTATCATATTAGGTTTTTGATTTATAGCTGTTTTTGTGTCTATTGCTTCAAAAGCATTTTCAGATAATTTGTGTGTTCTGAAGAAACTACAAGAGATATCTAACCCAAACTTTCTGTGCAAGAGGGGCTTGTACATCTGCACAACATATTTTTTAAAGTTTGAACTTATCTTATTGCATTTTTGAGTTATAGCAGTTTTTAAGTTTTTATTGCTCCAAAAGCCTTTTCAGCCCATGAACAGTTGTGTGCGTTTCGAAAAAAAGTGAAAGAGCTATTCAAACCCTTTTTGCTAGGCAAGTAGGACCTGTAAATCTACACAATACATAGTTTAAAGTTTGAGTCTATCATATTAGGTTTTGGATTTATAGCTGTTTTTGTGTCTATTGCTTCAAAAACATTTTCAGATATTTTGTGTGTTCTGAAGAAACTACAAGAGATATCTAACCCAAACTTTCTGTGCAAGAGGGGCTTGTACATCTGCACAACATGTCTTTTAAAGTTTGAACTTATCTTATTGCATTTTTGAGTTATAGCAGTTTTAACGTTTTTATTGCTCCAAAAGCCTTTTCAGCCCATGAACAGTTGTTTGTGAGTTTCGAAAAAAGTGCAAGAGCTATTCAAACCCTTTTTGCTGGGCAAGTAGGACCTGTAAATCTACACAATATATAGTTTAAAGTTTGAGTCTATCATATTAGGTTTTGGATTTATAGCTGTTTTTGTGTCTATTGCTTCAAAAGCATTTTCAGATAATTTGTGTGTTCTGAAGAAACTACAAGAGATATCTAACCCAAACTTTCTGTGCAAGAGGGGCTTGTACATCTGCACAACATGTCTTTTAAAGTTTGAACTTATCTTATTGCATTTTTGAGTTATAACAGTTTTAACGTTTTTATTGCTCCAAAAGCCTTTTCAGCCCATGAACAGTTGTTTGTGAGTTTCGAAAAAAGTGCAAGAGCTATTCAAACCTTTTTTGCTGGGCAAGTAGGACCTGTAAATCTACACAATATATAGTTTAAAGTTTGAGTCTATCATATTAGGTTTTGGATTTATAGCTGTTTTTGTGTCTATTGCTTCAAAAGCATTTTCAGATAATTTGTGTGTTCTGAAGAAACTACAATAGATATCTAACCCAAACTTTCTGTGCAAGAGGGGCTTGTACATCTGCACAACATGTCTTTTAAAGTTTGAACTTATCTTATTGAATTTTTGAGTTATAGCAGTTTTTACGTTTTTATTGCTCCAAAAGCCTTTTCAGCCCATGAACAGTTGTGTGCGTTTCGAAAAAAGTGCAAGAGCTATTCAAACCCTTTTTGCAGGGCAAGTAGGACCTGTAAATCTACACAATACATAGTTTAAAGTTTGAGTCTATCATATTAGGTTTTGGATTTATAGCTGTTTTTGTGTCTATTGCTTCAAAAGCATTTTCAGATAATTTGTGTGTTCTGAAGAAACTACAAGAGATATCTAACCCAAACTTTCTGTGCAAGAGGGGCTTGTACATCTGCACAACATATTTTTTAAAGTTTGAACTTATCTTATTGCATTTTTGAGTTATAGCAGTTTTTAAGTTTTTATTGCTCCAAAAGCCTTTTCAGCCCATGAACAGTTGTGTGCGTTTCGAAAAAAAGTGAAAGAGCTATTCAAACCCTTTTTGCTAGGCAAGTAGGACCTGTAAATCTACACAATACATAGTTTAAAGTTTGAGTCTATCATATTAGGTTTTGGATTTATAGCTGTTTTTGTGTCTATTGCTTCAAAAACATTTTCAGATATTTTGTGTGTTCTGAAGAAACTACAAGAGATATCTAACCCAAACTTTCTGTGCAAGAGGGGCTTGTACATCTGCACAACAGGTCTTTTAAAGTTTGAACTTATCTTATTGAATTTTTGAGTTATAGCAGTTTTTACGTTTTTATTGCTCCAAAAGCCTTTTCAGCCCATGAACAGTTGTGTGCGTTTCGAAAAAAGAGCAAGAGCTATTCAAACCCTTTTTGCTGGGCAAGTAGGACCTGTAAATCTACACAATACATAGTTTAAAGTTTGAGTCTATCATATTAGGTTTTTGATTTATAGCTGTTTTTGTGTCTATTGCTTCAAAAGCATTTTCAGATAATTTGTGTGTTCTGAAGAAACTACAAGAGATATCTAACCCAAACTTTCTGTGCAAGAGGGGCTTGTACATCTGCACAACATATTTTTTAAAGTTTGAACTTATCTTATTGCATTTTTGAGTTATAGCAGTTTTAACGTTTTTATTGCTCCAAAAACCTTTTCAGCCCATGAACAGTTGTTTGTGAGTTTCGAAAAAAGTGCAAGAGCTATTCAAACCCTTTTTGCTGGGCAAGTAGGACCTGTAAATCTACACAATATATAGTTTAAAGTTTGAGTCTATCATATTAGGTTTTGGATTTATAGCTGTTTTTGTGTCTATTGCTTCAAAAGCATTTTCAGATAATTTGTGTGTTCTGAAGAAACTACAAGAGATATCTAACCCAAAGTTTCTGTGCAAGAGGGGCTTGTACATCTGCACAACATGTCTTTTAAAGTTTGAACTTATCTTATTGCATTTTTGAGTTATAACAGTTTTAACGTTTTTATTGCTCCAAAAGCCTTTTCAGCCCATGAACAGTTGTTTGTGAGTTTCGAAAAAAGTGCAAGAGCTATTCAAACCTTTTTTGCTGGGCAAGTAGGACCTGTAAATCTACACAATATATAGTTTAAAGTTTGAGTCTATCATATTAGGTTTTGGATTTATAGCTGTTTTTGTGTCTATTGCTTCAAAAGCATTTTCAGATAATTTGTGTGTTCTGAAGAAACTACAAGAGATATCTAACCCAAACTTTCTGTGCAAGAGGGGCTTGTACATCTGCACAACATGTATTTTAAAGTTTGAACTTATCTTATTGAATTTTTGAGTTATAGCAGTTTTTACGTTTTTATTGCTCCAAAAGCCTTTTCAGCCCATGAACAGTTGTGTGCGTTTCGAAAAAAGTGCAAGAGCTATTCAAACCCTTTTTGCAGGGCAAGTAGGACCTGTAAATCTACACAATACATAGTTTAAAGTTTGAGTCTATCATATTAGGTTTTGGATTTATAGCTGTTTTTGTGTCTATTGCTTCAAAAGCATTTTCAGATAATTTGTGTGTTCTGAAGAAACTACAAGAGATATCTAACCCAAACTTTCTGTGCAAGAGGGGCTTGTACATCTGCACAACATGTCTTTTAAAGTTTGAACTTATCTTATTGCATTTTTGAGTTATAGCAGTTTTAACGTTTTTATTGCTCCAAAAGCCTTTTCAGCCCATGAACAGTTGTTTGTGAGTTTCGAAAAAAGTGCAAGAGCTATTCAAACCCTTTTTGCTGGGCAAGTAGGACCTGTAAATCTACACAATATATAGTTTAAAGTTTGAGTCTATCATATTAGGTTTTGGATTTATAGCTGTTTTTGTGTCTATTGCTTCAAAAGCATTTTCAGATAATTTGTGTGTTCTGAAGAAACTACAAGAGATATCTAACCCAAACTTTCTGTGCAAGAGGGGCTTGTACATCTGCACAACATGTCTTTTAAAGTTTGAACTTATCTTATTGCATTTTTGAGTTATAACAGTTTTAACGTTTTTATTGCTCCAAAACCCTTTTCAGCCCATGAACAGTTGTTTGTGAGTTTCGAAAAAAGTGCAAGAGCTATTCAAACCTTTTTTGCTGGGCAAGTAGGACCTGTAAATCTACACAATATATAGTTTAAAGTTTGAGTCTATCATATTAGGTTTTGGATTTATAGCTGTTTTTGTGTCTATTGCTTCAAAAGCATTTTCAGATAATTTGTGTGTTCTGAAGAAACTACAAGAGATATCTAACCCAAACTTTCTGTGCAAGAGGGGCTTGTACATCTGCACAACATGTCTTTTAAAGTTTGAACTTATCTTATTGAATTTTTGAGTTATAGCAGTTTTTACGTTTTTATTGCTCCAAAAGCCTTTTCAGCCCATGAACAGTTGTGTGCGTTTCGAAAAAAGTGCAAGAGCTATTCAAACCCTTTTTGCAGGGCAAGTAGGACCTGTAAATCTACACAATACATAGTTTAAAGTTTGAGTCTATCATATTAGGTTTTGGATTTATAGCTGTTTTTGTGTCTATTGCTTCAAAAGCATTTTCAGATAATTTGTGTGTTCTGAAGAAACTACAAGAGATATCTAACCCAAACTTTCTGTGCAAGAGGGGCTTGTACATCTGCAGAACATGTCTTTTAAAGTTTGAACTTATCTTATTGCATTTTTGAGTTATAGCAGTTTTTAAGTTTTTATTGCTCCAAAAGCCTTTTCAGCCCATGAACAGTTGTGTGCGTTTCGAAAAAAAGTGAAAGAGCTATTCAAACACTTTTTGCTAGGCAAGTAGGACCTGTAAATCTACACAATACATAGTTTAAAGTTTGAGTCTATCATATTAGGTTTTGGATTTATAGCTGTTTTTGTGTCTATTGCTTCAAAAACATTTTCAGATATTTTGTGTGTTCTGAAGAAACTACAAGAGATATCTAACCCAAACTTTCTGTGCAAGAGGGGCTTGTACATCTGCACAACATGTCTTTTAAAGTTTGAACTTATCTTATTGAATTTTTGAGTTATAGCAGTTTTTACGTTTTTATTGCTCCAAAAGCCTTTTCAGCCCATGAACAGTTGTGTGCGTTTCGAAAAAAGAGCAAGAGCTATTCAAACCCTTTTTGCTGGGCAAGTAGGACCTGTAAATCTACACAATACATAGTTTAAAGTTTGAGTCTATCATATTAGGTTTTTGATTTATAGCTGTTTTTGTGTCTATTGCTTCAAAAGCATTTTCAGATAATTTGTGTGTTCTGAAGAAACTACAAGAGATATCTAACCCAAACTTTCTGTGCAAGAGGGGCTTGTACATCTGCACAACATATTTTTTAAAGTTTGAACTTATCTTATTGCATTTTTGAGTTATAGCAGTTTTTAAGTTTTTATTGCTCCAAAAGCCTTTTCAGCCCATGAACAGTTGTTTGTGAGTTTTCGAAAAAAGTGCAAAAGCTATTCGAACCCTTTTTGCTGGGCAAGTAGGACCTGTAAATCTACACAATATATAGTTCAAAGTTTGGAGTCTATCATATTAGGTTTTGGATTTATAGCTGTTTTTGTGTCTATTGCTTCAAAAGCATTTTTAGATCATTTGTGTGTTCTGAAGAAACTACAAGAGATATCTAACCCAAACTTTCTGTGCAAGAGGGGCTTGTACATCTGCACAACATGTCTTTTAAAGTTTGAACTTATCTTATTGCATTTTTGAGTTATAGCAGTTTTAAAGTTTTTATTGCTCCAAAAGCCTTTTCAGCCCATGAACAGTTGTTTGTGAGTTTCGAAAAAAGTGCAAGAGCTATTCAAACCCTTTTTGCTGGGCAAGTAGGACCTGTAAATCTACACAATATATAGTTTAAAGTTTGAGTCTATCATATTAGGTTTTGGATTTATAGCTGTTTTTGTGTCTATTGCTTCAAAAGCATTTTCAGATAATTTGTGTGTTCTGAAGAAACTACAAGAGATATCTAACCCAAACTTTCTGTGCAAGAGGGGCTTGTACATCTGCAGAACATGTCTTTTAAAGTTTGAACTTATCTTATTGCATTTTTGAGTTATGGCAGTTTTAAGTTTTTATTGCTCCAAAAGCCTTTTCAGCCCATGAACAGTTGTGTGCGTTTCGAAAAAAGTGCAAGAGCTATTCAAACCCTTTTTGCAGGGCAAGTAGGACCTGTAAATCTACACAATACATAGTTTAAAGTTTGAGTCTATCATATTAGGTTTTGGATTTATAGCTGTTTTTGTGTCTATTGCTTCAAAAGCATTTTCAGATAATTTGTGTGTTCTGAAGAAACTACAAGAGATATCTAACCCAAACTTTCTGTGCAAGAGGGGCTTGTACATCTGCACAACATATTTTTTAAAGTTTGAACTTATCTTATTGCATTTTTGAGTTATAGCAGTTTTTAAGTTTTTATTGCTCCAAAAGCCTTTTCAGCCCATGAACAGTTGTGTGCGTTTCGAAAAAAAGTGAAAGAGCTATTCAAACCCTTTTTGCTAGGCAAGTAGGACCTGTAAATCTACACAATACATAGTTTAAAGTTTGAGTCTATCATATTAGGTTTTGGATTTATAGCTGTTTTTGTGTCTATTGCTTCAAAAACATTTTCAGATATTTTGTGTGTTCTGAAGAAACTACAAGAGATATCTAACCCAAACTTTCTGTGCAAGAGGGGCTTGTACATCTGCACAACATGTCTTTTAAAGTTTGAACTTATCTTATTGAATTTTTGAGTTATAGCAGTTTTTACGTTTTTATTGCTCCAAAAGCCTTTTCAGCCCATGAACAGTTGTGTGCGTTTCGAAAAAAGAGCAAGAGCTATTCAAACCCTTTTTGCTGGGCAAGTAGGACCTGTAAATCTACACAATACATAGTTTAAAGTTTGAGTCTATCATATTAGGTTTTTGATTTATAGCTGTTTTTGTGTCTATTGCTTCAAAAGCATTTTCAGATAATTTGTGTGTTCTGAAGAAACTACAAGAGATATCTAACCCAAACTTTCTGTGCAAGAGGGGCTTGTACATCTGCACAACATATTTTTTAAAGTTTAAACTTATCTTATTGCATTTTTGAGTTATAGCAGTTTTAACGTTTTTATTGCTCCAAAAGCCTTTTCAGCCCATGAACAGTTGTTTGTGAGTTTTCGAAAAAAGTGCAAAAGCTATTCGAACCCTTTTTGCTGGGCAAGTAGGACCTGTAAATCTACACAATATATAGTTCAAAGTTGGAGTCTATCATATTAGGTTTTGGATTTATAGCTGTTTTTGTGTCTATTGCTTCAAAAGCATTTTTAGATCATTTGTGTGTTCTGAAGAAACTACAAGAGATATCTAACCCAAACTTTCTGTGCAAGAGGGGCTTGTACATCTGCACAACATGTCTTTTAAAGTTTGAACTTATCTTATTGCATTTTTGAGTTATAGCAGTTTTTACGTTTTTATTGCTCCAAAAGCCTTTTCAGCCCATGAACAGTTGTGTGCGTTTCGAAAAAAGTGCAAGAGCTATTCAAACCCTTTTTGCAGGGCAAGTAGGACCTGTAAATCTACACAATACATAGTTTAAAGTTTGAGTCTATCATATTAGGTTTTTGATTTATAGCTGTTTTTGTGTCTATTGCTTCAAAAGCATTTTCAGATAATTTGTGTGTTCTGAAGAAACTACAAGAGATATCTAACCCAAACTTTCTGTGCAAGAGGGGCTTGTACATCTGCACAACATATTTTTTAAAGTTTGAACTTATCTTATTGCATTTTTGAGTTATAGCAGTTTTTAAGTTTTTATTGCTCCAAAAGCCTTTTCAGCCCATGAACAGTTGTGTGCGTTTCGAAAAAAAGTGAAAGAGCTATTCAAACCCTTTTTGCAGGGCAAGTAGGACCTGTAAATCTACACAATACATAGTTTAAAGTTTGAGTCTATCATATTAGGTTTTGGATTTATAGCTGTTTTTGTGTCTATTGCTTCAAAAGCATTTTCAGATAATTTGTGTGTTCTGAAGAAACTACAAGAGATATCTAACCCAAACTTTCTGTGCAAGAGGGGCTTGTACACCTGCACAACATGTCTTTTAAAGTTTGAACTTATCTTATTGCATTTTTGAGTTATAGCAGTTTTAACGTTTTTATTGCTCCAAAAGCCTTTTCAGCCCATGAACAGTTGTTTGTGAGTTTCGAAAAAAGTGCAAGAGCTATTCAAACCCTTTTTGCTGGGCAAGTAGGATCTGTAAATCTACACAATATATAGTTTAAAGTTTGAGTCTATCATATTAGGTTTTGGATTTATAGCTGTTTTTGTGTCTATTGCTTCAAAAGCATTTTCAGATAATTTGTGTGTTCTGAAGAAACTACAAGAGATATCTAACCCAAACTTTCTGTGCAAGAGGGGCTTGTACATCTGCACAACATGTCTTTTAAAGTTTGAACTTATCTTATTGCATTTTTGAGTTATAACAGTTTTAACGTTTTTATTGCTCCAAAAGCCTTTTCAGCCCATGAACAGTTGTTTGTGAGTTTCGAAAAAAGTGCAAGAGCTATTCAAACCTTTTTTGCTGGGCAAGTAGGACCTGTAAATCTACACAATATATAGTTTAAAGTTTGAGTCTATCATATTAGGTTTTGGATTTATAGCTGTTTTTGTGTCTATTGCTTCAAAAGCATTTTCAGATAATTTGTGTGTTCTGAAGAAACTACAAGAGATATCTAACCCAAACTTTCTGTGCAAGAGGGGCTTGTACATCTGCACAACATGTCTTTTAAAGTTTGAACTTATCTTATTGAATTTTTGAGTTATAGCAGTTTTTACGTTTTTATTGCTCCAAAAGCCTTTTCAGCCCATGAACAGTTGTGTGCGTTTCGAAAAAAGTGCAAGAGCTATTCAAACCCTTTTTGCAGGGCAAGTAGGACCTGTAAATCTACACAATACATAGTTTAAAGTTTGAGTCTATCATATTAGGTTTTGGATTTATAGCTGTTTTTGTGTCTATTGCTTCAAAAGCATTTTCAGATAATTTGTGTGTTCTGAAGAAACTACAAGAGATATCTAACCCAAACTTTCTGTGCAAGAGGGGCTTGTACATCTGCACAACATATTTTTTAAAGTTTGAACTTATCTTATTGCATTTTTGAGTTATAGCAGTTTTTAAGTTTTTATTGCTCCAAAAGCCTTTTCAGCCCATGAACAGTTGTGTGCGTTTCGAAAAAAAGTGAAAGAGCTATTCAAACCCTTTTTGCTAGGCAAGTAGGACCTGTAAATCTACACAATACATAGTTTAAAGTTTGAGTCTATCATATTAGGTTTTGGATTTATAGCTGTTTTTGTGTCTATTGCTTCAAAAACATTTTCAGATATTTTGTGTGTTCTGAAGAAACTACAAGAGATATCTAACCCAAACTTTCTGTGCAAGAGGGGCTTGTACATCTGCACAACATGTCTTTTAAAGTTTGAACTTATCTTATTGAATTTTTGAGTTATAGCAGTTTTTACGTTTTTATTGCTCCAAAAGCCTTTTCAGCCCATGAACAGTTGTGTGCGTTTCGAAAAAAGAGCAAGAGCTATTCAAACCCTTTTTGCTGGGCAAGTAGGACCTGTAAATCTACACAATACATAGTTTAAAGTTTGAGTCTATCATATTAGGTTTTTGATTTATAGCTGTTTTTGTGTCTATTGCTTCAAAAGCATTTTCAGATAATTTGTGTGTTCTGAAGAAACTACAAGAGATATCTAACCCAAACTTTCTGTGCAAGAGGGGCTTGTACATCTGCACAACATATTTTTTAAAGTTTGAACTTATCTTATTGCATTTTTGAGTTATAGCAGTTTTAACGTTTTTATTGCTCCAAAAGCCTTTTCAGCCCATGAACAGTTGTTTGTGAGTTTCGAAAAAAGTGCAAGAGCTATTCAAACCCTTTTTGCTGGGCAAGTAGGACCTGTAAATCTACACAATATATAGTTTAAAGTTTGAGTCTATCATATTAGGTTTTGGATTTATAGCTGTTTTTGTGTCTATTGCTTCAAAAGCATTTTCAGATAATTTGTGTGTTCTGAAGAAACTACAAGAGATATCTAACCCAAACTTTCTGTGCAAGAGGGGCTTGTACATCTGCACAACATGTATTTTAAAGTTTGAACTTATCTTATTGAATTTTTGAGTTATAGCAGTTTTTACGTTTTTATTGCTCCAAAAGCCTTTTCAGCCCATGAACAGTTGTGTGCGTTTCGAAAAAAGTGCAAGAGCTATTCAAACCCTTTTTGCAGGGCAAGTAGGACCTGTAAATCTACACAATACATAGTTTAAAGTTTGAGTCTATCATATTAGGTTTTGGATTTATAGCTGTTTTTGTGTCTATTGCTTCAAAAGCATTTTCAGATAATTTGTGTGTTCTGAAGAAACTACAAGAGATATCTAACCCAAACTTTCTGTGCAAGAGGGGCTTGTACATCTGCACAACATGTCTTTTAAAGTTTGAACTTATCTTATTGCATTTTTGAGTTATAGCAGTTTTAACGTTTTTATTGCTCCAAAAGCCTTTTCAGCCCATGAACAGTTGTTTGTGAGTTTCGAAAAAAGTGCAAGAGCTATTCAAACCCTTTTTGCTGGGCAAGTAGGACCTGTAAATCTACACAATATATAGTTTAAAGTTTGAGTCTATCATATTAGGTTTTGGATTTATAGCTGTTTTTGTGTCTATTGCTTCAAAAGCATTTTCAGATAATTTGTGTGTTCTGAAGAAACTACAAGAGATATCTAACCCAAACTTTCTGTGCAAGAGGGGCTTGTACATCTGCACAACATGTCTTTTAAAGTTTGAACTTATCTTATTGCATTTTTGAGTTATAACAGTTTTAACGTTTTTATTGCTCCAAAAGCCTTTTCAGCCCATGAACAGTTGTTTGTGAGTTTCGAAAAAAGTGCAAGAGCTATTCAAACCTTTTTTGCTGGGCAAGTAGGACCTGTAAATCTACACAATATATAGTTTAAAGTTTGAGTCTATCATATTAGGTTTTGGATTTATAGCTGTTTTTGTGTCTATTGCTTCAAAAGCATTTTCAGATAATTTGTGTGTTCTGAAGAAACTACAAGAGATATCTAACCCAAACTTTCTGTGCAAGAGGGGCTTGTACATCTGCACAACATGTCTTTTAAAGTTTGAACTTATCTTATTGAATTTTTGAGTTATAGCAGTTTTTACGTTTTTATTGCTCCAAAAGCCTTTTCAGCCCATGAACAGTTGTGTGCGTTTCGAAAAAAGTGCAAGAGCTATTCAAACCCTTTTTGCAGGGCAAGTAGGACCTGTAAATCTACACAATACATAGTTTAAAGTTTGAGTCTATCATATTAGTTTTTGGATTTATAGCTGTTTTTGTGTCTATTGCTTCAAAAGCATTTTCAGATAATTTGTGTGTTCTGAAGAAACTACAAGAGATATCTAACCCAAACTTTCTGTGCAAGAGGGGCTTGTACATCTGCAGAACATGTCTTTTAAAGTTTGAACTTATCTTATTGCATTTTTGAGTTATAGCAGTTTTTAAGTTTTTATTGCTCCAAAAGCCTTTTCAGCCCATGAACAGTTGTGTGCGTTTCGAAAAAAAGTGAAAGAGCTATTCAAACCCTTTTTGCTAGGCAAGTAGGACCTGTAAATCTACACAATACATAGTTTAAAGTTTGAGTCTATCATATTAGGTTTTGGATTTATAGCTGTTTTTGTGTCTATTGCTTCAAAAACATTTTCAGATATTTTGTGTGTTCTGAAGAAACTACAAGAGATATCTAACCCAAACTTTCTGTGCAAGAGGGGCTTGTACATCTGCACAACATGTCTTTTAAAGTTTGAACTTATCTTATTGAATTTTTGAGTTATAGCAGTTTTTACGTTTTTATTGCTCCAAAAGCCTTTTCAGCCCATGAACAGTTGTGTGCGTTTCGAAAAAAGAGCAAGAGCTATTCAAACCCTTTTTGCTGGGCAAGTAGGACCTGTAAATCTACACAATACATAGTTTAAAGTTTGAGTCTATCATATTAGGTTTTTGATTTATAGCTGTTTTTGTGTCTATTGCTTCAAAAGCATTTTCAGATAATTTGTGTGTTCTGAAGAAACTACAAGAGATATCTAACCCAAACTTTCTGTGCAAGAGGGGCTTGTACATCTGCAGAACATGTCTTTTAAAGTTTGAACTTATCTTATTGCATTTTTGAGTTATAGCAGTTTGTAAGTTTTTATTGCTCCAAAAGCCTTTTCAGCCCATGAACAGTTGTGTGCGTTTCGAAAAAAAGTGAAAGAGCTAATCAAACCCTTTTTGCTAGGCAAGTAGGACCTGTAAATCTACACAATAAATAGTTTAAAGTTTGAGTCTATCATATTAGGTTTTGGATTTATAGCTGTTTTTGTGTCTATTGCTTCAAAAACATTTTCAGATAATTTGTGTGTTCTGAAGAAACTACAAGAGATATCTAACCCAAACTTTCTGTGCAAGAGGGGCTTGTACATCTGCACAACATGTCTTTTAAAGTTTGAACTTATCTTATTGAATTTTTGAGTTATAGCAGTTTTTACGTTTTTATTGCTCCAAAAGCCTTTTCAGCCCATGAACAGTTGTGTGCGTTTCGAAAAAAAGTGAAAGAGCTATTCAAACCCTTTTTGCTAGGCAAGTAGGACCTGTAAATCTACACAATACATAGTTTAAAGTTTGAGTCTATCATATTAGGTTTTGGATTTATAGCTGTTTTTGTGTCTATTGCTTCAAAAACATTTTCAGATATTTTGTGTGTTCTGAAGAAACTACAAGAGATATCTAACCCAAACTTTCTGTGCAAGAGGGGCTTGTACATCTGCACAACATGTCTTTTAAAGTTTGAACTTATCTTATTGCATTTTTGAGTTATAGCAGTTTTTACGTTTTTATTGCTCCAAAAGCCTTTTCAGCCCATGAACAGTTGTGTGCGTTTCGAAAAAAGTGCAAGAGCTATTCAAACCCTTTTTGCAGGGCAAGTAGGACCTGTAAATCTACACAATACATAGTTTAAAGTTTGAGTCTATCATATTAGGTTTTTGATTTATAGCTGTTTTTGTGTCTATTGCTTCAAAAGCATTTTCAGATAATTTGTGTGTTCTGAAGAAACTACAAGAGATATCTAACCCAAACTTTCTGTGCAAGAGGGGCTTGTACATCTGCACAACATATTTTTTAAAGTTTGAACTTATCTTATTGCATTTTTGAGTTATAGCAGTTTTTAAGTTTTTATTGCTCCAAAAGCCTTTTCAGCCCATGAACAGTTGTGTGCGTTTCGAAAAAAAGTGAAAGAGCTATTCAAACCCTTTTTGCAGGGCAAGTAGGACCTGTAAATCTACACAATACATAGTTTAAAGTTTGAGTCTATCATATTAGGTTTTGGATTTATAGCTGTTTTTGTGTCTATTGCTTCAAAAGCATTTTCAGATAATTTGTGTGTTCTGAAGAAACTACAAGAGATATCTAACCCAAACTTTCTGTGCAAGAGGGGCTTGTACACCTGCACAACATGTCTTTTAAAGTTTGAACTTATCTTATTGCATTTTTGAGTTATAGCAGTTTTAACGTTTTTATTGCTCCAAAAGCCTTTTCAGCCCATGAACAGTTGTTTGTGAGTTTCGAAAAAAGTGCAAGAGCTATTCAAACCCTTTTTGCTGGGCAAGTAGGATCTGTAAATCTACACAATATATAGTTTAAAGTTTGAGTCTATCATATTAGGTTTTGGATTTATAGCTGTTTTTGTGTCTATTGCTTCAAAAGCATTTTCAGATAATTTGTGTGTTCTGAAGAAACTACAAGAGATATCTAACCCAAACTTTCTGTGCAAGAGGGGCTTGTACATCTGCACAACATGTCTTTTAAAGTTTGAACTTATCTTATTGCATTTTTGAGTTATAGCAGTTTTAACGTTTTTATTGCTCCAAAAGCCTTTTCAGCCCATGAACAGTTGTTTGTGAGTTTCGAAAAAAGTGCAAGAGCTATTCAAACCTTTTTTGCTGGGCAAGTAGGACCTGTAAATCTACACAATATATAGTTTAAAGTTTGAGTCTATCATATTAGGTTTTGGATTTATAGCTGTTTTTGTGTCTATTGCTTCAAAAGCATTTTCAGATAATTTGTGTGTTCTGAAGAAACTACAAGAGATATCTAACCCAAACTTTCTGTGCAAGAGGGGCTTGTACATCTGCACAACATGTCTTTTAAAGTTTGAACTTATCTTATTGAATTTTTGAGTTATAGCAGTTTTTACGTTTTTATTGCTCCAAAAGCCTTTTCAGCCCATGAACAGTTGTGTGCGTTTCGAAAAAAGTGCAAGAGCTATTCAAACCCTTTTTGCAGGGCAAGTAGGACCTGTAAATCTACACAATACATAGTTTAAAGTTTGAGTCTATCATATTAGGTTTTGGATTTATAGCTGTTTTTGTGTCTATTGCTTCAAAAGCATTTTCAGATAATTTGTGTGTTCTGAAGAAACTACAAGAGATATCTAACCCAAACTTTCTGTGCAAGAGGGGCTTGTACATCTGCACAACATATTTTTTAAAGTTTGAACTTATCTTATTGCATTTTTGAGTTATAGCAGTTTTTAAGTTTTTATTGCTCCAAAAGCCTTTTCAGCCCATGAACAGTTGTGTGCGTTTCGAAAAAAAGTGAAAGAGCTATTCAAACCCTTTTTGCTAGGCAAGTAGGACCTGTAAATCTACACAATACATAGTTTAAAGTTTGAGTCTATCATATTAGGTTTTGGATTTATAGCTGTTTTTGTGTCTATTGCTTCAAAAACATTTTCAGATATTTTGTGTGTTCTGAAGAAACTACAAGAGATATCTAACCCAAACTTTCTGTGCAAGAGGGGCTTGTACATCTGCACAACATGTCTTTTAAAGTTTGAACTTATCTTATTGAATTTTTGAGTTATAGCAGTTTTTACGTTTTTATTGCTCCAAAAGCCTTTTCAGCCCATGAACAGTTGTGTGCGTTTCGAAAAAAGAGCAAGAGCTATTCAAACCCTTTTTGCTGGGCAAGTAGGACCTGTAAATCTACACAATACATAGTTTAAAGTTTGAGTCTATCATATTAGGTTTTTGATTTATAGCTGTTTTTGTGTCTATTGCTTCAAAAGCATTTTCAGATAATTTGTGTGTTCTGAAGAAACTACAAGAGATATCTAACCCAAACTTTCTGTGCAAGAGGGGCTTGTACATCTGCACAACATATTTTTTAAAGTTTGAACTTATCTTATTGCATTTTTGAGTTATAGCAGTTTTAACGTTTTTATTGCTCCAAAAGCCTTTTCAGCCCATGAACAGTTGTTTGTGAGTTTCGAAAAAAGTGCAAGAGCTATTCAAACCCTTTTTGCTGGGCAAGTAGGACCTGTAAATCTACACAATATATAGTTTAAAGTTTGAGTCTATCATATTAGGTTTTGGATTTATAGCTGTTTTTGTGTCTATTGCTTCAAAAGCATTTTCAGATAATTTGTGTGTTCTGAAGAAACTACAAGAGATATCTAACCCAAACTTTCTGTGCAAGAGGGGCTTGTACATCTGCACAACATGTATTTTAAAGTTTGAACTTATCTTATTGAATTTTTGAGTTATAGCAGTTTTTACGTTTTTATTGCTCCAAAAGCCTTTTCAGCCCATGAACAGTTGTGTGCGTTTCGAAAAAAGTGCAAGAGCTATTCAAACCCTTTTTGCAGGGCAAGTAGGACCTGTAAATCTACACAATACATAGTTTAAAGTTTGAGTCTATCATATTAGGTTTTGGATTTATAGCTGTTTTTGTGTCTATTGCTTCAAAAGCATTTTCAGATAATTTGTGTGTTCTGAAGAAACTACAAGAGATATCTAACCCAAACTTTCTGTGCAAGAGGGGCTTGTACATCTGCACAACATGTCTTTTAAAGTTTGAACTTATCTTATTGCATTTTTGAGTTATAGCAGTTTTAACGTTTTTATTGCTCCAAAAGCCTTTTCAGCCCATGAACAGTTGTTTGTGAGTTTCGAAAAAAGTGCAAGAGCTATTCAAACCCTTTTTGCTGGGCAAGTAGGACCTGTAAATCTACACAATATATAGTTTAAAGTTTGAGTCTATCATATTAGGTTTTGGATTTATAGCTGTTTTTGTGTCTATTGCTTCAAAAGCATTTTCAGATAATTTGTGTGTTCTGAAGAAACTACAAGAGATATCTAACCCAAACTTTCTGTGCAAGAGGGGCTTGTACATCTGCACAACATGTCTTTTAAAGTTTGAACTTATCTTATTGCATTTTTGAGTTATAACAGTTTTAACGTTTTTATTGCTCCAAAAGCCTTTTCAGCCCATGAACAGTTGTTTGTGAGTTTCGAAAAAAGTGCAAGAGCTATTCAAACCTTTTTTGCTGGGCAAGTAGGACCTGTAAATCTACACAATATATAGTTTAAAGTTTGAGTCTATCATATTAGGTTTTGGATTTATAGCTGTTTTTGTGTCTATTGCTTCAAAAGCATTTTCAGATAATTTGTGTGTTCTGAAGAAACTACAAGAGATATCTAACCCAAACTTTCTGTGCAAGAGGGGCTTGTACATCTGCACAACATGTCTTTTAAAGTTTGAACTTATCTTATTGAATTTTTGAGTTATAGCAGTTTTTACGTTTTTATTGCTCCAAAAGCCTTTTCAGCCCATGAACAGTTGTGTGCGTTTCGAAAAAAGTGCAAGAGCTATTCAAACCCTTTTTGCAGGGCAAGTAGGACCTGTAAATCTACACAATACATAGTTTAAAGTTTGAGTCTATCATATTAGTTTTTGGATTTATAGCTGTTTTTGTGTCTATTGCTTCAAAAGCATTTTCAGATAATTTGTGTGTTCTGAAGAAACTACAAGAGATATCTAACCCAAACTTTCTGTGCAAGAGGGGCTTGTACATCTGCAGAACATGTCTTTTAAAGTTTGAACTTATCTTATTGCATTTTTGAGTTATAGCAGTTTTTAAGTTTTTATTGCTCCAAAAGCCTTTTCAGCCCATGAACAGTTGTGTGCGTTTCGAAAAAAAGTGAAAGAGCTATTCAAACCCTTTTTGCTAGGCAAGTAGGACCTGTAAATCTACACAATACATAGTTTAAAGTTTGAGTCTATCATATTAGGTTTTGGATTTATAGCTGTTTTTGTGTCTATTGCTTCAAAAACATTTTCAGATATTTTGTGTGTTCTGAAGAAACTACAAGAGATATCTAACCCAAACTTTCTGTGCAAGAGGGGCTTGTACATCTGCACAACATGTCTTTTAAAGTTTGAACTTATCTTATTGAATTTTTGAGTTATAGCAGTTTTTACGTTTTTATTGCTCCAAAAGCCTTTTCAGCCCATGAACAGTTGTGTGCGTTTCGAAAAAAGAGCAAGAGCTATTCAAACCCTTTTTGCTGGGCAAGTAGGACCTGTAAATCTACACAATACATAGTTTAAAGTTTGAGTCTATCATATTAGGTTTTTGATTTATAGCTGTTTTTGTGTCTATTGCTTCAAAAGCATTTTCAGATAATTTGTGTGTTCTGAAGAAACTACAAGAGATATCTAACCCAAACTTTCTGTGCAAGAGGGGCTTGTACATCTGCAGAACATGTCTTTTAAAGTTTGAACTTATCTTATTGCATTTTTGAGTTATAGCAGTTTGTAAGTTTTTATTGCTCCAAAAGCCTTTTCAGCCCATGAACAGTTGTGTGCGTTTCGAAAAAAAGTGAAAGAGCTAATCAAACCCTTTTTGCTAGGCAAGTAGGACCTGTAAATCTACACAATAAATAGTTTAAAGTTTGAGTCTATCATATTAGGTTTTGGATTTATAGCTGTTTTTGTGTCTATTGCTTCAAAAACATTTTCAGATAATTTGTGTGTTCTGAAGAAACTACAAGAGATATCTAACCCAAACTTTCTGTGCAAGAGGGGCTTGTACATCTGCACAACATGTCTTTTAAAGTTTGAACTTATCTTATTGAATTTTTGAGTTATAGCAGTTTTTACGTTTTTATTGCTCCAAAAGCCTTTTCAGCCCATGAACAGTTGTGTGCGTTTCGAAAAAAAGTGAAAGAGCTATTCAAACCCTTTTTGCTAGGCAAGTAGGACCTGTAAATCTACACAATACATAGTTTAAAGTTTGAGTCTATCATATTAGGTTTTGGATTTATAGCTGTTTTTGTGTCTATTGCTTCAAAAACATTTTCAGATATTTTGTGTGTTCTGAAGAAACTACAAGAGATATCTAACCCAAACTTTCTGTGCAAGAGGGGCTTGTACATCTGCACAACATGTCTTTTAAAGTTTGAACTTATCTTATTGAATTTTTGAGTTATAGCAGTTTTTACGTTTTTATTGCTCCAAAAGCCTTTTCAGCCCATGAACAGTTGTGTGCGTTTCGAAAAAAGAGCAAGAGCTATTCAAACCCTTTTTGCTGGGCAAGTAGGACCTGTAAATCTACACAATACATAGTTTAAAGTTTGAGTCTATCATATTAGGTTTTTGATTTATAGCTGTTTTTGTGTCTATTGCTTCAAAAGCATTTTCAGATAATTTGTGTGTTCTGAAGAAACTACAAGAGATATCTAACCCAAACTTTCTGTGCAAGAGGGGCTTGTACATCTGCACAACATATTTTTTAAAGTTTGAACTTATCTTATTGCATTTTTGAGTTATAGCAGTTTTAACGTTTTTATTGCTCCAAAAGCCTTTTCAGCCCATGAACAGTTGTTTGTGAGTTTCGAAAAAAGTGCAAGAGCTATTCAAACCCTTTTTGCTGGGCAAGTAGGACCTGTAAATCTACACAATATATAGTTTAAAGTTTGAGTCTATCATATTAGGTTTTGGATTTATAGCTGTTTTTGTGTCTATTGCTTCAAAAGCATTTTCAGATAATTTGTGTGTTCTGAAGAAACTACAAGAGATATCTAACCCAAACTTTCTGTGCAAGAGGGGCTTGTACATCTGCACAACATGTATTTTAAAGTTTGAACTTATCTTATTGAATTTTTGAGTTATAGCAGTTTTTACGTTTTTATTGCTCCAAAAGCCTTTTCAGCCCATGAACAGTTGTGTGCGTTTCGAAAAAAGTGCAAGAGCTATTCAAACCCTTTTTGCAGGGCAAGTAGGACCTGTAAATCTACACAATACATAGTTTAAAGTTTGAGTCTATCATATTAGGTTTTGGATTTATAGCTGTTTTTGTGTCTATTGCTTCAAAAGCATTTTCAGATAATTTGTGTGTTCTGAAGAAACTACAAGAGATATCTAACCCAAACTTTCTGTGCAAGAGGGGCTTGTACATCTGCACAACATGTCTTTTAAAGTTTGAACTTATCTTATTGCATTTTTGAGTTATAGCAGTTTTAACGTTTTTATTGCTCCAAAAGCCTTTTCAGCCCATGAACAGTTGTTTGTGAGTTTCGAAAAAAGTGCAAGAGCTATTCAAACCCTTTTTGCTGGGCAAGTAGGACCTGTAAATCTACACAATATATAGTTTAAAGTTTGAGTCTATCATATTAGGTTTTGGATTTATAGCTGTTTTTGTGTCTATTGCTTCAAAAGCATTTTCAGATAATTTGTGTGTTCTGAAGAAACTACAAGAGATATCTAACCCAAACTTTCTGTGCAAGAGGGGCTTGTACATCTGCACAACATGTCTTTTAAAGTTTGAACTTATCTTATTGCATTTTTGAGTTATAACAGTTTTAACGTTTTTATTGCTCCAAAAGCCTTTTCAGCCCATGAACAGTTGTTTGTGAGTTTCGAAAAAAGTGCAAGAGCTATTCAAACCTTTTTTGCTGGGCAAGTAGGACCTGTAAATCTACACAATATATAGTTTAAAGTTTGAGTCTATCATATTAGGTTTTGGATTTATAGCTGTTTTTGTGTCTATTGCTTCAAAAGCATTTTCAGATAATTTGTGTGTTCTGAAGAAACTACAAGAGATATCTAACCCAAACTTTCTGTGCAAGAGGGGCTTGTACATCTGCACAACATGTCTTTTAAAGTTTGAACTTATCTTATTGAATTTTTGAGTTATAGCAGTTTTTACGTTTTTATTGCTCCAAAAGCCTTTTCAGCCCATGAACAGTTGTGTGCGTTTCGAAAAAAGTGCAAGAGCTATTCCAACCCTTTTTGCAGGGCAAGTAGGACCTGTAAATCTACACAATACATAGTTTAAAGTTTGAGTCTATCATATTAGTTTTTGGATTTATAGCTGTTTTTGTGTCTATTGCTTCAAAAGCATTTTCAGATAATTTGTGTGTTCTGAAGAAACTACAAGAGATATCTAACCCAAACTTTCTGTGCAAGAGGGGCTTGTACATCTGCAGAACATGTCTTTTAAAGTTTGAACTTATCTTATTGCATTTTTGAGTTATAGCAGTTTTTAAGTTTTTATTGCTCCAAAAGCCTTTTCAGCCCATGAACAGTTGTTTGTGAGTTTCGAAAAAAGTGCAAGAGCTATTCAAACCTTTTTTGCTGGGCAAGTAGGACCTGTAAATCTACACAATATATAGTTTAAAGTTTGAGTCTATCATATTAGGTTTTGGATTTATAGCTGTTTTTGTGTCTATTGCTTCAAAAGCATTTTCAGATAATTTGTGTGTTCTGAAGAAACTACAAGAGATATCTAACCCAAACTTTCTGTGCAAGAGGGGCTTGTACATCTGCACAACATGTCTTTTAAAGTTTGAACTTATCTTATTGAATTTTTGAGTTATAGCAGTTTTTACGTTTTTATTGCTCCAAAAGCCTTTTCAGCCCATGAACAGTTGTGTGCGTTTCGAAAAAAGTGCAAGAGCTATTCAAACCCTTTTTGCAGGGCAAGTAGGACCTGTAAATCTACACAATACATAGTTTAAAGTTTGAGTCTATCATATTAGTTTTTGGATTTATAGCTGTTTTTGTGTCTATTGCTTCAAAAGCATTTTCAGATAATTTGTGTGTTCTGAAGAAACTACAAGAGATATCTAACCCAAACTTTCTGTGCAAGAGGGGCTTGTACATCTGCAGAACATGTCTTTTAAAGTTTGAACTTATCTTATTGCATTTTTGAGTTATAGCAGTTTTTAAGTTTTTATTGCTCCAAAAGCCTTTTCAGCCCATGAACAGTTGTGTGCGTTTCGAAAAAAAGTGAAAGAGCTATTCAAACCCTTTTTGCTAGGCAAGTAGGACCTGTAAATCTACACAATACATAGTTTAAAGTTTGAGTCTATCATATTAGGTTTTGGATTTATAGCTGTTTTTGTGTCTATTGCTTCAAAAACATTTTCAGATATTTTGTGTGTTCTGAAGAAACTACAAGAGATATCTAACCCAAACTTTCTGTGCAAGAGGGGCTTGTACATCTGCACAACATGTCTTTTAAAGTTTGAACTTATCTTATTGAATTTTTGAGTTATAGCAGTTTTTACGTTTTTATTGCTCCAAAAGCCTTTTCAGCCCATGAACAGTTGTGTGCGTTTCGAAAAAAGAGCAAGAGCTATTCAAACCCTTTTTGCTGGGCAAGTAGGACCTGTAAATCTACACAATACATAGTTTAAAGTTTGAGTCTATCATATTAGGTTTTTGATTTATAGCTGTTTTTGTGTCTATTGCTTCAAAAGCATTTTCAGATAATTTGTGTGTTCTGAAGAAACTACAAGAGATATCTAACCCAAACTTTCTGTGCAAGAGGGGCTTGTACATCTGCAGAACATGTCTTTTAAAGTTTGAACTTATCTTATTGCATTTTTGAGTTATAGCAGTTTTTAAGTTTTTATTGCTCCAAAAGCCTTTTCAGCCCATGAACAGTTGTGTGCGTTTCGAAAAAAAGTGAAAGAGCTATTCAAACACTTTTTGCTAGGCAAGTAGGACCTGTAAATCTACACAATACATAGTTTAAAGTTTGAGTCTATCATATTAGGTTTTGGATTTATAGCTGTTTTTGTGTCTATTGCTTCAAAAACATTTTCAGATATTTTGTGTGTTCTGAAGAAACTACAAGAGATATCTAACCCAAACTTTCTGTGCAAGAGGGGCTTGTACATCTGCACAACATGTCTTTTAAAGTTTGAACTTATCTTATTGAATTTTTGAGTTATAGCAGTTTTTACGTTTTTATTGCTCCAAAAGCCTTTTCAGCCCATGAACAGTTGTGTGCGTTTCGAAAAAAGAGCAAGAGCTATTCAAACCCTTTTTGCTGGGCAAGTAGGACCTGTAAATCTACACAATACATAGTTTAAAGTTTGAGTCTATCATATTAGGTTTTTGATTTATAGCTGTTTTTGTGTCTATTGCTTCAAAAGCATTTTCAGATAATTTGTGTGTTCTGAAGAAACTACAAGAGATATCTAACCCAAACTTTCTGTGCAAGAGGGGCTTGTACATCTGCACAACATATTTTTTAAAGTTTGAACTTATCTTATTGCATTTTTGAGTTATAGCAGTTTTTAAGTTTTTATTGCTCCAAAAGCCTTTTCAGCCCATGAACAGTTGTTTGTGAGTTTTCGAAAAAAGTGCAAAAGCTATTCGAACCCTTTTTGCTGGGCAAGTAGGACCTGTAAATCTACACAATATATAGTTCAAAGTTGGAGTCTATCATATTAGGTTTTGGATTTATAGCTGTTTTTGTGTCTATTGCTTCAAAAGCATTTTTAGATCATTTGTGTGTTCTGAAGAAACTACAAGAGATATCTAACCCAAACTTTCTGTGCAAGAGGGGCTTGTACATCTGCACAACATGTCTTTTAAAGTTTGAACTTATCTTATTGCATTTTTGAGTTATAGCAGTTTTAACGTTTTTATTGCTCCAAAAGCCTTTTCAGCCCATGAACAGTTGTTTGTGAGTTTCGAAAAAAGTGCAAGAGCTATTCAAACCCTTTTTGCTGGGCAAGTAGGACCTGTAAATCTACACAATATATAGTTTAAAGTTTGAGTCTATCATATTAGGTTTTGGATTTATAGCTGTTTTTGTGTCTATTGCTTCAAAAGCATTTTCAGATAATTTGTGTGTTCTGAAGAAACTACAAGAGATATCTAACCCAAACTTTCTGTGCAAGAGGGGCTTGTACATCTGCACAACATGTCTTTTAAAGTTTGAACTTATCTTATTGCATTTTTGAGTTATAACAGTTTTAACGTTTTTATTGCTCCAAAAGCCTTTTCAGCCCATGAACAGTTGTTTGTGAGTTTCGAAAAAAGTGCAAGAGCTATTCAAACCTTTTTTGCTGGGCAAGTAGGACCTGTAAATCTACACAATATATAGTTTAAAGTTTGAGTCTATCATATTAGGTTTTGGATTTATAGCTGTTTTTGTGTCTATTGCTTCAAAAGCATTTTCAGATAATTTGTGTGTTCTGAAGAAACTACAAGAGATATCTAACCCAAACTTTCTGTGCAAGAGGGGCTTGTACATCTGCACAACATGTCTTTTAAAGTTTGAACTTATCTTATTGAATTTTTGAGTTATAGCAGTTTTTACGTTTTTATTGCTCCAAAAGCCTTTTCAGCCCATGAACAGTTGTGTGCGTTTCGAAAAAAGTGCAAGAGCTATTCCAACCCTTTTTGCAGGGCAAGTAGGACCTGTAAATCTACACAATACATAGTTTAAAGTTTGAGTCTATCATATTAGTTTTTGGATTTATAGCTGTTTTTGTGTCTATTGCTTCAAAAGCATTTTCAGATAATTTGTGTGTTCTGAAGAAAC
The DNA here is from genome assembly GCF_026437365.1 of Eucyclogobius newberryi. Taxonomy (NCBI): domain Eukaryota; kingdom Metazoa; phylum Chordata; class Actinopteri; order Gobiiformes; family Gobiidae; genus Eucyclogobius; species Eucyclogobius newberryi. The sequence continues at coordinate 554,336 of NW_027316001.1, forward strand.
TACAAGAGATATCTAACCCAAACTTTCTGTGCAAGAGGGGCTTGTACATCTGCAGAACATGTCTTTTAAAGTTTGAACTTATCTTATTGCATTTTTGAGTTATAGCAGTTTTTAAGTTTTTATTGCTCCAAAAGCCTTTTCAGCCCATGAACAGTTGTTTGTGAGTTTCGAAAAAAGTGCAAGAGCTATTCAAACCTTTTTTGCTGGGCAAGTAGGACCTGTAAATCTACACAATATATAGTTTAAAGTTTGAGTCTATCATATTAGGTTTTGGATTTATAGCTGTTTTTGTGTCTATTGCTTCAAAAGCATTTTCAGATAATTTGTGTGTTCTGAAGAAACTACAAGAGATATCTAACCCAAACTTTCTGTGCAAGAGGGGCTTGTACATCTGCACAACATGTCTTTTAAAGTTTGAACTTATCTTATTGAATTTTTGAGTTATAGCAGTTTTTACGTTTTTATTGCTCCAAAAGCCTTTTCAGCCCATGAACAGTTGTGTGCGTTTCGAAAAAAGTGCAAGAGCTATTCAAACCCTTTTTGCAGGGCAAGTAGGACCTGTAAATCTACACAATACATAGTTTAAAGTTTGAGTCTATCATATTAGTTTTTGGATTTATAGCTGTTTTTGTGTCTATTGCTTCAAAAGCATTTTCAGATAATTTGTGTGTTCTGAAGAAACTACAAGAGATATCTAACCCAAACTTTCTGTGCAAGAGGGGCTTGTACATCTGCAGAACATGTCTTTTAAAGTTTGAACTTATCTTATTGCATTTTTGAGTTATAGCAGTTTTTAAGTTTTTATTGCTCCAAAAGCCTTTTCAGCCCATGAACAGTTGTGTGCGTTTCGAAAAAAAGTGAAAGAGCTATTCAAACCCTTTTTGCTAGGCAAGTAGGACCTGTAAATCTACACAATACATAGTTTAAAGTTTGAGTCTATCATATTAGGTTTTGGATTTATAGCTGTTTTTGTGTCTATTGCTTCAAAAACATTTTCAGATATTTTGTGTGTTCTGAAGAAACTACAAGAGATATCTAACCCAAACTTTCTGTGCAAGAGGGGCTTGTACATCTGCACAACATGTCTTTTAAAGTTTGAACTTATCTTATTGAATTTTTGAGTTATAGCAGTTTTTACGTTTTTATTGCTCCAAAAGCCTTTTCAGCCCATGAACAGTTGTGTGCGTTTCGAAAAAAGAGCAAGAGCTATTCAAACCCTTTTTGCTGGGCAAGTAGGACCTGTAAATCTACACAATACATAGTTTAAAGTTTGAGTCTATCATATTAGGTTTTTGATTTATAGCTGTTTTTGTGTCTATTGCTTCAAAAGCATTTTCAGATAATTTGTGTGTTCTGAAGAAACTACAAGAGATATCTAACCCAAACTTTCTGTGCAAGAGGGGCTTGTACATCTGCAGAACATGTCTTTTAAAGTTTGAACTTATCTTATTGCATTTTTGAGTTATAGCAGTTTTTAAGTTTTTATTGCTCCAAAAGCCTTTTCAGCCCATGAACAGTTGTGTGCGTTTCGAAAAAAAGTGAAAGAGCTATTCAAACACTTTTTGCTAGGCAAGTAGGACCTGTAAATCTACACAATACATAGTTTAAAGTTTGAGTCTATCATATTAGGTTTTGGATTTATAGCTGTTTTTGTGTCTATTGCTTCAAAAACATTTTCAGATATTTTGTGTGTTCTGAAGAAACTACAAGAGATATCTAACCCAAACTTTCTGTGCAAGAGGGGCTTGTACATCTGCACAACATGTCTTTTAAAGTTTGAACTTATCTTATTGAATTTTTGAGTTATAGCAGTTTTTACGTTTTTATTGCTCCAAAAGCCTTTTCAGCCCATGAACAGTTGTGTGCGTTTCGAAAAAAGAGCAAGAGCTATTCAAACCCTTTTTGCTGGGCAAGTAGGACCTGTAAATCTACACAATACATAGTTTAAAGTTTGAGTCTATCATATTAGGTTTTTGATTTATAGCTGTTTTTGTGTCTATTGCTTCAAAAGCATTTTCAGATAATTTGTGTGTTCTGAAGAAACTACAAGAGATATCTAACCCAAACTTTCTGTGCAAGAGGGGCTTGTACATCTGCACAACATATTTTTTAAAGTTTGAACTTATCTTATTGCATTTTTGAGTTATAGCAGTTTTTAAGTTTTTATTGCTCCAAAAGCCTTTTCAGCCCATGAACAGTTGTTTGTGAGTTTTCGAAAAAAGTGCAAAAGCTATTCGAACCCTTTTTGCTGGGCAAGTAGGACCTGTAAATCTACACAATATATAGTTCAAAGTTGGAGTCTATCATATTAGGTTTTGGATTTATAGCTGTTTTTGTGTCTATTGCTTCAAAAGCATTTTTAGATCATTTGTGTGTTCTGAAGAAACTACAAGAGATATCTAACCCAAACTTTCTGTGCAAGAGGGGCTTGTACATCTGCACAACATGTCTTTTAAAGTTTGAACTTATCTTATTGCATTTTTGAGTTATAGCAGTTTTAACGTTTTTATTGCTCCAAAAGCCTTTTCAGCCCATGAACAGTTGTTTGTGAGTTTCGAAAAAAGTGCAAGAGCTATTCAAACCCTTTTTGCTGGGCAAGTAGGACCTGTAAATCTACACAATATATAGTTTAAAGTTTGAGTCTATCATATTAGGTTTTGGATTTATAGCTGTTTTTGTGTCTATTGCTTCAAAAGCATTTTCAGATAATTTGTGTGTTCTGAAGAAACTACAAGAGATATCTAACCCAAACTTTCTGTGCAAGAGGGGCTTGTACATCTGCAGAACATGTCTTTTAAAGTTTGAACTTATCTTATTGCATTTTTGAGTTATGGCAGTTTTAAGTTTTTATTGCTCCAAAAGCCTTTTCAGCCCATGAACAGTTGTGTGCGTTTCGAAAAAAAGTGAAAGAGCTATTCAAACCCTTTTTGCTAGGCAAGTAGGACCTGTAAATCTACACAATAAATAGTTTAAAGTTTGAGTCTATCATATTAGGTTTTGGATTTATAGCTGTTTTTGTGTCTATTGCTTCAACAACATTTTCAGATAATTTGTGTGTTCTGAAGAAACTACAAGAGATATCTAACCCAAACTTTCTGTGCAAGAGGGGCTTGTACATCTGCACAACATGTCTTTTAAAGTTTGAACTTATCTTATTGAATTTTTGAGTTATAGCAGTTTTTACGTTTTTATTGCTCCAAAAGCCTTTTCAGCCCATGAACAGTTGTGTGCGTTTCGAAAAAAGTGCAAGAGCTATTCAAACCCTTTTTGCAGGGCAAGTAGGACCTGTAAATCTACACAATACATAGTTTAAAGTTTGAGTCTATCATATTAGGTTTTGGATTTATAGCTGTTTTTGTGTCTATTGCTTCAAAAGCATTTTCAGGTAATTTGTGTGTTCTGAAGAAACTACAAGAGATATCTAACCCAAACTTTCTGTGCAAGAGGGGCTTGTACATCTGCACAACATATTTTTTAAAGTTTGAACTTATCTTATTGCATTTTTGAGTTATAGCAGTTTTTAAGTTTTTATTGCTCCAAAAGCCTTTTCAGCCCATGAACAGTTGTGTGCGTTTCGAAAAAAAGTGAAAGAGCTATTCAAACCCTTTTTGCTAGGCAAGTAGGACCTGTAAATCTACACAATACATAGTTTAAAGTTTGAGTCTATCATATTAGGTTTTGGATTTATAGCTGTTTTTGTGTCTATTGCTTCAAAAACATTTTCAGATATTTTGTGTGTTCTGAAGAAACTACAAGAGATATCTAACCCAAACTTTCTGTGCAAGAGGGGCTTGTACATCTGCACAACATGTCTTTTAAAGTTTGAACTTATCTTATTGAATTTTTGAGTTATAGCAGTTTTTACGTTTTTATTGCTCCAAAAGCCTTTTCAGCCCATGAACAGTTGTGTGCGTTTCGAAAAAAGAGCAAGCTATTCAAACCCTTTTTGCTGGGCAAGTAGGACCTGTAAATCTACACAATACATAGTTTAAAGTTTGAGTCTATCATATTAGGTTTTTGATTTATAGCTGTTTTTGTGTCTATTGCTTCAAAAGCATTTTCAGATAATTTGTGTGTTCTGAAGAAACTACAAGAGATATCTAACCCAAACTTTCTGTGCAAGAGGGGCTTGTACATCTGCACAACATATTTTTTAAAGTTTGAACTTATCTTATTGCATTTTTGAGTTATAGCAGTTTTAACGTTTTTATTGCTCCAAAAGCCTTTTCAGCCCATGAACAGTTGTTTGTGAGTTTTCGAAAAAAGTGCAAAAGCTATTCGAACCCTTTTTGCTGGGCAAGTAGGACCTGTAAATCTACACAATATATAGTTTAAAGTTTGAGTCTATCATATTAGGTTTTGGATTTATAGCTGTTTTTGTGTCTATTGCTTCAAAAGCATTTTCAGATAATTTGTGTGTTCTGAAGAAACTACAAGAGATATCTAACCCAAACTTTCTGTGCAAGAGGGGCTTGTACATCTGCACAACATATTTTTTAAAGTTTGAACTTATCTTATTGCATTTTTGAGTTATAGCAGTTTTTAAGTTTTTATTGCTCCAAAAGCCTTTTCAGCCCATGAACAGTTGTGTGCGTTTCGAAAAAAAGTGAAAGAGCTATTCAAACCCTTTTTGCTAGGCAAGTAGGACCTGTAAATCTACACAATACATAGTTTAAAGTTTGAGTCTATCATATTAGGTTTTGGATTTATAGCTGTTTTTGTGTCTATTGCTTCAAAAACATTTTCAGATATTTTGTGTGTTCTGAAGAAACTACAAGAGATATCTAACCCAAACTTTCTGTGCAAGAGGGGCTTGTACATCTGCACAACATGTCTTTTAAAGTTTGAACTTATCTTATTGAATTTTTGAGTTATAGCAGTTTTTACGTTTTTATTGCTCCAAAAGCCTTTTCAGCCCATGAACAGTTGTGTGCGTTTCGAAAAAAGAGCAAGCTATTCAAACCCTTTTTGCTGGGCAAGTAGGACCTGTAAATCTACACAATACATAGTTTAAAGTTTGAGTCTATCATATTAGGTTTTTGATTTATAGCTGTTTTTGTGTCTATTGCTTCAAAAGCATTTTCAGATAATTTGTGTGTTCTGAAGAAACTACAAGAGATATCTAACCCAAACTTTCTGTGCAAGAGGGGCTTGTACATCTGCACAACATATTTTTTAAAGTTTGAACTTATCTTATTGCATTTTTGAGTTATAGCAGTTTTAACGTTTTTATTGCTCCAAAAGCCTTTTCAGCCCATGAACAGTTGTTTGTGAGTTTTCGAAAAAAGTGCAAAAGCTATTCGAACCCTTTTTGCTGGGCAAGTAGGACCTGTAAATCTACACAATATATAGTTTAAAGTTTGAGTCTATCATATTAGGTTTTGGATTTATAGCTGTTTTTGTGTCTATTGCTTCAAAAGCATTTTCAGATAATTTGTGTGTTCTGAAGAAACTACAAGAGATATCTAACCCAAACTTTCTGTGCAAGAGGGGCTTGTACATCTGCACAACATGTCTTTTAAAGTTTGAACTTATCTTATTGCATTTTTGAGTTATAGCAGTTTTTAAGTTTTTATTGCTCCAAAAGCCTTTTCAGCCCATGAACAGTTGTGTGCGTTTCGAAAAAAAGTGAAAGAGCTATTCAAACCCTTTTTGCTAGGCAAGTAGGACCTGTAAATCTACACAATACATAGTTTAAAGTTTGAGTCTATCATATTAGGTTTTGGATTTATAGCTGTTTTTGTGTCTATTGCTTCAAAAACATTTTCAGATATTTTGTGTGTTCTGAAGAAACTACAAGAGATATCTAACCCAAACTTTCTGTGCAAGAGGGGCTTGTACATCTGCACAACATGTCTTTTAAAGTTTGAACTTATCTTATTGAATTTTTGAGTTATAGCAGTTTTTACGTTTTTATTGCTCCAAAAGCCTTTTCAGCCCATGAACAGTTGTGTGCGTTTCGAAAAAAGAGCAAGAGCTATTCAAACCCTTTTTGCTGGGCAAGTAGGACCTGTAAATCTACAAAATACATAGTTTAAAGTTTGAGTCTATCATATTAGGTTTTGGATTTATAGCTGTTTTTGTGTCTATTGCTTCAAAAACATTTTCAGATATTTTGTGTGTTCTGAAGAAACTACAAGAGATATCTAACCCAAACTTTCTGTGCAAGAGGGGCTTGTACATCTGCACAACATGTCTTTTAAAGTTTGAACTTATCTTATTGAATTTTTGAGTTATAGCAGTTTTTACGTTTTTATTGCTCCAAAAGCCTTTTCAGCCCATGAACAGTTGTGTGCGTTTCGAAAAAAGAGCAAGAGCTATTCAAACCCTTTTTGCTGGGCAAGTAGGACCTGTAAATCTACACAATACATAGTTTAAAGTTTGAGTCTATCATATTAGGTTTTTGATTTATAGCTGTTTTTGTGTCTATTGCTTCAAAAGCATTTTCAGATATTTTGTGTGTTCTGAAGAAACTACAAGAGATATCTAACCCAAACTTTCTGTGCAAGAGGGGCTTGTACATCTGCACAACATATTTTTTAAAGTTTGAACTTATCTTATTGCATTTTTGAGTTATAGCAGTTTTAACGTTTTTATTGCTCCAAAAGCCTTTTCAGCCCATGAACAGTTGTTTGTGAGTTTTCGAAAAAAGTGCAAAAGCTATTCGAACCCTTTTTGCTGGGCAAGTAGGACCTGTAAATCTACACAATATATAGTTCAAAGTTGGAGTCTATCATATTAGGTTTTGGATTTATAGCTGTTTTTGTGTCTATTGCTTCAAAAGCATTTTCAGATAATTTGTGTGTTCTGAAGAAACTACAAGAGATATCTAACCCAAACTTTCTGTGCAAGAGGGGCTTGTACATCTGCACAACATGTCTTTTAAAGTTTGAACTTATCTTATTGCATTTTTGAGTTATAGCAGTTTTAACGTCTTTATTGCTCCAAAAGCCTTTTCAGCCCATGAACAGTTGTTTGTGAGTTTCGAAAAAAGTGCAAGAGCTATTCAAACCTTTTTTGCTGGGCAAGTAGGACCTGTAAATCTACACAATATATAGTTTAAAGTTTGAGTCTATCATATTAGGTTTTGGATTTATAGCTGTTTTTGTGTCTATTGCTTCAAAAGCATTTTCAGATAATTTGTGTGTTCTGAAGAAACTACAAGAGATATCTAACCCAAACTTTCTGTGCAAGAGGGGCTTGTACATCTGCACAACATGTCTTTTAAAGTTTGAACTTATCTTATTGCATTTTTGAGTTATAACAGTTTTAACGTTTTTATTGCTCCAAAAGCCTTTTCAGCCCATGAACAGTTGTTTGTGAGTTTCGAAAAAAGTGCAAGAGCTATTCAAACCTTTTTTGCTGGGCAAGTAGGACCTGTAAATCTACACAATATATAGTTTAAAGTTTGAGTCTATCATATTAGGTTTTGGATTTATAGCTGTTTTTGTGTCTATTGCTTCAAAAGCATTTTCAGATAATTTGTGTGTTCTGAAGAAACTACAAGAGATATCTAACCCAAACTTTCTGTGCAAGAGGGGCTTGTACATCTGCACAACATGTCTTTTAAAGTTTGAACTTATCTTATTGAATTTTTGAGTTATAGCAGTTTTTACGTTTTTATTGCTCCAAAAGCCTTTTCAGCCCATGAACAGTTGTGTGTGTGCGTTTCGAAAAAAGTGCAAGAGCTATTCAAACCCTTTTTGCAGGGCAAGTAGGACCTGTAAATCTACACAATACATAGTTTAAAGTTTGAGTCTATCATATTAGGTTTTTGATTTATAGCTGTTTTTGTGTCTATTGCTTCAAAAGCATTTTCAGATAATTTGTGTGTTCTGAAGAAACTACAAGAGATATCTAACCCAAACTTTCTGTGCAAGAGGGGCTTGTACATCTGCACAACATATTTTTTAAAGTTTGAACTTATCTTATTGCATTTTTGAGTTATAGCAGTTTTTAAGTTTTTATTGCTCCAAAAGCCTTTTCAGCCCATGAACAGTTGTTTGTGAGTTTTCGAAAAAAGTGCAAAAGCTATTCGAACCCTTTTTGCTGGGCAAGTAGGACCTGTAAATCTACACAATATATAGTTCAAAGTTGGAGTCTATCATATTAGGTTTTGGATTTATAGCTGTTTTTGTGTCTATTGCTTCAAAAGCATTTTCAGATAATTTGTGTGTTCTGAAGAAACTACAAGAGATATCTAACCCAAACTTTCTGTGCAAGAGGGGCTTGTACATCTGCACAACATGTCTTTTAAAGTTTGAACTTATCTTATTGAATTTTTGAGTTATAGCAGTTTTAACGTCTTTATTGCTCCAAAAGCCTTTTCAGCCCATGAACAGTTGTTTGTGAGTTTCGAAAAAAGTGCAAGAGCTATTCAAACCTTTTTTGCTGGGCAAGTAGGACCTGTAAATCTACACAATATATAGTTTAAAGTTTGAGTCTATCATATTAGGTTTTGGATTTATAGCTGTTTTTGTGTCTATTGCTTCAAAAGCATTTTCAGATAATTTGTGTGTTCTGAAGAAACTACAAGAGATATCTAACCCAAACTTTCTGTGCAAGAGGGGCTTGTACATCTGCACAACATGTCTTTTAAAGTTTGAACTTATCTTATTGCATTTTTGAGTTATAACAGTTTTAACGTTTTTATTGCTCCAAAAGCCTTTTCAGCCCATGAACAGTTGTTTGTGAGTTTCGAAAAAAGTGCAAGAGCTATTCAAACCTTTTTTGCTGGGCAAGTAGGACCTGTAAATCTACACAATATATAGTTTAAAGTTTGAGTCTATCATATTAGGTTTTGGATTTATAGCTGTTTTTGTGTCTATTGCTTCAAAAGCATTTTCAGATAATTTGTGTGTTCTGAAGAAACTACAAGAGATATCTAACCCAAACTTTCTGTGCAAGAGGGGCTTGTACATCTGCACAACATGTCTTTTAAAGTTTGAACTTATCTTATTGAATTTTTGAGTTATAGCAGTTTTTACGTTTTTATTGCTCCAAAAGCCTTTTCAGCCCATGAACAGTTGTGTGCGTTTCGAAAAAAGAGCAAGCTATTCAAACCCTTTTTGCTGGGCAAGTAGGACCTGTAAATCTACACAATACATAGTTTAAAGTTTGAGTCTATCATATTAGGTTTTTGATTTATAGCTGTTTTTGTGTCTATTGCTTCAAAAGCATTTTCAGATAATTTGTGTGTTCTGAAGAAACTACAAGAGATATCTAACCCAAACTTTCTGTGCAAGAGGGGCTTGTACATCTGCACAACATATTTTTTAAAGTTTGAACTTATCTTATTGCATTTTTGAGTTATAGCAGTTTTAACGTTTTTATTGCTCCAAAAGCCTTTTCAGCCCATGAACAGTTGTTTGTGAGTTTTCGAAAAAAGTGCAAAAGCTATTCGAACCCTTTTTGCTGGGCAAGTAGGACCTGTAAATCTACACAATATATAGTTTAAAGTTTGAGTCTATCATATTAGGTTTTGGATTTATAGCTGTTTTTGTGTCTATTGCTTCAAAAGCATTTTCAGATAATTTGTGTGTTCTGAAGAAACTACAAGAGATATCTAACCCAAACTTTCTGTGCAAGAGGGGCTTGTACATCTGCACAACATGTCTTTTAAAGTTTGAACTTATCTTATTGCATTTTTGAGTTATAGCAGTTTTTAAGTTTTTATTGCTCCAAAAGCCTTTTCAGCCCATGAACAGTTGTGTGCGTTTCGAAAAAAAGTGAAAGAGCTATTCAAACCCTTTTTGCTAGGCAAGTAGGACCTGTAAATCTACACAATACATAGTTTAAAGTTTGAGTCTATCATATTAGGTTTTGGATTTATAGCTGTTTTTGTGTCTATTGCTTCAAAAACATTTTCAGATATTTTGTGTGTTCTGAAGAAACTACAAGAGATATCTAACCCAAACTTTCTGTGCAAGAGGGGCTTGTACATCTGCACAACATGTCTTTTAAAGTTTGAACTTATCTTATTGAATTTTTGAGTTATAGCAGTTTTTACGTTTTTATTGCTCCAAAAGCCTTTTCAGCCCATGAACAGTTGTGTGCGTTTCGAAAAAAGAGCAAGAGCTATTCAAACCCTTTTTGCTGGGCAAGTAGGACCTGTAAATCTACAAAATACATAGTTTAAAGTTTGAGTCTATCATATTAGGTTTTGGATTTATAGCTGTTTTTGTGTCTATTGCTTCAAAAACATTTTCAGATATTTTGTGTGTTCTGAAGAAACTACAAGAGATATCTAACCCAAACTTTCTGTGCAAGAGGGGCTTGTACATCTGCACAACATGTCTTTTAAAGTTTGAACTTATCTTATTGAATTTTTGAGTTATAGCAGTTTTTACGTTTTTATTGCTCCAAAAGCCTTTTCAGCCCATGAACAGTTGTGTGCGTTTCGAAAAAAGAGCAAGAGCTATTCAAACCCTTTTTGCTGGGCAAGTAGGACCTGTAAATCTACACAATACATAGTTTAAAGTTTGAGTCTATCATATTAGGTTTTTGATTTATAGCTGTTTTTGTGTCTATTGCTTCAAAAGCATTTTCAGATATTTTGTGTGTTCTGAAGAAACTACAAGAGATATCTAACCCAAACTTTCTGTGCAAGAGGGGCTTGTACATCTGCACAACATATTTTTTAAAGTTTGAACTTATCTTATTGCATTTTTGAGTTATAGCAGTTTTAACGTTTTTATTGCTCCAAAAGCCTTTTCAGCCCATGAACAGTTGTTTGTGAGTTTTCGAAAAAAGTGCAAAAGCTATTCGAACCCTTTTTGCTGGGCAAGTAGGACCTGTAAATCTACACAATATATAGTTCAAAGTTGGAGTCTATCATATTAGGTTTTGGATTTATAGCTGTTTTTGTGTCTATTGCTTCAAAAGCATTTTCAGATAATTTGTGTGTTCTGAAGAAACTACAAGAGATATCTAACCCAAACTTTCTGTGCAAGAGGGGCTTGTACATCTGCACAACATGTCTTTTAAAGTTTGAACTTATCTTATTGCATTTTTGAGTTATAGCAGTTTTAACGTCTTTATTGCTCCAAAAGCCTTTTCAGCCCATGAACAGTTGTTTGTGAGTTTCGAAAAAAGTGCAAGAGCTATTCAAACCTTTTTTGCTGGGCAAGTAGGACCTGTAAATCTACACAATATATAGTTTAAAGTTTGAGTCTATCATATTAGGTTTTGGATTTATAGCTGTTTTTGTGTCTATTGCTTCAAAAGCATTTTCAGATAATTTGTGTGTTCTGAAGAAACTACAAGAGATATCTAACCCAAACTTTCTGTGCAAGAGGGGCTTGTACATCTGCACAACATGTCTTTTAAAGTTTGAACTTATCTTATTGCATTTTTGAGTTATAACAGTTTTAACGTTTTTATTGCTCCAAAAGCCTTTTCAGCCCATGAACAGTTGTTTGTGAGTTTCGAAAAAAGTGCAAGAGCTATTCAAACCTTTTTTGCTGGGCAAGTAGGACCTGTAAATCTACACAATATATAGTTTAAAGTTTGAGTCTATCATATTAGGTTTTGGATTTATAGCTGTTTTTGTGTCTATTGCTTCAAAAGCATTTTCAGATAATTTGTGTGTTCTGAAGAAACTACAAGAGATATCTAACCCAAACTTTCTGTGCAAGAGGGGCTTGTACATCTGCACAACATGTCTTTTAAAGTTTGAACTTATCTTATTGAATTTTTGAGTTATAGCAGTTTTTACGTTTTTATTGCTCCAAAAGCCTTTTCAGCCCATGAACAGTTGTGTGTGTGCGTTTCGAAAAAAGTGCAAGAGCTATTCAAACCCTTTTTGCAGGGCAAGTAGGACCTGTAAATCTACACAATACATAGTTTAAAGTTTGAGTCTATCATATTAGGTTTTTGATTTATAGCTGTTTTTGTGTCTATTGCTTCAAAAGCATTTTCAGATAATTTGTGTGTTCTGAAGAAACTACAAGAGATATCTAACCCAAACTTTCTGTGCAAGAGGGGCTTGTACATCTGCACAACATATTTTTTAAAGTTTGAACTTATCTTATTGCATTTTTGAGTTATAGCAGTTTTTAAGTTTTTATTGCTCCAAAAGCCTTTTCAGCCCATGAACAGTTGTTTGTGAGTTTTCGAAAAAAGTGCAAAAGCTATTCGAACCCTTTTTGCTGGGCAAGTAGGACCTGTAAATCTACACAATATATAGTTCAAAGTTGGAGTCTATCATATTAGGTTTTGGATTTATAGCTGTTTTTGTGTCTATTGCTTCAAAAGCATTTTCAGATAATTTGTGTGTTCTGAAGAAACTACAAGAGATATCTAACCCAAACTTTCTGTGCAAGAGGGGCTTGTACATCTGCACAACATGTCTTTTAAAGTTTGAACTTATCTTATTGCATTTTTGAGTTATAGCAGTTTTAACGTCTTTATTGCTCCAAAAGCCTTTTCAGCCCATGAACAGTTGTTTGTGAGTTTCGAAAAAAGTGCAAGAGCTATTCAAACCTTTTTTGCTGGGCAAGTAGGACCTGTAAATCTACACAATATATAGTTTAAAGTTTGAGTCTATCATATTAGGTTTTGGATTTATAGCTGTTTTTGTGTCTATTGCTTCAAAAGCATTTTCAGATAATTTGTGTGTTCTGAAGAAACTACAAGAGATATCTAACCCAAACTTTCTGTGCAAGAGGGGCTTGTACATCTGCACAACATGTCTTTTAAAGTTTGAACTTATCTTATTGCATTTTTGAGTTATAACAGTTTTAACGTTTTTATTTCTCCAAAAGCCTTTTCAGCCCATGAACAGTTGTTTGTGAGTTTCGAAAAAAGTGCAAGAGCTATTCAAACCTTTTTTGCTGGGCAAGTAGGACCTGTAAATCTACACAATATATAGTTTAAAGTTTGAGTCTATCATATTAGGTTTTGGATTTATAGCTGTTTTTGTGTCTATTGCTTCAAAAGCATTTTCAGATAATTTGTGTGTTCTGAAGAAACTACAAGAGATATCTAACCCAAACTTTCTGTGCAAGAGGGGCTTGTACATCTGCACAACATGTCTTTTAAAGTTTGAACTTATCTTATTGAATTTTTGAGTTATAGCAGTTTTTACGTTTTTATTGCTCCAAAAGCCTTTTCAGCCCATGAACAGTTGTGTGCGTTTCGAAAAAAGTGCAAGAGCTATTCAAACCCTTTTTGCAGGGCAAGTAGGACCTGTAAATCTACACAATACATAGTTTAAAGTTTGAGTCTATCATATTAGGTTTTGGATTTATAGCTGTTTTTGTGTCTATTGCTTCAAAAGCATTTTCAGATAATTTGTGTGTTCTGAAGAAACTACAAGAGATATCTAACCCAAACTTTCTGTGCAAGAGGGGCTTGTACATCTGCACAACATGTCTTTTAAAGTTTGAACTTATCTTATTGCATTTTTGAGTTATAGCAGTTTTAACGTCTTTATTGCTCCAAAAGCCTTTTCAGCCCATGAACAGTTGTTTGTGAGTTTCGAAAAAAGTGCAAGAGCTATTCAAACCCTTTTTGCTGGGCAAGTAGGACCTGTAAATCTACACAATATATAGTTTAAAGTTTGAGTCTATCATATTAGGTTTTGGATTTATAGCTGTTTTTGTGTCTATTGCTTCAAAAGCATTTTCAGATAATTTGTGTGTTCTGAAGAAACTACAAGAGATATCTAACCCAAACTTTCTGTGCAAGAGGGGCTTGTACATCTGCACAACATGTCTTTTAAAGTTTGAACTTATCTTATTGCATTTTTGAGTTATAACAGTTTTAACGTTTTTATTGCTCCAAAAGCCTTTTCAGCCCATGAACAGTTGTTTGTGAGTTTCGAAAAAAGTGCAAGAGCTATTCAAACCTTTTTTGCTGGGCAAGTAGGACCTGTAAATCTACACAATATATAGTTTAAAGTTTGAGTCTATCATATTAGGTTTTGGATTTATAGCTGTTTTTGTGTCTATTGCTTCAAAAGCATTTTCAGATAATTTGTGTGTTCTGAAGAAACTACAAGAGATATCTAACCCAAACTTTCTGTGCAAGAGGGGCTTGTACATCTGCACAACATGTCTTTTAAAGTTTGAACTTATCTTATTGAATTTTTGAGTTATAGCAGTTTTTACGTTTTTATTGCTCCAAAAGCCTTTTCAGCCCATGAACAGTTGTGTGCGTTTCGAAAAAAGTGCAAGAGCTATTCAAACCCTTTTTGCAGGGCAAGTAGGACCTGTAAATCTACACAATACATAGTTTAAAGTTTGAGTCTATCATATTAGGTTTTGGATTTATAGCTGTTTTTGTGTCTATTGCTTCAAAAGCATTTTCAGATAATTTGTGTGTTCTGAAGAAACTACAAGAGATATCTAACCCAAACTTTCTGTGCAAGAGGGGCTTGTACATCTGCACAACATATTTTTTAAAGTTTGAACTTATCTTATTGCATTTTTGAGTTATAGCAGTTTTTAAGTTTTTATTGCTCCAAAAGCCTTTTCAGCCCATGAACAGTTGTGTGCGTTTCGAAAAAAAGTGAAAGAGCTATTCAAACCCTTTTTGCTAGGCAAGTAGGACCTGTAAATCTACACAATACATAGTTTAAAGTTTGAGTCTATCATATTAGGTTTTGGATTTATAGCTGTTTTTGTGTCTATTGCTTCAAAAACATTTTCAGATATTTTGTGTGTTCTGAAGAAACTACAAGAGATATCTAACCCAAACTTTCTGTGCAAGAGGGGCTTGTACATCTGCACAACATGTCTTTTAAAGTTTGAACTTATCTTATTGAATTTTTGAGTTATAGCAGTTTTTACGTTTTTATTGCTCCAAAAGCCTTTTCAGCCCATGAACAGTTGTGTGCGTTTCGAAAAAAGAGCAAGAGCTATTCAAACCCTTTTTGCTGGGCAAGTAGGACCTGTAAATCTACACAATACATAGTTTAAAGTTTGAGTCTATCATATTAGGTTTTTGATTTATAGCTGTTTTTGTGTCTATTGCTTCAAAAGCATTTTCATATAATTTGTGTGTTCTGAAGAAACTACAAGAGATATCTAACCCAAACTTTCTGTGCAAGAGGGGCTTGTACATCTGCACAACATATTTTTTAAAGTTTGAACTTATCTTATTGCATTTTTGAGTTATAGCAGTTTTAACGTTTTTATTGCTCCAAAAGCCTTTTCAGCCCATGAACAGTTGTTTGTGAGTTTCGAAAAAAGTGCAAGAGCTATTCAAACCCTTTTTGCTGGGCAAGTAGGACCTGTAAATCTACACAATATATAGTTTAAAGTTTGAGTCTATCATATTAGGTTTTGGATTTATAGCTGTTTTTGTGTCTATTGCTTCAAAAGCATTTTCAGATAATTTGTGTGTTCTGAAGAAACTACAAGAGATATCTAACCCAAACTTTCTGTGCAAGAGGGGCTTGTACATCTGCACAACATGTATTTTAAAGTTTGAACTTATCTTATTGAATTTTTGAGTTATAGCAGTTTTTACGTTTTTATTGCTCCAAAAGCCTTTTCAGCCCATGAACAGTTGTGTGCGTTTCGAAAAAAGTGCAAGAGCTATTCAAACCCTTTTTGCAGGGCAAGTAGGACCTGTAAATCTACACAATACATAGTTTAAAGTTTGAGTCTATCATATTAGGTTTTGGATTTATAGCTGTTTTTGTGTCTATTGCTTCAAAAGCATTTTCAGATAATTTGTGTGTTCTGAAGAAACTACAAGAGATATCTAACCCAAACTTTCTGTGCAAGAGGGGCTTGTACATCTGCACAACATGTATTTTAAAGTTTGAACTTATCTTATTGCATTTTTGAGTTATAGCAGTTTTAACGTTTTTATTGCTCCAAAAGCCTTTTCAGCCCATGAACAGTTGTTTGTGAGTTTCGAAAAAAGTGCAAGAGCTATTCAAACCCTTTTTGCTGGGCAAGTAGGACCTGTAAATCTACACAATATATAGTTTAAAGTTTGAGTCTATCATATTAGGTTTTGGATTTATAGCTGTTTTTGTGTCTATTGCTTCAAAAGCATTTTCAGATAATTTGTGTGTTCTGAAGAAACTACAAGAGATATCTAACCCAAACTTTCTGTGCAAGAGGGGCTTGTACATCTGCACAACAAGTCTTTTAAAGTTTGAACTTATCTTATTGCATTTTTGAGTTATAACAGTTTTAACGTTTTTATTGCTCCAAAAGCCTTTTCAGCCCATGAACAGTTGTTTGTGAGTTTCGAAAAAAGTGCAAGAGCTATTCAAACCTTTTTTGCTGGGCAAGTAGGACCTGTAAATCTACACAATATATAGTTTAAAGTTTGAGTCTATCATATTAGGTTTTGGATTTATAGCTGTTTTTGTGTCTATTGCTTCAAAAGCATTTTCAGATAATTTGTGTGTTCTGAAGAAACTACAAGAGATATCTAACCCAAACTTTCTGTGCAAGAGGGGCTTGTACATCTGCACAACATGTCTTTTAAAGTTTGAACTTATCTTATTGAATTTTTGAGTTATAGCAGTTTTTACGTTTTTATTGCTCCAAAAGCCTTTTCAGCCCATGAACAGTTGTGTGCGTTTCGAAAAAAGTGCAAGAGCTATTCAAACCCTTTTTGCAGGGCAAGTAGGACCTGTAAATCTACACAATACATAGTTTAAAGTTTGAGTCTATCATATTAGTTTTTGGATTTATAGCTGTTTTTGTGTCTATTGCTTCAAAAGCATTTTCAGATAATTTGTGTGT
Source organism: Eucyclogobius newberryi (assembly GCF_026437365.1). Lineage (NCBI taxonomy): Eukaryota > Metazoa > Chordata > Actinopteri > Gobiiformes > Gobiidae > Eucyclogobius > Eucyclogobius newberryi. The sequence continues at coordinate 571,048 of NW_027316001.1, forward strand.
TCTGAAGAAACTACAAGAGATATCTAACCCAAACTTTCTGTGCAAGAGGGGCTTGTACATCTGCAGAACATGTCTTTTAAAGTTTGAACTTATCTTATTGCATTTTTGAGTTATAGCAGTTTTTAAGTTTTTATTGCTCCAAAAGCCTTTTCAGCCCATGAACAGTTGTGTGCGTTTCGAAAAAAAGTGAAAGAGCTATTCAAACCCTTTTTGCTAGGCAAGTAGGACCTGTAAATCTACACAATACATAGTTTAAAGTTTGAGTCTATCATATTAGGTTTTGGATTTATAGCTGTTTTTGTGTCTATTGCTTCAAAAACATTTTCAGATATTTTGTGTGTTCTGAAGAAACTACAAGAGATATCTAACCCAAACTTTCTGTGCAAGAGGGGCTTGTACATCTGCACAACATGTCTTTTAAAGTTTGAACTTATCTTATTGCATTTTTGAGTTATAGCAGTTTTTACGTTTTTATTGCTCCAAAAGCCTTTTCAGCCCATGAACAGTTGTGTGCGTTTCGAAAAAAGAGCAAGAGCTATTCAAACCCTTTTTGCTGGGCAAGTAGGACCTGTAAATCTACACAATACATAGTTTAAAGTTTGAGTCTATCATATTAGGTTTTTGATTTATAGCTGTTTTTGTGTCTATTGCTTCAAAAGCATTTTCAGATAATTTGTGTGTTCTGAAGAAACTACAAGAGATATCTAACCCAAACTTTCTGTGCAAGAGGGGCTTGTACATCTGCACAACATATTTTTTAAAGTTTGAACTTATCTTATTGCATTTTTGAGTTATAGCAGTTTTTAAGTTTTTATTGCTCCAAAAGCCTTTTCAGCCCATGAACAGTTGTTTGTGAGTTTTCGAAAAAAGTGCAAAAGCTATTCGAACCCTTTTTGCTGGGCAAGTAGGACCTGTAAATCTACACAATACATAGTTTAAAGTTTGAGTCTATCATATTAGGTTTTTGATTTATAGCTGTTTTTGTGTCTATTGCTTCAAAAGCATTTTCAGATAATTTGTGTGTTCTGAAGAAACTACAAGAGATATCTAACCCAAACTTTCTGTGCAAGAGGGGCTTGTACATCTGCACAACATGTATTTTAAAGTTTGAACTTATCTTATTGCATTTTTGAGTTATAGCAGTTTTTAAGTTTTTATTGCTCCAAAAGCCTTTTCAGCCCATGAACAGTTGTTTGTGAGTTTCGAAAAAAGTGCAAGAGCTATTCAAACCCTTTTTGCTGGGCAAGTAGGACCTGTAAATCTACACAATACATAGTTTAAAGTTTGAGTCTATCATATTAGGTTTTGGATTTATAGCTGTTTTTGTGTCTATTGCTTCAAAAGCATTTTCAGATAATTTGTGTGTTCTGAAGAAACTACAAGAGATATCTAACCCAAACTTTCTGTGCAAGAGGGGCTTGTACATCTGCACAACATATTTTTTAAAGTTTGAACTTATCTTATTGCATTTTTGAGTTATAGCAGTTTTTAAGTTTTTATTGCTCCAAAAGCCTTTTCAGCCCATGAACAGTTGTGTGCGTTTCGAAAAAAAGTGAAAGAGCTATTCAAACCCTTTTTGCAGGGCAAGTAGGACCTGTAAATCTACACAATACATAGTTTAAAGTTTGAGTCTATCATATTAGGTTTTGGATTTATAGCTGTTTTTGTGTCTATTGCTTCAAAAGCATTTTCAGATAATTTGTGTGTTCTGAAGAAACTACAAGAGATATCTAACCCAAACTTTCTGTGCAAGAGGGGCTTGTACATCTGCACAACATGTCTTTCAAAGTTTGAACTTATCTTATTGAATTTTTGAGTTATAGCAGTTTTTACGTTTTTATTGCTCCAAAAGCCTTTTCAGCCCATGAACAGTTGTGTGCGTTTCGAAAAAAGAGCAAGAGCTATTCAAACCCTTTTTGCTGGGCAAGTAGGACCTGTAAATCTACACAATACATAGTTTAAAGTTTGAGTCTATCATATTAGGTTTTTGATTTATAGCTGTTTTTGTGTCTATTGCTTCAAAAGCATTTTCAGATAATTTGTGTGTTCTGAAGAAACTACAAGAGATATCTAACCCAAACTTTCTGTGCAAGAGGGGCTTGTACATCTGCACAACATATTTTTTAAAGTTTGAACTTATCTTATTGCATTTTTGAGTTATAGCAGTTTTTAAGTTTTTATTGCTCCAAAAGCCTTTTCAGCCCATGAACAGTTGTTTGTGAGTTTTCGAAAAAAGTGCAAAAGCTATTCGAACCCTTTTTGCTGGGCAAGTAGGACCTGTAAATCTACACAATACATAGTTTAAAGTTTGAGTCTATCATATTAGGTTTTTGATTTATAGCTGTTTTTGTGTCTATTGCTTCAAAAGCATTTTCAGATAATTTGTGTGTTCTGAAGAAACTACAAGAGATATCTAACCCAAACTTTCTGTGCAAGAGGGGCTTGTACATCTGCACAACATGTATTTTAAAGTTTGAACTTATCTTATTGAATTTTTGAGTTATAGCAGTTTTTACGTTTTTATTGCTCCAAAAGCCTTTTCAGCCCATGAACAGTTGTGTGCGTTTCGAAAAAAGTGCAAGAGCTATTCAAACCCTTTTTGCAGGGCAAGTAGGACCTGTAAATCTACACAATACATAGTTTAAAGTTTGAGTCTATCATATTAGGTTTTGGATTTATAGCTGTTTTTGTGTCTATTGCTTCAAAAGCATTTTCAGATAATTTGTGTGTTCTGAAGAAACTACAAGAGATATCTAACCCAAACTTTCTGTGCAAGAGGGGCTTGTACATCTGCACAACATGTCTTTTAAAGTTTGAACTTATCTTATTGCATTTTTGAGTTATAGCAGTTTTAACGTTTTTATTGCTCCAAAAGCCTTTTCAGCCCATGAACAGTTGTTTGTGAGTTTCGAAAAAAGTGCAAGAGCTATTCAAACCCTTTTTGCTGGGCAAGTAGGACCTGTAAATCTACACAATACATAGTTTAAAGTTTGAGTCTATCATATTAGGTTTTGGATTTATAGCTGTTTTTGTGTCTATTGCTTCAAAAGCATTTTCAGATAATTTGTGTGTTCTGAAGAAACTACAAGAGATATCTAACCCAAACTTTCTGTGCAAGAGGGGCTTGTACATCTGCACAACATATTTTTTAAAGTTTGAACTTATCTTATTGCATTTTTGAGTTATAGCAGTTTTTAAGTTTTTATTGCTCCAAAAGCCTTTTCAGCCCATGAACAGTTGTGTGCGTTTCGAAAAAAAGTGAAAGAGCTATTCAAACCCTTTTTGCAGGGCAAGTAGGACCTGTAAATCTACACAATACATAGTTTAAAGTTTGAGTCTATCATATTAGGTTTTGGATTTATAGCTGTTTTTGTGTCTATTGCTTCAAAAACATTTTCAGATATTTTGTGTGTTCTGAAGAAACTACAAGAGATATCTAACCCAAACTTTCTGTGCAAGAGGGGCTTGTACATCTGCACAACATGTCTTTTAAAGTTTGAACTTATCTTATTGCATTTTTGAGTTATAGCAGTTTTTACGTTTTTATTGCTCCAAAAGCCTTTTCAGCCCATGAACAGTTGTGTGCGTTTCGAAAAAAGAGCAAGAGCTATTCAAACCCTTTTTGCTGGGCAAGTAGGACCTGTAAATCTACACAATACATAGTTTAAAGTTTGAGTCTATCATATTAGGTTTTTGATTTATAGCTGTTTTTGTGTCTATTGCTTCAAAAGCATTTTCAGATAATTTGTGTGTTCTGAAGAAACTACAAGAGATATCTAACCCAAACTTTCTGTGCAAGAGGGGCTTGTACATCTGCACAACATGTATTTTAAAGTTTGAACTTATCTTATTGCATTTTTGAGTTATAGCAGTTTTTAAGTTTTTATTGCTCCAAAAGCCTTTTCAGCCCATGAACAGTTGTTTGTGAGTTTCGAAAAAAGTGCAAGAGCTATTCAAACCCTTTTTGCTGGGCAAGTAGGACCTGTAAATCTACACAATACATAGTTTAAAGTTTGAGTCTATCATATTAGGTTTTGGATTTATAGCTGTTTTTGTGTCTATTGCTTCAAAAGCATTTTCAGATAATTTGTGTGTTCTGAAGAAACTACAAGAGATATCTAACCCAAACTTTCTGTGCAAGAGGGGCTTGTACATCTGCACAACATATTTTTTAAAGTTTGAACTTATCTTATTGCAATTTTGAGTTATAGCAGTTTTTAAGTTTTTATTGCTCCAAAAGCCTTTTCAGCCCATGAACAGTTGTGTGCGTTTCGAAAAAAAGTGAAAGAGCTATTCAAACCCTTTTTGCAGGGCAAGTAGGACCTGTAAATCTACACAATACATAGTTTAAAGTTTGAGTCTATCATATTAGGTTTTGGATTTATAGCTGTTTTTGTGTCTATTGCTTCAAAAGCATTTTCAGATAATTTGTGTGTTCTGAAGAAACTACAAGAGATATCTAACCCAAACTTTCTGTGCAAGAGGGGCTTGTACATCTGCACAACATGTCTTTCAAAGTTTGAACTTATCTTATTGAATTTTTGAGTTATAGCAGTTTTTACGTTTTTATTGCTCCAAAAGCCTTTTCAGCCCATGAACAGTTGTGTGCGTTTCGAAAAAAGAGCAAGAGCTATTCAAACCCTTTTTGCTGGGCAAGTAGGACCTGTAAATCTACACAATACATAGTTTAAAGTTTGAGTCTATCATATTAGGTTTTTGATTTATAGCTGTTTTTGTGTCTATTGCTTCAAAAGCATTTTCAGATAATTTGTGTGTTCTGAAGAAACTACAAGAGATATCTAACCCAAACTTTCTGTGCAAGAGGGGCTTGTACATCTGCACAACATATTTTTTAAAGTTTGAACTTATCTTATTGCATTTTTGAGTTATAGCAGTTTTTAAGTTTTTATTGCTCCAAAAGCCTTTTCAGCCCATGAACAGTTGTTTGTGAGTTTTCGAAAAAAGTGCAAAAGCTATTCGAACCCTTTTTGCTGGGCAAGTAGGACCTGTAAATCTACACAATACATAGTTTAAAGTTTGAGTCTATCATATTAGGTTTTTGATTTATAGCTGTTTTTGTGTCTATTGCTTCAAAAGCATTTTCAGATAATTTGTGTGTTCTGAAGAAACTACAAGAGATATCTAACCCAAACTTTCTGTGCAAGAGGGGCTTGTACATCTGCACAACATGTATTTTAAAGTTTGAACTTATCTTATTGAATTTTTGAGTTATAGCAGTTTTTACGTTTTTATTGCTCCAAAAGCCTTTTCAGCCCATGAACAGTTGTGTGCGTTTCGAAAAAAGTGCAAGAGCTATTCAAACCCTTTTTGCAGGGCAAGTAGGACCTGTAAATCTACACAATACATAGTTTAAAGTTTGAGTCTATCATATTAGGTTTTGGATTTATAGCTGTTTTTGTGTCTATTGCTTCAAAAGCATTTTCAGATAATTTGTGTGTTCTGAAGAAACTACAAGAGATATCTAACCCAAACTTTCTGTGCAAGAGGGGCTTGTACATCTGCACAACATGTCTTTTAAAGTTTGAACTTATCTTATTGCATTTTTGAGTTATAGCAGTTTTAACGTTTTTATTGCTCCAAAAGCCTTTTCAGCCCATGAACAGTTGTTTGTGAGTTTCGAAAAAAGTGCAAGAGCTATTCAAACCCTTTTTGCTGGGCAAGTAGGACCTGTAAATCTACACAATACATAGTTTAAAGTTTGAGTCTATCATATTAGGTTTTGGATTTATAGCTGTTTTTGTGTCTATTGCTTCAAAAGCATTTTCAGATAATTTGTGTGTTCTGAAGAAACTACAAGAGATATCTAACCCAAACTTTCTGTGCAAGAGGGGCTTGTACATCTGCACAACATATTTTTTAAAGTTTGAACTTATCTTATTGCATTTTTGAGTTATAGCAGTTTTTAAGTTTTTATTGCTCCAAAAGCCTTTTCAGCCCATGAACAGTTGTGTGCGTTTCGAAAAAAAGTGAAAGAGCTATTCAAACCCTTTTTGCAGGGCAAGTAGGACCTGTAAATCTACACAATACATAGTTTAAAGTTTGAGTCTATCATATTAGGTTTTGGATTTATAGCTGTTTTTGTGTCTATTGCTTCAAAAGCATTTTCAGATAATTTGTGTGTTCTGAAGAAACTACAAGAGATATCTAACCCAAACTTTCTGTGCAAGAGGGGCTTGTACATCTGCACAACATGTCTTTTAAAGTTTGAACTTATCTTATTGCATTTTTGAGTTATAGCAGTTTTAACGTCTTTATTGCTCCAAAAGCCTTTTCAGCCCATGAACAGTTGTTTGTGAGTTTCGAAAAAAGTGCAAGAGCTATTCAAACCCTTTTTGCTGGGCAAGTAGGACCTGTAAATCTACACAATATATAGTTTAAAGTTTGAGTCTATCATATTAGGTTTTGGATTTATAGCTGTTTTTGTGTCTATTGCTTCAAAAGCATTTTCAGATAATTTGTGTGTTCTGAAGAAACTACAAGAGATATCTAACCCAAACTTTCTGTGCAAGAGGGGCTTGTACATCTGCACAACATGTCTTTTAAAGTTTGAACTTATCTTATTGCATTTTTGAGTTATAACAGTTTTAACGTTTTTATTGCTCCAAAAGCCTTTTCAGCCCATGAACAGTTGTTTGTGAGTTTCGAAAAAAGTGCAAGAGCTATTCAAACCTTTTTTGCTGGGCAAGTAGGACCTGTAAATCTACACAATATATAGTTTAAAGTTTGAGTCTATCATATTAGGTTTTGGATTTATAGCTGTTTTTGTGTCTATTGCTTCAAAAGCATTTTCAGATAATTTGTGTGTTCTGAAGAAACTACAAGAGATATCTAACCCAAACTTTCTGTGCAAGAGGGGCTTGTACATCTGCACAACATGTCTTTTAAAGTTTGAACTTATCTTATTGAATTTTTGAGTTATAGCAGTTTTTACGTTTTTATTGCTCCAAAAGCCTTTTCAGCCCATGAACAGTTGTGTGCGTTTCGAAAAAAGTGCAAGAGCTATTCAAACCCTTTTTGCAGGGCAAGTAGGACCTGTAAATCTACACAATACATAGTTTAAAGTTTGAGTCTATCATATTAGGTTTTGGATTTATAGCTGTTTTTGTGTCTATTGCTTCAAAAGCATTTTCAGATAATTTGTGTGTTCTGAAGAAACTACAAGAGATATCTAACCCAAACTTTCTGTGCAAGAGGGGCTTGTACATCTGCACAACATATTTTTTAAAGTTTGAACTTATCTTATTGCATTTTTGAGTTATAGCAGTTTTTAAGTTTTTATTGCTCCAAAAGCCTTTTCAGCCCATGAACAGTTGTGTGCGTTTCGAAAAAAAGTGAAAGAGCTATTCAAACCCTTTTTGCTAGGCAAGTAGGACCTGTAAATCTACACAATACATAGTTTAAAGTTTGAGTCTATCATATTAGGTTTTGGATTTATAGCTGTTTTTGTGTCTATTGCTTCAAAAACATTTTCAGATATTTTGTGTGTTCTGAAGAAACTACAAGAGATATCTAACCCAAACTTTCTGTGCAAGAGGGGCTTGTACATCTGCACAACATGTCTTTTAAAGTTTGAACTTATCTTATTGAATTTTTGAGTTATAGCAGTTTTTACGTTTTTATTGCTCCAAAAGCCTTTTCAGCCCATGAACAGTTGTGTGCGTTTCGAAAAAAGAGCAAGAGCTATTCAAACCCTTTTTGCTGGGCAAGTAGGACCTGTAAATCTACACAATACATAGTTTAAAGTTTGAGTCTATCATATTAGGTTTTTGATTTATAGCTGTTTTTGTGTCTATTGCTTCAAAAGCATTTTCAGATAATTTGTGTGTTCTGAAGAAACTACAAGAGATATCTAACCCAAACTTTCTGTGCAAGAGGGGCTTGTACATCTGCACAACATATTTTTTAAAGTTTGAACTTATCTTATTGCATTTTTGAGTTATAGCAGTTTTAACGTTTTTATTGCTCCAAAAGCCTTTTCAGCCCATGAACAGTTGTTTGTGAGTTTCGAAAAAAGTGCAAGAGCTATTCAAACCCTTTTTGCTGGGCAAGTAGGACCTGTAAATCTACACAATATATAGTTTAAAGTTTGAGTCTATCATATTAGGTTTTGGATTTATAGCTGTTTTTGTGTCTATTGCTTCAAAAGCATTTTCAGATAATTTGTGTGTTCTGAAGAAACTACAAGAGATATCTAACCCAAACTTTCTGTGCAAGAGGGGCTTGTACATCTGCACAACATGTCTTTTAAAGTTTGAACTTATCTTATTGCATTTTTGAGTTATAGCAGTTTTAACGTTTTAATTGCTCCAAAAGCCTTTTCAGCCCATGAACAGTTGTTTGTGAGTTTCGAAAAAAGTGCAAGAGCTATTCAAACCCTTTTTGCTGGGCAAGTAGGACCTGTAAATCTACACAATATATAGTTTAAAGTTTGAGTCTATCATATTAGGTTTTGGATTTATAGCTGTTTTTGTGTCTATTGCTTCAAAAGCATTTTCAGATAATTTGTGTGTTCTGAAGAAACTACAAGAGATATCTAACCCAAACTTTCTGTGCAAGAGGGGCTTGTACATCTGCACAACATGTCTTTTAAAGTTTGAACTTATCTTATTGCATTTTTGAGTTATAACAGTTTTAACGTTTTTATTGCTCCAAAAGCCTTTTCAGCCCATGAACAGTTGTTTGTGAGTTTCGAAAAAAGTGCAAGAGCTATTCAAACCTTTTTTGCTGGGCAAGTAGGACCTGTAAATCTACACAATATATAGTTTAAAGTTTGAGTCTATCATATTAGGTTTTGGATTTATAGCTGTTTTTGTGTCTATTGCTTCAAAAGCATTTTCAGATAATTTGTGTGTTCTGAAGAAACTACAAGAGATATCTAACCCAAACTTTCTGTGCAAGAGGGGCTTGTACATCTGCAGAACATGTCTTTTAAAGTTTGAACTTATCTTATTGCATTTTTGAGTTATAGCAGTTTTTAAGTTTTTATTGCTCCAAAAGCCTTTTCAGCCCATGAACAGTTGTGTGCGTTTCGAAAAAAAGTGAAAGAGCTATTCAAACCCTTTTTGCTAGGCAAGTAGGACCTGTAAATCTACACAATACATAGTTTAAAGTTTGAGTCTATCATATTAGGTTTTGGATTTATAGCTGTTTTTGTGTCTATTGCTTCAAAAACATTTTCAGATATTTTGTGTGTTCTGAAGAAACTACAAGAGATATCTAACCCAAACTTTCTGTGCAAGAGGGGCTTGTACATCTGCACAACATGTCTTTTAAAGTTTGAACTTATCTTATTGAATTTTTGAGTTATAGCAGTTTTTACGTTTTTATTGCTCCAAAAGCCTTTTCAGCCCATGAACAGTTGTGTGCGTTTCGAAAAAAGAGCAAGAGCTATTCAAATCCTTTTTGCTGGGCAAGTAGGACCTGTAAATCTACACAATAAATAGTTTAAAGTTTGAGTCTATCATATTAGGTTTTTGATTTATAGCTGTTTTTGTGTCTATTGCTTCAAAAGCATTTTCAGATAATTTGTGTGTTCTGAAGAAACTACAAAAGATATCTAACCCAAACTTTCTGTGCAAGAGGGGCTTGTACATCTGCACAACATATTTTTTAAAGTTTGAACTTATCTTATTGCATTTTTGAGTTATAGCAGTTTTTAAGTTTTTATTGCTCCAAAAGCCTTTTCAGCCCATGAACAGTTGTTTGTGAGTTTTCGAAAAAAGTGCAAAAGCTATTCGAACCCTTTTTGCTGGGCAAGTAGGACCTGTAAATCTACACAATATATAGTTCAAAGTTGGAGTCTATCATATTAGGTTTTGGATTTATAGCTGTTTTTGTGTCTATTGCTTCAAAAGCATTTTTAGATCATTTGTGTGTTCTGAAGAAACTACAAGAGATATCTAACCCAAACTTTCTGTGCAAGAGGGGCTTGTACATCTGCACAACATGTCTTTTAAAGTTTGAACTTATCTTATTGCATTTTTGAGTTATAGCAGTTTTTAAGTTTTTATTGCTCCAAAAGCCTTTTCAGCCCATGAACAGTTGTGTGCGTTTCGAAAAAAAGTGCAAGAGCTATTCAAACCCTTTTTGCTGGGCAAGTAGGACCTGTAAATCTACACAATACATAGTTCAAAGTTTTAGTCTATCATATTAGGTTTTGGATTTATAGCTGTTTTTGTGTCTATTGCTTCAAAAGCATTTTCAGATAATGTGTGTGTTCTGAAGAAACTACAAGAGATATCTAACCCAAACTTTCTGTGCAAGAGGGGCTTGTACATCTGCACAACATATTTTTTAAAGTTTGAACTTATCTTATTGCATTTTTGAGTTATAGCAGTTTTTAAGTTTTTATTGCTCCAAAAGCCTTTTCAGCCCATGAACAGTTGTTTGTGAGTTTTCGAAAAAAGTGCAAAAGCTATTCGAACCCTTTTTGCTGGGCAAGTAGGACCTGTAAATCTACACAATATATAGTTCAAAGTTGGAGTCTATCATATTAGGTTTTGGATTTATAGCTGTTTTTGTGTCTATTGCTTCAAAAGCATTTTTAGATCATTTGTGTGTTCTGAAGAAACTACAAGAGATATCTAACCCAAACTTTCTGTGCAAGAGGGGCTTGTACATCTGCACAACATGTCTTTTAAAGTTTGAACTTATCTTATTGCATTTTTGAGTTATAGCAGTTTTTAAGTTTTTATTGCTCCAAAAGCCTTTTCAGCCCATGAACAGTTGTTTGTGAGTTTTCGAAAAAAGTGCAAAAGCTATTCGAACCCTTTTTGCTGGGCAAGTAGGACCTGTAAATCTACACAATATATAGTTCAAAGTTGGAGTCTATCATATTAGGTTTTGGATTTATAGCTGTTTTTGTGTCTATTGCTTCAAAAGCATTTTTAGATCATTTGTGTGTTCTGAAGAAACTACAAGAGATATCTAACCCAAACTTTCTGTGCAAGAGGGGCTTGTACATCTGCACAACATGTCTTTTAAAGTTTGAACTTATCTTATTGCATTTTTGAGTTATAGCAGTTTTTAAGTTTTTATTGCTCCAAAAGCCTTTTCAGCCCATGAACAGTTGTGTGCGTTTCGAAAAAAAGTGAAAGAGCTATTCAAACCCTTTTTGCTAGGCAAGTAGGACCTGTAAATCTACACAATACATAGTTTAAAGTTTGAGTCTATCATATTAGGTTTTGGATTTATAGCTGTTTTTGTGTCTATTGCTTCAAAAACATTTTCAGATATTTTGTGTGTTCTGAAGAAACTTCAAGAGATATCTAACCCAAACTTTCTGTGCAAGAGGGGCTTGTACATCTGCACAACATGTCTTTTAAAGTTTGAACTTATCTTATTGAATTTTTGAGTTATAGCAGTTTTTACGTTTTTATTGCTCCAAAAGCCTTTTCAGCCCATGAACAGTTGTGTGCGTTTCGAAAAAAGAGCAAGAGCTATTCAAACCCTTTTTGCTGGGCAAGTAGGACCTGTAAATCTACACAATATATAGTTTAAAGTTTGAGTCTATCATATTAGGTTTTGGATTTATAGCTGTTTTTGTGTCTATTGCTTCAAAAGCATTTTCAGATAATTTGTGTGTTCTGAAGAAACTACAAGAGATATCTAACCCAAACTTTCTGTGCAAGAGGGGCTTGTACATCTGCACAACATGTATTTTAAAGTTTGAACTTATCTTATTGAATTTTTGAGTTATAGCAGTTTTTACGTTTTTATTGCTCCAAAAGCCTTTTCAGCCCATGAACAGTTGTGTGCGTTTCGAAAAAAGTGCAAGAGCTATTCAAACGCTTTTTGCAGGGCAAGTAGGACCTGTAAATCTACACAATACATAGTTTAAAGTTTGAGTCTATCATATTAGGTTTTGGATTTATAGCTGTTTTTGTGTCTATTGCTTCAAAAGCATTTTCAGATAATTTGTGTGTTCTGAAGAAACTACAAGAGATATCTAACCCAAACTTTCTGTGCAAGAGGGGCTTGTACATCTGCACAACATGTCTTTTAAAGTTTGAACTTATCTTATTGCATTTTTGAGTTATAGCAGTTTTAACGTTTTTATTGCTCCAAAAGCCTTTTCAGCCCATGAACAGTTGTTTGTGAGTTTCGAAAAAAGTGCAAGAGCTATTCAAACCCTTTTTGCTGGGCAAGTAGGACCTGTAAATCTACACAATATATAGTTTAAAGTTTGAGTCTATCATATTAGGTTTTGGATTTATAGCTGTTTTTGTGTCTATTGCTTCAAAAGCATTTTCAGATAATTTGTGTGTTCTGAAGAAACTACAAGAGATATCTAACCCAAACTTTCTGTGCAAGAGGGGCTTGTACATCTGCACAACAAGTCTTTTAAAGTTTGAACTTATCTTATTGCATTTTTGAGTTATAACAGTTTTAACGTTTTTATTGCTCCAAAAGCCTTTTCAGCCCATGAACAGTTGTTTGTGAGTTTCGAAAAAAGTGCAAGAGCTATTCAAACCTTTTTTGCTGGGCAAGTAGGACCTGTAAATCTACACAATATATAGTTTAAAGTTTGAGTCTATCATATTAGGTTTTGGATTTATAGCTGTTTTTGTGTCTATTGCTTCAAAAGCATTTTCAGATAATTTGTGTGTTCTGAAGAAACTACAAGAGATATCTAACCCAAACTTTCTGTGCAAGAGGGGCTTGTACATCTGCACAACATGTCTTTTAAAGTTTGAACTTATCTTATTGAATTTTTGAGTTATAGCAGTTTTTACGTTTTTATTGCTCCAAAAGCCTTTTCAGCCCATGAACAGTTGTGTGCGTTTCGAAAAAAGTGCAAGAGCTATTCAAACCCTTTTTGCAGGGCAAGTAGGACCTGTAAATCTACACAATACATAGTTTAAAGTTTGAGTCTATCATATTAGTTTTTGGATTTATAGCTGTTTTTGTGTCTATTGCTTCAAAAGCATTTTCAGATAATTTGTGTGTTCTGAAGAAACTACAAGAGATATCTAACCCAAACTTTCTGTGCAAGAGGGGCTTGTACATCTGCAGAACATGTCTTTTAAAGTTTGAACTTATCTTATTGCATTTTTGAGTTATAGCAGTTTTTAAGTTTTTATTGCTCCAAAAGCCTTTTCAGCCCATGAACAGTTGTGTGCGTTTCGAAAAAAAGTGAAAGAGCTATTCAAACCCTTTTTGCTAGGCAAGTAGGACCTGTAAATCTACACAATACATAGTTTAAAGTTTGAGTCTATCATATTAGGTTTTGGATTTATAGCTGTTTTTGTGTCTATTGCTTCAAAAACATTTTCAGATATTTTGTGTGTTCTGAAGAAACTACAAGAGATATCTAACCCAAACTTTCTGTGCAAGAGGGGCTTGTACATCTGCACAACATGTCTTTTAAAGTTTGAACTTATCTTATTGAATTTTTGAGTTATAGCAGTTTTTACGTTTTTATTGCTCCAAAAGCCTTTTCAGCCCATGAACAGTTGTGTGCGTTTCGAAAAAAGAGCAAGAGCTATTCAAACCCTTTTTGCTGGGCAAGTAGGACCTGTAAATCTACACAATACATAGTTTAAAGTTTGAGTCTATCATATTAGGTTTTTGATTTATAGCTGTTTTTGTGTCTATTGCTTCAAAAGCATTTTCAGATAATTTGTGTGTTCTGAAGAAACTACAAGAGATATCTAACCCAAACTTTCTGTGCAAGAGGGGCTTGTACATCTGCACAACATATTTTTTAAAGTTTGAACTTATCTTATTGCATTTTTGAGTTATAGCAGTTTTTAAGTTTTTATTGCTCCAAAAGCCTTTTCAGCCCATGAACAGTTGTTTGTGAGTTTTCGAAAAAAGTGCAAAAGCTATTCGAACCCTTTTTGCTGGGCAAGTAGGACCTGTAAATCTACACAATACATAGTTTAAAGTTTGAGTCTATCATATTAGGTTTTTGATTTATAGCTGTTTTTGTGTCTATTGCTTCAAAAGCATTTTCAGATAATTTGTGTGTTCTGAAGAAACTACAAGAGATATCTAACCCAAACTTTCTGTGCAAGAGGGGCTTGTACATCTGCACAACATGTATTTTAAAGTTTGAACTTATCTTATTGAATTTTTGAGTTATAGCAGTTTTTACGTTTTTATTGCTCCAAAAGCCTTTTCAGCCCATGAACAGTTGTTTGTGAGTTTCGAAAAAAAGTGCAAGAGCTATTCAAACCCTTTTTGCTGGGCAAGTAGGACCTGTAAATCTACACAATACATAGTTTAAAGTTTGAGTCTATCATATTAGGTTTTGGATTTATAGCTGTTTTTGTGTCTATTGCTTCAAAAGCATTTTCAGATAATTTGTGTGTTCTGAAGAAACTACAAGAGATATCTAACCCAAACTTTCTGTGCAAGAGGGGCTTGTACATCTGCACAACATATTTTTTAAAGTTTGAACTTATCTTATTGCATTTTTGAGTTATAGCAGTTTTTAAGTTTTTATTGCTCCAAAAGCCTTTTCAGCCCATGAACAGTTGTGTGCGTTTCGAAAAAAAGTGAAAGAGCTATTCAAACCCTTTTTGCAGGGCAAGTAGGACCTGTAAATCTACACAATACATAGTTTAAAGTTTGAGTCTATCATATTAGGTTTTGGATTTATAGCTGTTTTTGTGTCTATTGCTTCAAAAGCATTTTCAGATAATTTGTGTGTTCTGAAGAAACTACAAGAGATATCTAACCCAAACTTTCTGTGCAAGAGGGGCTTGTACATCTGCACAACATGTCTTTTAAAGTTTGAACTTATCTTATTGCATTTTTGAGTTATAGCAGTTTTAACGTCTTTATTGCTCCAAAAGCCTTTTCAGCCCATGAACAGTTGTTTGTGAGTTTCGAAAAAAGTGCAAGAGCTATTCAAACCCTTTTTGCTGGGCAAGTAGGACCTGTAAATCTACACAATATATAGTTTAAAGTTTGAGTCTATCATATTAGGTTTTGGATTTATAGCTGTTTTTGTGTCTATTGCTTCAAAAGCATTTTCAGATAATTTGTGTGTTCTGAAGAAACTACAAGAGATATCTAACCCAAACTTTCTGTGCAAGAGGGGCTTGTACATCTGCACAACATGTATTTTAAAGTTTGAACTTATCTTATTGCATTTTTGAGTTATAACAGTTTTAACGTTTTTATTGCTCCAAAAGCCTTTTCAGCCCATGAACAGTTGTTTGTGAGTTTCGAAAAAAGTGCAAGAGCTATTCAAACCTTTTTTGCTGGGCAAGTAGGACCTGTAAATCTACACAATATATAGTTTAAAGTTTGAGTCTATCATATTAGGTTTTGGATTTATAGCTGTTTTTGTGTCTATTGCTTCAAAAGCATTTTCAGATAATTTGTGTGTTCTGAAGAAACTACAAGAGATATCTAACCCAAACTTTCTGTGCAAGAGGGGCTTGTACATCTGCACAACATGTATTTTAAAGTTTGAACTTATCTTATTGAATTTTTGAGTTATAGCAGTTTTTACGTTTTTATTGCTCCAAAAGCCTTTTCAGCCCATGAACAGTTGTGTGCGTTTCGAAAAAAGTGCAAGAGCTATTCAAACGCTTTTTGCAGGGCAAGTAGGACCTGTAAATCTACACAATACATAGTTTAAAGTTTGAGTCTATCATATTAGGTTTTGGATTTATAGCTGTTTTTGTGTCTATTGCTTCAAAAGCATTTTCAGATAATTTGTGTGTTCTGAAGAAACTACAAGAGATATCTAACCCAAACTTTCTGTGCAAGAGGGGCTTGTACATCTGCACAACATGTCTTTTAAAGTTTGAACTTATCTTATTGCATTTTTGAGTTATAACAGTTTTAACGTTTTTATTGCTCCAAAAGCCTTTTCAGCCCATGAACAGTTGTTTGTGAGTTTCGAAAAAAGTGCAAGAGCTATTCAAACCTTTTTTGCTGGGCAAGTAGGACCTGTAAATCTACACAATATATAGTTTAAAGTTTGAGTCTATCATATTAGGTTTTGGATTTATAGCTGTTTTTGTGTCTATTGCTTCAAAAGCATTTTCAGATAATTTGTGTGTTCTGAAGAAACTACAAGAGATATCTAACCCAAACTTTCTGTGCAAGAGGGGCTTGTACATCTGCACAACATGTATTTTAAAGTTTGAACTTATCTTATTGAATTTTTGAGTTATAGCAGTTTTTACGTTTTTATTGCTCCAAAAGCCTTTTCAGCCCATGAACAGTTGTGTGCGTTTCGAAAAAAGTGCAAGAGCTATTCAAACGCTTTTTGCAGGGCAAGTAGGACCTGTAAATCTACACAATACATAGTTTAAAGTTTGAGTCTATCATATTAGGTTTTGGATTTATAGCTGTTTTTGTGTCTATTGCTTCAAAAGCATTTTCAGATAATTTGTGTGTTCTGAAGAAACTACAAGAGATATCTAACCCAAACTTTCTGTGCAAGAGGGGCTTGTACATCTGCACAACATGTCTTTTAAAGTTTGAACTTATCTTATTGCATTTTTGAGTTATAGCAGTTTTAACGTTTTTATTGCTCCAAAAGCCTTTTCAGCCCATGAACAGTTGTTTGTGAGTTTCGAAAAAAGTGCAAGAGCTATTCAAACCCTTTTTGCTGGGCAAGTAGGACCTGTAAATCTACACAATATATAGTTTAAAGTTTGAGTCTATCATATTAGGTTTTGGATTTATAGCTGTTTTTGTGTCTATTGCTTCAAAAGCATTTTCAGATAATTTGTGTGTTCTGAAGAAACTACAAGAGATATCTAACCCAAACTTTCTGTGCAAGAGGGGCTTGTACATCTGCACAACAAGTCTTTTAAAGTTTGAACTTATCTTATTGCATTTTTGAGTTATAACAGTTTTAACGTTTTTATTGCTCCAAAAGCCTTTTCAGCCCATGAACAGTTGTTTGTGAGTTTCGAAAAAAGTGCAAGAGCTATTCAAACCTTTTTTGCTGGGCAAGTAGGACCTGTAAATCTACACAATATATAGTTTAAAGTTTGAGTCTATCATATTAGGTTTTGGATTTATAGCTGTTTTTGTGTCTATTGCTTCAAAAGCATTTTCAGATAATTTGTGTGTTCTGAAGAAACTACAAGAGATATCTAACCCAAACTTTCTGTGCAAGAGGGGCTTGTACATCTGCACAACATGTCTTTTAAAGTTTGAACTTATCTTATTGAATTTTTGAGTTATAGCAGTTTTTACGTTTTTATTGCTCCAAAAGCCTTTTCAGCCCATGAACAGTTGTGTGCGTTTCGAAAAAAGTGCAAGAGCTATTCAAACCCTTTTTGCAGGGCAAGTAGGACCTGTAAATCTACACAATACATAGTTTAAAGTTTGAGTCTATCATATTAGTTTTTGGATTTATAGCTGTTTTTGTGTCTATTGCTTCAAAAGCATTTTCAGATAATTTGTGTGTTCTGAAGAAACTACAAGAGATATCTAACCCAAACTTTCTGTGCAAGAGGGGCTTGTACATCTGCAGAACATGTCTTTTAAAGTTTGAACTTATCTTATTGCATTTTTGAGTTATAGCAGTTTTTAAGTTTTTATTGCTCCAAAAGCCTTTTCAGCCCATGAACAGTTGTGTGCGTTTCGAAAAAAAGTGAAAGAGCTATTCAAACCCTTTTTGCTAGGCAAGTAGGACCTGTAAATCTACACAATACATAGTTTAAAGTTTGAGTCTATCATATTAGGTTTTGGATTTATAGCTGTTTTTGTGTCTATTGCTTCAAAAACATTTTCAGATATTTTGTGTGTTCTGAAGAAACTACAAGAGATATCTAACCCAAACTTTCTGTGCAAGAGGGGCTTGTACATCTGCACAACATGTCTTTTAAAGTTTGAACTTATCTTATTGAATTTTTGAGTTATAGCAGTTTTTACGTTTTTATTGCTCCAAAAGCCTTTTCAGCCCATGAACAGTTGTGTGCGTTTCGAAAAAAGAGCAAGAGCTATTCAAACCCTTTTTGCTGGGCAAGTAGGACCTGTAAATCTACACAATACATAGTTTAAAGTTTGAGTCTATCATATTAGGTTTTTGATTTATAGCTGTTTTTGTGTCTATTGCTTCAAAAGCATTTTCAGATAATTTGTGTGTTCTGAAGAAACTACAAGAGATATCTAACCCAAACTTTCTGTGCAAGAGGGGCTTGTACATCTGCACAACATATTTTTTAAAGTTTGAACTTATCTTATTGCATTTTTGAGTTATAGCAGTTTTTAAGTTTTTATTGCTCCAAAAGCCTTTTCAGCCCATGAACAGTTGTTTGTGAGTTTTCGAAAAAAGTGCAAAAGCTATTCGAACCCTTTTTGCTGGGCAAGTAGGACCTGTAAATCTACACAATACATAGTTTAAAGTTTGAGTCTATCATATTAGGTTTTTGATTTATAGCTGTTTTTGTGTCTATTGCTTCAAAAGCATTTTCAGATAATTTGTGTGTTCTGAAGAAACTACAAGAGATATCTAACCCAAACTTTCTGTGCAAGAGGGGCTTGTACATCTGCACAACATGTATTTTAAAGTTTGAACTTATCTTATTGAATTTTTGAGTTATAGCAGTTTTTACGTTTTTATTGCTCCAAAAGCCTTTTCAGCCCATGAACAGTTGTTTGTGAGTTTCGAAAAAAAGTGCAAGAGCTATTCAAACCCTTTTTGCTGGGCAAGTAGGACCTGTAAATCTACACAATACATAGTTTAAAGTTTGAGTCTATCATATTAGGTTTTGGATTTATAGCTGTTTTTGTGTCTATTGCTTCAAAAGCATTTTCAGATAATTTGTGTGTTCTGAAGAAACTACAAGAGATATCTAACCCAAACTTTCTGTGCAAGAGGGGCTAGTACATCTGCACAACATATTTTTTAAAGTTTGAACTTATCTTATTGCATTTTTGAGTTATAGCAGTTTTTAAGTTTTTATTGCTCCAAAAGCCTTTTCAGCCCATGAACAGTTGTGTGCGTTTCGAAAAAAAGTGCAAGAGCTATTCAAACCCTTTTTGCAGGGCAAGTAGGACCTGTAAATCTACACAATACATAGTTTAAAGTTTGAGTCTATCATATTAGGTTTTGGATTTATAGCTGTTTTTGTGTCTATTGCTTCAAAAGCATTTTCAGATAATTTGTGTGTTCTGAAGAAACTACAAGAGATATCTAACCCAAACTTTCTGTGCAAGAGGGGCTTGTACATCTGCACAACATGTCTTTTAAAGTTTGAACTTATCTTATTGCATTTTTGAGTTATAGCAGTTTTAACGTCTTTATTGCTCCAAAAGCCTTTTCAGCCCATGAACAGTTGTTTGTGAGTTTCGAAAAAAGTGCAAGAGCTATTCAAACCCTTTTTGCTGGGCAAGTAGGACCTGTAAATCTACACAATATATAGTTTAAAGTTTGAGTCTATCATATTAGGTTTTGGATTTATAGCTGTTTTTGTGTCTATTGCTTCAAAAGCATTTTCAGATAATTTGTGTGTTCTGAAGAAACTACAAGAGATATCTAACCCAAACTTTCTGTGCAAGAGGGGCTTGTACATCTGCACAACATGTCTTTTAAAGTTTGAACTTATCTTATTGCATTTTTGAGTTATAGCAGTTTTTACGTTTTTATTGCTCCAAAAGCCTTTTCAGCCCATGAACAGTTGTGTGCGTTTCGAAAAAAGAGCAAGAGCTATTCAAACCCTTTTTGCTGGGCAAGTAGGACCTGTAAATCTACACAATACATAGTTTAAAGTTTGAGTCTATCATATTAGGTTTTTGATTTATAGCTGTTTTTGTGTCTATTGCTTCAAAAGCATTTTCAGATAATTTGTGTGTTCTGAAGAAACTACAAAAGATATCTAACCCAAACTTTCTGTGCAAGAGGGGCTTGTACATCTGCACAACATATTTTTTAAAGTTTGAACTTATCTTATTGCATTTTTGAGTTATAGCAGTTTTTAAGTTTTTATTGCTCCAAAAGCCTTTTCAGCCCATGAACAGTTGTTTGTGAGTTTTCGAAAAAAGTGCAAAAGCTATTCGAACCCTTTTTGCTGGGCAAGTAGGACCTGTAAATCTACACAATATATAGTTCAAAGTTGGAGTCTATCATATTAGGTTTTGGATTTATAGCTGTTTTTGTGTCTATTGCTTCAAAAGCATTTTTAGATCATTTGTGTGTTCTGAAGAAACTACAAGAGATATCTAACCCAAACTTTCTGTGCAAGAGGGGCTTGTACATCTGCACAACATGTCTTTTAAAGTTTGAACTTATCTTATTGCATTTTTGAGTTATAGCAGTTTTTAAGTTTTTATTGCTCCAAAAGCCTTTTCAGCCCATGAACAGTTGTGTGCGTTTCGAAAAAAAGTGCAAGAGCTATTCAAACCCTTTTTGCTGGGCAAGTAGGACCTGTAAATCTACACAATACATAGTTCAAAGTTTTAGTCTATCATATTAGGTTTTGGATTTATAGCTGTTTTTGTGTCTATTGCTTCAAAAGCATTTTCAGATAATGTGTGTGTTCTGAAGAAACCACAAGAGATATCTAACCCAAACTTTCTGTGCAAGAGGGGCTTGTACATCTGCACAACATATTTTTTAAAGTTTGAACTTATCTTATTGCATTTTTGAGTTATAGCAGTTTTTAAGTTTTTATTGCTCCAAAAGCCTTTTCAGCCCATGAACAGTTGTTTGTGAGTTTTCGAAAAAAGTGCAAAAGCTATTCGAACCCTTTTTGCTGGGCAAGTAGGACCTGTAAATCTACACAATATATAGTTCAAAGTTGGAGTCTATCATATTAGGTTTTGGATTTATAGCTGTTTTTGTGTCTATTGCTTCAAAAGCATTTTTAGATCATTTGTGTGTTCTGAAGAAACTACAAGAGATATCTAACCCAAACTTTCTGTGCAAGAGGGGCTTGTACATCTGCACAACATGTCTTTTAAAGTTTGAACTTATCTTATTGCATTTTTGAGTTATAGCAGTTTTTAAGTTTTTATTGCTCCAAAAGCCTTTTCAGCCCATGAACAGTTGTGTGCGTTTCGAAAAAAAGTGCAAGAGCTATTCAAACCCTTTTTGCTGGGCAAGTAGGACCTGTAAATCTACACAATACATAGTTCAAAGTTTTAGTCTATCATATTAGGTTTTGGATTTATAGCTGTTTTTGTGTCTATTGCTTCAAAAGCATTTTCAGATAATTTGTGTGTTCTGAAGAAACTACAAGAGATATCTAACCCAAACTTTCTGTGCAAGAGGGGCTTGTACATCTGCACAACATATTTTTTAAAGTTTGAACTTATCTTATTGCATTTTTGAGTTATAGCAGTTTTTAAGTTTTTATTGCTCCAAAAGCCTTTTCAGCCCATGAACAGTTGTTTGTGAGTTTTCGAAAAAAGTGCAAAAGCTATTCGAACCCTTTTTGCTGGGCAAGTAGGACCTGTAAATCTACACAATATATAGTTCAAAGTTGGAGTCTATCATATTAGGTTTTGGATTTATAGCTGTTTTTGTGTCTATTGCTTCAAAAGCATTTTTAGATCATTTGTGTGTTCTGAAGAAACTACAAGAGATATCTAACCCAAACTTTCTGTGCAAGAGGGGCTTGTACATCTGCACAACATGTCTTTTAAAGTTTGAACTTATCTTATTGCATTTTTGAGTTATAGCAGTTTTTAAGTTTTTATTGCTCCAAAAGCCTTTTCAGCCCATGAACAGTTGTGTGCGTTTCGAAAAAAAGTGAAAGAGCTATTCAAACCCTTTTTGCTAGGCAAGTAGGACCTGTAAATCTACACAATACATAGTTTAAAGTTTGAGTCTATCATATTAGGTTTTGGATTTATAGCTGTTTTTGTGTCTATTGCTTCAAAAACATTTTCAGATATTTTGTGTGTTCTGAAGAAACTTCAAGAGATATCTAACCCAAACTTTCTGTGCAAGAGGGGCTTGTACATCTGCACAACATGTCTTTTAAAGTTTGAACTTATCTTATTGAATTTTTGAGTTATAGCAGTTTTTACGTTTTTATTGCTCCAAAAGCCTTTTCAGCCCATGAACAGTTGTGTGCGTTTCGAAAAAAGAGCAAGAGCTATTCAAACCCTTTTTGCTGGGCAAGTAGGACCTGTAAATCTACACAATACATAGTTTAAAGTTTGAGTCTATCATATTAGGTTTTTGATTTATAGCTGTTTTTGTGTCTATTGCTTCAAAAGCATTTTCATATAATTTGTGTGTTCTGAAGAAACTACAAGAGATATCTAACCCAAACTTTCTGTGCAAGAGGGGCTTGTACATCTGCACAACATATTTTTTAAAGTTTGAACTTATCTTATTGCATTTTTGAGTTATAGCAGTTTTAACGTTTTTATTGCTCCAAAAGCCTTTTCAGCCCATGAACAGTTGTTTGTGAGTTTCGAAAAAAGTGCAAGAGCTATTCAAACCCTTTTTGCTGGGCAAGTAGGACCTGTAAATCTACACAATATATAGTTTAAAGTTTGAGTCTATCATATTAGGTTTTGGATTTATAGCTGTTTTTGTGTCTATTGCTTCAAAAGCATTTTCAGATAATTTGTGTGTTCTGAAGAAACTACAAGAGATATCTAACCCAAACTTTCTGTGCAAGAGGGGCTTGTACATCTGCACAACATGTATTTTAAAGTTTGAACTTATCTTATTGAATTTTTGAGTTATAGCAGTTTTTACGTTTTTATTGCTCCAAAAGCCTTTTCAGCCCATGAACAGTTGTGTGCGTTTCGAAAAAAGTGCAAGAGCTATTCAAACCCTTTTTGCAGGGCAAGTAGGACCTGTAAATCTACACAATACATAGTTTAAAGTTTGAGTCTATCATATTAGGTTTTGGATTTATAGCTGTTTTTGTGTCTATTGCTTCAAAAGCATTTTCAGATAATTTGTGTGTTCTGAAGAAACTACAAGAGATATCTAACCCAAACTTTCTGTGCAAGAGGGGCTTGTACATCTGCACAACATGTCTTTTAAAGTTTGAACTTATCTTATTGCATTTTTGAGTTATAGCAGTTTTAACGTTTTTATTGCTCCAAAAGCCTTTTCAGCCCATGAACAGTTGTTTGTGAGTTTCGAAAAAAGTGCAAGAGCTATTCAAACCCTTTTTGCTGGGCAAGTAGGACCTGTAAATCTACACAATATATAGTTTAAAGTTTGAGTCTATCATATTAGGTTTTGGATTTATAGCTGTTTTTGTGTCTATTGCTTCAAAAGCATTTTCAGATAATTTGTGTGTTCTGAAGAAACTACAAGAGATATCTAACCCAAACTTTCTGTGCAAGAGGGGCTTGTACATCTGCACAACAAGTCTTTTAAAGTTTGAACTTATCTTATTGCATTTTTGAGTTATAACAGTTTTAACGTTTTTATTGCTCCAAAAGCCTTTTCAGCCCATGAACAGTTGTTTGTGAGTTTCGAAAAAAGTGCAAGAGCTATTCAAACCTTTTTTGCTGGGCAAGTAGGACCTGTAAATCTACACAATATATAGTTTAAAGTTTGAGTCTATCATATTAGGTTTTGGATTTATAGCTGTTTTTGTGTCTATTGCTTCAAAAGCATTTTCAGATAATTTGTGTGTTCTGAAGAAACTACAAGAGATATCTAACCCAAACTTTCTGTGCAAGAGGGGCTTGTACATCTGCACAACATGTCTTTTAAAGTTTGAACTTATCTTATTGAATTTTTGAGTTATAGCAGTTTTTACGTTTTTATTGCTCCAAAAGCCTTTTCAGCCCATGAACAGTTGTGTGCGTTTCGAAAAAAGTGCAAGAGCTATTCAAACCCTTTTTGCAGGGCAAGTAGGACCTGTAAATCTACACAATACATAGTTTAAAGTTTGAGTCTATCATATTATTTTTTGGATTTATAGCTGTTTTTGTGTCTATTGCTTCAAAAGCATTTTCAGATAATTTGTGTGTTCTGAAGAAACTACAAGAGATATCTAACCCAAACTTTCTGTGCAAGAGGGGCTTGTACATCTGCAGAACATGTCTTTTAAAGTTTGAACTTATCTTATTGCATTTTTGAGTTATAGCAGTTTTTAAGTTTTTATTGCTCCAAAAGCCTTTTCAGCCCATGAACAGTTGTGTGCGTTTCGAAAAAAAGTGAAAGAGCTATTCAAACCCTTTTTGCTAGGCAAGTAGGACCTGTAAATCTACACAATACATAGTTTAAAGTTTGAGTCTATCATATTAGGTTTTGGATTTATAGCTGTTTTTGTGTCTATTGCTTCAAAAACATTTTCAGATATTTTGTGTGTTCTGAAGAAACTACAAGAGATATCTAACCCAAACTTTCTGTGCAAGAGGGGCTTGTACATCTGCACAACATGTCTTTTAAAGTTTGAACTTATCTTATTGAATTTTTGAGTTATAGCAGTTTTTACGTTTTTATTGCTCCAAAAGCCTTTTCAGCCCATGAACAGTTGTGTGCGTTTCGAAAAAAGAGCAAGAGCTATTCAAACCCTTTTTGCTGGGCAAGTAGGACCTGTAAATCTACACAATACATAGTTTAAAGTTTGAGTCTATCATATTAGGTTTTTGATTTATAGCTGTTTTTGTGTCTATTGCTTCAAAAGCATTTTCAGATAATTTGTGTGTTCTGAAGAAACTACAAGAGATATCTAACCCAAACTTTCTGTGCAAGAGGGGCTTGTACATCTGCACAACATATTTTTTAAAGTTTGAACTTATCTTATTGCATTTTTGAGTTATAGCAGTTTTTAAGTTTTTATTGCTCCAAAAGCCTTTTCAGCCCATGAACAGTTGTTTGTGAGTTTTCGAAAAAAGTGCAAAAGCTATTCGAACCCTTTTTGCTGGGCAAGTAGGACCTGTAAATCTACACAATACATAGTTTAAAGTTTGAGTCTATCATATTAGGTTTTTGATTTATAGCTGTTTTTGTGTCTATTGCTTCAAAAGCATTTTCAGATAATTTGTGTGTTCTGAAGAAACTACAAGAGATATCTAACCCAAACTTTCTGTGCAAGAGGGGCTTGTACATCTGCACAACATGTATTTTAAAGTTTGAACTTATCTTATTGAATTTTTGAGTTATAGCAGTTTTTACGTTTTTATTGCTCCAAAAGCCTTTTCAGCCCATGAACAGTTGTTTGTGAGTTTCGAAAAAAAGTGCAAGAGCTATTCAAACCCTTTTTGCTGGGCAAGTAGGACCTGTAAATCTACACAATACATAGTTTAAAGTTTGAGTCTATCATATTAGGTTTTGGATTTATAGCTGTTTTTGTGTCTATTGCTTCAAAAGCATTTTCAGATAATTTGTGTGTTCTGAAGAAACTACAAGAGATATCTAACCCAAACTTTCTGTGCAAGAGGGGCTTGTACATCTGCACAACATATTTTTTAAAGTTTGAACTTATCTTATTGCATTTTTGAGTTATAGCAGTTTTTAAGTTTTTATTGCTCCAAAAGCCTTTTCAGCCCATGAACAGTTGTGTGCGTTTCGAAAAAAAGTGAAAGAGCTATTCAAACCCTTTTTGCAGGGCAAGTAGGACCTGTAAATCTACACAATACATAGTTTAAAGTTTGAGTCTATCATATTAGGTTTTGGATTTATAGCTGTTTTTGTGTCTATTGCTTCAAAAGCATTTTCAGATAATTTGTGTGTTCTGAAGAAACTACAAGAGATATCTAACCCAAACTTTCTGTGCAAGAGGGGCTTGTACATCTGCACAACATGTCTTTTAAAGTTTGAACTTATCTTATTGCATTTTTGAGTTATAGCAGTTTTAACGTCTTTATTGCTCCAAAAGCCTTTTCAGCCCATGAACAGTTGTTTGTGAGTTTCGAAAAAAGTGCAGGAGCTATTCAAACCCTTTTTGCTGGGCAAGTAGGACCTGTAAATCTACACAATATATAGTTTAAAGTTTGAGTCTATCATATTAGGTTTTGGATTTATAGCTGTTTTTGTGTCTATTGCTTCAAAAGCATTTTCAGATAATTTGTGTGTTCTGAAGAAACTACAAGAGATATCTAACCCAAACTTTCTGTGCAAGAGGGGCTTGTACATCTGCACAACATGTCTTTTAAAGTTTGAACTTATCTTATTGCATTTTTGAGTTATAACAGTTTTAACGTTTTTATTGCTCCAAAAGCCTTTTCAGCCCATGAACAGTTGTTTGTGAGTTTCGAAAAAAGTGCAAGAGCTATTCAAACCTTTTTTGCTGGGCAAGTAGGACCTGTAAATCTACACAATATATAGTTTAAAGTTTGAGTCTATCATATTAGGTTTTGGATTTATAGCTGTTTTTGTGTCTATTGCTTCAAAAGCATTTTCAGATAATTTGTGTGTTCTGAAGAAACTACAAGAGATATCTAACCCAAACTTTCTGTGCAAGAGGGGCTTGTACATCTGCACAACATGTCTTTTAAAGTTTGAACTTATCTTATTGCATTTTTGAGTTATAGCAGTTTTAACGTTTTTATTGCTCCAAAAGCCTTTTCAGCCCATGAACAGTTGTTTGTGAGTTTCGAAAAAAGTGCAAGAGCTATTCAAACCCTTTTTGCTGGGCAAGTAGGACCTGTAAATCTACACAATATATAGTTTAAAGTTTGAGTCTATCATATTAGGTTTTGGATTTATAGCTGTTTTTGTGTCTATTGCTTCAAAAGCATTTTCAGATAATTTGTGTGTTCTGAAGAAACTACAAGAGATATCTAACCCAAACTTTCTGTGCAAGAGGGGCTTGTACATCTGCACAACATGTCTTTTAAAGTTTGAACTTATCTTATTGAATTTTTGAGTTATAGCAGTTTTTACGTTTTTATTGCTCCAAAAGCCTTTTCAGCCCATGAACAGTTGTGTGCGTTTCGAAAAAAGTGCAAGAGCTATTCAAACCCTTTTTGCAGGGCAAGTAGGACCTGTAAATCTACACAATACATAGTTTAAAGTTTGAGTCTATCATATTAGTTTTTGGATTTATAGCTGTTTTTGTGTCTATTGCTTCAAAAGCATTTTCAGATAATTTGTGTGTTCTGAAGAAACTACAAGAGATATCTAACCCAAACTTTCTGTGCAAGAGGGGCTTGTACATCTGCAGAACATGTCTTTTAAAGTTTGAACTTATCTTATTGCATTTTTGAGTTATAGCAGTTTTTAAGTTTTTATTGCTCCAAAAGCCTTTTCAGCCCATGAACAGTTGTGTGCGTTTCGAAAAAAAGTGAAAGAGCTATTCAAACCCTTTTTGCTAGGCAAGTAGGACCTGTAAATCTACACAATACATAGTTTAAAGTTTGAGTCTATCATATTAGGTTTTGGATTTATAGCTGTTTTTGTGTCTATTGCTTCAAAAACATTTTCAGATATTTTGTGTGTTCTGAAGAAACTACAAGAGATATCTAACCCAAACTTTCTGTGCAAGAGGGGCTTGTACATCTGCACAACATGTCTTTTAAAGTTTGAACTTATCTTATTGAATTTTTGAGTTATAGCAGTTTTTACGTTTTTATTGCTCCAAAAGCCTTTTCAGCCCATGAACAGTTGTGTGCGTTTCGAAAAAAGAGCAAGAGCTATTCAAACCCTTTTTGCTGGGCAAGTAGGACCTGTAAATCTACACAATACATAGTTTAAAGTTTGAGTCTATCATATTAGGTTTTTGATTTATAGCTGTTTTTGTGTCTATTGCTTCAAAAGCATTTTCAGATAATTTGTGTGTTCTGAAGAAACTACAAGAGATATCTAACCCAAACTTTCTGTGCAAGAGGGGCTTGTACATCTGCACAACATATTTTTTAAAGTTTGAACTTATCTTATTGCATTTTTGAGTTATAGCAGTTTTTAAGTTTTTATTGCTCCAAAAGCCTTTTCAGCCCATGAACAGTTGTTTGTGAGTTTTCGAAAAAAGTGCAAAAGCTATTCGAACCCTTTTTGCTGGGCAAGTAGGACCTGTAAATCTACACAATACATAGTTTAAAGTTTGAGTCTATCATATTAGGTTTTTGATTTATAGCTGTTTTTGTGTCTATTGCTTCAAAAGCATTTTCAGATAATTTGTGTGTTCTGAAGAAACTACAAGAGATATCTAACCCAAACTTTCTGTGCAAGAGGGGCTTGTACATCTGCACAACATGTATTTTAAAGTTTGAACTTATCTTATTGAATTTTTGAGTTATAGCAGTTTTTACGTTTTTATTGCTCCAAAAGCCTTTTCAGCCCATGAACAGTTGTTTGTGAGTTTCGAAAAAAAGTGCAAGAGCTATTCAAACCCTTTTTGCTGGGCAAGTAGGACCTGTAAATCTACACAATACATAGTTTAAAGTTTGAGTCTATCATATTAGGTTTTGGATTTATAGCTGTTTTTGTGTCTATTGCTTCAAAAGCATTTTCAGATAATTTGTGTGTTCTGAAGAAACTACAAGAGATATCTAACCCAAACTTTCTGTGCAAGAGGGGCTTGTACATCTGCACAACATATTTTTTAAAGTTTGAACTTATCTTATTGCATTTTTGAGTTATAGCAGTTTTTAAGTTTTTATTGCTCCAAAAGCCTTTTCAGCCCATGAACAGTTGTGTGCGTTTCGAAAAAAAGTGAAAGAGCTATTCAAACCCTTTTTGCAGGGCAAGTAGGACCTGTAAATCTACACAATACATAGTTTAAAGTTTGAGTCTATCATATTAGGTTTTGGATTTATAGCTGTTTTTGTGTCTATTGCTTCAAAAGCATTTTCAGATAATTTGTGTGTTCTGAAGAAACTACAAGAGATATCTAACCCAAACTTTCTGTGCAAGAGGGGCTTGTACATCTGCACAACATGTCTTTTAAAGTTTGAACTTATCTTATTGCATTTTTGAGTTATAGCAGTTTTAACGTCTTTATTGCTCCAAAAGCCTTTTCAGCCCATGAACAGTTGTTTGTGAGTTTCGAAAAAAGTGCAAGAGCTATTCAAACCCTTTTTGCTGGGCAAGTAGGACCTGTAAATCTACACAATATATAGTTTAAAGTTTGAGTCTATCATATT